>NC_137892.1:76006370-76716346 GCF_963455335.1 Martes martes | reverse complement strand
AGAGTCTGGCTCAATTATGTAGACCCTTGAGTGAAATCTGTAACGTCTTCAGCAGCAGCAAATTCATAAGTCTTTCCAGACAGTGGCATTAGAAACAGGAACGACAAGGTTTAGTAACTAGCTCTGGGTACTTCTCTATAACACTCTGACTTATGGACATTTAGAAATTGGGATCTTGCTTTCTTTAACAAGAAAATTCACTATTTCCTTCTTTTTTCTATACTTATCTCTTTGATTCTTGAGAAAAAAATCACAGTTAACAAACATAAATGTAATCACAGAAGAAACATGACACACATTCTTTTAAACTAGAAATAGGATTGGACATATTCCAAAATAAAAGCTTAACTCATACTTTCTGTTATAAAATTCTTCAACAGATACTACAATATATACAACATACATGTGTGTATGTGTGCGTGTGCATTTTCTGTCCTTAAAAAAATGCTGTAATGGCCTTCGGTATTTCGTGTAGCTTTCTTTAACTTATAGACCCAAAAAACCATCCACCCCCAGCTATATTTATAAGCGCTTAGGCTAATGATGTTTACCTTACTTCCCCTATTTGACAACCATGGCTAATCATTTAATGTATTATCCAGTACTTAAAACATCACTGGAATTCTATAAATATATAAACACATGGTGGCCACACCAAATACTTCTTGTTTATTATTGTGTGTTTACTCATTCAGTCACTAATTTATTTACTAGGTTAAGTCCACTTCGTGCTATGGAAATGGAGGCAATATAGCATACCATAAGAAGACAGGCTTCAGACACAGACATCTCAGTTCAAATCCTGACTCTTCTTGGTCAGGATTCATTTTTTTGAATCCAGCCGAGGGACTCTAGAAAAGTTAATAACTTTGGCCTTATTAACTTCCTAATCTTTAAAATTAGGAAAATACACTGTATCAATAGATGTCGTGTTAAATAACGATAGTGTGGACATGTCAGCACATCATAGGTCCTTGAATACCTTAGTTCCTTATGTGTTAGCAAGAGCACTCAGCTGGCCATTCCAGCCTCTTTGACACTGCTTAGAAAGGACCCCAATCCATAAGGCTTGATATTTAAAAGCCTGTTCTGGAATTTCTCCACCTTACTGGCTCTCCATCTATTTTTAAATCTAACCTGCCTCTAGGTCCTAATCTCACTCATCTATTTCCATTATAATGTGGCAGCAGTCCTATTCTACTAGGACAGCAGCTGGAAGGAGAGCAGGTAGGGGAGCCCACCCCAACTCTTGCCTGGAGCCCTAGCATGCAGGTGTGAGGATCCTGAGCACCAGTCCCAGAAGCTGCATGCATCCAACAGCTGCCTCCATGCTCATTAGCTCATTCTCAATTCAAGGCACATGCTCCTAACAAATGATTTACATATGTACATAGATTTCATCCCAGATTAATCTGAGAAATTGGCAAACATCAGTAGATAGAATATAAAACTTTCACCCAGGAAATTGGAAAGCTATGAGTTTCCAGGTGGTAAATAATGGAAGAAAATCCTGCTTCCTTTATGATTCACAGTATTACAGAAAGTAAAGGGAAAATCGTTAATAGACAAATATAATCTGTGCACTTGATGTTTTAAAGGGGGCTTCCTAGTGACATGAAGCATGCCCTGACACTGTTGGAATTCCTAGAGCACGCTCCAAATTCCCTCCTCTGAGGATTCTGAAGGCCTGCTGGCACACAATGGATGTTACCTCCATTTAAGGTCACAATAGAACAGATTGGAAGTTACTCATCCAGAGGTTTTTTTTGGAAGTGTTCTCGCTAAGTTGTGATGGAGTATAAGCAATTAGTTTCCCAAAAGAAATAATCACTTACCAATTCCCAGTGAAGTATGGCATGCAGAACCAGGGCTAGCATCTCCACGGCCTGAGGCTAACAAACACTGTGGTCTCAGAATAAGCTAAAATCACCCAAGATCCTAACTAAAAGTTGGATGAGCAAGCCAGAAGTAACTGCCAAATGGAGAGACAACTAATTGCCCTGATGACAATCTTGATATCTGGAAGCTGAAGATTGCCAACAAAATTCTATAAAGAAGTTCAATGTTAGGGGTGCCTGGATGGCTCAGTGGGTTAAGCCTCTCAGCCTTTGGCTCAGGTCATGATGTCAGGGTCCTGGCATAGAGCCCCACTTCGGGCTCTCTGCTCAGCAGGGAGTCTGTTTACCCCTCTCTCTGCCTGCTCTCTTGCCTACTTGTGATTTCTCTCTCTGTCAAGTAAATAAATAAAATCTTTAAAAAAAAAAAAAGGAAGAAGAAAAAGAAATTCAATGTTAAACATGCAGCAATGTTTAGGGTTAGCCTTGGTGCTGGAGGCCACCCTCACAGTGCTCTGCAACCTCTCCTAGCAGCCAGCCCACAAGGAGCCAAAGAAATGGTTCAGGTAAGAATAGACAGGTTTTCTCTGCTCACCAAGGGTCTCAGTGGTTCCAAACTGCCTCACTAACCGTGTTGTAAGGCATTCTTCATTTTTCTTTTGGAGTAAAAGAAAGCAAATGTTAAGGGTCCATGTTTTCCAATTCTTCTTTTAACCCCCACTCAGGTTCTCAGCCCTCTGGGTGGCCTCTCTGTCAATAACTCAACACTTCCTCTTCTCAGGACATGTGCAGCTTCATTTCTCTTTAATATTCTCCCTGTTCCTGAAGCTTAGATAGGTCCCTTCTACCTCCAGCAGTAAAACCACCTAGCATGTAGTGAAAAGGAAAGTCCGAGCAGAGAGACATGCATATTTTCCTTGGATTATCAGGTGGTAAGTGTCCCATCACAAAATAGCACTAAAATATGAGCAAAAACATTTGGAGAACAGCAGACATACATTGCCAGGGTTCAATTGAGACAAAGGGAATTCTAGCACAATTCTTCATACATGCCCGAAATCTGCTTAAAGATCAGACCCACTCTGCCACTAACCCCGGGAATACACCCCTTCTCACTGCTAGAAAGGTCCACCCCAGAGCTGCTCTTTCATCCTTTCAGATTCTCGAGAAGTGCTGTGGCCCTCCTCCCAGGTGTGCAGAAGGCATGAACAGATGTCCTTTCTGAAAAGTCACTGCAACTAACCACGCTAGGGGGTACCCTACAGGCCCTGGAACATTGCAATAGGTTTTATTTTAACAACACACATGGTTCTTCACTCAACAAAGCACAAGTGGGAGCATCATTCCACTGGAAAAGAGAAATTATTCCACATGAGGAAGTTTCAAGAGACTGACCAAGTCCAGTCGTCCTCCCCATAGTCCTCCTCTTCAGGGTTTACTTGTCACCCTTACCTGTACAAGTGACGATTGTCTTCAAAATCTTCCTGACCCCATTTTCCCTTAATGTCTTCAATAACATGATTCTTGAGAAATTTTTTCAGCAGCTGAACCGTTTGTTTGCGGGTCACTTCTGGGCCAAAGTTCTGACTGCACCTCAACAGCTCGTGCAGCCAATCCACCGCTTCGGCCGCCGTGAAACAACGTTCATAACTTTTGAAACGACAGCGATGCTTCCGTAAGGGCATCCTAGCACGAAAAAGCTCAACTGTTTCATTCCACTGGGGAAGAAAAGGAGAAAAGCATTTATTAACCAACTGATTTTTTTTAAAGGTTATTATGTCTCAAATACTTAAGACCATGAATGCAGTTCTTCCATTGAAGGACTACCTTGATGACAGAGACTTGAATTTTTTTTTTTTAAAGTAGGCTGAATGGAGGAACAAGGTGGAACTAGAGTCGGACACTTAACCAACTGAGCTACCCAGGCACCCCATGGAATCATATAGATTTTACTTTTCTTCTGGATATCTTATATCAAGATTACATTTTATTTATGTTATTCATCTATGTTAATGCATATGACAGTAGTTCATTTTTATTGCTATGCAGTATTCCATTGCATGAATAAATCACTATTTATCTATTCTTTTTTTTTTTAGAGTGAGAGCAAGAGAAAGAATGAGCAGGGGGAGGGGCAGAGGGAGAGACAGAATCCCAAGCAGGCTCCACACTCAGCATGGAGCCCAACTCAGGGCTCAATCTTACAACCCTGAGATCATAACCTGCTGAAATCAAGAGTCGGTCACTTAACCAGGTGAGCCACCCAGGCTCCCCACTATTTATCTTTTCTTAAGTTGATGGACATTTGGGTTGTTTTTTTCTTCTAAGAATAGTGTTCCTATGAACATTGTGGTTTTTGGTCAACATATATATATGTTCTGTTGGATATACAATTAATGGAAATTGCTGGAGTATGAGGTGTGCATACATTTAACTTTTACAAAGGTTGCCAAACTGTTTTCCAAAGTGGTTGTACTGATTTATATTCCCACCAGCAACATATGAGGTTTCCAGTTGTTCTACATTCTCAGCAGCACTTAGTGTTGCCTATCTTTTCATTTTAGCCATTTTGTAGGCATGCAGTAGTACTGCATTGTGGACTACTTTTGCATTTTATTTCTAATTAATAAAGTTGAACATCTTTGCATATATTATGGTAAGTTTAAAGATCTTTTCATGTGAAATGCCTGTTCAAGTTATTTTCCTTTTTTTTCTATTGGAGTGTCTGTCTTTTCATTCATGTTTTAAGGGGTTTTTTTGTTTGTTTGTTTTAGAAATTCTAGTTAAATGTTATCCTACAGGGGCTTGTCTTGTTTCTTGTGTGTTTTTAAGATGTTAAAAAATTATTTAAATCTGGACCAACTTAATTTGGAGGATGGCATATAACAGTGTCAAATGAAGTAGAAAGACTAATATATACCTAAGGCAAAATGATGTCTGAATTTGGTTACAAGGAAGACAAGATTCAGAATCAGAGTAGAATTCAATTGCATCAAGTTAGAAGGTAGTTAAAGAAAGTAGAAAAAGTGAATGACCAATTAAGCATTTACTTGCTGAATCCCTACTGTGTGTTGGGTGCTGTGCTCTATGTCTAGGGTGCATGCTTGCACAGACCCAGACTTGGTCCTCTATGCCCCTGGTGTTGTGTGGAAGAAGAGTGGACCATCGTTGCAGAGGGGGTTGGGCAGGAGGAGGAATGAAGAGAAACCTGGAAGAAAAGGCCTGATCAGAAGGGAAAAGGAGCCAAGAAGGGGGAAAAATAAAAAGAATATGCCGAGATCAGAACTGTAGTTGTTAGAAAAAAGATTTTCTGATTTCAGTGGGAAGGGAGGAGAGAAGTAAATATTCAGTTTGTGCAGTGATACACCTGAAAGAGAAGGCTGGGAGGAGGGAGAATGGTTATGAGAGTATGACTGTGAGTTTCCAGGACTTTAAGGAGGGCTGGCAGGAAGCCTAGGGTCTGAAAAAGCTGTTGGTTTAACTATGTAGGAAGGATACCATATGTGAACATTTCATTTACTCTAGGGAAGGCTGATGAAGGGGTGGATGTCTAAGGTTTGTTGTTTTGTTTTTTTTTTTTTTAAATAGGAAAATATTTTGCAGAATTTTTAAACGTTTTGACATCAGGCACTATGTCTCGTACATCTCTCATTTTTTCTCTCCCTATAATGCTTTTCATGTAATAAACAGTACTTATTCGTTGAATGAAGGAAAATCATATTAAACATAGGGCTCCAAGAAGTGAATTGCGCATATCTGGCTCAGTTTTACCCATAGTTTTGATCATTTGTTTCTCATTAATGTAAGAATCCATTAAGTTCACGTGAAGGGACAACTTGGTGGTAATATCTCCAGTATATACTTATTGAATGAATAAAATACATTTTTAAAAGTTTTTTTTTTTTTCTTTTGAGTGGGAAGTTTGCAAATAAAAGATTGTCAAGGCTGGGGGCATGTAGGTGGCTAATTCACTTGAGCATCCCACTCTCAATTTCAGCTCAGGTCTTTTTCTCCGGGTCATGAGTTCAAGCCCTGTTCCACATTGGTCATGGAGCCTACTTTAAAAAAAAAAAAAAAAAAAAAAAAGAACAAAAAAACTATATGGTTCCATTTACATAAAGTCATGGTATTAATCCATGGTATTAGAAATCATAACAGTGGTTAATTTGTATGTAGGTCAAAACAAAGAAAGGCAAGGGGTACCTATGGAGTGCTAGGAATGTTACATCTCTTGATCTACCTATCAGTTACACAGGGTGCTCACATGAAAACTTACTGAGTATACTCATTTCATTATACCACCTATACCTATAAACACAAACATAAGTTTTAAACAATCTCCACATATTTTTAATCACTGTCATTTTAATTCTCTGCTGACACCTAGCCTTCATGTTAGTCTTGATCAAACATGCTGGGAGTGGGGAAGGAAGAGGAGTTAATAAAAAAGATTTTCATTTATTTTATGTTGATTCAATTATCATAATCATTATCAATTAAACTTAATGCATAGTACTTTATACATTACTTAATAAATGTAATGAAGACATGGGTCCCTGGAATCCTATATTTCAAACCAGAAGTAAATATGCCTATTAATTGACTCAAGCTGGTGAGTAGTTCCTCTACTTATTTTAATTAGGCTATAATGCACATTGTAACAAATTAAATGCAGAAGCATATATAAAAGAGATTGCTCAGTCCCTCTCGGATCCCACATACCTATCACACACATAGAATTCTTCCTTTTTAATGTATATTATTTATTACTAGGATTGTTGTTTGCTTTCCTTTTTAAGAAATGTGATGGACTGGGGCGCCTGTGTGACTCAGTGGATTAGGCCTCTGCCTTCAGCTCAGGTCATGGTCTCAGGGTCCTGGGATAGAGCCCCACATTGGGCTCTCTGCTCAGCAGGGAGCCTGCTTCCCCACCCACCCACTCCTGCCTGCCTCTCTGCCTACTAGTGATTTCTCTCTCTGTGTTAAATAAATAAATAAAACCTTAAAAAAAAATGTGACCAATCCTACTGTACACACTCCCCAGTTTGTTTTTGCACTGAACACAGCATAGATGTCTTTCTGTGTCAACACCTATAGATCTAGCCCACTCTTATGAATGAATGAATGCCATAATTTACTTAAGCATTTTCTAACTGATGGGCATGGATCTGTTTCCACGTTGTTGTTTCAAAATATTACTTAAAACTCCTGGGGCACCTGGGTGACTCGCTGCTTAAGCATCTGACTCTTGATTTCACCTCTGGTCATGAGGGCCCTGAGAGAGAGCCCCACCTCAGATGGGGTGGGCTCTGTGCTCTGCATGGGGTTGGCTTGACCTTGTCCCTCGCCCTCCCCCGCACTTACCTGTCTTGCTCTCTCTCTTTCAAATAAATAAATAACCTAAAGGACCAATGTTTTTATTTGTGAAAGAATGGATTTATAAATTTTATCAGCATATTTAAATCAGATATAACAATTCACAGTCCTACCAACAATATAAGAGCATACTGCCTTATCTGTGGCCATTACTAGATGTTACCATTTTCGTTTCTGCCAATCCATGTTCAAGAAATGATGTCTCTATACTTTCTTTGTATGTTCCTATCTTCATCTTAAGTAATTTTCGTCTATTTATCTGAGACTTGACCTTTTTCTATTGGGTTGTCTTCCTCTTTTTCTTAATCAATTTTTTAAAATGTTTAAATCTAGCATTTAAGTCAAAGTGCATAGAAGTCAGGAAAGTTAAGTCTATTTTGCTCAGTTCAGTATCTTCACAACTGAAGACAGTGCCTGTCTTAGGGTACACGTGTTTAATAAAGGTACTCTGAATGAATATGTAGTATTAATCCTTTTAAAAAATATTAGAATTGTTTTCTCCTGGCTAATCAATTTATGTGGTCTCTAGCTATATGAAGGTTTTGTTGTTGATGGTGATGTTAATGAAACAAATATATCTTTATTTTCTTTATAGCTTCAGGATTTCCTGAATCCTGGATCCCCTTCGTTTAGAGGAAGGAAATTAGAGATATCCCCATTCAGTGGTATTAAAAATATTTATCAAAGTTTTCTTTAAATATTTGAAAGGGATTTTTAAAAAATATTTGAATCTTCAACTAGAATTTTTTATGGTGGGAGGAGAGTATCTCTAACTTTATTTTTTTCCAAATGGAGAGTCAATTATGTCACCCTTTTTTCAATGAATTGCAATATTAAGTTACCTTACATAGTATCTTTCTTGATTCTATTCTGAACTCCATTTTCTTTCCCACTGAGCTATTTATGTCTTCCTATGCAATACTACACCATTGTGATTACAGTCAAATAATACTAAGTTTAAAAGTCTGGTAGATCAAAGTCACCTATAGTCTCCTTTATTCTCATACTTTTACTCTTCTGAATGACCATTTCATTCAGTGCATTCTACACACAGGAAAAAAAAAAATTATGTCTGGATTTTTACTGATTCTGTTGATAGCTGGTTTTTATTTCACACTAGAAATTTTTCTAATAAGACATCTTAATCAGGCGTGCCTGGGTGGCTCAGTGGGTTAAAGCCTCTGCCTTCAGCTCAGGTCATGATCCCAGGGTCCTGGGATCCAGCCCTGCATCGGGCTCTCTGCTTGGCAGGGAGCCTGCTTCCCCCTCTCTCTCTGCCTGCTTCTCTGCCTACTTGTGATCTCTGTCTGTGAGATAAATAAATAGAATCTTAAAAAAAAAAAAAAAAAAAAAAAGACATCTTTATCAAAGCTTGCATCTCTTAAAAAAATAACTTGTAAAATGAATTTTTAATTTATGTTGATTTTTAATGGCATTTATCATTATGGATTATATTTACTCAATACATGAAACATTTCAGAATTCTAAAACCTAGTGAGAACCATGATCTTTAAAAAAATAAAATAAAATAAATTTAAAAAAATAAAAAAACCATGATCTCTTTTCCTACTTACTTCTAAAAATAACTATGTTGTTATTTGGCTACTCCATCAAAAAAGAAGAATTATGCTTTCTGTAAAATAACTCAAAATTCTCAGTTACACTTGGAAGGAAAATATCCTTTATGTCAACAAAGAACAAGACAGAGCTTAAAAATGTGATTTTTTCCCCATGACATATTATTTGGAGAGAAAATCTTTATAGCAAAGGGAACAAAAGAGATTTGTTTGTAATTAAAAAAACTTTGTATTACTTATTTATCCCTTAAACTAGGGATCTGAAATAAGGACTCATACAACTGTTTTTTACTTCACATCATGAGCCAAACTACAAAATACAGCAGTGACTACTGAAACATGTTTCCTGTTCTTTTCTCCAGGATATTGATTCCATTTCCTTCCTTCTTAGTACCAAAAATATTGTGATAATGGTGCTATCATGCACCTGGCCTCAGAGCGCAGAGACAACCAAACTCTAATTCTAGCTGAATTTGCCAAGACTAGCAGGGAGAACCTGATCAAGTCAGTTCACCCCTTTAGGCCTCAAGAGAAGGAGGAAACCGGACTAGACAATTGTTCATGTCCATTCTAGTTCTCAGATTCAGTGACAGCTGTAGGTGTTTTAAAGTTTACCACTTGCATCAGATGATAGAGGTAACTCAGCATTAAGTTCAAAGACTCAGTAGATTAAAGCAGTTTTTATAAAAGCAATTTTCTTTCTCCTCATTATTTCTATTAAAATGATGAACTATAGTTGACCCTTGAACAAGAGAGGTTGAACTACATAGGTCCACTTTATATACAGATTTTTATCAACAAATACAGTACAGTACTGTCAATGTATTTTCTCTTCCTTATGATTTTCTCTTTTTAAAAGATTTTATTTATTTATTTGAGAGAGAGAAAGGAAGAGAGCACAAGCAGAGGGGAGACGCTGGGGGAGAAGCAGACTTCTTTACTGAGCAGGGAGCCCAAGACCCAGGACTCAGTCCCAGCACTCTGGGATCATGACCTAAGCCAAAGGCGGAAACAATCGACTGAGCCACCCAGGCACACTTCCTTATGATTTTCTTAGTAACATTTTCTTTTCTCTAGCTTACTTTATTATAAGAATACAGGATGTAATACATACAACATAGAAAATGTGTTAATTGACTCTTTATGTTATCTATCAGTAAGACTTCCAGAGAACAGCAAGCCGTTAGTAGTTAAGTTTTGGGGGAGTTATACATGGACTTTCAACTGCGCATGGGTGGGCGCTCCTAACCCCCACATTGTTCAAGGGTCAACTGTATTTGTATGTGGGTTACAAAAGTGAAAGCTATTTCAATTAAGATGAATAAGTTGCTAATTTAACTTCCATATTCACCATGTAATGACTTAGAGTCAGTCATTTGATTTTTGGCATAAAAATTTACCTCATCCATAAAATGTTATTTTCAGATAAGACTTTGGTGCTTTAGAAAATGGAGGTGTACATGGTTTGAAAAAGTTAAGGGAGTCATGAAAGGAAGAAGTAAAGGCCTGCTCCTTCTATGCCAATGATTTTCCCAAGCCTTTCCTGAGGACTGGGTTGAGGGTGATCTTGGGAGAAGGGGGAAATGATAAGCGAGGAGAGCGAGATGGAAAGGTGAGCTGGGGAAGGTAAGTGAAGAGAGGACTAGTCACAAACTTTGTGATTTACCTGGTAAAAGTTGTAAGGCACAACTGAATTATGCTCCAAGAAACATTTATACATATAATGAGGTTAAATCATCTACAATGATGACAGAGATCACAAAAAAACTCGCTTTTTAAAAAAAATTTTGCTATAGTTTTCTGTGCTTCCAGAATCTTGGTTTAAGATCAAAGGTCTCAAATAGAATAAATTTGACAAGTGAATGGACTACCTGGGAAGTTCTGGTAAAATTGAAGTGCTTTCATTAATTAGTCACATAATTAAATTTCCTGCTTAATTTGATCAGTCTTAGCTAAACTTGACTTGAATATCACTTCTTAGGGGCTGACAGCTTCTGGAGAACAAAGAACATGTTTCTTTATAAATTCCTTTGATAATATGTTAATGTGACTCAGAATGAAGCAGTGCCTTATTACATAGGTACTATACATCCACGAAAAGTAGTAATTCACACAATTCAGTGAATGAGATTTAAAACAGTTCCAATCAGGATGTAACTCTTTTTTTTTTTTTTTTTAAGATTTTATTTATTTATTTGACAGACAGAGATCACAAGTAGGCAGAGAGGCAGGCAGAGAGAGAGAGGAAGGCAAGCAGGCTCCCCGCTGAGCAGAGAGCCCGATGCGGGGCTCGATCCCAGGACCCCGGGATCATGACCCGAGCCGAAGGCAGAGGCTTTAACCCACTGAGCCACCCAGGCGCCCCAGGATGTAACTCTTTTTAGTCTAAAGTAGGAAGGATGAGAACTACCTACCCCAAGATTCTGAGCTTCTGTTTCCCTTGCATAAGTGCTGTGAATAAATTTGGGGGAGAGGGATGTTTTTCCCCTGACATAGGAGAGTAAAGTTTTCTAAAGTCCCTGATGAAGCACAATCTCTATCTCATCCCTAAACATGGACCTACCAATAGCCCAGATTCCAGATGGTTCCAAACGGTAGAAGCAATTGTGAAGTGTAAGTAAATATGAAAACATTAAAAACAAAACAAAAAAACTATTTGTCCCCTGTCAGCACCATTCACATCTCCTAGAGGCTAGCCCAAAGGAAAATCTAAATTTATATTTGCTGATTTTTTTTTAAATGAATGAATCATTATATGCATGCCTATAGCAGATTGTTGGCAAAGATGAGTGCGGTAACTCCTCCCACCTTGCGCCTGTCTTTTCCTGGATATCCGTTAGGTTACACAGAACAATGAAACTAATTCCCAAATTATATGTGGCCATAAGTGTTTTACCACTTATGGTACCACAAGGAGGGTCCCCTCCTCCCAATTACCAGCAAGCTTCCATAGAGAGTCTCCAAACACCTGCAATTGACATTACCAAATTGCCACCACTTATTCCATTATAGTGATCCTTTAAAACGCAAATCACTAACATCACTTGCTCCAGGTCACAAAGAAATCAACTACGCATCAGAACCCTGAATACCAAAGTTCTTCTCCCAGGAGAAAAAGCAGCACCCTGGACCTTCAATGTCTGTAAAGGCTCTTTCAGAACATCCATTCGGGCCAACCGCTGATTTAGGTCGATACTGACAGAACCAGAAACGCTCCCTGGGAGCCAGAAAAGCGGCCAAGACCCACGTGCGTTCCGGGCACCGTTAGAAAGAACCTCAGGTGTCACCACAAGTGACACTCAGGACGGAGACACGCCCTGCCCGTTCTGTGGCGGTGGGTGAGTGTTACAAGGGGTGGAGGGCCCTGAGGTTACCAACGCAGTCCTTCCTCTCCCCGCTACAGGCGTTCGATTCCAGGGGACAAAGGGGGTGGGGGGTGGGGTCACCCTGGTCTTTCGGGCGCTTTAAATCCGAAGGCGTCACTTACTACCGAAAACCAGGCCAATGTCTCGGGAACAAAGCTGCTCCCACCCACTCCTGTCGAGCTCCTGACCCGGTAAGCCTTTCTTTGAGAATCGTTCAGAAAACGGCCGCCCTTGGCGAAAACGGGTCCCGCCTCGGGCCGCGCCAACGTTGCAGAGGCGAGGACTGACAAGGACGCGGCCCACTGCCAGGCCCGGGGACCCTGGGGCCGGTGGCTTCGCCCAGGCCCCGGCACCTCCACTCACCAGCTTGGTGGCTCGGTACGGGCCGGGCCCCACGATGCGGTGTTCCATGGCGGGTACGCAGCTGCGGCGGCGGCGGCGGCGGAGGCCGCCCCAGCGCGGATCCCTGCGAGCTGGCGGCGCCGCAGTTTGAATTGTGAGCCTGTGCGCTGCGGACGCTGATTGGGTGGCGCGGAGGCACGTGACGGGAAGTGAGGGGTGGAGACACCCAGACCTTGGGATTCCCGGCACACCCCCTCCCAGCCAGGTAGGCGCGGTGACTGAGCTGGCGTCTCCACCCAAACTGCTGCGGCCGTAGGAGCTCTGCTCGCAGAGTGGCCGGGGACAGAGTCGCCTGTCCACCTTTGTCCCGCGCGCGTACACCAGCGTGTGCGCAGACGGTGAGGGGTGCCCCCGCTTTGTCCTGGGGCGAGCCTGGCCCGCCGGACTTCCCCAACCCCCCCCGCAACGCTGTCTCTGCTAGAGGGTCAATGAAAGTGTGTAATTCGTTGATCGGAAACCGTGGACTGCATGAACAAATCCCTGTCCGCCTTTCGTAGGTAGAGTAAACGTGCAGGTGCTGCTAATAGGATTGGGACGGGTAGTAGTGAAATGAAGCCCGTGCAGCTCCTCTATAAGTGGAAGGACACTGAAACACTGGGTAAGGGCACTTGACCCCACGGAGTGTCCACAGCGTGTAGGAACAATAACGAGCTGTAAACAGTCCCTATTCAGCTTCCTGTTTTTTCTTTTGGTAGAGTAATCCCTTGAATTCGAATTCTGTGTTTTATATCAGCCTGAAAATTTATGTCTTTTGCCATTGGGGTATGAGTTGTTTTACTGCTCAGAATTTTCTCCCCAGAAATTGCAGGTCTGATTTGCTATTTGTTAAAAGGGACAAATGAGGTCACCACTCTATGCCTTCAACTCCAGTTCAAAGTTCAAATCTGGGGCCCCGGGAGGGTGGGGGGAGTTCATATCTGGTCACTTCAGTGAGTATCCAGGATAAGATACCATAATAAAAATCTGGGTAAGAGAAGCCTCGGTGGCTCCATCAGTTAGCACCTGCCTTTAGTCTTGAAGTCATGAGATCGGGGTCCTAGGGTCTGCTTCTCCTTCTCCCTCTGCCTTTTCCCCTCCCCCACCCCAATTCGTGCTCACTAGCTGTCTCTGTCTCTCAAATAAATAAATAAAATCTTTTTTTAAAAAAGATTTTCTTTATCTAGTTGACAGAGAGAGAGATCACAAGTACGCAGAGAGGCAAGCAGGGGGGTGGGGGAAGCAGGCTCCCCACCTAGCAGAGAGCCCGATGCAGGGCTCGGACCTAGGACCCTGAGAATGATCTGAGCCACCCAGGCGCCCCTAAATAAAAATATTTTTTTTAAATCTGGGTAAAAGATCAGACTCCCACCTTCATTTGGTACATCCTAGAAAGCCCCCCAAAATTCTGAGATGACATGTGTGTGTTACTTTTTTAATCAGAAAAAGCAGAGGCACCTCAGTGGCTCAGTGGGTTAAAGCATCTGCCTTCGGCTGAGGTCATGATCCCAGAGTCCTGGGATCGAGCCCCATATTGGGCTCTCTGCTCCCCAGGGAGCCTGCTTCCCCTTGCCTCTCTGCCTACTTGTGATCTCTGTCTGTCAAATAAGTAAATAAAATCTTTAGAAAAGAAAAGCAATAAAAGTAATATAAAGATAATTTTTACCTTCAAGGAGTGAATCCTAATCAGAAAGGACTCCAATGGGGCATAAGAGAAAGAAAAGTAATTTCAGAACCTTGTCTATATGTCACCACTAGCAACCATTGTGGAACTGGAATCTGATACAAAAGGTTATGCCCTGCTTCCCCAGTGTTTTCCCAGGAGCCCATCATGAGCTATAGACAAGATAATTCCTTTTACTGGGAAAAAACATATCTCCAAATGATCTGCATATCAGAGACCACAGTCTCTGTGAATGCATTTTAAATTGGGCTGCTGATAATCTACCAGTCTTTCGGCATCACATAAAAACAATTGGGATATTTCTGTGCATACTCTTCCCTGCCATATTTAAGTGTAGGGCCATCAAGATCCTGTAGAAGCTTTGACTCAGCCTCTGAACATCTTTATAAGGAACACTGAGTATTGGCAATTTCACCATCACAAGCTGACTTGTCACTGACAATGGTAAATTCCAAGCTGTGGAGCAAAAAGCAACAGATGTATCAAATGTATTATGGGATAGGAAATTGTGTTTCTCAGTCACTGAGTAGGGAGTGGTCGGGAGCAAGGCCTTTTGTGCCAAGAGAGTTCCTGACTGCTAAATTCAGTCATTCTACTGCCTGGAAAGTCTCCCAGCTTGTTGGATGGGTTATCTTGGAAGAACTTGTCTGCTGAAACCCAAGTTATTCACTGCTTACGTTAGACTTTAGCCATTTGGATTGTACTGCAACTACATTAAGTTACGTTTCTTGGTATTTAAGCCATGAAGACAGTCCATTTGTTGAGGTTCTTAAAAGTTGTAAAATCTGTGATTTGATTTCCAAAGCTTTTGGTCCGTTCTGTCACCACTCTATTGGGAAGTGTTCCCCCCAGAAACTGTATTAATACTCTTCACACATAGGGGCATCATATTCTTTGGGGATATGGGTGATAGAGAAAGGCTAAAAACATATGGAAAATGTAAAACCATACTATTTCATTGAAACTGTTAAATCATATTTTTATTTCAGTGTTTAAAAAATAAATACCACAAAAAATAGAGATTTACATTCATTCATTCACTTACTCACTATGTCTGTGTTCCTACAATGTGCCAGGCACTGTTACAGTCACTGGAATATTTTAGGAGAAAAGACAAAGTCCCTGTTCCCAGGAACTGACATCTTAGTTGGGGAGGAGACAGCAAGCCAACAGTACACATAAAAATATATATAATTTGTCAGGTGGTAATTGAGTGTTGGAAAGAAAAGTAGAAGAAAAAGGAGACGATGTTGGAGACAGGAATGCTATTTTGGCTCAGGTGCCCAGTGGAAGTGACATTTGAGTAAACAATCTGAGTCAAATAAAGGAATTACTGTCTAGGGGGAGGACCTTCTAAGCTAATGGAATAACGACCCACATGAAAGCGTGAGGTGGACACATGATGGCCACGTCCAGGGAACATGGGAAGGAGGTCTGTGTTCTCTAGAGTGGAGTGAGTGAAAGGAAGAAGGGAGGAGATAGGTTTGGACACAAAGAAAAGAGCTCCTTAGGTTTTAGAATTTGGATTTTACTCTGAATTGGCTGAAAATGTATTAGAAAGTTTTGAGAGTGTGTCAAGATCTCAGCAGGTTTTTTTTAAAGCATCTGGCCACTGTGTGGGTAGCGGACTGGAATGGGGGTAGGTGTGGAGTGAAAGCAGGAAAACCAGTTTGGAAGCTTGCAATACTCTAGGAGAAAACAATAAATAAATGTGGTTGATACAATGCTTGGCACATGGTGTCAATCAACAAATACTTGTTGAAGGAATAAATGGATAAGCAGGTAAAACTAAGCTTCATAAGTTATTCATCTCCTAAAGATTCATTCAATCCATTCTGTCCCTAAATATGTCTTACATACATATACTCTGCAGTATAATAGCTTTTATATTTTCAGTATGACCTATAAAATTTGCTACTGAACCTAATACTCTGTTTTGTCTTATTTTTAAGAATTATCTGCACTCGCTCCTTCATGTCTGAAAAGACAGAATCCATACCCAGTGTCTTGTGCTATAATCACACACACACACACCTCCCCAGCCACTTCACAATCAAACCATTACAGTTCTAAGTTAGCATAATAAAACATTTGCCAGAGAAGCAGCTGAATGGATTCTCATATTTGGGCATAGTTCATTTTCTCGCACATCAGGACAGGGCTTCTTTGTTGCTATCACTAAGTATAATATCTTTGTATCTAGGAAAGCCACTTGATGACAAAAATTTTTTTAAAGATTTTATTTATTTATTTGACAGGCAGAGATCACAAGTAGGCAGAGAGGCAGGCAAAGAGTGAGAGGGGGAAGCAGGCTCCCGCTTGAGCAGTGACCCCAATACGATTCCAGGACACGGAGATCATGACCTGAGCCTAAGACAGAGGCTTAACCCACTGAGCCACCCATGCGCCCCTGATGACAAAAATTTTAACCAGCATTGATGTGGCCAAGGTTTACTGAATAAATCCAAAGAACCAGATCATGCAAACAGGAAAGCCATTTGGAAGGTAGTTGAATGAATACAGACATGAAGATCCATGAGCAGTGGAGTGTTATAAAATCAGCTGCGTAATATTGGACAAGCCTCTTCTCCTGTGTGTCAGTTCCTAATTTTAAAAAAATGGAAATAATAGTGGTATCTGTTTCATAGAGCTACTGAAAGACTTACTTAAGGAAATACAAGCAGATTTCTTAGAGTTCTGCTTCCCTTGT
Source organism: Martes martes (assembly GCF_963455335.1). Lineage (NCBI taxonomy): Eukaryota > Metazoa > Chordata > Mammalia > Carnivora > Mustelidae > Martes > Martes martes. The sequence goes on along the minus strand of NC_137892.1, from coordinate 76,699,421 downwards.
ATGGTAGGCAGAATTCCAAGACTGTCTCCAAGATTCCTAGACCCGGTGTATCTACCGCTCCTCCCATTTTCAGTCAAACACAACCCCAGGTACTGCTGTAAAGGGAATGGGCCTATGCTATAAAGGTTCCAAATCAGTTGACCTTGGAATAGGGAGATTATGTAGACAAGCCTGACTTAATCGCATGAGCCCCTGAAGAGAAAAGTTTTCTCCAGCTGTTGGCAGAAGTCAGAGATTCGAAATGGAAGTGAATTCTGTCACCCTGAATGAACACAGAAGCAGATTTTTCCCCCAGAGCCTCCACAGGAGAAATCAGCCTGGCTGAGGTCTTAATTTCAGGCTTCTAACACCTAATACACTCAGCAGAGAGCACAGTCACCCCACCCCAGACTTCTGACTTGCTGAACTGTAAGCAAATAAACAAGTGTTGTTGGGGTTTTTTTTAAGATTTTATTTATTTATTTATTTGACAGACAGAGATCACAAGTAGGCAGAGAAGCAGGCTCCCCGTGAGCAGAGATCCCAACGTGGGGCTCAATCCCAGTACCCTGGGATCATGACCTGAGCAGAAGGCAGAGGCTTTAACCCACTGAGCCACCCAGGCGCCCCAACAGGTGTTGTTTTTAATCATTAAATGTATTATAATTCTTCATATGACAATAAAAAACATACATCTTATATACATAAGTTCTCAGTTAACGTCTGTTCTAGCTACTACATGGCAGAAGAGGGGATAGTAGAAACATCAGGACTTAGCGAATGTTCAGCTATAAGGGATGAGTTAAAAGAAAAAGCCAGATGTGGCTCTAAATGTCACCTAGAAGACTGGCAGAAAGATTGCACCATTAGTCACAGTGAAACAGGCTTTGTCTGGGTAAGCAAGAAGGAACAAAGAGAAGGGACTTGACTATTCATAAGAATCACCACAGTAACTTGTTTAAAATTCAGTGTTAGTGATTCCTCCCAAAGAGGTACCTACGGGTATCTCTACTCCATAGGTTTTTATGATTTGACTCCTTACCGGTGACTCCAGAGATCCATGACTTGCACAGATTTCTAGTTTTGACTAGGCAAAACCTTAAAACTCCCATCCCGGAGGCTGGTAGAAGAGTGTGTCATCCAGCTTGGAAGGGAGCCTGGGCCACCACCTAGGATTCGCCCACTTGGTATGCCTCTGACGTTCTCTCCCCTTCATGTTTATGCACACTGTGGGGAAATACTGACTGGTGTTTGAGAATTCACTGGTGTCACTGGACCTGTTCCTCCTAAACACCAAAGGCCAAAAGAAGTTGGGTTTTATGGGCACCTGGGTGGCTCAGTGGATTAGGCCTCTGCCTTTAGCTCAGGTCATGGCCCCAGGGTCCTGGGATCGAGCCCCGCATGGGGCTATGGAGCCCCGCATCCATCCGGACTCTCTGCTCAGCAGGGAGCCTGCTTCCCCCGCGCGCTCTCTCTCTCTCTCTGCCTGCCTCTCTGCATACTTGTGATCTCTCTGTCAAATAAGTAAATGAAATCTAAAAAAAAAAAAGAAGAAGAAGTTGAAGTTTGGACACGCAGCATTCGACTGGCAGTGAAACTTCCAAATAGGGGTGACCCGTGGTTGAAAATATTAGATCGAAAGGGTGGGGGAGATAGACTTGGGTAAGCTGGAGCCCTGCAGGTACATGAGGACTTTGAGGAAGGAAGAATATAGAGAGAACAGAAGCCTTCTCCACGGTCCCTTTTCAGCCCTTTGGGCTGACTACTTCAACTGATCCATTTCTCTCGCCCTCAATCCTGCTGCTTCACCCCTGAATCTAGGCTTCCCTGCACCCTCCCGCCACTTTCCTTATTTCCCCAGCCTGCCCTGAACCGGTGACAGCTTCATTGCTTGTTGAATTCTCGGTTCCTTCTCTGTAGGCTTAAGCTCTGGACCTCCATCAAAGACCTTCTCTTCCATTCTACTGCCAAAGGCACGGGAATTGAGTTCTAGCCCCATCAGAATTACAAATCAATACATGCTACTGAACTTTTGGGTAGGGCCCAAGTAGCCAAACAATAAACTCCAGTATTAGCAGATCACTTGTCTTGCCCCGCAGCACCTAAGCTCGCTTTGAAGAAACATCTCAAGACGAGGATGACATCATCTGCCTTTTAAAAAGATTCATCCCAAATAGCAACTGTAGTTAATATAGCCAAAGAGAATTCAATTTACCAAAAAACCCAGAAAAGTGGAGGAGAGGGAGAATGTGCAAAAATTTCAGAAAACATGGCTGCCAGATCTCACTGCCACACACTTGTAAGCTGTGCTTCCTGCACAGTAAGCTCTTTGACGGGGTATTTCTGCAGCAGAGGATCCTGGTGGCTGAGGCCTGTGGACCCCCACGAACACGGGAGCCCAGAGAGTGAGAAGTGGGGCAGGGCGAGCATTCAGAAGCCAGAGCAGGGATGAATATGAGACTGTGCGGCGGGAGCTGTTGGAACAAGGAAGGGCTGTGAGCTAGGGTTGGGGCCGGCTGTCGGTACAAGTTCGGTTCTCTTGAAGGGCTCACAAAGGCAACAACAGTTATTGTGTTTGCCTGGGACAACGCTGCTCTTCTTCTCTTTCAGAGTCAAGAAGCTGAAACTAACATGGATACCTATTTTGAAAAATCATTTTAAGCATTTGTCCTTACTAATGATGATTATTTCATATTTCGTATTTTTCTTTTCTTCATTCCTTCATTCATTCATTCATTCATTCATTTTCTTCATTCTTCCTTCCTTCCTTCCTGCCTTCCTGCTTGCCTTCCTTCCCTTCTTCCTTTCTTCTTTCTCTCAGCTTTTTATTGATTGTAACACATATGGACAATTACCTGTAGAGGGTTTGAGGACTGTTCACAAACTGAACACACCCTTGCAACCAGCAATCCAATCAAGAAACAAAACATGGGGGCGACTGGGTGGCTCAGTGGGTTAAGCCTCTGCCTTCGGCTCAGGTCATGATCCCAGGATCCTGGGATCGAGCCCCACGTCGAGCTCTCTGCTCAGCCAGAAGCCTGCTTCTTCCTCTCTCTCTCTCTGCCTGCCTCTCTGCCTACTTGTGGTCTCTGTCAAATAAATAAATTAAAAATCTTAAAAAAAAAAGAAAGAAACAAACATGGCCAGCATCTGACCGGACATTCTCACACCTGCTCTGGTCTCCACCCCACCCTCCAGAATAACTGTCACAGGGTCTTTGGTTATGTGAGGAGGAAAAAAAAAAGAAGAAGAAGAAGGAGTTTACCCCAGACCAAAGAGGACACATGAGCCAACTCACAGATTACTAGGAATTTAGTCCATTTACATGGTAACCCAAACACCAACTATGAAAGCAGAGGGGGAAGGGATCAAAGGATTTCATTTAGTGGACAAAACACAGCATTCAGTTTCCAGCTTGACCGGATATACCATTCGTGACTTTTCATTTAAAATTAGAGACTTTCTAGACACTCAAACCTGTTTGACTACATTTTCTTATCTAGCTCTCTCTGGAAAATCTCTCACTGGGTTGCCCCTGGAATTAACAGTGGGACAATGTTTTGATTCCAGCCCCAAGGAGGGAATAGGAGGAAGAGTGTCCATGCAGATTTAACTCTAAAGTGGCCCCCCAGCCTGTCCACACACCGGAACCCTCGAAACTTAAGAAAACACAGATGCCAGTCCTGACTCCAGGCCCCCTGAAGGTAGCTGCTCTGGGGAGAAGGGACAAGAGAATAGACCACAGAAATGCTATTATCTGATTCCCTCCTCCAGGCCAGGTGACCACTGCAGGTAGGGTTCTGCAGGCTCTCCAAGAAGTATCCTGAGGGCCTGGGCAGCAAAACAGGAGAGAATGCCTCCTGTGTGTTCTGTGTTCAAAGCTGAAGAAGTTACCAGAAGAAGTATCCCAAAGGAATGTTCGATAAAGGCCATAAGCAGCATTCAAGTCAGGCCTCCAAACTGGGCCAAAAAAAGTAAAGAACCCAAGGAGATGGGAGCAGAGGAGGTGCAATGAAATAGGCTTGAGGCCTATTTGGGCTGGGAGCTTTGGAAAGAGACAAGGACCACAATACCATCTTCCAAGGATTCTTGCCTCCTGCCCCCCAAATAGAACCTAAACCTGACCACACCTCATTGTTATGATCCAGCTACCAATTTTCAGGAAATGTGGAGGATGGGAGAATATGGGGGGTTGCAACCAGCAAAATCTGGAATGTGGGAGAGTCTGTAATGAGATGTTTGCAACTGCAAGGGATGGGGAGAGTAGAGGCTGGATGGAGATTCCAGGAGAGATTTAAGAGACAAATGAACCAGTCACACTGTGTAGACATTATTTGAACTATAATTCCACCAACTGTAAAACTAATAAAAACTAAAAAAATTCAAAAGGCAAGTAGGAGCAATTGGGAGTTGGAACACTGGACAGATAGTTGAAGGTAATCAGGAATTACAAGTTTAAAATTTTAGGTGTGATCACTATATTGTAGTTATCTTTTCAAAAGCTCCTTAAACTCTTCTGGGCAGTGCTTGTAGAACTGTCACACCCATCTGGAGGACCTGTTAATCCAGATGACTGGACCCTCCTCCCAGAGTTTCTATTCTGTAGCACTTTTGGGAGCCCTGAGAATTTGCATTTCTACCTAGCTGGATGATGGATACATGAGGATTCCTTATTACTATTCTGTCTACTTTTGTTAGGTTGGAAATTTCCATTTTTAAAAGTTGGGTTTTGGGGCACCTGGGTGGCTCAGTGGGTTAAGCCGCTGCCTTCGGCTCAGGTCATGATCTCAGGGTCCTGGGATCGAGTCCCACATCGGGCTCTCTGCTCAGCGGGGAGCCTGCTTCCCCCTCTCTCTCTCTGCCTGTCTCTCTGTCTACTGTGATCTCTCTCTCTGTCAAATAAATAAATAAAATATTTTTTTAAAAGTTGGGTTTTTTTTTTAATAAGGGAAAAGAAAAAAGCATTTGACTATATCCAACATCCATTCCTGATTTAAACACACACACACACACACACACACACACACACACACACAAAACCCTCAACAAACCAGAGACTAGAAGGGAGGTTTCTCAACTCAATAAGAATCTATGAACATGCTATAGCTAAAATCATTAATTAATGGTGAAAGAGTGAACACTTCCTCCGTAAGATCAGCAACAAGACATGGATGTCTGCTCTCATCATTTTTATGTAACATTGTGCTGGAGATTCTAACTAGTGTAACAAGGCAGGAAATAGAAATAAAAACCATCCAGATTAGAAAGAATAACTAAAACAGTTTTTACGTCTAGACAACATGATTGTGCAGAAATTCCCATGAGGCCTCCAAAATGGATGCTAAAGCTAATAAGAAAGGTTTTTCCTTTCGAAGCCTGCATCCTATCATAACCTGGCCTCCCCAGATGGGTTGCTTTTCTTCTCTGACCGATGCTGGGAGTGAATACTCCAGTCCTCACTTAATCCTATTCCCACACAGGCAGACTTCTTTAGGGTAGTGATTCTCAAACCTGTCTGTACATTGGAATCACCTGGGGAGCTTCAGAAACTACGGATGCCTGGAGCCTCTGGATGGTTCAGTTGGCTCAGCTCAGATCATGATCTCAGGGTCCTGGAATCAAGCCCCATATAGTGTCCCTGCTCAGCGGGGAGTCTAGTTGTCCCTCTGCCCCTCCCACTTGTGCTCTCTCAAATAAATAAGTCTTAAAAAACAGACTGTTGATGCCTGGAGTCCTCTTCCATACATGGTGCTTTAACTATTCTAGGAATGAACAGCCTTAGTATCAGATTCTCCAGAGATTCTAATGTGCAGTCTCTAGATTGAGAATCATTGCCCTATAGGCATATTTCTGGCCTTGGAATTTCTCTGAACAGTGAGTTTCGGAGGTCAAACAGCAAGCATGGCTCAGGCCCTGCTGGATTTTCTTTGGGATCTGCCTGCCCACAAAGTTGACCAAATCTGTTCCGCTACCCAGAATCATCACTTTTATAATAATGGACCCTGGAGCAGGGGGCACAGGGAACAGGAGCTGGGAGAAGCCTGTGGTTGGCCAGGGGTGACTAGGACAAGGTAAGTCTATCTAATCTAGGGATAAGGAAGTTTCAGCAAGCCCTCTTAGTGACCAGGCTTAAAGCTGTCTTATCTTAACACTTACCTCCCCAACTTTTATTTGGAAATATTTCAAACCTACAGAAAAGTTCAAAGATGAGTCCAATGACACCTACATAGTCTCCACATACATTCATCAGATGTTAACACAGTGCTTCATTTGCCAGCCCCCAGCCTCCCCTGCTGAACCCCCATAGTTCCTTGGTATCTCCTAAAAACAAGGGCATTTGTCTACTTCACCATAATACCATTTACCCTCAAGAAGTTTTGTGTTTTTTTTTTTTAATTTATTTGACAGATAGAGATCACAAGTAGGCAGAGAGGCAAGCAGAGAGAGGGGGAAGCAGGCTTCCCACCGAGCAGGAAGCCTGATGTGGGGCTTGATCCGAGGACCCCAGGATCATGACCTGAGCCGAAAGCAGAGGCTTAAACCCACCGAGCCACCCAGGCTCCCCTACTCTCAAGAAGTTTAACATTGCTGGGCACCTGGGTGGCTCAGTTGGTTAAGCGTCTGCTTTTGGCTCAGATCATGATCCTGGAGTCCAGGGATGGAACCTCACATTGGGCTCCCTGCTCGGCGGGGAGTCTGCTTCTCCCTCTCCCTCCACTTTCATGCTCTCTCACAAATAAATAAATAAAATCTTAAAAAAAAAAAAAAAGAAGTTTAACATTGATATGTTAGTATTACCTAATCTATAATCTGTATTTAAATTTCTCCAATTATCTCAAAATTTCTTTTATACCTATTTTAAGGACCACACTCTGCATTTACTTGTCTTGTCTCTTTACTCTCCATGATCTAGAAAAACCTTCCTCCTTTTCACAAGACATTGACAAACATGAAAAGGCCAGGGTGTGTTGCCTGTGTTACACCAAACATAATGATGCTTCCTTATGATTAGATTCATCTTATTTAGCCAGAATACCATGTTGATGATATTGTATGTTTCCAACTGCCTCTCATCAGGAAGATCATGCCGGTTTATCCCATTATCTCTGATGCAGATTAATCACTTGGTTAAGGTGGCACCCACCTGAACTCTTCATTTTAAAAGTATCTTTTTCCTTCATACTTAATAAATAATCTGTATCTCAATTGATGAGACCATATGAATATTCTGTTCCCCTACAAACTTATACCCAATGGTTTTAACATTCCATTGGTAATCAGTTATTACAATGGTTGTTGGAAACAGCAATTTTCTAATGCTGCCATTTCTTCTACATGTTTTAGCTGATGTTCCACTATAAATAAGAGCCTTTGTCCCCTCTACTCCACTTCTGGATTTTTCCCCCCATCTGCTGCTTTTTTGAGTATCATTATGGACTCATGAATCTTTGCTTATTTAACAAATTATGATTCATTATTGTTATTTGTCTCTTTGAAACCAGCTCTTGTGGTCTGTCAATATGTCCCCTTTAGTCTTTAAGTAGCCTTTATTTTTACTGCCAAGATATTTCAAGCTGACTTTGTATACTCTGTGCAGGGTTAAGCTGAGCAACCAGGATAAAATCTGAGGCGAAACAAATGCACTTATGGCTTTCATGGAGCTTACAGTCAGGGCAGAAAGCAAATACAGACCAGACAATCATACAAATATTTTAAAATACTTTAAGTGTGCTAAAAATGGCCCCCTATTCTAGAGTTCTTTTTTTTTTAAGATTTTATTTATTTTATTTGACAGACAGAGATTACAAGCAGGCATAGAAGCAGGCTGAGGGAGACAGAGAGAGAGAGAGAGAGAGAAAGCAGGCTCCCTGCTGAGCAGAGAGCCCGATGCGGGGCTCAGTCCCAGGACCCTGGGATCATGACCCAAGCCAAAGGCAGAGGCTTTAACCCACTGAACCACCCAGGCGCCCCCTATTCTAGAGTTCTATGCATACAACAGGGAATCTGATATACTCTGAGTAGTTGGGAAAGCTTTCTTAAACATATGAACTGAAAAATAGGAGGCACTCAGTTCAAGGGGTTTGTGTATATGCTGGGGGCAGTGGTGGCCATAGCAGAAGGTCAGGGAGGTAGTCAGTCGAGTGGGTTCCAGATAGAGCTTAAGAGAGAAACTTGAGAAACCAGAAGAGGGGGGTAGGTCTTTATGCAGCTGAGAGCTGGGGTAAGAGACTATCTGTGCAGCAGGCAGGCTGGGCAGGTGCTAACTCTGTAGGGCCCTGAGGGCAAGTCAGAGGTTTTCCTCTTTTATCCTTCAAGTAATGGGAAGCCATTAAAGGGCTTAAGCAGGAGAGAGAGTCATAATTAGATCTGCATTTTCCAATGAATAATGGCTAATCCAGAAAAGATGGATTGGGGAAAGGATGCATGGTAGCATCCAGATGGAAGGCTCTCTGCGGAAGCACATGGAGAGCTGCCAAGTAATAGGGCAGTGGCTGTGACACAGCACTGTCACTTCCTGTCACTTCCTTCCACTGCAGCGAGCACACACCCATTCTGGGCTCTCTTGAGATTTCTACAGACAGTGGGGAATCTAGTTAATGGGCTCCTTCCTAAGCTCTCCCACCCAGCCGCCATCCTCTCTGCTCCCAGTTTTTCTCTTCTATCCGGTAGGGAAACACAAAGGTGAGATTAGAATTGATCATGGTGAGAGTTTAGGAACAGAAAAGGTACATATAAAGGCAAAAACAAACACTTCAAAAGTAGGGTGGAAGTCTCTGGAGGAAGGGAAAGAGACGGGATAGGGGCCAGAAATAGCTCTTTTGTGAAGAGAAGGGAAGGATGGAGGAGAGGTTAACAGGGGTGCTGAGCACCTTCACCCAACCCTTACTCCATTAGGACCTGCTCTACGGCCAGCATAAGATGTGGCCTCACCCCACACCTGGTCTGTCCCAGCTGTAAAACAGGGAGCAGGCAGGGGTAATGGTGAAAGAAGAGCAGGAAGGAATGGGGTCTATTGGAAGGTAGAGGCCAGGAATGTATGAGAGATGAATTTTAGCAGTGATGGCTGGGAGGAAGGGAGCCAGAGAATAACCTGAATGATTCCTTCAAACATACAATTTCATAAGCTATTTCATTTTTTAAAAAAAGATTTTATTTATTTATTTGTCAGAGAGAGAGGGAGAGAGAATGAGCGAGCACAGGCAGACAGAGTGGCAGGCAGAGGCAGAGGGAGAAATAGGCTCCCCGCCGAGCAAGGAGCCCGATGTGGGACTTGATCACAGGACGCTGGGATCATGACCTGAGCCGAAGGCAGCCGCTTAACCAACTGAGCCACCCAGGCGTCCCTCATAAGCTATTTCAAAATGTTGTAAAAGATTTTTTAAAACTTTCCAACTCCTTTAAAAACACTAGCATAACTTGGACACCAGATCTGACAGGCATAGTAAATACAAAGGGGAAGGAGGCAACGTAAAAGTTATTATCTTCACCATTTTGAGCATACAGTTTAGTCATGTTAAGTACATTCACGATGCTGTGCAACCAATCTGCAGAACTCTTTTCATCTTGCCAAACTGAAACTCTGTATCCAGTCAATAATAACTCCCCATTCCTCCCTTCCCACAGCCCCTGGCAACCAACCACCCTTCTGCTTTCTGTGTCTGAATTTGACTGTTCTAAGTACATTACATACGTGGAATCACACAGTATTTGCCATTTTGTGACTGGATTATTTTATTTACCATAATATCCTCACAGTTCATCCATGTCATTGCATGTATCAATTTTTTTCCCCCTGGAGAGGAATGTACCACCTGGGATCAGGGCCCAGAGTAAGGGCAGACTCTTACCAAATGAGCCACCCAGGTGCCCTCCAAAAAAGAACTCTCTTCACTCTGATGCTACTGAAGTTTTTTAGAGTAGCATCTTTATTCTTCAATTTTACAATCTCAGTGTATTAGAGACATGACTTTTTATTAAAAGTTCAGAGCAAAGCAACTAGAAGCACTTAAATGCTTATTATTTATTTGATAACACAATATCTAACTTTCCCCTTTTTTGGTGGGACAGAAATAGATGTTGTTTATCACTTATTTCACCCTTTAAAAAGGAATAATACCACATTTGGTAAAAACATTACTGTATGATGTTTAAAAAAGGGAATCAGGAGCATCTGGGTAGTTCAGCAGTTAAGTGTTGAACTCTTGATTTTACCTCAGGTCATGATCTCAGGGTCATGGGATCAAGCCCTGCATTGGCTCCCTGCTCAGCAGGGAGTCTTCTCCCTCTCCCTCCGCCCCACCTCCCAATTCCTGCGCTCGCGCTCTCTCTCTCTCTCTGATAAATAAATAAGTTAATAATCTTAAAAAAAAAGGAAAAAAGAACAACTCACGGGGGTTTCTGTTTAGGTCCTCAGCTCCAATCTTGGCTCAAACTGGTTCATATAAGGGATTATAAGGCAAAACACCTAGCAAGGGACTCTCAGGTGTTAACACCTAGCTGGGCCCTCCCTTGGCTGGAACCATTGATTCTGCAAAACAAAACACATTCCTTCCCAGCTTTTGCCCTTCTCCTCCTCCCTTCGGCTCAGAGCTTTTAGCCCTGATTTGCATAACTTCCTTACATCCTGGCTCACAATATCATTGTGCAATTGTTAAAATGGCTATTATCAAAAGATAACAAGTGTTGGCGAAGTAGTGAAGAGAATATTTTACAATGTTGATGGGAATATAAACTGGTACCACCATGATGGAAAACAGTATGGAGACTCCTCAAAAAATTTAAAAAAGAACTACCATATGATCTAGCAATCCCACTTCTGAGTATATATTTGAAGGAAATGAAATCATTATCTCAACAAGATATGTGCACACCCATGTTCACTGCAGCACTATTCACAATAGTGAAGATATGGAAACAACTTAAGTGTCCATGGATGGATGAATGGATAAAGAAAATGTACTGTCTATATATACAATGGAATATTATTGAACTTTAAAACAGGACCTCCTGTCATTAGTGACAACATGAATAAACCTGGAGGATATTATACAAAGTGAAATAAGCCAGACACTGAAAGACGAATACTGCATGATCTCACTTGTATGTAGAATCTGAAATGGTCAAACTCGCAGATGCAGAAAGTAGAATGGTGGTGGCCAGGGGCTGGGGCTAGGGGTCCTGGGGAATGGGGAGATATTGGTCAAAGGATATAAAGTTTCAATTATGCAGACGAATAAGTTCTAGAGATTTAATGTACAGTGTGGTGACTATAGTTAACAGTACTGTATTGTATACTTGATATTTACTAAGAGCATAGATCCTAAGTATTCTCACCACAGAAAAAGAAAGAAAATGGTAATCATGTGAGATAATGAATATGTTAATTAGCTTGATTGTGGTGATCTATTCATGATATACAAACATCAAATTGTACACCTTAAATAGGAACAATTCCTATGTGTCGACTATACCTCAGTAAAGCTGAAAAAAAGAAAAGGAAAAAATTATACAAGCATACAATAATGAATTAAACAAAGATAGAATTAATTTTAGTACAGGTCTCACAATCCTAAAGTATTAGAGACTATTAAGGAATGATGACAAAGACTCCTGTACAAAATGGCAGTATGATAATGAAACTCAGATAACAAAAGATTCTAAAAGCAGTGGTTATATCGAGTTTGGAGATGTATATGTCCACCTGGGAGAGAAGACCAAGAAAAATCTGCATCATTAGTCCACAGTAGTCAGGAGTAGCCCAGAAGGAAGAAACTGGCAGTTACCAAAGTGGTAACAAAGTGGGGAAGGAAGCCACTAGATATGAAAAACAATCACATATCATACCACCACCACCACCACCATCCACTAGCAACAGACCCTCCTCTCCCTCTTGTAACCAGGAACAAGAAATTAAATGCTATTCCCTTAAAGTAACTCTTCGTTTGATTTGACGAGGACAAAATATATTGCAGTTCTATGCAAAAGTGCTCTCCAGTGAACGAAGTAAATAATGACGAAGGGAATGTTGCAAAGATTTGTTAATTTATTAGAGTGAGAGAGCGCTTAAGTGGTGGGGGGGAGGGACAGGAAAGAATCTTCAACCAGATTCCCCTCAAGACCAACCCAGGAAATCACGACTGGAGTGGAAACCAAGAATAGGACACTCAACCAACTGACCCACCCAGGCACCCCTGGGCATATTTTAAATGAGGAATTGCTATCTAGGCTACATTGCCTATAGGTGTGAAACTGATTCACACTCTTAAAATCACAGTCTTAAAGCATCTTTCCCGGCAACAGTGATTACTCTTACAATGAGTAGGGGAATTGTGGAAATAATTTACCTTGATTCACCTGCAAAATGGTACAAGGAAGAAAGCTGGAGAGTTACACAGTACACAGGTGAAGAAAAATACTTGGAAAAGAACCATAATGTAAACAATCAGTACACAGGACACCAAAGGGCTATGAACTAACAGAAACCAGAAGAGACTTCATTGAGCTCTCAATCAGTAGGCTCAGGTTTGAAAGCTGATTTAAAGACCTCCAAGATGTGAGACCCAGAGCAGTTTATTTCAATAAAATGGAAAAAATAAGACCAAGACTAAAATCCTCTCTGTGAGGACTAGATGTAATTTTACCATTATAAGTCAGACAAGAATCTTTGTCCACAAATTTGTGACTCCAAAAAAACTTAAAAAAATTTTGTAATAGTCCAGTTTCTAACCCTGACCTTTATTCTTACTGGCTTGACCTTATTTATTTTAACAAATGAAAATATAACCTTAGTCCTTTCCAGGTTTCTCAAGGTATGGGAAGGTGGGCAGTAGGGTGGGGAGGAGGGGTGGAAATGCTTTTTGTCATCTGACTATCCAGATGGTCCTTGTGATGTCTATAGACCTTCCCTCCCTCTTCCCATGGATTCAACAGCTCCTTTCTACATTAGGACCATTCTAAAAGCCCAGTTCCTGGTCTGTTTGAACAAATGCACCTTGCAGCCATTTCTCCTGGAGTACTACCTCTCTAGAAATACTATCAGAAGAAAGGTGAAGGTTCTCTCTGCTCTCAGGAGCCAAAGGTATCTCTGAGTCTCTTCAGAATCATTCCCTACCTGTCCCTAGAAAATTAAAATACCTCCATTTCCCCTGAGGATTACTAAGTACATTCCAGGATCTTTCTGAGAGGATTATGTTGTACGTATGCCAAATATTATTCAACGTCACAGCAGGGTTCAGGCAGCATCCCACAGTCAAACATTCACATTTCTGTGGTGAAATATATTAATAGTTACTTTATGTAGATGAATAAAAAGACCAATGGTCTCTCAGTGCCTAAGTCAGGCTTGACTCAAGCTTTGGGTTTCAGGGACTTTTGGATTTCATAATCACAGGAAAAGACTGAATCTGCAACTGAGTTTGAGTAAGTTAGATATGGGATGACTACCTGTGGTATAGCAAAACAGAAATTCAAAAGACAAAAGTGTTGCTAAGAGGGCTGATAAGATCTGTAAAGATTTTGAGCAGGAGAAAGCACTTGAAGAAAGACTGGAGTATCTGTAGAAATTGGCAAAGATCAGAAAATAAAAGGCATCCCATGTGAGGAATAAAAAGAACTTGATTGTTTTAAATCATTTATCATGGGAAAAATGCAATAAAATAAATAAAATAAAAGCAATAAGAAACAGACCCTTAACTACAGAGAACACACTGAGGGTTACCAGAGGGGAGGTGGAAGGGGCAATGGGTGAAATTGGTGATGTGGATTAAGGAGGGCACTTGGGGTGAGCACCAGGTGATGTATGAAAGTGTTGAATCACAACTATTCACCTGACACTAATATTACACTAAATCCTAAGTAACTGGAATTTAAATAAAAACTTGAAACAGTCCCATTTATATGACATTTTGGAAAAAGCACAATTACAGAGATGGTATACAGATCAGTGGATGCCAGGGGCTTAGGGTGGGGAAGGATTGAACCAGTGAAGCACAGAGGATTGTTTTTAGGGCAGTGAAACTATTCTATATGACACAGTAATGATGAATATATGACACCACACATTTGTCAAAACCCAAAGAGTTTTAGAGCACAGAGTCAAACTTAAAAGACGCAAAGCTTGTAAAAATCATTTAGAAGGTGGGAGAGTCAAGGAATGTAGAATGATAAAAGAACCTAACTGTGTTAGAAATATATGAAACAACTTCATAGGATAGGGTAAGGAGGAAAGGTGCTGACCTAAGTAATTGTGGAAATTAGTAGAGTCTGTCAATGAAAAACAAAAGGAACTCTTGTTGATAAAGTGTGCAATGGGTTAACAATTCTGAAATCAGTTTACACGTATATTAGAATTGAACTATTAAGTAAATTCAGGCACATGTGACAGTCAGGTTTCTCACTACTGGAGTTAGAGGCAAGCAAGGGGCAAAGGCTAGAATGATCCATGTGGTAATAGATTAGAACTGAAGGTATCAACATGAACTCAAGTTTACCTTAAGATATATACAGATGGTTACATATAGAAATATTTACAAGGTGTGTGTACTAGTTAGTATATAGAAATATTTACAAGGTGTGTGTACTAGTTAGTATATACATTTCTCTGCTGTCAGCTAAGAGGGCCTAGAACCAATAACCCTCCAGTAGCCATGACCACACCAATTGCCAGCTCTGGGCTTCTAATACCATTCCCCTATGAAAGGAATCAGGACCCCTTGGAGAATTGGCTGATTCTAGAACCAGGGCAGGAAATATGCAAAATGAGTCTGGAACATCTTGCAGTCCCAGAAGGAAGTGGAAATATGTCAGAATGACACAGAAACCATGCAGAAGAACTCTCAGTGGCTAAAACTGGAAGGATTTGAGCAATTAAATAAGTAATGTAGTATTAGATTATATTCTAATGTAGCAAATAGATATTCATGAGTCCACACTAACATAAATGGATCATTGAATAAATAAATGGGAGAGAACAGGCAACTAACCTAGGCAGAAGAATTCCAAATAATTTGTGTAGATACTTTGCACTCAAAGGGTTATCCTTAAGTGTGACTTCAGAGTGACTCCCTTTTAAAGAATAAAGTACAAAAGGAGAAAAAGAGTAACATTACCTCAGCCAGGTGATCAAGGTTAAAATCAACAGTGAAAAGTCATATTGTTAGTATATACCCTTGATACGATGTGATAAGAATAATCCTTTACCTCTGTTGTCTTCCTCCTAAAAACTAATAACTCCTACCTGATTTATGGGAAAAACATCAGATAAATTCCAGTTGAGGGACATTCTGCAAAATACTTGACCAGTATTCCCCCAAACTGTCAAAGTCATCAAAAATAAGAAAAACCTGGGGCACCTGGGTGGCTCAGTCAGTGAGTGTCTGACTCTTCAATTACTGCTCAGGTCATGATCTCAGGGTTGTAACACAGAGTCCCACTTTGGGGCCCATGCTAGGCATGCAGCCTACTTAAGACTTTCTTTCCCTCATCCCTGTTCCCTCCCCCAGCTCTCCCTCCCTCTCTCTAAAATTAATTAATTAATTAATTAATCTTTAAAAAAAAAAAAAAAAGGGAAGTCTGAGAAACCATGATAGCCAAAACAAGCTTAAGGACACAGGACAACTAAATATAGTGGCATCCTGGATGGAATCCTGAAACAGAAAAAGGACATTAGGTGAAAACTGAGGAAATATGAATGAAGTATGGACTTCAGTTAATAATAAAGTATCAACATTGGCACATCAACTGTAATAAATGTATTAGATTTATGTAAGATGTTAATAATAGGGAAACTGGGTATGCATATATGGCAATTCTCTGCACTAACCTCATAATTTTTCTGTCAATCTAAACTATTCTAAAATTAGGTTTATTTTGAAAAAGAATGCCATGCATGCACAATCCAAGATTTTGAGGCTTGTGTCACATTGCTCTTCTCATTATTGCCATCCACTGTCTTCTTGGCTATATACCCCTATTCAGAGTCCTTAATCATCTAGCTCATATTCATTCCAAGACTCTTCCTCACTGAGGAAGTCCAACACCATGCCTAATACTTCATCCATCTGTTCAATTCCAATAACCATCACCAGCAACCAGCCACTCACTTCCAGAGCCATGTAGTACTACCTCTATACTTCCAATTGCTGACCAGACTATAGCCCCCACTATTTCCATTCACCTCCTTCTTCCAGAATCACTGAATCCCTGACTTTAGCTTGAAAGTCAGCTAGGATAGAGTATTACTCCCCTGATTTCCTTCCGCTACATGTGACCCATATGACTGGCCAGTGATGTATCACTTTTGTTATAGGTCCCTAAACAGAGAGAACAGTTCCTTCTCTTACCCTCTTCCTTCTTCATACTGACTGAAATGTGTATTCATGGCTGGAGTTCCAACATCCATTTTGGATCATGAGGTGTCTACGGGAACAGAAGCCACATATGGCAGAACTGCTGGATCTCTGATACTATAGTATACCAGCCCAACTCTGACTGCATACTTCTGGAACCTTATATAAGAAAAGACTTCTATCTTAACTGTTATTTTTAGGTTTTTGTCTATCCTGGCTAAACTTAAAAATCAGTTCACTCCCTTATTCCATCAACTTTCTTGGCTGTATAGCATGATGGTTAAGAGCAAGAGCTTTAAAATCAAAGAAAGCTGGGTTGGCACCCAGCTTTAATAGCTAATAACTTCCTGATCTTGGTCAAAATGTATGTAAATGGTATAAGCATCGACTTCCTTATCTGTAGCAACCTCATTGTGTCTATCTTGTAGGGATATTGTAAGGATCTTATTGCATGAGACATATAAGGAGCTTAGTAAGCACCACTGTCCTTTGAGAGTCTCAGCTCCCATAATGCACCACTGTACCCAGTCTTGCTGGCATTGTCAATGTCCTCCCTTGTCCTGCTGCACCTTCCTTGCAAATCCCCACCTTGAGTAGTGCAAGTCTTCTCCATGCCCACAGGATTATGGGCCTAACAAATTCATGCAGATTGGGACCACTACAAATGTATGGTCTCCAGCCTCACTGGGACTCTGCTAGAAGCTAGGAAATATTTGAAATCCCTAAGCACATCCATTTCCAACAGTTTATGCAACTTTTTCATTCTTCAAGTCATTTCTAGAATAAACATGTTTATGCTGCTTTTTTAAAAGAAAAAAAACCCCTCAATCCATTTATCCTGTCCCCTCTGCAATCACCACATACCTTACTCAACCTAAAGTAGACAGGACCATAAACTCTGTTCTCTTTTGAGCTAGGGATTCACCTTCTTTTCCTCCCCATTTAAATCTGAGTCTGTATTCTCTAGGCATATGTTCATATTTTTACCAATTACTACATATTTTTACCAATTGAAATACATTATTTCATTTAAGCCACAGAACAACCCAGCAAGGAAAACTTGTGCTATTGTTTTCATTTTATAGATGAAGAAAGAGAAGCTGAGAGAGGTTAACTGGCTGGTCTAAGGTCACCTCGCATCTAACATCCATGCCTCCTGCTTTTAGATTTAGCCCACTTTCCACACCACTCTACTGTTTCCTTGGACCCTGCTAGTCAACCCATCCATGGTCAGTCTAGATGAGACTCTCCCTTCAGAAGCTCTCTCACATCCACCTTTCTTTCAAGGCACATATGCTGGCTCTCCTCCACTCATCCTTACTCAATCAATTTAGCTCTGCTGTTAGTGTCTAAAGCTGCCGCCCTACCCCACCCCACCCCACCAGATGGCTCTTACGGTACTGCCTTAGATCAAACCTCACCTCCCTCAAAAACCATTGACTGCTCTCAATTTCCTGGAGAATCAAGCCCAGATGCCACAGCCACGTGCATCCAAGGTCTGAGCCCGCCTCCTTCTGGACTCATCTCTCTGGGTCCACAGAAGGAAGCCTTGCTATAATCTGGTCTATTGGCCATTCCCTAAACTTTCCTTTCCCTAGATCTTGATTTGTTATTTCTTTTCACTTACAACACCTTGCCCACTAATCCACCACCCATTTTGAAGTTCTGTACATCTTAAACACATAACTTGTAAATCCTTCACAGTGCCTTCCCTGCTTTCTAAGTGACAGAACTTTCACGCATATGGCACCTAGCTGCCCTGTTACATAAAATCTTCTGTCGGTCTATAAGTTTCAGGAGGCCCCAACTATGTTCAAGACATCTTTGTATCACTAGAACATCTAGCAGGGGTTCTGAATATACAAAGGGTGCAACAAATATGTAAAATGCTTTGGTTAAATGAGTATTCAGGTTAAAACCACCTACCCATGCAAACATATGCAGTTAGATTCCGAGATAAAAGACACACATACAACCACACTACCACAAATTTACTATAATGCACACACACACACACACAGACACACACACACACTTTGACAATATCCACAGTTTTCCATAGTCTTTAAAAATTTAACAGAAACAAGAGATAATTGAGGAGACATCTCATAATTTTGTAATTTAGGTAACAATATAGTCCACTCAATTCTTAAATTCAACTCAACTGAATTGAATTCTTGTTCAATTATTAAATTCTTAAATTTGAATTCTTAAATTGAATTCTTAAATTCTTAAATTGAGTTTTTTTCTTAAATTGAATTCTTAAATTCAACTCAATTAAGACTGTAAACTGGCAATGTCCCATAGATATTTAAAATGATTCACAGATGTGCTCGCTTCGGCAGCACATATACTAAAATGATTCATAGAACCTCGTATCATAAACTAGATTTTGTAACTGGTCTCTTTATTTGTTAGGTAAGCAAACCCAAAGGCAATAAAATCTTGAAAAGTGGATGAAACCCCAATACAAATTCTATGTGACCCATAGAGCCCTTTAATAACATACTGTCCATGCATGTCCTACATCCAGTGATACACATTTTGATCTAATTATATATATATATATATATATATATATATATATATATATATATATGAAGGATACTTCTGCTAGCTGTGATTCCTTTTCATGTAACATTCCAGCTCTCCACTTCTCTTCACATAAGTTAGAACATGGTTCCATCACACGCTGTCAGACATTTTAAGCAAGTCAGACATTTTAAAGGCTACAGGGAGGTTAGGAGAGGTTGCACACTGCTGGATAGACAATATTGCGAAAACCAAACTCTCCTGTGTATCACCTTCTTTTCTTTGTGCTTCCTTTTGGTCTTTAGTCTACTTGGGTGTTTGGGAATTGTGTGCATTGTGTAACAACACCCACTACACCATCTCGTTTTAGCGCAGGCTGAATGAAAAGAATCAAAACAGGAAAATAGTTTAGGAACCCTGAGGCCCTCAGAGAAATAAATTATAACTTGTTCTTTCTTTCTTGCTGTGCTTTCTTTCTTTTTTTTTTTGAGAAAATAAATATTTCCCCCATTTATCAACTCTTACCTTCTCATATTGTAAGCAAGTGAAATCAGTAAAGGTCACTTAAAAGCAAATAACCTTATAAATCTGGTAAGTGTGAGAGAGAAGGCCATGGTATAGATTAAATACCTGGTGAGACACATCGAACTATAAGAATTCACAGTGAGGAAAAACTCGGGCTCTGATGGACAATGCTATCACAGTGTGTTACATAACTGAGACCCATAAGTATTAATTGTTTAAAGTCATATAGGCATAAGCAGTCCTTCAAAATCAAGTATAAATATAACAAGAATGAAAACCAATAGGGAAAAATTCAGAAATGTCCAAATATCATTGTTTCTGACACAAAACTCTATTGACCAGTAGTTTCAGCTTGCCAACAAGAAAATAGGAAAACAAGAGAATTTTAGAAAGCAGTAATTGTGAAAAAACAAAAGTAGGCAAAATGAATTTCAAGTCTTCATTATATAATTTATAGATTTGAAAAAAGAAATCCAGGCTATTAATTAATTTATAACCCTGGGAAACATTTTTCCATGCAGTGTATCTATACCAACTATTAAAACAGGCTCTCTCTTTCTCTCTTTATTGAGACCCTTACCATAATCATATATAGTCCCTGGAGAATTTCTGTGCAACCATTTTCCTCCCGTTGCTTCACAAACAACTCTAACTCATCTCTGGAAACTGTGTATAGTGGGAGGTCTGAAATCACTTATGACTTAAGGGTACCTGCAGTGCACTAAGGATTTGAACGTTTACATATGTAACCAGTACATATTAACAAGATAATCCTTTAAGCCATAACAATATGAGAAAGTGACATTATAATACAACAACAGGTTTTTCCCACTGAACTACAGAGTACTTATTCCATTGACAAATTTCACCTCTTTCCAGAGATACACAAAGTTAACTGCAAAATAGTAATAGCACAGTGCTCCTTAAGCTACAGAACAAATCCTCTTGTTTTCAAAATATTAACTTAACCTTAGTGTTAAGTGCATCAAGGTACTAACCGAAAGAATTGTTACTTTTAAACAGTATATACGACAAAAGTGTTGTAGGGAAGTCTTATCAGTGAAACTGGTGGTGGCTACACAAGAGATCCATTAAAAATTACTGTTAGTGATGTTAAATGACAACTTACCAAAAATTTACTTAATATTCACCAGTGTTAGCTCTTTAGGATAGGAATTTAACTTTAGAGTAAATACAGTGTCTTCTGAATATAATCAACAGCCAAAACTCCCAGTTAGAGGTTTTCAGAGCTGGCAGAAGGAATCTATAGTATGGCATGGATCTCTGTCCACGGTCAAAATATCTGATGATATTTTCATCTATACTGGACTTCTTTGAAAAGTACTATACTGTTTCATATCCTCCTTTCACCATAACAAAATGCATTAAATAAAACCTTTAGATTAGGTTTAAAAGCAGCTGAAAAACTACCTGCTTTAGGCTCTAATTAGACTCTGTTATCTGGGACCTTGGGCTCTCAAATATCAGAAACCCCAATAACTTATCATAAAAATACAAGCTCTTGGTTTTGAAAAATATACAAAATGCACTTCACATGGATAAAGCTCTTGATTGTCAAGGAAAGTAAGATACCAGTCTCATTCATAGATTCATGTCGCGCTTGCATTTCAGTGATCTTTGCTTTTGCAGATTCCATTTTTCACAGTTTTGGGCAGCCTCTGGCCTTTGGTGTAAGCACGGTACCAAAAATGGAGAAAGAGCAGCAGAAAGATGCACCCATAACTCATGATGATGTACAGAAAGACTGGAAACTGGTACTTGCAATCTTCCATGAAAAAGAACTGGCCTATGTGGATGGTGATAATAATGAATTGGACCTAAAAGATGAAAGAATGAAAAATATTATTCAGATATGTAGTCACAAAGGAGCAATCATTCAATGCATTCTTTGGCTGCTTATGCTTAAACACTCTGCAACCACATTTTAGGCTACTACTGGGTTCGGGATTTTATCTTTAAATCTAGCCTCCATGGGAATCAGAGTGGGTGGGACATTGTCAAAATCCAGATGGGAATGGGAAACCACTACTCAGTCCTGCCCAAGTGTACAACTCCAGCTGCCCTACGTAAATGGCCCAGGAGCTAGGCGGGGCAGTAGCCCCTTCGTACCCACAGAAAGAACCATCTGAGCAGGTTTTCTTGGCAAGTCTCTGTCTTGAGTCCTTGACTTGATGAAATACACATGGTGGGACCACTTTCTTATGGCCTCATTTTCTAGAAGAGCTTCAATTTCAAATAATCTGTCTTGTTGTTAGACGAGGTATTTCAATTTTGGGGAAACATAATCATTCTAATTAGAGCCCTAGCAATTTTGTAGGAGCCAAAGCATCCCTGAGTCCTGGTATCTGCCACTTGTCACCCACAGTCATATCAGGATAAAAATATATCCTGCCAATGGCAGCAGAGAATCTGTAAGGAGTGAAACAATATTGATGACACTCCTCATGATGTCCAAGGGCTCTTTGCTCCAGAACAGTCTACACAATCTTAAGAGGAACACTCCCCCGGCTAATGTCCAGATTTTTTGCATCTCATTCTTCTCCTGATTAAAAGGCAACATGTGTTCTGTGGGAATGTTAGACAAGCAAAAATTCCTAAATAAAAAAATAACAGTTACCTATAATCTTCCATTTATGACCGCAGTTAAGCTTTTCAGTTTCTTTTTTGGTCATCTTCAACTTTCCCTGCATTATCTTAAGAAACTTCCATGACATTCCTGTGCAGTAGCTACCCTTATTTCTCTCATTTGGCAGACATAAAGATGACACCTCTGGAAGCCTCGGTGACACGCCAATATCTGACACAGGCGTGTTTGTGTATAACCGACACATTTGAGATAAGAATATCTATTCTTTCTTCTATTTTAGCATTTTGCCACATTAATAAAAAAAGTTTTCACAACATTTAAGAATAGATAAGTGGGGAAAAAAGCCCAATACAAAATTGTCTATGCAGTATAATGCAAATCATGCAACAGGTATTCACATACATGCGGAATTAGGCTTATTTTTCTTTCCCTTTGCTTAGTTAGTTGTTCTAATTTCTCAGCGATGAGCATATGTTACTTCACAATCAGAAAAAAAATACTTAAAAAGAAAGCAATGGTGAATAATTTTCTTGATTTTATAATATTGCAAAGTAGGAATTAAAATAATTTATTTCACTATTTCCTTATGCTTGGTTATTTGGAGCATTGTCAATTTATCAACATATACAGTATACTGTTCCCCTACCTCTTTCATCCACATGTATGTTTACCATTTGGAGGAAAAACAGACTTAGAGCCAGGCATACAGGAAGACTCATAATCCCCTCAAAGTTATATTCCCTCCCTCAAAGTCATTTAGATGGTATTTCTAACTCCTAATTTTATATTGTGCCTGCTGCAGTGCAAATAACTTTGAGATTATCTTTAACATAAATTTATTTATTTAAGTTTTTATTTATTTATTTATTTCACAGAGAAAGACACAGTCAGAAATGGAACACAAGCAGTGGGAGCAGGAGAGGGAGAAGTACGCTTCCCACCAAGCAGAGAGCCCGAGGCGGGGCTTGATCCCAGGACCCTGGGACCATGACCTGAGCCGAAGGCAGATGCTTAATGACTGAGCCACCCAGGCACCCCATAAATATATTTATTTTATAGAAAAGTATAAAATAGTACAAAGATAGCCTAAAGATATACATTCTGGTTTAACTGTCTGAGCTCTTGGCTACCAAAAATATACTTTGTTTCCAACACAGTTCTTTACAAAAGTTTAAATAACATGGAAAGAATAATGATGGGAAGCAATATAGAGGCCACACACTCTATATTCCTATTGTTTTGTATCTTTTGTTCCTTGTTAGTATTCTGATTCATAGGGAAGAGAAATGACTCCAGCTTAGTTTTATATCTAGTTTTAAAGAAAATTAATTACTCACAAGCTGTAATGATGTCAGATATTTTTTCCACCATAGATACTTCTGGAAGGCTGGTCCCAGTGCAGAGAGCCCATAGTAGGAATACATGACTACATGTACGGCTGTATTTAGAAAGGCATGGAATGTTCCCAAACCACCTGGAAAATAAAATTATTGTAAATTGGGGGCAATGCTCCTTAAAATGAGATTCATTTTTGTCAACTGAGATTTTAGAATAATTATTTAATTTTAGTAGAAAGAAAAACATATACAACATCAATTTGTTAATCTGCTATCAAATTAGAGGGAGCTGGATAACATTCATTCAGTGAAATATAAGACGCAAACTTTCAAAAACTAATGAGAATGTCTTTATTTATTGTTATATCTTAACCCTAAGATGGTCTTTTGATTTGGGTTCACTTTAACAAACTAAGTTTATTTTTTTGAAATGGTATATACTTAATAGTAGTAATCAAATTCATTTTTTCAGTGAGGGTTGACATATATAAAGTACACAAATGCACTAACCTTAAATGATGATTGTGCACATAGATATATACCCACATAGCTATCCACCAAAGTCAAGATATAAAACATTTCCAACATCACATATGGTTCCTATGTCCCCCTTCCAAGAATACATCTCTCAACATAAACTTTATGCTGACTTCTATCAACTATGAACTTTGCCTGATATTAAACTTCATGTAAATAGAATTATACAGGATAATCTTTGGAGCCTACTTTCTTTCAATCAACATAATTTTTTTAAGATTTGTCCATGTTGCTGTGATCAGTAGTTTGCTTTCTTACGGCTGTTAGTATTATAGTATTGCACCGTATGAATGCATCACAATCCATTCTCTTGTGCTATGAAACTTTGGCAGTAAAAATATATATACACTCCTTTCATTAGGAGGCTATGCTAAATTTGCTTTAATTATTTAAAGACAACTATTGTTTTTCCAAAATAAACATTCATTAATTGTTAAGCCATTTTTGCTTACTGTTTCCATTTGATTATTATCAATTGTGTCTTCCTATCTTGATTTTCCTCTTCTAATCACTACATCTCCTACTGATCACATTCAATTTAGAGTAGAAGCAAAGAACCCTGGGAGAACAGAAGTAAAGATCATTTCAATTGTCCTTAGCTGGACCTGTAGTACCCTGGAAGGGGTAACAAAGTGACTGGCTGATAGCAGGAGGAAAAACCAGAAAACTCTGCCTTAGCATCTTTCCTAAAAGGCACAATCTCAAAGAAGCTGCATTCTTTATGTATAGCCTGATTCAGCTTAGTGATCTTGATCTGGGGTTTAAATTCTTCTCCAAAATATTCTAATTTCTTTATTCTAGTATTCTTTAATTCTAGAAATAAAGTGAAATGTCAAAATATAGAACAATTACATTAGAAAAAGGACCACGTTCATAAACGCTATGTATTACAGAAAGCTTAAGGCAAAATAAAAATTGTTGCACAGTAGAAACTAATTACATTTTAATAATCATTCATAATTGCAGAACTACTAGACACTTCTAGATACTACCACTGCTAAAGTACTCCTTTAAAATAACATGTTTTAAATAATTATTTTTGAGTAACTTAAATATTCCTCCAATGCCTCATTTATGCTGTACTGTGCTTCATAAACTTTCTCTTTCTAAGTAGAATAAATAAAAATGCAGCCAATTCTTTAATTATCATAAATTTCAAGTCAGAAGAAATTGAATTAATGAAGCTTATTACCAAACTCCCACCTTTTATTATTTACATTTGGATTAGATTTTTTTCCCAAAAGAAAGTGAAATAGATAAATTAGAGTGGTGTGAAAACACCTTTTCTAGGGTGATTTAAAAATATAGTATTCGTCTATTTCTGATAGTTAAGGAGTCAAGCTGCTTTAACAGGGCATAAGCCAAATACCTCTTATGTCCTTTTGTGTCTTGTGATTATATAAACACACAGGAAACAAACTATATCAGAGACTTTCTCACCAAGGCACCTGTCCCATTTTTCAGTAGACTATTTTCCATCCAGAATCTTTTATTTTTTAAATGTCCTAAAATGAGGATCCTATGGACAGGAATTTAACAAAGCACTAGTGTAGCTAACACTAGTGCTAGCTAGTTTAGTAAGGGTTACTAATCAAAATCAGCTATCAAATAAGATTAACTTGCTGATTTTGTCTAGTTATGATTATTCCCTCAGATACGTTAATAAGTTTGTTCATAGAACAATCACATTTTAATTAGTAATGTTTTTCACATCTTCTTTGGAAGGCTTTCCTAATAAAGTATTTTCTAAGCCTGCTTTCCTCTTTACAACAATAATTTTGCAAAGCTAACCTCTTGCAATTAGTACCATCTCATTTTATTCCTTTTTAGAAAAATAAAGGAATCACCTGGATAATTGCCACAATTTTCCGTATCTCTGGAAGGGAGTATGTGCATAATGAATATAAAAACTTGCCAGAGAAACATTCCCATCATATTCCAAAGAAAAGTTGGAATGCTTTTTACGCCAGAGAATTGTACAACAGGCAAACAGGAAATTAAATACTAGATCGAGATCAGCTGTGCTCAAGTTTTTGAAAGAACAGTGTAAACTGGACGGTTTCATTCTAGGAATGAAAGCCAATGCCAGACCACATTTCTGGAAATATCTCAGTTCTTACTGCTGTACCTGTCACTATATAGGTATTCGGTATACAAGTATTTTCTAGATTCCACATGCAAGACTGAACAGAAATGCCAACTCATTGAACATATAAGAAAGTATTTACATTTTGTAAAGCAGAAGGGGGATTAAGGTGTGGACAATGAACCCACTACAAAGTGTTTGATGTCCACAGACACGGTAACATTTAAAAACCAAAGAATTTCATGTTTCAATTTTCATTATTGAAAGTTATGCTTGTTTGAAAATGGAAGCCAGACTATCCATGGGTCTAAGGTAGACCCATTAGAAAAGTGCTCAACTCTACTCTTCAAATAAAGCTCATTTTTCCCATTATAAAACATACAGCTATTCAATATAGAAAAATTAGAAAATACAGAGAAGGATAAAGACAGAGAGAGAAAGCACTTTTTGTGTTAGTTCTTCTAAATCACTGTATTTTGGGGGTAATGCCTCCCAATCTTTCTCCTATTTATATTTTTCAGTGTTGTGATGTAATATTCTGGTCTCAGAGAAGAAATCTGAATAAATAAATTATAAGGGTGTGAAAGAACTTTTTCTAGCATACTTTAAAATAGAACAGACACCTATGTCTGATAATTTTGGAGTCAAACTGCTTAAAAGAGAAGACGAGCTAAATGTCTCCTGGTATTACTTGCATTTCACAATTATATATACACAGGAATTCATAACCATTTTATTAATGGATGGTTAGGTATTTTCCCATTTTGGGGCAACATGAATAAAGATGTCAATGAATATCACTATACAGAGAACTGATGTGCATGTGAGAGAAAACAAAAACATATAAAGAGAAGTAAAATAATGGAGATTAAGTAATATGGCTATCCTTGATTTGTAAAATGGACACAGATGAGACTATTTTTATATTAACATACATTACCAGAAAAAATAGTGACATTTACTTTTAAAAACTCCGACATACAGGGGCACCTGGGTGGCTCAGTGGGTTAAAGCCTCTGCCTTCGGCTCAGGTCATGATCCCAGGGTCCTGGGATGGAGCCCCGCATCGGGTTCTCTGCTCAGCGGGGAGCCTGCTTCCCCCTCTCTCTCTGCCTGCCTCTCTGCCTACTTGTGATCTGTCTGTCAAATAAATAAAATCTTAAAAAAAAAAAAAAACCACTCTGACATACAAATGCCAATTTGGGCAAAGAAAACACCCCATATATTGGAAAATCTGATGCTCACAGGCCATGGTAGGGACAGTCCTTTCAGCTCCTCTAGATACCTCTTTCATGCCAATGGCTCATTCATGCCCTCTCATGCTCTGAGACGTGAGGATTTTTCCCCCATGCCTAGAGACTCTAAAATTCAAACAAGTGTCCTCAATTGTGTTTTCTCTTTTTTGTCCTACAAAGTCAGAATGCCTCATAGACATGAGCTATTCAGAGAAATTTTAAGGCTGCAGATCTACTCGAAGACTTCTTAGATTTAGGAAACTCGCATAAATAAATCTCCCAGTCAACATCTGCTAATAAGTACATGTTCTTGGGGACATCATTTATTTAACACTTGATGATAGGGTAAAATTACTTAACCTGTTTTTTCCGATTCTAGATGTTCAGAGGCATAAAACCAAAACCAAATGAACAAAAGAGGCTGTTTGCCAAGCTTTTGATTTAAACCAGTTTCAACTTCAAACAACATCCTTCAACCACAATTTGACACATCTTTAAAGAGTTGGTAGGGGATGAGGTGTGTATCAGTTATTGGAATTTTGAACGCAAAGAAGACTGGAACTTGAGATAAATATTTTAACTTCCTAGAAACCTATAAGGAATAGATAACTAACTATATTTCTATAAAACTAAGGCTTCTACCATTTTATTTTTTTACTGTTTATTTATTTAATGATATTTAATAGAACTATATGGGAAAAGAATAAAATCCAAACAAAACAACTAGAGGATTATGGGTAGGAGACTATATCCAAAAATCACATGTATCTAAAGAATGGAGGGTAGGGGAAGGATCTAGGTTAAAGTCCTACTTTAATGTTTCAGGTAATAATGAAAGTCAGAAGTTTGATCCAAGTAGTCCTTTGATGTTTTGAGTTTCTTCTAAATCACATTTAAGGACAGAATTTGTCTTTATAACATACAGAAATGTAATCGTTTATAACACATGATCCCAACTCTCCCTTGGCTACCTGCGGCAAATTTGACTCCAAACCACCAGGTCCATGGCATGATGGTATGATGGAAGACATGCAGGAAAGTCACTTGGCTATTTTTCTTACGCAGAACAAAAAAGATCTGAAATAATTTTAAAAAAATCAAGTTCATAGAAAATCATGCAATGATTGATCTACTGATTTATCTACAAAAATACTGGCAAAGTACAAACTATTTCACATCATAATTTGCATTGAAAGGGCTGCCTTAGAGAATGCTGATAAAAGCAGCTGATTCTCCAAGGGGCAGCTAAAAAGCTAATAAGTATGAAGGAACTTAGGTATGATGACTAGCCATGGGAGAATCAATAAAAAGGTGTTAAAGAAAATGTATGTGGAGTTGAAAATCAAAAACGCAAAGTGACGAACATAGCCAAATATTATTGAAAGAAATGTTACTGGTAGGAAAACATCCATGTGGATTTTGAAGTATATGGGAAAGCACAGAGTCTCAATTCTTAGGGCAGAAATTATTCTATATTGCTCTCTAAGACATCCTACTAATTTAGATAAGGAATTAAGCAAACTGAAAAGAGAACTTGTGGGAAAAAGTCGAGGGGATTTGAAGAAATAGGATGGGGGGAAAAGTGGCCTGCGAAAAAGGAGAAAGGCAACAAAGGCACCATCCCGACTGAATGTATCCATGGTTTTCAGAAACAAAGAAGAGAACATAAAGGCTTTTGCAGGGGCAGATTTTTTTCAAGAAAAAATTCAAAAGCAGAATTAAGTGTTCAAAAAACATTCAAAATTCAGAATACCAGTGATGAGTCAGACTTCTAAATATAGGACCAAGCAGAGCACCACAAACAAAAGTATCCATAGTAATATTTAAGAAATGTGGTTTAGGGAAGGACATAGAGGTAGCAACCATTTCCTTATGGAACCTGGAAATAAATGAGAACATACAATGCAGAAAACAATAAAGCCAAAATGCATTTGCTTATGCACATGGAAGATGGCAGCATGATGCAATGAAAAAGTCCCAAACCAACTATCTGGGGTCCCGGTCCCAAGCAATAGTGGCATTCCTCTGGGTGAGTTACTTACCTTCCTGGCTTCAATTTATTTTCAGGTTGAGAGCTCTGGCCCAGATCAGTGGTTCACAACCCTGGCTGTATATTACAATGTCCAAGATGCTTTATAAAAATAGCCATGGCTAGTCTCTAAGTACAGGCCACCTGGCACCAAGTCTCTGAGATGGGTCCCAGGTTTTTTGGGTTTTTCTAAAGCAGTTAATGCTCCTGCACCATGATGGCTGGGAACCACTGACTATAACAGGAGTCTCCCAAATATAGAGTCTGGACCAACAGCAATAATATCACTTGAGAACTTAAAAGAAATGCAACTTCCTGAGTCCAAAACACTGAATCAGAAACCCTAGGGGTGGGGTCGAGGCATCTGTGTATTTAGGTGATTCTAAGGGAAGCCCAAGTTTGAGAACCACTGTATTCCATGCTCACTAAAATCCCTTCCAATTCTAACATTATGTGATTCATCAGCTGAGAAGGTGAAGCATGTTGAGATTTGCTACAAGGAATATGAGTTCTGTCACTGACCCCTACCTCTGAAACTAGTTAATACATTATATGTTATTAACTGAATTTAAATTAAAAAAGAAAAATTGAAAAAAGAAAAGAAGTATGTATTCCCTAATATGTAATTGTAATATGTTTCCTGAAGAAGACACTGCTCTTAGATCCAGAACTGGTTCCAGGTATCTGAGACCTACATGCCCCATATATATGATAAATACCCAGCTTTCCTTGGCTACTGTTAAAGCAGAAGAACACAGCTTTCTCCTCTCATCAAGGACCATAATCCATGGCACTTGCTTCTCCCAGGCCCCAGTCACCCAAATTCAGAGTTGATCCTCAACAGGATGTTAAGTTGGAAGAGAGAAGATCTAGTAAGCATAAACTTTAGAGAGGCATCTGGAGATCATTTACATATCCTAATGTAAGTTTGTGAAGTTTGAAGCACTTATCCTTGGAGATCATTACATATCCTAATGTAAGTTTATGAATTTTGAAGCACTTATCCTCTTAAAGAAATATGGATGACATAGTGCTTTGGCTTATACCGAAAGAGCCCAATGTAAAATGTTCTCTGCTCTTTGCTTCATGAACTTGCTTCCCCAAACACCTGTCATTCATCTCCATAAAGTTGCACAGTTTTGCAGTGACAGTTACATGCTTATCTTAGGTGGTAGATACATAAGAAAACCTTTCGGAATTTGCAAAAGACTGAAAAAAAAATGCTTATCCTATCTATTCTCTAAAGTTACTGATAATAAAAGGTAAAAGGTAATAGGAGGTCTGCCTGAAGTAGAGAAATAACCAGAGTTATCAAGACAACTGAACTCTAGCAGTTTATTGCTTCTATTAAAATATCAAACATTTAGCAAATGTGGTGACCACATACTCACAGTATCTAAGAGCTCAATAAATTTGGAGAAGTAATAAAGCCAGCAGGTGCGTGCCATCTGCAGAAACACACATAAATATGAATTTATTTTATTTTTTATATGGAGGAAAATTTTATTTTTTTAATTTGGCAAAATACGCATAACCCAATTTACCATCTTAACCATTACTAAGTGTTCAGTTTGGTGGCATTTAGTACATTGACATGGTTGTACAATCATCACCACCATCCATCCGTACAACTCTTCTCATCTTGCAAAAGTGAGACTCTGTGCCTATTAAACAATAACTCTTGATCTCCCTTCCCCACCAACCCCTGACAACTACCGTTTCACTTTCTGTCCCTGAATCTGACTACTCCAGGTACCTCATATAATAGAATCATACAGTATTTGTCTTTTTGTGCCTGTATGATTTCACTTAGCATAATGTCCTCAAGGCTCATCCGTGCTACAGCACGTCAGAATTTCCTTCCTAGCTAAGATTGGATAATATTCCATTGTATAGATATGACACATTTTCTTTATCCATTCATTTGTCCATGGACATCTGGGTTGCCTCCACCTTTTGGATATTAAGCATAATGCAGCTATGAATTTGGGTGTATAAATATATCTCTGAGTCCCTGTTTTCAATTATTCTAGGTATATACCCAGACGGAACTGCCAGATCATAGGGTAATTCTATTTTTAATTTTTTGAGGACCCAGATATGAATTCATTTTTAAATCCAGGAAATTAAAAAATAAAAGCACCAACTTCCATTTAACAGAAAACTATGCCCCTGATTTTGATTCTTTCTGATAATTTTTAGCTTTTTTTTCTCTCAGTCCATATAATTTGAGAATTGGGTCATTTACATCTTCTGAGTTCACATTAAGTGTTAAAAAAACAAACTCTAAACATTTGAGTAACATTTGAGTTACAAGTTTTTCCAAAGAAAAACTCACCCTCAATGCTGAAGGTGACTGTGAGTAGTCAACAACTTCACACTGAAGTGAATAACCTGTACCCCAGCCAGACATCACAAACTGTAAGAGAGCACATGTATATTAAAGAAGGAAGACTTTGCTCAACAGCTACAACAATGGTACTTTTGATTGTGTCTCTTTACCACAAGCTCAGCTGACTCAGCATGCAGTGCTGAGGAAAAGGCAGGCTAGAATAATTATAAAATGGGAACTCACTTGATAAACAGGAATTTTCAAAATCATACAGTTACGTATTACTTATATCAACTGTGTTCTGACTCAAATGTCCATTTCTTACAATGATTATTCTAATACAGTGGAGAATAAAACACTGGGAGTGTTTTGCTTCGATAGCAAATACTGGTAGGTGTATGCCAGTATATGTAAATATATGTATATCTATATATACCCATGAATATGTTTGTGTACTCTGAAGGGAGTAAGAGAGTCTGAAAACAGTCTTTTCTGGCAATTTCTAATCTTCTCAATCAGTCAAGAAATAAATGGACAACCAAAATTTCTTACTGTACTACTAGTGGCTGCCACAACTGGGCTTTCCTGTCCTTGGCTAGTGTGTGTGATGTGAAGTGGTAGTCTATGGTTCTTAAAATCAAGATTGATCAAACATAAATCTCAGAGATTAGTTCAGTTTGGATTCACATGACAAGTAAGAGACAAAAATGTTAACAATAAGAGTGCATGCCTTAATTCCAGCACACCCACAAAATGACCTTAGACCAGTGGTGAGAAGAAAGAGCCTATTGTTTTTATCTGAACCTTAATTCAAAGATTACGTTGACATTCTTTTAATATGATGGTGGGAAGTTCTTTTAAAACAGTATCTGATCCAAATAAAAACTTCAAATAATTAAAAAAAAAAACCAGTATCTGAAAATGAAAAGCTAAGGGCTCTAATTTTCATTTAATGAGTATATTAAATGGTTGGCTTAACTGAGTGTTCTGACAATATGACCAGCTCTTCTCTAACATCCTATTCTCACAAGTGCCAACACCTTCCCTGGAATGTCTTCTTTCTCAGTATAATGGTTACATCATTTTCTGCCATTCATGTACATTTTAAATTTCTATTTTTAATTACTATTAAAGCTAAAATGAAAACTTAACCATAAATTAATTTTTAAAAGCAAAAATTTATGGGGTTTATCAGAATGATATTTTTATGGTAAAAAACAAAAAGAAGCAAAAGAGAAAGAACAACTGTTTAGACAGTGGCATTCAAAATCACACTATCCTTTCCTGATATTTGCTCCTAGCTTGATTCGCAAGATAGTTAATCCTACTGTTTACTTGGTAAATGATGAAATCTTAAAAAAAAGACGATCTTAAGATTCACAAAAGTATGAGACATATTTTATGGGTAAGAAAAATGATTTACAAAACCAAATCAATGAATATTTCTCAAAGGAACAAGGGAATGTGGTAGGAAAATAGCTAATTCTACAAAGACCTGATCTGTCAGTGAGCATCATATTCTCTCCCAGTCAGACTCTCTACTGACTGCTGCAAGTAAAACCAAGTCTACTTACCTAACTGGGATGACTGGTTCTCCACTTCACCCTACCCCAGATAAGGACAAAGTTGAACAAGAGAAGCTCTGTGACATGGCCTTTGGTTAGGTCTTCACAAGTCTCTCTCTCTTAATGACTGTCTGGTGCCAAGTAACTAGCACATTCAAAATCATCACTATTCAGTAAGGCATGTGGGTTCCTTTTGTCTGATGCGCTTCCCTTTCATCTTGTTCTTATTTTCCCTAACATCCATAAGTGGAGGTGTCTCCTCTGTATATTTAATGCAATTGCACTCTACCCAACAAACCACGTGATATGTTCAGTGTCCTGGAGATGACATGATGACCAGCTGCCAAACTCTTTGTTTAAAAAGAGAGTGGAAACTAGTGCTTTCCTGATATTAAGTTTAAGAACATTCTAATAGTCTGT
Source organism: Martes martes (assembly GCF_963455335.1). Classification (NCBI taxonomy): domain Eukaryota; kingdom Metazoa; phylum Chordata; class Mammalia; order Carnivora; family Mustelidae; genus Martes; species Martes martes. Next base: position 76,665,890 of record NC_137892.1, on the reverse strand, counting down.
GAAGCTTCTGACATTCCTATATCACAGGCCATCAAAAAGAATGAACAATAATTTGTATCTGGCAGGTAATACACCCAACATTGGCATATAAGCAACTCTAGTATGAGTGATTAATGAGAGACAGAAACCGCCAAATTCAGATATTTTCAAAACTTCTTTTACATTGTATTTGCTAAAATAGGAACCCAAACTTACTGGCTATAATTAAATTCCATCCTGAGAAACCTATTTGGGGACATTATACTGAATGACATAATCAGACACGGAGCATAAAGGGACGTGAGAAACACTTTGGTTTAATCCTGACTCTATAAAAAGAGGGAACTAAGGCCCAGAGGGCTTAAGAAACTTGCTCAAAAATCAGGCAGCTGGGTAGTAGCACAACTGGTACTACTTAGCCCCTGGTCTCCTGGCTTCTAGGTCTGCACTTAACATGATCCTAGAGGCTATTTCCTTTCTGTCATAACTTGGTAAAAGCATGAATTTTTTCTGCTCCCTACCTCTGTTACCCCTTCCCTTTCAGTTACTCATGATCCAGAAGGGACAATAAGATAGCTTGTAGTTGATTTTGGTAATAAAATAGAAGAACTAGAAGGTAGCAAGGTAAGTCCAGACTTGAGGAGACAGGTGAGACACGAGACTACAGCAGACATAAGGTGACCCAGTCAGGTGGATTTGCAGCAGGAATCAAGTTGGAGGGATGCATGTGGAGAGGTCACAGTGTCAAGAGAGGCCAGAGGGGTCATGGTGTGCCCTTGAGAGTTCCAGTTATGAGGAAGCACAAGCTATGCTACAAAGAGGTAAATAAGGAGTAGAAGGTGAAGAAGCCAGTGTTGAAAAAAGAAGTGAGGAATCTCAGAAAAGCAGGTAAGTGAAGATGGGTGAAAAGTTGCTAACAGTACAGTGGGTGAGAGAGAATCCATGAGTCTACTCTTAGGTTCTGAAAGATCCCCATCTCTCTTATTGACAATTAAGGGACAGGCTCCCTTACCTATTGCTTTGTAGGAGTCTAAATTCTCTGCATCCTCAAGGCCCAGCTAAACCAAACCTAAACAGTCTACTATATTATAGCTCATCTGAGGTTCCTACCACAATGATGATATCTCATTACATAGTCAAGATGAGCTCCCAGTGTCAGACAGACCTGGACTCAAATATCAGTCCTCCAATAACCAGCCGTGTTACTTTGAGTAAGTTACTTAATTTCTCCATGTATAAGTTTCCTTAAAACTAACATTCACAGATTCATTCAATCACCTACTAAGATTACCTATGTGCAAGTTCCTGGACTTAATGTTAATTTTTCTCACTACTTTTGAGATAGACTATACTGAGATCCTCTAAATAGTTCCATAGCAGGTCCACACATAACAATTTTGGGGCAAAAATTTAAGACAAATTTCTAAAATCCCTTAAATCTCACCGTTACCATTATAATCATAACAAGAAACATAACGACAGTAAAACAGGAAGAGCCAGGCAAAATTCTCCCACTAGGAATACTGAAGACACTTGCCTCATAACACATATACACAGAAAAGAGAACTATGGAAAAATTGTATATTATCATCACTTTCTTGAGTTCAAAGGGCTTTCGATTCTCCATGAGCTTTGGTCCTAGAGAAGTGACAAAATAGACATAGAGTCCCAGGAAGATGGTTTGTGGCAGAGGTGAGGACATGAGGAACCAGTCTTCGACTCTTGGATCTAAAAACAAAAAGTAAGTGCACATCCATTTAGCCAAGAAATAACTGACAGCAACCAGCACTTCTTAAAGCAAGCACCTAGATCCTAATGTTGACAGGAGACTATTCGGTCATTGATCTACTGTCCTTGGGAAGGATAAATGGAAATCACCAGGGATAGTGATGGGGCTAGGAAGGGTGGGCTGTTATAACCACAGGCCTCAAAGGACAAAGGGAAGTAGTGGTTACTAGAACCCAGGAGTCAAATAGAGAAGCCCTCCTGGAGAAGAGCTATGACCTTTAGTGGAGGGACTGGGCCAGCACAAGGCAATTCTGAAAGTAAGTGGCTGGGGATTCAATATCTCATTACCACCACCCACACTCTCCCTGATCTCTGGGACTCTCCACTGGCTGAACCCAACCAGAAACCAGAGAGTAGGGGAGCAAGCCCATAGTTATAGTCTATACTGGTCATTCCCCAGGGTGCAGCGCAGGGTGCAGAATGGATCTGGGGAAAAGAAGACACCGAGCAAAGTTCCACCGTGCATTTATCACCACTAGTAACATTTTAGAGTTTCTCTATCCAGAATTTTTTTTATACAAAAATACGTCTGTGCTTGCTGTTTCTTAACTTTCTTCTTTCTCCCAAGGAAACTAGGACATTTCCATATATACTGTATCATAGAATCATAGAATTGAAAGGGACCATAGCATCATCTACCTAAAGTATGGGTTCTAGGTGTCCAAAATAGGCTAATCAACCTGAGCACAAAAAAACAAAATAAAAAGAAACAAAAAAAACAGTATTAGCCTCACAACCATGTCGAAAGAAATTTACCTGGTCACTGCTCATTCCAGCCCAGGAGAATTACATCAATTAAAAAATTGTAACTCGGGGCGCCTGGGTGGCTCAGTGGGTTAAGCCTCTGCCTTCAGCTCGGGTCATGATCTCAGGGTCCTGGGATCGAGCCCCGCATCGGGCTCTCTGCTCGGCGGGGAGCCTGCTTCCCCCTCTCTCTCTGCCTGCCTCTCTGCCTACTTGTGACCTCTCTCTGCCAAATAAATAAAATCCTTTAAAAAAAAAAATTGTAACTCAAGATAAAATGTGATTTGGAAATGAAAAGTACAGTACAGGGTATATAGTCAATAATGTTACAATAATACTGTATGGTGACACTTTTATGGTGAGTGTTGAGTAATGTATAGAATTGCTGAATCAGTATCTTGTACCCCTGAAACTAATATAACATTGTATGTTAATTATTCTTCAATAATGAATTTTTTAAAAAGTATTTGAGATAAAAAATATATGCCAAACAAACAGGGGACTTGTAAATATAATAGGTATTCCTGAACAGAAGTAAAATAGAAAAACTGAAAATTATTCAAATAAATCATGAAATATTTTTCTGAAAAATGATAATCAAAACTAAATCTTTATATCAAAGTACTTATCATGTATCAGGAAGGAGATACTCATGAATAAGCAAATCTAGCTCTATTTATGTAGGTAAGATTCTTGTATTGCAAAGATAAAAAAATTCTATAAACATGATGAAAGAAGCAACAAATCTCAAAATGGAAAAATGTCAGACTTATCCCAGAAGTCTCTTAAGATCACTTGACCACGAGAAAAGGATCCATGTGTATAGAGACTTATAGAAAAATTGATGTAATCTAGCATTCTTAATATATTTAGAATGTTGTTCAAGTAGAAAAGGAAAAAAAATAAAGTCAAAATTGGTATCAATATTTCTAACATTGGCTATTATTTTATTTATTTGACAGACAGAGATCACAAGTAGGCAGAGAGGCAGGCAGAGAGAGAGGGGGAAGCAGGCTCCCTGCTGAGCAGACAGCCCAACGCGGGGCTCAATCCCAGGACCCTAGGATCATGACCCGAGCCGAAGGCAGAGGCTTTAACCCACTGAGCCACCCAGGCGCTCCTAACATGGGCTATTTTTATAGGATAAATCATTTGAGTAATTATTTTAATGCCTCAAATATAAAAAGTGACCAAGCTAGCAGTTAGAAATACTCTTATGAGGGCGCCTGCGTGGCTCAGTGGGTTCAGCCTCTGCCTTCAGCTCAGGTCATGATCTCAGGGTCCTGGGATCAAGCCCCGCATCGGCAGGGAGCCTGCTTCCCCCTCTCTCTGCGCCTGCCTCTCTGTCTACTTGTGATTTCTCTCTCTGTCAAATAAATAAATAATATCTTTTAAAAAAAAAGATCTACTCTTTAAAAAAATACTCTATGAGGTATGTGGGAAAATATGAATACTGGTTGAATTCTTGACGTTGATGTTTTATTTTGGTATGATTATAATATCATGACTATGTTTTAATGTCTGAAGATATTTTTTTAAAAGATTTATTTATTTATTTGAGAGAGAGAGTGAGCAAGTATGAGCAAGAGAGGCAGAGAGAGAGCATCTGAAGCAGACTCCGTGCTGGGTGTGTAGAGCCCCACGGGTCTCCATCCCATGAGTCTGAGATTATGACCTGAGCCGAAACCAAGAGCTGAATGCTCAACCGACCATGCCACCCCTAAAAATATTCTTAAAATAAAGAATGACACAATAAAAAAATAAGATGTGATTAATTCTATAATCTTAAGTAGTTCAGGTATAAGTTTACTAAATCGCTTCCTGAAATCAGCGCATTATGAAGGAAGATAGATATGAACAGGTTTCTAGGTATATCTGACTGAAAACTGGGTCCTGACTAATCTTAGGTTGCTAAACATCATCACTTTTGTCAATTGGAAAAGAGGGGTGGGAGGAATACAGCCCTTGCTCATTTCAACTGCTAATGATGTAGCCAATTACCAAAACACTGTGAATACTCTTTCAAGTCTGACTTCCTACCCAGTGCAAAAATTTCTCCAATAGACTTCATGGTTGAGGACTCACTTGGCCTCAATTTAATTGCTGCAAAGTTTCACATCTGATACATGGATATATGGAGGCATGGCTTTAGCTATTAAAATGATGTATTCTATATTTAGATGGGTTTTCATAAAAAATACCAAGAGATGACCTCTCTTGAAAAAACAAATAAAAAAGCCAAAAGTCAGCTCTAAAACAGACCCCAAGATATTTAGGAATTTAATATGATAAAGGAAGACCCCTAAACAAGCAGGGAAAGGATAGATTACTCAGCAAATGTTGACAGGAAAAATGAATACTTGGAAGAAAAACGAGTATGTTCCTTACTTCCTATCCTATACAAACTTGGCCCAATCTATACAATGGAAGCAAGCCATTTAAAACCTGTCCACAGAAAAAGTAGGGCGAGGTTAATGGGAATGCTAAACAAACTCTTTTTCTGCATGATTTCATAGTGCTTCGTGTTCATCGTGAATTGCCAAGATGAGAATGGTGGTATGCAACATTTCTCAAACTTATTTGGCCATCCCTCAAACTGATGCTGTGTAGAATACCATTTTACACCTTGTGGAACAAACACTGTGGAACACAGTTTGGGAAAGAGTTCTTTGCTGAAATAAATCTTTAAATTAAGCCATTAAAAATTAGGTAGTGATAAAAAATTAGGTAGTGACAGGGGATTATGAGTACACTTACGATCACCAAGTGATATACAGAACTGCTGGGTCACTCTATTGTACATGACACTAATATAAACCTATATGTTAATTATATTGGAATTAAAAATTAAAAGCAGGTAGTGATGAAGATAAATAGGATCTGATCATTTTGAGATATAGTAAGGAGGCAAAAAACATAAAATGTTATAAATGGTTAAATGCAGGGAATGAGAAACAGGTTGAAGTTAAGGAAAAACTGAGATTTTTGTTTAGGTAATTGTACTATCGCTGAGACTAGGAATGCAGGATATGGAGCAAGACTAGTCAGGGAGAGATGGCTAACGCTTTCAAACACCCTGCACTTTGGCCTACCTCTAAAACATGTCTATGGAGATCCCTCTAGGCACCTGGAGATTTGAATCTGGAAGTAGGAACAAGATCTGGGCCTGGAGATTTGAATCTGGAAGTAGGAAAAAGATCTGGGCCAGAGATGTACTATGGGAGATCTTTATCACATGAAAGGTGAACGACAGAGCCATGAACGTGGCTTAGGAAAGTGGGTAGAGTAAGGAGAGTAAGTGGTTCAAGTCAGAACCTTTAGGACTTAATCTTTGCAGGAGGGACGGTAGATGAGAAAACTGTTGGGAAAAAAAAAAAAAAAAAGACCAATGAGTGGCCAGAGAGAGAGAAGGAAAACCACAGAAGTGAGCTATTTTGAGGCTAAGGGAAGAGTGAATCTTTGGAAGGAGTCAAAGGCTAAAATGAAGCAGGGAGAGAAAGTTAAAATGTAGTCTGAAAAGTGACACTCGTTTTAACAAAAGGAAGTCACCGATGCTCTTAGCAGGAACAATTTTAGTAAAGTATCCTGCACAAGATAGAAATTCAACAAAAGTTTGCTGACATATTCATAAAAACATTTAAAGTTCTCAAAATTAAAATTTTCCCCCTCATATTAAGATTGTCACAGTTTGAAATCAGAACAAGTTTTGAAATCAGCTATCCAGGTACACAACACTGAAGTCTTCTACTGTTTCTATTAGTTACCTTTCTTCCCTTCCACATGTTCCCTAGGACATCTGGGTGCCACCTGCATTTTCAACCGCCAAACGGAGCATGAGCCGCGGGCCAGTAACTCACCAGGGAAGTCACAGTAAATAAAAGTTTGCCACACAAATGGCATGGAATGGAATCAGAACTGCTTCAACTCTGTTGAATTCTTCTATCAGTAGGTAATCTAAAGTTCGAATATAGGAACATATGAATATGTCTAGTTTTCACTTCCGATGAAATAAGGACTTTCAGCCAGTGCCAAACAAGACCACTGGTAGGATGTTAACTAACATGGTCACCTTTCGATGGTGACAGTATGGATAATTTAAATTTTTTTCTTCTCTTTAAGCAATTTAAAATGTTCCTGTTCTTAACAGACCTCATCAGTATCACTGAAACCGAGGTTTTTTGTGTGTGTGTCTGTAAAGGAATTCCTGAATTAAAGATATATTTTATTTTATTCTTTTATTGACTCAGCAGGGGGAAAAAATATCAAATGACATCATCTTTCTGTTCTTCCTCTGGTAGCCCTAGAAAGAAAACAAGCCAGGAAAAGCATGCTGGGTTGGCTCAGGACGGAGAAAAAAAATAATTTTTTCCCGTAATTTAATATTTTAAGCATACACCTTCTTTTAAAATCCTATGTGTGACTTTCAAGTTCTATAAATTCAAAAATATCACTGTATCTTTCGGGAAAAGCTGGTTAATTTCATGTTATTTTCATAAAACCATATCAAGTTCTTTCATTTATTTTTAAAACCTATTTCAGCAAAGCTTTGGAATCAGCTGGCCTGGGTTCTGGAACTGGCTCTCCCACTGACTCATGGGATCTGGAGCCACTAACTTCACTTCTCTGTGTTTACTTTCCTCATCTGTGAATTGGGCATAAAGCAGCATGCATCTCATAGGGGATTTAATGAGTTACTACTATATGTAAAGATCCCAGCACAACCTAAGGACTCAATAAGCATGCATTGCTACTATGACAGCAGATCTGAATTCTGTCAGGATAGCAGAATTCCCTCTGTAGTATTTAAAAATCAAAATCAAATTAAAAATCAAATTAAAAAAAAAATGACCCTGTTCTAACCGCATCAGAATCCTAGGGCATGGGTCCTAGGCATCCACAGATACTGAGGTAACCACAATGAACTGTCAAGAGTTAAGAACCAGGGCTTCAGGGCTTCGCCCACCTACACTGGGGGCCTCAGCATCCCTCACTAGGTGCTCTGCAGTTGTCTTTTATGTGGTTTCCCTGCATCTGTTCTGATCTGTTACACCTTATCTTCCATACAACTTCCAAATGCACTTTTTAAAGTACAGCTCTGCCCAGATTATTCCTCTGCTCACATCAGCTCTCCCTACCAAGCAATGAAATTCAAAGTCTTTACTACAAGGTTCATGACTCCGGTCATTGTTAATGACTCTGACAACTGTTCATGTTGCCTGCCTTCTTGCTCAGTAACAGTTATACCTTTCTGAATAGGGAGCCCACTTCTATATGAGGTAGGGGGATTCCCCTGACAAGATGTCTACAAGTCACGTATGGATGGTGACTTGATCCGGGAAGTTGTGGGGGGACTGCTCAAAGCCATTTAAAGTCTGTGATAAAGACTCACTGTGTGATTCCACAATTTAAGAAAGATTCAGGGGTGAAGCGAGCTCTTTTTTTCCCAGACACAATAGGCTGAGGGAAGAGTGTTTCATGTACCTCCTACTTGGCATCAGGGTTGGGCTTAAGTGTCATGAGTTGAGCCAAGATGAAACAAGAGGATGGGGAGGCAGGTTGTCTGAAGTCCATACCCTAGTCATTACCGAAGTTCCGACTTATTGCTAGCCTAATAATTCTTTTCTAAGAGTGTTCCAGAGAGAGTACAGGGAAAACAGAAGTGCCACAAAGATAGAATTTTAATGAGCTTTTCCATCAACTACTTGTAAGAGAGTGTTCTCTTCTTAAGTAGCATGTACTAGCTCAAGTACACCCTTTAAAATTCAATGCCCCATGATGAAGATGCTGAGAGGAAAAGCAAACATGTACCTCCAGCACTTTGTGAAGTACCAAAGGTTCAGAATGGCAGCAACTCAACTCACACTCCATCTTCTTGTAAAAAAAATCATAACTAGGTTTGAAAAGCCATTATTACTAACCAAACATAAGGAAAGTTGCTTTTGAAACATTAACAAGTTTCCATTTCTCTACAGTCCAAAATGCTACTAGAGCATGACTTCAGAATTTGACATCTCATATCCGGGAATCATAATAAATCCTCTTATAGCTTAGGTGTTAATTAACTATATTTAAATTTGGGTAGCTAAGGAATTTTCCACATGAAATAATTATGCATGACCACTACTTCTCTAACAAAAACCAATGAATAACAGGTTTCCCGAATGCCACTCAGGAACAGGGCCAAAGCCAAGAATACACTTGAAAATCTTGGCCCTTGATCATGGGTTCAGACCTTCCCAGGGTAAGCTAAGTAAAACTGGACTAAGATGGCCAGGAGTGATTTCTAATGGCTCTGTGAGATCAATACCACACTAAGCAGAAGGAAAATACCCTCCTGTTATACCTGATAGTGTTCTCACAAACTTATAAATCTAACACAAAGCATTTTAACCCTCTAGGCCCTGATTTTTAAAAAATTACATATATATATATGAATAGACATTTTAATATATATATATATGAATAGACATTTAAAAAAATTTTTTTAATTACAAAAATTTAAATTTAAATCTAATAAAATTTTAATAAATTTTATTTAAATAAATTTTTAAATAAAAATCTTAATTTAAATTAAAAATTTTAAAAATAGACATTTTATTTTAAAATTATATATATGAATAGACATAAAAAGCATATGCTATATTAAAAGTATTTTTAGATGACAGTACTCTTTCTATCATCTGTAACAACCACCACCATCTGTGTTTAGATACTTCCTAAGTCACAGAGCACTTTTATGCACACTGTCTGGTAGCTCCTAGGTACCATCCTCACCTCTGTTTCGCTGAAAAAGAAATGTCTGTTTAACACAGACAATAATTTGTTCAAGACCACCTAGCCAGTCCACGAAAATGGCAGAACTTAAATCTAGGTCTTTTCATTATACATTCTCATACCCCCTCCCCTCTCTCATGACTTCAGATTAGCATAACCATAGATGCAGCACTGCCTGCCCCTCTCTCTCACTTTCCCTGTACTGTTTGCAATGATTTTTCAGGGGCTCCCTTTGTTCCTCCCTAACCACCTCCAGCCCTTTATTATTCCCTTTTCTGACCTAGGATTGCTCAGCTTTTCAATGTAAGTATTCCCAGTAAAAAGCAGAGAGTCATCACATGGATAATAGTGGAAATGGAATTCAGAAGTCATTCATTTAAAAACATTTTATACTTTCAGCTCTATACAGAAACTAATCATCATCTAAATCAGTTTGGCTCCTGAGTTAGGATACTGATTATCTGACTTCCTTGAGCTACCATATTTGGTATAGTAAAGCACAAGAGACTTGTGCTTCCAAACAGGTCCATTTCAAAAATGCACCCAAATCGGCTTGGCTTCCAAGTTCAAATCATGACATTTCAGGTAGCAAGGCATACCTCTACTTTGAAAAGTAGTTAAAATATTACTATTTTTTTTAAAGATTTTATTTATTCATTTGACAGACAGAGATCACAAGTAGGCAGAGAGACACGGCAGAGAGAGAGGAGGAAGCAAGCTCCCCGTGGAGGAGAGAGCCCAATGTGGGGCTCGATCCCAGGATCCCGGGATCATGACCCGGGCCGAAGGCAGAGGCCTTAACCCACTGAGCCACCCAGGCACCCCAAAATATTACTATTTTTAAAATACAAAAAAGGTGAAAGCCATTAAAACAAGACAAATAATTTTTAAATTAAATACTGAATTTATGAGAACTACTGTAAACCTTATGAAAGAAGGGGGACATCTAGAGAAATCTATATGTTCTCAGAATCATTACATAAGTTAAAAAACTAAGAAAAAAAGAAAGAAACACAGAAACAGTCATTCTCCATTTCCCTACCAGATTGAAGCTTCACTATTTATGGGATACTGAAAAAACCCTTGGTGCTCTTCCAGGGCAAATGTGTTGAGACCCTTTTTAGTGAAATAAAATTGGTCTTTAGCAGACTCCTGAGAAAGATGGCAACCATGACAGAGTGCGTCTTTGCTGAAATCTGCATAAATTGGAAAATAATTCCAGTTGTGTTCAATGTTAAGAGGCAGCACTTTTTCTTCCTGAATTTGGAGAACATGTGATTTCTGGTTGATAGGAAAGAGCTAGGCTGAAGTGGTGATGCTTGTGAATATGTGTCAAATAATTCACGTGTGAAATACCAGAAATCTAATGAAAACCAGGAAACACAGGTTCTTGTCTTTCCTGCCAACAACTAGCCACATTCTCAACAAGGTCACACCTCTGGGCCTCAGTGTCTTTAATTCTAAAATGAGTTAGCTTTGATGATACCACTTTTGATGAGGTCTGCCTCAGCTCTACAATACTCTGATTCCTTGTTTATTTAAAAATCATTTTACCTTTGTCATATATATACAGATAAGGGGAAGGGCAGGGGGAGAAGGAGAGGGAGAATCTTAAGCTGGCTCTGTGGGGAGCCCAGCACAGACCCCAGTGAGGGGCTCAATCTCACAAACCTGAAATCATGACCTGAGCCAAAATGAAGAGTTGGATGCTTACCTGACTGAGCCACGCAGGAGTCCTACCTTTGTTATATTTTTAAAATGTTCTGTGATGGTTATAAAAGCAACACACATTTGAGTGGTCTTAAAAAAAAAGACATAGATAAGTAAATAGAAATTACCCATAATCCTATCACACAGAGACAACGGCTCTCACAAAAGTAATGTATGTGGTGTTTTATAACCCGTTCTTCATTTAACATATTTAAACTTGACTTGGCATTAAATGTTCTCCTAGAACATTGATTTTTTTTTTTTTAATGGGCACAGCAAGAAGGCAGACATTTCAGAATTACTAAGGGATGAGCCTGTGAAACAGTCCCTGCCCTTTCTGATACAGCCCTGAGGGTGCAGCCCCTCCCATTCGAGAACCAGTATTGTTGCCATTAATTTCTATTTCCTTAGGAACAAGAGGGCAGAAGCAAGCCTAAGTGCACTGTGCCTCCAAAAATCACTTTTAATGACTGCTGAATTGGAATGTACCACCATCTATTAACCAATTTCCTTCATTGGATATTAAAGCTGGATGTTTATAATAATGTTTTCATTATTACAAACGTCATAATAAACACTGGGTGTAGCTCTATCTTTGTGCATATTTGTAATGAGAACTTTGATACTTCCTCTTTGTTAACTAGTAATAAAAATTAATATTTGAGGTGTTATGAGATTGTGTTAAGTTGCAGTCTCTCATTCTGTTTCAGAGAGATCCTATTAAATATTGGAATCAAACATAAAAAGAAAAGATGTGCCTTAAGTAAGAAGTTTGGTTACTTACCAGCATCTTTGAGCCAAGTATCATACAGACGCACAGTTCTTGATGTAAGATCACTGAAGGCCATTTTCCACAGGATTTACTGGCTCTTACAATGGGTTCTTCAGTACAAGAAAAAAAAATGAGTTTATGATCTATAAATGCAAATAAAGCCAAGTTCTAATAAAACAATATGATAAATGCTAAATATTTAATAGGAATACTTGGCAAAACAACAAACTTGTACTGAGGGTAAATGCATTAGAGAACCACATTAAACCCTGATACAGTGGCAAACATTTAAGATTTTTCATCATTATAAGAACAATGCTTACTTTGCTGAAAAAGGCTAACATTCTGTGTACAAGATAAAAAAGGAGTGAATGATTCTAAGAATGTTCATAAGTGCATCTCCCTTTTACAGCAACAGTGCAGATCAGGAAAAGACTACCTTTCATGGCAATTCTTGAAAAAACCGAGTAGAAGAAAGTCAAGCAGATATACAAACATTCCAAGAAGCTACTCTGAACTAGGACTTATAGCTGTTCTCCAGGCATGACAAGGTCTTCGGTATGCCAAGTCTTTACAATTTAAGTGGAATATAGGTAGAAAGAAGGAAGGAAAGAAGATCTACAACAACCAAGGAAAAGCTGCCTCGTTTATCTGGACAGATACATAAGAATAGTTGTAAAAAGAAGTCTTCGGAAGAACAAAAAAAAAAAAACTAGTGAAAGGAAACTAGCCCTATTATATATTAAAAGATAATCTAAATCTTCAATAATTAAAACAATGTGACACGGACACACGAAGAAGCAAACCAGTGGGATACAGCAGAACATCCAGAAATACACCAGATACAGTTAGGAACTATATTTTGTAAATTCTCAGATGTACACTCTCCCACATATGAACACCTCTGAAATCAGCATACATCTTAAAAATGTGTGGTGTGCCATAAAATGAAGTGTATTTGATTCAAAGTCATAGAATGGGAAGATCAAAAAGCTCTGGAGATGGATGGTGGTAATAGTGCACAACAATGTAAATATACTTAATGTCCCTGAACTTCACACTTAAAAATGGTTAAAATGGTAAATTTTACATCATGTACGTTTTATCACAATAAAAAAGAAATTATTTAGGCCTGCAACAGGAAAATTTAAATTTTCTTCTAGAATTCTAAAAGCCATTTTAGAATATAAGCGCATATATACATATATATACACACATACACATACATACACACACACATACACACATACATACATTTATATTTGGAACAGAAAATATTTCTTTTTAAGACATATAGTACATGATAAAGGTGGCATCTCAAACCAGTGGGCATTGAATTACCAGCAGTTTTTCAAAAAATGGTGTGATACAATGAGATAGCCATCTAGGGGGAAAAGTTGGATCCAAACATTATACTATAAACCAAGATAAACTCCAAGTAGATCAAAGATTTAAATAAGAAAAACTGAAAGGAAAAGAAAAAGAAAAACAGAATCATGAAAGTACTAGATGACAACAGAGAGAACACTTTTCTAGCCTTGGAGTGGGAAAGGACTTTCTAACTTTGACTTAAAATACAAAAGACATAAGAGAAGACTAACAAATGTAACCACCTGAAAATCAAGAGGAAAACATTAAAAAGTAAAAAATGACAAACAGGAAAAAATATGTTCGGTTCATACCACAGACAAATGCTACTCTCCTTAATATATAAAGAGTTCTAAGAAATTGATTAAAAAAAAAAGACCTATAAGAAAAGAAAAACATGGGCAAATCTCATAGAAAAGGAAATACAAATGGCTCTTAAACATATGAAAAATTGTTTACCTTTACCCATAGTAAGAAATTTACACTATTTTATTGTAGTGGATGGGCTAAAATCCAAACATTTTTATCAGTCTGATTGGTGCAAATCCAAAAACATGTTGAGAAGACTATGGTAAACTCATACATTGCTGGTGGGAGTGCAATAACCCTTGGTAATGCCAATTTGGCACTATTAGGAGAAAGTATAAATGCATATTTTTTTATAGCAACGTTATTCTTAGAAACTCATCCTATAGATACACATGCACATATGCAGAATGACATATTCAAGGTTATTCATTGCATCAGTTAGTAACAGCAACAAACTGGAAATAAGCCAAATGTCTAATAAAAGTGGACTGGTTAATAAATGATACATCTAAACCATGAATTATGCTATTTTAAGTAAGAATGAGGAAGTTCTCCATGTGCTGATATGGAAATGTATCCAAGATAAATCTCTATGTGAAAAAAACCAAAGGAAGTTACATAATTTTAAAATGGCTTTTATATTAAAAAGGAGGGAAGCAATGAAAATATAAATTTGCATTTATTTATATTAGCACAGAACAAATTCTTTTTTTTTAAACATTTTATTTATTTATTTGACAGACAGAGATCACAAGTAAGCAGAGAGACAGGCAGAGAGAGAGGAGGAAGCAGGCTCCCTGCCGAGCAGAGACCCGATGTGGGGCTCGATCCCAGGACCCTGAGATCATGACCTGAGCCTAAGGCAGAGGCTTTAACCCACTGAGCCACCCAGGCGTCCCAGCACAAAACTAATTCTGAAAAGATATCCATGGGTAAGGGAATGAGGTACAAAGTGGGCTGAAGGGGTAGAAGGCAGACCTCATACTGTTCGGTTTTTAACTAATGTGAATACATTACCTATCCAAAAAATAAAGAACTGAAATATTTCAAAGGGAAAATAAAGGAATAGGATCAGCTGCATCTTTGCTGGACCAACCTACTTAAACATCTATACACAAATGCACATACAGACAAGAGAGAGATTTATATCTTAATTCCTCAAGGGTCCATCCCTTCCAGGGGATCTCTCCAAGTTTGGGGAAGTATCTCAGCACGGCTTTGGTACATCTTACCTCCTCAAGCTGAGTTCAGATCCAAGAATTGTGGTGATGCCAGGGTCTTATTGGAGTCAGCCTGAGCTCTTCCCTATGGATCCCTTCTACAATGACAAAAGCCTTGGTTTGAATCTCACCATTTAATAGCTGTATGACCCTGAGCAAAATGAAAGCTCAATTTCCTAATCTGGAAAATGGTGATTCTACAACCTACCAAGATAAAATAAAGTAACTCAGAGTTGTTTTGAGGACCACGTGAGATAATATATACTTGTGACATTTAGAGCACAGAATCCAATAAAGAATGGACATTTCATCAAAGTCAGACATCATCACTTGCAGAGATAAATTCTGCCAATTTAATCAGAAAGCATCTGGCCAAACTCATTATCTAGTAGAGTTGAATGGCATTTTATGCAACAAATCTAGAGAAAACTCTACTGCTTTTGTTTTAAGAACTGGAATGTCCAATTACATATGAGTCTTCCCTTGATGTTTTCCAACTATTTTGTTCTGAGTGTTTTTAAAAATTTTTTATTTATTTTATTTTTTTTAGAGATTTATTTATTTATTTTAGAGAGACAGAGGGAGTGAGCGAAAGCAGGAGGGGCAGAGAAAGTGGTAGAGAGAACTTCAAGCAGTCTCCACACTGAGTGCAGAACCCAGTGTGGGGCTCGATCTCACCAACCTGAGATCATGACGTGAGCTGAAACCAAGAATCAGACACCTAACCAGCAGCAGCATCCAAGTGCCCTGTATACGTGTTTAGACCATGCTAAAAGCTACTTACTTGTGCACGTTAACTGCAGATAAAAGAGACCTCGTGCCATTATTCTTATAAACTCCCAAAATAATGCAGTTTAAATTACTCCAAACCAAGATTCTAATTATATATGGTATATGGTGAGATTACATTTCAAACTATTATTCCGTTTTCCATGCAATTCCTTCCTCTTCTGTTTTTCCCCCCACTCAATCCACACAGGACATTTTCCTCTCCCTAAACTTCCAAAAGCACAAAAACTCAAGAAACCACAGATGAATGCAGGTTAGAAACATTCACAGACAGTAAACAGAGCTGGTTTCTCTAAACCCAAACACTACACATGTCTTAAATGAAGGGAGAAGGGAAAGGCAGTCAGAGGAGCAACTCATACTAAATGGGAAGCAGGAACAGATGTTCTCTAGGGCGGTGAAAGATGGAGCACTGGTGAAGTAGGAAAGGCATCCATTAGTCCAAGTTCCTGGAGTGTGGGCTCTCTCATTGATCCTTTACTTGTATATAACCTGAAATCCAACAGTCTTTAACACCTGTGGGCCCAGAAGAAAGAAGTATGCAGAACTGTGTAGGGATGGGGCATGAAAAGAAAACCTGATCCTTTAGCCTTGTTAGAAGTGACCACATGGGGGCCTGGGTGGCTCAGTGGGTTAAGCCTCTGCCTTTGGCTCAGGTCATGATCTCAGGGTCCTGGGATTGAGCCCCACATCGGGCTCTCTGCTCAGCAGGGAGCCTGATTCCCCCTCTCTCTCTGCCTGCCTCTCTGCCTACTTGTGATCTCTCTCTCTGTCAAATAAATAAAATCTTAAAAAAAAAAAAAAAAGAAGAAGAAGAAGAAGTGACACCACACAGCTGAGAATTTTCTAGGCTGGACAGTATTGGACTGGATGCCAATATTACCTTGTAGGGATTGGTCTAGGAAACTGTAAACAACTGAATTTGGGGCAGCCTGGGGTTGTCCTATGAAAGATATAGTGCTATTCTTTGACTAGAGTCAGGCATCTTGTTGACTCCTAACTACAACATGATTTAACATGGATACTTGACTGCTAGACAGTGGTACATAGAGATGAGAAGAAATTTACTCCATGTGGTGAAGATTTAGAGATATCTTCCAGCTAACAGCAGAACTGGGACCTTAATAACCAATTTAAAATGCCTACTAGCATAAGATTTCAGGGCTAGTAATGTCACAAAAATCAGGGTTCTCCTGTAGGTGAAGCAGAGAGTTAAAACTCAAAAACAGTAGACAGATGACTACATCTCCATCAAGGGAAGAGACAAGGGAGGCACTGGAGGGGCCCACCTCCAAAGGCCTTAAAACTATGTGGCAGTCAACAGGAGCTTGTTGATGGAAGACTGGTACTAGAATTCCACTACCTATAACTGACCCATGAATTCTCCTTGTTTTTGACAGCATCAGATAGTGACTGGGTCATTTGGTAACGCAGAAGGTTAAATTGCCCAGACTAGCTTCACTAGGTCCACATTAAAGATGTCAAGTTCAAATGTGGGAAATGTGCCTGCTGCCAACAGAAGGCCCTTCCCATGGGCAGCTTCCCTAGAGATTACTCAAAGCCGTAAGTGGCTTATGTCAGTGCAGCATGGATAGAACACTAGAACACAGACAGTATGCTTGAGGTATCTGATCACTTCATCCATTTGGCTCACAGCTATCTTAACAGTCATCACAAAGTGGAACTCATCGGAAAGAATTTCTTGGTGGAATGCACCCAAATGAGGATGGGACCTTAGAGCTGCCTATGATAGGAAGTAGCTAGCAGGAGCCCAGGAAATCTAAAACCATGACCCACCATTTCCAGGTCAATCCTCATGTGTAGAGATTTATCCACACCCTGTAAAATACGTACAGGACACCTTCTCTGGGGGAAAGAAGTGGTAGAGTCAGCATTTGGCTTTCCTAGGGCGTGTCATGATCCAGGAGCAAGGCCATATGGTTTCCCTTTCTCTTGGATGTCTGGAAGGTTCTGGGCTCCCACTGATCTTTGCTTTGGAAATCAGACATCAGGAACAAACCTGCAAGAACACATCTGCTGAGGGACACAAAAGGAGGCTACAGGAAGGTACCAGCATAGGGATGGAGGCCTATGGTGGAAATGAGGACAGCAGGGTAAGAACAAAACAGCTGACCTTTCTGTGGAAAGCCATGTCTGCCCGCATGAAGAGGTGGTGGTTTGAAACTTCACCCCTGTACAAAGCAAGGAAGGAGAGAAGGGCAGGGCAAATCAAGCTATTCCATAGAAATCATAACTGCTCATTGGAGAACTGATAAGGGAAACGTGCCTTCAAATGCAGACGGTGTTACAAAGGAGAAGAGCAGAGCCAGCTTAGGAAGCAAAAGGAAAACACACTCAATCCTGACTCATTAGAAGAGGATGGGGGGAGGGGTTCAGTAGTGAGTCAGAACAGGGCATTGGGACCTCAGGCTACACGGTGGTAAAAGGTCTTCAGGTGAAAAGTGTCACACAGCCTCTCTCTGAGTAATGATGCTGGAAAACCAGAGTTCACATGGAGTCTCGAGAAGAAAAAATGCTGAGATAAGAAGTAAAAATCTCAGGAAGAAATCAAAGACTGCTAGGGAAACCTCCACCTAGATATTAATCTGCAGGTTTCCTGTGTATTCCCTGCCCCGCCTGTTTCCTCCCTGGATCCAGTTTCCCCTTCCACCCCCATCCTCTGTACATAAGTGGAAAGAAAGCCTCAAAGAGGTTGTGAGTCTAAGTGTGAACAGAAGGTCTGGGTGCTTAAGTTTGCTCCCTCCCAATGGTTTAACTAGACTGAGGCTGGGAAGGGGATCAGAAACTTTTAAGCACATTAAAATGTGAAGAATGACTATAAAATAATAACTTATTTGTTTAACCCTAGATTTCCCAACCTTGCTTGTACTGACATTTGGGGACAGACAATTGCTAGGTGTGGGAAGCTGTCCTAAGCACTGTAGGATGCTTAACACCGACCCTGGCCTCCACCCACTAGATGCCAGAACTCCCAAGTTGAGACAACCAAAAAATTTCGAGAAATTGACAAACTGCCAATCCCTAGCTGAGAATCCCTAATTTAAACCAAACGACCAACATTTATTCATCCAGATAAGAGCAGTTGGTTCAGAGTCACTACTTTCACAATTACATTTATTTCAGTGATGCTGTCATTCAAAAAAAATCTTGAGCTTTTCTTCACAAAATGATTTTAGAGTTTTTCAGAATGTCATTTAAATAGCTCTAAGGGGGAAAAAATCTTTGTCTACCACTTCTAGAAGTCAGGTCATAACCGATCGTAAGTTAAGAATGATTCTTGGGGGGATGCCTGGGTGGCTCAGTTGGTTGAGCGGCTGCCTCCGGCTCGGGTCGTGATCCCGGTGTCCTGGGGTCAAGTCCCACGTCGGGCTCCTTGCTCCACGGGGAGCCTGCTTCTCCCTCTGCCACTCTGTCTGCCTGTGCTCACTCTCTCTCTCTCTCTGACAAATAAATAAATAAAATCTTTAAAAAAAAAAAAAAAGAATGATTCTTGGGGTGCCTGGATGGCTCAGTCAAGTGTTTGGCTTTGGCTCAGGTCATGATCTCGGGGTCTGAGCCCCACATTGGGCTCCCTGCTTGGTGGGGAGTCTGCTTCACTCTCTCTCTCTTGCATGCTCTCACTGCCCTTCCCTCCCTCAAATAAATATATAAAATCTTAAAAAAAAAAGATTCTGAAGGAAAATGGATGAAGCTGAACTCCACCTTCTTAAGTGGGGTGAGAAGCATGGCAATGGAGAGACTTTACTCATAATTTACTACTAACATTTTCAACTTACACTTCATAACATTAAGAGAGTTTCAAAAAAAAAAATCCAGAAATGTTTAGAGTCATAGCAATATTAGTGGAATAAATGTATAGTAGCCTGAGGTAACTGAGGAAACACTCATTTATATGTATACATTCCAGCATATTAGTTTAAATCTTTTTCTCTATTATCTACTATGAACTCCAATTAAAAGACAGTGAATTTAGAACCTGAAATAGACTCAGTGAAAAATGATTTCAAATGACAGATTTTCGGGTGCCTGGGTGGCTCAGTGGGTTAATGCCTCTGCTTTCGGCTCAGGTCACGATCCCAGGGTCCTGGGATGGAGCCCCGCATCGGGCTCACTGGTCAGCAGGGAGCCTGCTTCCTCCTCTCTCTCTGCCTGCCTCTCTGCCTACTTGTGATCTCTGTCTGTCAAATAAATAAATAAAATCTTTAAAAAAAAATGACAGATTTTCAATGTTGTTAATTACCATACAGGTATGTGTGAATGTACTAACACACACACACACACACACACACACACACACACACACACTGCAGAAGCAAAACTACATGTTTGACACACCTTCCATACAGGATTTTGCATTTTAAGGTATATATCCGTTCCTTCTTAGGATTTCCTTTATCACTCCCCCCGACTTTTTTTTGCCATTTCTATTCCATAGCTAGGTTGTATAAATTGTTTCAGGAATGAAACAGAACAGCAGAAGAGAAACAGAAAGTCTTATCTGGGCTTTAGAGTTAGGAAAGCTTAGGCACTTTAGCCATACAGAAGAACCCGAGGACACAAACAAGAGATCTGTGAGGAAACATCTGAGGTTTCTATGTCTTCTAGCATAGAAGAGCAAGCTTTGGGACTGATGAAGGAGGAGTTGGAGGGAAAGCAATTAGTGCCAACCTCAAAGAGAAGGGCAAGAAGCCCTGGCAAGATGCCAGATAGGATTATGGGAAGAGAGGGTAGGAGTGGTCAGGCTCAGTTGCCTGGGTAGAGGGGAAACAGGTGGCTGATGGGGCCTTAGGCTGGCGTAGAGAGTGTCTCTTCCTCTAGCATGGAGCAGGAGCCACAGAAACACTTCTGAGTATCCTCTACAGACCCAGAAGAATTGCAGAAGAGCTGGAGAAAATGAAGCAGTCATGTAGCTAGCGACAGCACAGACCTGCGGGGACAAGTAGCCAAAGAGTTGATGGGATCCTGGATGTCTTGGGGAGAGCAATGTTGACCAAGGACATCAAGGACTAAAGGGCTCCTCCTTCCAAGTAACGTGATCTTACATAAGCTTCTTTTAACTTGCTGAGGGGGACGAAATGGGGGAGTAGCCTATTTAGAACTGCATGAAATAGGTTCCTGCCACCCCCAAAAATAAACCTTTATTAAAAAATAAAAACTGAGCTGTAAAGAAACAAAATTTTGTTCTTACATAGCTGACTTTGTCAGTTGAGGTTTGAAACCATTTACTTTAGGTATGGAATCAGGTCACTACATTTTTTTCTCCTTTCCCTATCCCTTATCTCAGTGGTTGCCAGACCTGGTTGAAAATCGAAATTAGCTGGAGAGAAATCTAGATTCAGTTAGTATATTTGGGGAGATTCTGGTGATGGGCCAGGTTTGAGAAACTTTCTCAATGCTGCATAAGCCATTCTGAGACACAACACCCACAACATGAAGAAATGGCATAAAATTCGTGACAAAGGATCCAGCTAATGAATGTCACCTGGCTATGATAAGACATCTGGGTCAGGAAGGGCAGTAACAGGAGGCGCAATCAATACTGGTAAGTTTTCTCTGGTGATGCAAAACATCCCATAAGAGACGTGAAATCTGGGAGACCTTTTAGTCAGCACATACACCCAAGATATAAGGAAACTAACCCCCTATTTTTTTTTCAACATTATTTATTTGAGAGAGAGAGAGAGAGTGAGTGAAAGAGAGCATGAAAGGGGAGAAGGTCAGAGGGAGAAGCAGATTCCTTGCAGAGCTGGGAGCCTGATGTGGGACTCGATCCCAGGACTCCAGGATCATGACTGAGCCAAAGGCAGTGGCTTAACCAACTGAGCCACCCAGGTGCCCCTAACCTCCTATTTGGAGAGCGAAATAAGCTTGAAGTTCCCAAACACCTGGGAAAGGGAAAATCATTGCTACATCTTAGGTCTTAGTAAATTACAGAAAAATCAGAATATAAGTCTTGTCTTTTAGGAAAACAAAACTAACCACAAATATCAAATTAAAAAAACCATCTAACTTTCTGTTTTGCAAATGGGAATGTTATGGTAACAGGGAAGAGATTTTTGTCTGTAAGAGAACACTCAATTTGAAGTGGCCTAAGCAGTAAGAGGATGAGTTCTAGAAAAAGAATCTAAAGGCAGGGAAATGTCTTCTGAGTTGATTATTATCTCTTTTGTCATTCTGGAAAAAGATAGTGGCAATCATGCCAAAGATCACATTCTCATACACCTTCATCCAGTAAAGGAGTCTTCTGTTTGTCTCCTTTTTGGAGCTTCAAAACGCCTTCCCAATGCTCCCCAGAAGCCCTTGAAATGTCCCCTCCCAGAGGTACATCCCAAGCCAACATCTCAGCCAAACACTGAGAAATGATGGGGACCCCCTTGGTTTCTTTAGGGTAATTGGTACTGTGTTTACCACAACCCCACAGTAACATGGGGAAGCACAGGGCTTCAGAGAGGAAGAGGAGCCTGAGATAAGAGCCAAGAGTGGTTATCCCACAAGGACGAAGGGGTTTAGCTTTGAGAAACAATGTCTGCTGAAAGTGTGCATTGAACAGATTACTCTGTAGTGACATTTCTGATATGGATTGAAGCTCTGAGACTGAACCCATCCAACTCAGTGCTGCTTGTCCTGCTGAGAAGTGCTTCGTTTAAGTAAGACGTGGTTACTATGTTAAGCAAGCTTTGCAGCGCCACAGAAGACTTTCTAGTGACTTTTATATATCTGCTATTTAGAATTATCTTGCGCCACAGTCTCTTTTATGATACAGATGACACACTCTAAATTCATAAACACAGGAGAGCACAGGGTTGAACTCAAAAGGGTAATTGTTATGCCACTTCCACGAACTTACGTTTTCCTGACTGGTATACAGCATGTTTAAGTAAAATGGGTCTTTCTCACCCCCAATAACAATGACATGATAATACATATTAACACTCTCTCTATGTGGATAGACTCAGAACTGCCCTTCTATCAGGTTTAAGAGTTGTAATTTCCATGTCAAGAAGGACCTCAAAACAAGTATCTCAAAACAAGTACCATCCACTCCATTCCTTACTATTCCATTATTTCATCTTGATTTCCACTCTTTACTTTCCCTTGATACAGGGACTTTTTAATATTAGATGCCTCTGGAAAATACAACACTATATATGCAAGACCCACCAGACTAATTCAGATTACATTTCTGTTGGCTTGGGCTCTGCAACTTTATAGGTACTCAAGAGTCTGAGCAAAGAAGCAGGTAAACTTTAGATGCTCATTTAACAACTTCAACATGTTACTATGACAAGAAACCAGTGATACTAGCAACAGGCTCCAGCAGGAAACGGAAGTCATGTAAACCTTTAGCACAGTGCTAAAGAGCGCTATTTATTGTGCTTACCCTCAATCTTGTGATAACAGAAGGCTTCCCAATCTAAGTAGACCCATTAGTATCCTTGCCAAGTCTCTGGCCCCAATGCAGCATTTATCTCTGGAAACACCAAGCAAATTTAGGGAAGATGCAGGGAACATTTGGGGTAAATAAAGAAGCTGCTTAAATTATTAGCAGGTGTAAAACTCTGTAAAACTAAGTTCAATGCAGTAGGGACTGGGACAATAAAGACGGGAGCCCTGCCCTCCAATAGCCTCCACATGTGGGAAAAGCCTAGCAAATGGGATGAGTAACTCTGAGACAAGCATCCAAAAAACTGTACAGATGGGAGTGACCACCAGGACCAACAGGACTTGATTCTCTGTCAGAAGAAATAAGGCGTACCTCAAGGACACTTTCACTCCTGTTTGTAACCCAAGTCCTAGAACAATGTCTGGAGTAAAACAGACACTCAAGAAATATCTGCTGAATGAATTCTGAAATGTGGTAAACACAGAAGAAGAAAAAAGGAAGTCAAGGCAAGGCAAGAGGGCCAGACCAAATACCTCACCCCTTAGGCCTTCTTCTCCACTTTGTTCCAGAGAATGCCATATTCCCCTCATTCATTTTCTCTCCAAACCAAAGGTATGTCATTGTGCAAGGAAGTGCTGAGCAGGATACAGTATTATTTTTAAACCAAGGCCCCTCAATTCAAATAACTTTCGATTTGGCAGGAAAAAGAAATGCCTACACAGATATCTAAAATGCAAAGCAGAACACAGGGTCAGGCAAACAGTTGACAGAGAGTACTACAGCTTCTAGGAATGAAGGCTTACTTCTGGCCCATGTGACCAGGAAGAAAGGCCTGTTGGAGGGGAGGATACATGACCTGAGCTTTGAGAATAAGATTTCAATAGGCAAAAATGCATGCACCTGGCAGAGAGGAGGGACAGGTACTGCAAGCAGAGGGATCCCCAAGGGAAAACTCATTCATTTGTTTACTCAACTAATATTACTGCTTTTTTTTTCTTTTTACTGGATAGAATTGATCGATTTTTACTTATTAAGGTATAACTGACATACCACATTATGTTAGTTTCAGGTGTACACCATAGTGATTTGATGTTTGTATACATTGTGTGATGGTTACCACAATAAATCTGGTTACCCTTCTGTCACCTTACAAAGTTAATACGGTGCTGACTATATTCCCCATGTTGTACACTATATCCCTGTGACTTATTTTATAACTAAACTTTATACCCCCTAATCCCCTTCACCCATTTCACCCCCATCTCCCCTCTCTGTGGTGATGACCAATCTTTTTTCCGTACCTGTAAGTCTGCATTTTGTTTTTTACATTCCACATATAAGTGCTATTATGCAGTATTTGTTCTTCTGTGTTTGACTTATTTTACTTAGCATAGTACCCTCAAGTTATACACACACACATCTTCTTTATCCATTTACCCATTGATCACTAATGAACACTTCGATTGCTTCCATATCTCAGCCATTTTTTTTTACTGGATATGATTTTTATTTATTGTGCTATAATTGACATACAATATTACATTAGTTTTAGATGTACAACACAGTGATAAGTAAAGCTGCAGTCAACATATATTTTTTGAATTAGAGTTTTTGTTTTCTTCAGATCAATACCTGGTAGAATTGCTGGGTTATATGGTAGCTCTATTTTTAATTTTTTGAGTAACCTCTACTGTTTTCCATAAATGGTTAAACCAATTTATGTTCCCACAACAGTACTCAAAGATTTCCTTTTCTTCACATCCTGACCAATACTTGTTATTTTTTGTCTTTTTGATGACAACCATTCTGATAGGTGTAAGGTGATATCTATTTGGTTTTGATTTACATTTTCTTGATCATTAGTGATGTTGAGCATCTTTTCTTATGCCTAGTGGCGATTTGTGTGTCTTCTTTGGAAAAATGTCTATTCAAATCCTCTGTCCATTTTTAATTGGATTGTTCATTTTTTGTTCAGTTGTATGAGTTCTTCACACATTTTGGATATTTATCTCTTATCAGATATATGACTTGTGAATATCTTCTCTCATTCAGTTGGTTGCCTTTTCATTTTGTTGACAGTTTCTTTCACTCTGAAGAAGTTTTTTGTTTTGTTTTGTTTTAAGATTTATCTATTTTAGAAAGAGAGAGAGAGCAGGGGAGGGGAAGAGGGAGAGGGAGAAGGGATGCAGACTCAACACTGAGCAAATGCCCAACACGGGGCTCAATCTCAGGACCCCAAGATCACCACCTGAGCCAAAATGAAGAGTTGGACGCTCAACTGACTGAGCCACCGAGGTGCCCCCTGCAGAAGCTTTTTAGTTTGATGTAGTTCTATTTGTTTACTTTTGCTTTTGTTTTCCCTGCCTTTGGAGTCAGAACCAAAAAACAAAACAAAACATAACTAAGACTGATGTCAAGGAGTTTACTGCCTATATATTCTTTAGAAGGATTATGGTTTCAAGTCTTATATTCAAGTCTCTAATCCATTTTGAGTTGATTTTTGCATAAGGTTTAAGATAGAGGCCCAGTTTTCCTAACACCATTCATTCACCTTTCCCCATCATATATTCTTGACTCCTTTGAACATACAGGTGTGGGTCTATTCCCGGGCTCTCCATTTTTTATCATTGATCAATGTGTCTGTTTTTATGCCAGTATCATACCGTTTTGATTACTATAGCTTCATAGTATAGTTTGAAATCTGAGCGTGTGATAGCTCTGGCTTTGTTCTTTCTCAAGATTGTTTTTGCTAGTCAAGGTCTTTTGTGGTTCCCTACAAATATAATTATTTGCTCTAGTTTTGTGAAAAATTTCACTGGAATTTTGATAGGGACTGCACTGAATCTGGAGATTGCTTTGATAGTATGGACACTTGAACAATATTAATTCTTCTAATCCACAAGCACAGGAAACCTTCCATTTCTTTCTTCAATGCCTTATACTTTCCAGTGTATAGATCTTTCATCTACTTGGTCAAATTTATTCCTACATATTATATTCTTTTTGATGCGAATGTAAATGTAATATTTCCTTGATTTCTCTTTCTGATGCTTTGTTATCAGTGTACAGAAATGCAACAGATTTTTGCGTATTAAGTTTGTATCCTGAAACTTTACTGAATTCATTGATCACTTCTAATAGTTTTTTAGTGGAGTCTTCAGGGTTTTCTATACACAGTATCATGTCATCTGCAAATGGTGGCAGTTTTACCTTCTCTTTTCCAATTTGGATGCCTTTTATTTTTTTTCTTGATTAGGTGATGTGGCTAGGACTTCTAATATTATGTTGAATAAAATGGGGATAGTGAGCATCCTTGTCTTGTCACTTACCTTAAAGGAAAAGCCTTCAGCTTTTCACAATTAAGTATGATGTTAGCTATTGGTTTTTAATATATGGCCTTTATATACTGGGATATGTTCTCTCTATACCCACTTTCTGAGAGTTTTTATCATAAAAGGATGTTGATTCTGTCAGATGCTTTTAGTCCATTTACTGAGATGATCATATAATTTTTACTTTTCATTTTGTTAATATGCTGTATCACAGTGATTGTTTTGTGGGTGCTGAACCATCTTTGCATCCCTGGAGTAAATTCCACTTGATCACAGGGTATGATCATTTTAATTTATTGTTGAATTCAGTTTGCTAATATTTTGTTGCCAATTTTTGCATCTAGGTTTATAAGGGGTATTAACCTGCAATTCCTTGTCTAGCTTGGGTATGAGGCTAATGCTGACCTTGTGAAATGAGTTTGGAAGCCTTCCCTCCTCTTTAATTTTTTGGAAGAGTTAGAGAAGGATAGGTATTAAATCTTCTCTGAATGTTTGGTAGAATTCACCTGTGAAGCTGTCTGGACTTGTGTCTGTTGGAAGGTTTTTGGTTAATGATTCAATATCCTTACTAGCAATTACTCTATTAAGACTTTCTATTTCTCACTGTTTCAGTCTTGGAAGACTGTAAATGCCTAGGAATTTATCTCTGCAAGACTGTCCAATTTGTCAGTGTACATCATTCATAAGTCTCATGATCCTTTGTATTTCTACGGGATGAGTTATGACTTCTTTTTCATTTCTGATTTTTTTTTCAATTTGCATCCTCTTTTTTCCTGATGAAGTTCAAGGTTTGTCAATTTTGTTTATCTTTTCAAAGAACCAGCTCTTACTTCCACTGGCCTTTTGGCTTTTTGTCTCTATTTCATTTATTTCTGCTCTGATCTTTATTATTTCCTTCCTTCTACTAACATTGGACTTGATATATTCTTTTTCTACTTCCTTTCAGTATAAAATTAAATTGTTTGAGATTTCTCTTTTTTCTTGAGGTAGGACTGTATTGCTATGGACTTCCCTCTTAGAACTGCTTTTGCTGTGTCCCGAAGTTTTGGTAGGTTGTTCATTATAGGTGTTTCATTATTTCTCTTTTAATTTCTATCACTTAGTAGTTGTTCAGGAACATGTTGCTTAATCTGTGAGTATTTATAGTTTTCCAGTTTTCTTTTTTTTAGAAGATTTTATTTATTTGAGAGATAGAGAGAGATAGCAAGAGAGAGCATGAGTGGGGAGGAGAGGGTCTCCGCAATGAGCAGAGACCCTGACATGGGGCTTGATCCCAACCTGAGCTGAAGGCAGGCAGACGCTTAACTGACTGAGCAACACAGGCACCCCTCCAGTTTTCTTCTTGTGACTGATTTCTAGTTTCATATCATTGTGGTCAGAAATGATGCTTGATACGATTTTAATCTTGAATTTTCTGAGACTTGTTTTGTGGCTTAACGTGATCTATCCTGGAAGTGTTCCATATGCACTTGAGAAGAATGTGAATTCTGCTGCTTTTGGATGGAATGTTCCGTATGTATCTACTAAGTCTACCTGGTCTAATGTGTCATTTAAAGCCAATGTTTCCTTACTAATTTTCTGTCTAATCTATCCATTCATTGATCAAGTGGGATGTTAAAATCCCCTATTATTGCATTGCTGTCATTTTCTCCCTTTTGATCTGTTAATATTTGCTTTCTATATTTTGGTAATTCTATGTTGGGTGCATATATATCAACCAATTTTCTTAAGAATCTGTTACATGTCAAGCACTGTTTTAGGTGCCAGTGATATAATAGAAAACAAAACAAAAATCCTGCCTGCATGCTATTATAGAAGAGCTTCTGGTGTATTTCCAAAATGTTAGTCTATTTTGATATCTGATATTCTATTTGATAATACATAGAATTAAGGAGGGGAACAAAGGAAAGGTCAAAACAGGAATGGTAGATTCCAGGGGTAGTACTTGATCGTGGAGGCATCAAAAGCCAGAATAAAGAATTTATTTTGGAATTAGTTCTGTTGATGATGAGGAGTCATTAGAGGTTTCCCAACCAGGGAATGTCTTAACTAAGGTGGTGCTTGGAAAGATTAACTGGGTGGCAGAGTCCAGGGCTGGGTAACTGAGGGTGTGGTTTGGAAGGAGGGAGAACAATTGTGCAACTATTGCATCCTATTGGGAAGGATCCAGCATAAACATAACTTCCTCTGAGATGTCATCCCTGATCTAATCAGTCAGGATTAGGTATCTCATGGAGGTGTACTCATAATAAATTGTGACAGCACTTATTGCATCATATTGCAAATGTCTGTTTATTAATTCTTATCTTTCCATCCATCAAAAGGAAAGAAACTGAGCCTCACTATTCCTAGTGCCTGGCATGTAGCAGATAATATTTGTGGTGTAATTGAAAAATCAAGTGTTATACCTTGAACTGAATCCCCTTAAAATTTGTGTGTTGAAGTTCAAACCCTCAGTACATCCAAATGTGATCTTACCCAGAGAAAGAAACTTCACAGAAGGCAAATTAAATATATCCAGAAAAAATTCACACAAAAACCTATACACAGATGTTTATGGTGACTTAATTCATAATCACCCCAAACTGTAAACAACCCAAATGTTCTACAACTAATAAGTGTATGAACAAACTATGGCATATCCTTTCAATGAAATACTACTCAGCAATAAAAACAAAGACTACTGATATTCCAGCATGGATGAATCTCAAATATGCTTATGCTAAGTAAAATATACCACATACTACAGGATTCCATTTACGACATTCTGAAGAAAGCAAGGCTATAAAGAGAGAACATATTAGTGGTTGCCAGGGAATGGAATTTGGAAGAAAGTTTGAATACAAGACACAACACAAGGAAATGTTTTAGGGTGAGAGAAATAGCTGCATCTTTACTCTGATGGCAGTTACATGACTCTATGAGTCAAAACTCACAGGACTATCAACCAAAAAACAGTGAATTTACACAATGTAAAAAGAGTTAATTTCCTGAATATTAATTTAAAAGACTTTAAAATCCCCCCAAAAAGCAAATCATATGCAAAAGAGAAGAAATTCAGGTTGCATCAGACTTCTCTAAAGCAACATTCAATGATATGTGAATTAATGTAACATTTTGAAAGAAACAAAGTACAACCCAGGAATATTATACCTAGCTAGAGCTCTTGCTCAAGTACAAACGCAGCAGAAATACCTCTTTAAAAAATGGGAGAACTTAGGGAATATAACATCAGCTTTCTTGAAAAAATTATATGGTAACAAAATCAAGCAATTATATAGATGAATCAAAAAATTCGGAAATATAGAAGCCCTTTTAAACAGACTGGTTGGGGGTGGGCAGAATCCATTCAAATATGGAAAGAATAACAGGACTACAGAACAAAATGTAAATATTATAAATCTCTAAAATATAAAGGCATAACTATAAATAATGTTTACTGAATGCTTATTATACAGTTGCTCCTTTATGTTTATCAACTCATTTATTTCCCCAGCAACTCTATCCTTTTCTACAGATGAGGAAAACCAAGACACAGAGTTGAGTAACCTGGTGGTCTGGTCGCTGAACCTAGGTTCCACTGAGTCAATTAATATGGCCCAAAATTATGACTGTCTAAATATTTTTTAAAAAGAGTAACTCCAACCTTTTCATGTTTTTCATAATCTTTTTTCATAATTTAAGGGCTCATTTAAGAAACCTGTCTGTGCGGATAAACATTTGTTTGAAGTTCTACAATCTCTTCAGTTTCACTTTAGTTTCTTTTTTGCCTCATAAAGTCATGCAGAATTAAATTGAATATGTTTTTATTTACAGGTAGTGTAAATGACCAACTCTGTAAAAATGTATCTGTTTAGCTGTCCAGCTAGTCAGCCAGAGCCAGCATTTCATCTGCACACATACCTAGAAAAGATATCTGGAATGATGTTGATATAATAATAATATCTGATAATACTACTACTTCTGTGATTATTATAATACATCTGGGTGGTTGGATTTGAGGTGATTTATTTTAAAAAAACACATATTTTTTCTTGGGTTTTCTTCCATTGCTTAAATCCTCCAAAATGAATATATACTATTTTATGAGAAAAAGATGACTTTTCTTTCAAAAATGACATTAAGAAACTGGCAAAATGTTGGTAATTTTTGTGGTAGTACGTGGCTATTAATTATATATCTCTACTTTTCTGTATATCTAAGAGTTCCACTTTAAAATATTTTTTAAAAAGAAAGAAAAGAGGGGCACCTGGGTGGCATAGTCAGTTAAGCAATGTCTCTTGGTTTCAGTTCAGGTCACAATCTCAAGGTTGTGGAATTGAGTCCCATGACAGGCTCTGGGCTGGGTGCAGAGTCTGCCTGAGATTCTCTCTCCCTCTGCCCCTCCCCGCCCCTCTCTCAAATAAATAAATAAACCTAAGGAAGGAAGGGAGGGAGGGAGGGAGGGAGAAAGATAGGCAAAGCAAAGAATGTTAAACCAATAGCTAGTATTGGTAGTGTGCAAGAAGCCACAAAGGAAAACTAGTTTTCCAGTGTGAGAACAGTTAAAAGGAATTAAAATGAAGGGAAAAAACTAATGAATTCTGAAACTAGCACAAAATTTGGAAATTTTTAAGTATACTGCACAGTTGAGTGGTAAAAATCAAATGTAGGTCTCTAAGTGTTAAGGAGAAACTGAAACTAGTTAGCATAAATATACATAAATTTTATCCTTGAGGAAGGTTTAAGCTGGTGGGACCCCCAAGAGTTGGTCCAGTTGTGAAGACTGAAGCTCTGAAAATTTTTCCAAAGAAAAGTTGTGTTCATCTCTCAGGTCAAATGAATTCTGGGCTCTTTCCCATCCTATGCTGCTATTACTCAAGCCATTTATTTATAGGAGGAGGAAGATATAAGGTTGTAGAGTGAAAGATTTATTTCAAACGCAAAAATATCCTGAATACAT
This sequence comes from Martes martes, assembly GCF_963455335.1. Classification (NCBI taxonomy): domain Eukaryota; kingdom Metazoa; phylum Chordata; class Mammalia; order Carnivora; family Mustelidae; genus Martes; species Martes martes. The sequence goes on along the minus strand of NC_137892.1, from coordinate 76,634,758 downwards.
TTGTAGGACCAGGAAAAGTTGGCAGTAGAAGAGAGGCTGAAATTGTGTGAATATGTGTGTATACGCATAAGATGAGAATTCAGACCTCACAGGAAGAAAGAACAAGGTGGAAAAAAAGGAAACTACAGCCCCAAGTGAAGATGCACTGGCCACATCCGCATGGACGTCAGGCAAGAAGAAGCCTATATTTCAACACCTATATAACTCAACCTGTAAGAAGCTGGGTTTCTAAAGTGCATTTATATTTCAGTTGTTGGGAAATTCAAAGTATTCCATCAAAACAAAAGTATAATGGACGCTTAGTTTTCTAGAAAAGCCACAAATACTGACTTAGCTCACAGAGTGAGTAAATATAGTTTTACCTGGAGTTCTGGCTGCAGAGACTTCTGGTGCAACAGAGGAGAGAGAATACCTTCCCTAGGTCCTCAAGATAAACCGTATTTGGATATATCTTATGCCCAGAGCACTCTGCCCTAAATCCCCCAGCACAACTATCTACCAGGGCCCTAATCCCACCAAAAATGTTCCAAGTACACAATTACCTAATCCTTCAACAAGAAACAGAACGATTCATTAACTTGCAACTCTTGTTAGCTAGATACTGGAAAGAAAGCAATTTCATTATTATTTAGAATAAGAGAGTAATTCTTGAGACACTTGGGTGGCTCATTGGTTAAGCCTCTGCCTTCAGGTCAGGTCATGATTCCAGGGTCCTGGGATCAAGCCCTACATCAGGCTCCTTGCTCAGTGGGGTGCCTGCTTCTCCCTCTGCCCGCTGCTCCCCCTGCTTGTGCTCTCTCTCCCTGACAAATACACAAAATCTTAAAAAGAGAGAGAGAGAGAGAGAGAGAGTAATTACTAAACTTTAATGTGCCTTAGATTTTTCTAAAATACTTGTTGAAAAGGCATATTTCTAGGGCTCCCCACCCCCCACCACCATGGCAATCTCATTCCAATGGGGCTTCAATCACATTTAGGTAAACACTGCACTCTTACTTTCTGATTTTAAGATAAGGCTTGTTAACACAAATGAATGTTTAACACAGTGTCTTAGGTACTTAGGAAAATGAAATAAAGCATTTCTTACAGTGTGAAGAAAAATGTTTTAGGACAGAACTACAGAAGCAGGCTGGCCCGGCTGGCCCTGATCCTAGGCCCAGCAGTGTCCCTAGGATTTTCTTCCTGCTACATATCAATACTTAATACACACCTTCCTTTCACATTCATGGGTGATTCCATATGAAAGGGGAAGGGAGAAGATGAGTTCATTCATTCATTCGAGGCTTTTTGCACACATGGGTGTTTCTAACGCTGCTTGCTAAGCTTATCTCAACTTCCGCTTGAAGAGAGTCTATGGAGAATTCATGATGTTAGAAATATTGTTCTGTCTTAAACTGATGACAGACTAGTTTAGTACCGTATATTATTATTCAGGTGAATACATCACTAAATTATACAAATTATACGCAGTCCTACAGCACAGTACACATAACCAGTCCTGACATTCTGCTTTTCTGCATTGGGACAGCCAGGTCACTTTTTCATGGCTTGGCATCTTATCTGATAGGTTGGACATCCATGCCACACTAGTTGTTAATATTCTGGTTCTCACTCATGCATGTACTTCTACATTTGGTAGCCATCATACTGCATTTTATATTATTATTTGCAAACTTGTCTTACATCACCTAAAACTCTAAGTTCTTGTGGGGTGTGGTGGGAGGGATGCTGCCTACAAATTTGTACCTTATACAGAACTAGCTGAGGGGTGGTGAAGCAAGAAATGTTTATGGTATTAATCAATCAATAAGTAAAGAAAACTATCATAGCTGATGATCACATTTTGTTGCACTGGCTAGCAGGAAGACCCAGCTTTCTTTTCCTTTTTTTTTTTTTTTTAAAGATTTTATTTATTTATTTGTCAGAGAGAGAGAGAGAGAGAGGAGCGCACAGGCAGACAGAGTGGCAGAGGAAGAAGCAGGCTCCCTGAGGAGCAAGGAGCCCGATGTGGGACTCGATCCCAGGACGCTGGGATCATGACCTGAGCCGAAGGCAGCCGCCTAACCAACTGAGCCACCCAGGCGTCCCTCCTTTTTTTTTTTTAATGAATTTATTTATTTATTTGACAGAAAGAGAGATCACAAGTAGGCAGAGAGGCAGGCAGCGAGAGAGAGGGAAGCAGGTTCCCCACGGAGCAGAGAGCCAGATAAGGGGCTCAATCCCAGGATCCTGAGATCATGACCTGAGCCAAAGGCAGAGGCTTCACCCACTGAGCCACCCAGCTGCCCCAAGACTCAGCTTTCTGAGCTTCAAATTTAAGTTACAAGCACAAGCTTATAATAAATATTTCTCTGTAAATAACTTACATGACAAAGTCAACTTTTCATCATTTCATTGTTTAATTTTTTTGAAAGAATTTATTTATTTATTTGTCAGAGAGAGAGAATGAGAGCACAAAAGCAGGGGAAGTGGCAGAGGGAGAAGCAGACTCCCCACTGAGCAAGGAGTGCAATGCAGGATTTGATCCCAGGACCCTGGGATCATGACCTGAGCCAAAGGCAGACGCTTAACCAGCTGAGCCACCCCAGCATCCCTTTTTGTTTAATTTTACTCTGCTTGTGCTCTTGACTTTTATTAAGAAGTTATATTTGATCTTCTCAAAAGATTTCCTTTAATAGGATTTGATTCTGAGAAATGTAAAGAATGAGTTTTCATTAAGGTCAGTTGCATTTTTTTTAACTCTACGGGTAAGATTAGTTGCATTTTACTCATTTGAATTATGACCACTTAACTAAATTCTCATGCTTAAAGGGAGAAACAACACATTTAAATTACAGGGTACACACACACACACACACACACACACACATACATATAGTATAGTATATACATATGTACTGTATAATTGTGTATTATTACTATGATTAGTAATAATTAAACTGTATAACAATATGTACATATATAACAATATTCATACACTATAAAGTATATGTATTTAATCTTGTATGCTTAATATTATGTATAACAATAGTCTAGAAGATAGTATTGTTGAGATAGTGTACTAGGAATTCTGAAGTTTCTCTTTGTTGGCTTCAGTGTCCGTTAGTTCATTTAAATTGGTTCCTGACCAATTTAATCCTGACATATATATTAACTTGAGACATATATATTAACTTGATTAACTTGAGTTTTCTTTTTCTCTTTCCCACTATACTCTGTTAGAAAGGCTAATGAATAATGAAATATTAAGAATAAAGATCAGAAACCGAGAAACTGGGGCCCAGATAACTTATACAAAGGTAGTTAACTTTATTCTTCATTGAGCTTCATCTTTGAGGTTTACTTACAAAAATGTAAAAAGGTACCAAAATCCAGCACTGCTACATGTAGGTTTTATCAAAAACACATTCCTTCCTTTGCCAATATAAATTTCCCCCAAATTGGTTGTGTTTTCCCTTTTGGACAGTAAATTTAAAGATAGAGTATTACAAATCTGAAGAATTCATAATTAACCAAATTAACCAAATATAAAAATGTTTCTTTACCCTTTGTTTATTGTATATTACTAACTTGACCAAACAAAAATCCAGTATATATCTAAAATTTTTTAAAGTTTTCTTATTGTAAAATTTTTAAGTTTAATAAAGTCTATGAAAATAATTTTCGCAAAAATAAGTTACAGAATCTTCAGAGTAACTAAGGCCATATAAGATCTTTTCAGAATAACTGTTTATAGAGGTACTTATCAGAATTTTCCAAGTTTCAGATATCCAAATATCACAGTAGCTAGCTACTTTTTTGTCATCTAGAACTTCTTTTTCATAGTCTTCAGTAGCTCAAATAATCAATCATTATACAAAAATGCAGCCCTCCTACTAAGCCACACCACTTAAACTACAAAGGATTTCACCTTCACTCTTTCACTTTTTTCCCATACAAGGCAGGTGCAGTATTTATTGGATTTCCTCCAGTGTGTTATCTGAGCTATAGGGTTTGTGATTCTTCCAAATAAAATTTAGGAATCTAACTTTGCATCACGCTTATATTAAGTGTGTTGATTTTCCTCTCTCACTCGAACATCATTCATGGAGTTCTTAGAAGGCTGAGCTGTGGTTTTAAGGATAGTAACCATGCAATCTTTTCCTCAATTCCATAAAACCCCTTCCCTGAGCCACCACTGTCATCCTACCCTTCTTATGACCCTAGCTCCCCTTTATTCTCTACTGAGAATGCTTCTTTATTTACCTAGTGTCAATCTTAATCTAAGACAAGTCCTAGAAGAAAGGAAAAATGAGAAATACAAGCAAACAAAAACTTATCATGAAAGGAAAGGGAAGAGCATGAAGTAACAGAGGGGTCCTTGCCAATAAGCTAGATAATGGAGAGCCAAACTTACTGTTTGGTACATATTTACTTTTCATTAGAAAACATGGGTTGTGGGGCATCTGGGTGGCTCAGTGGGTTAAAGCCTCTGCCTTCAGCTCAGGTCTTGATCCCAAGGTCCTGGGATCGAGCCCCGCATTGGGCTCTCTGCTCAGCAGGGAGCCTGCTTCCCCCTCTCTCTGCCTGCCTCTCTGCCTACTTGTGATCTCTGTCAAATAAATAATAAAATTTTTAAAAAAAGAAAACATGGGTTGTGACAGGACAGTTTAACTGTTTGTGGCTTATGTTGGTAAATCAATAACAGCAGGGACAAGACCTTCACTGGGTTGGAGCAGCCCAGCTGCTGAATCTAAATGGAAAAACTAAGAATAGGTATATAATGATAAAATAAGGGAAAGGGATTATTCCTGAATAGATCCAAAATAACTGTGATTCATAACAGTGGAGATTCTGGGGCCCCGCATCTCTAGGTGGTGCTTAGAGGAGGTTGTAACTGTCGTCAGGTAACCATCTTGCTTAGTTAAGTGTGTCCTCTATCACTGGAGTTGTACACAAAGTTAGGGACCTCCTTCTTGCTAAACTCAAAGGCTTTTTCAGAGTTCTTACCTACTCTGATTTCCCTGCAGTCCCACACTGCTGACCTCTCCTTCTTTTCTGAAGCCCTGATTTTGGCTTTTAGAACACAGCACTCCTCTAACTGGCCTCATGCCTGTCCATCAGTCACCCCTTTATCATTTTGTTCTGCTGGGTTTTTTTTTTCATACTCCCATACTGGGGGTTTCTCCCCTCAACCTGTGGCATTTTTTAAAATCTACTTGCTTCTACTACTATAGTAACATCCCAAATCTACACTCTGAACCCTGATCCCATACCTATGTGGAGTCCACCATTCCCAACTGCAAATAAACACTGTAACCTGGATATTCCACTGTCATATGAAACCTAACTAATCCCAAAAGGAACTCATCTTCCCAATTCCTCCCACCAGCTGGCTTCTTTACCCAACACTGATATTAGTGGCTTGACTTTTCTTCTGATCCACAACATGACAGTCATATTTGACTGTACTCTTTCACCTCTAACCTGTAAACTGCTACAAATTTTCTGACTTTTCTTAGATGAAACATTTCCCCATCATTCTCACTGCTAACAATTAGGACCCCACTGCCTACCTGTATCACTGCAAATGGGCCTGGATAACTCCTGCCTCTACTCTTATTTACTTTAAATGCATGCTTATGGTTAATATTATTACCAGGGAAGAAAAAGTCATCCTAACTTATCACTTTTATCTTCTTTTCCAGAACCTACAACGACACCCTATTATAAATCACATCAAGTCCCAAGTTCTCAGCTCCAGTGTCTGAGTCCACTCTCCCCATTCAGAGTTACTTTCCACCACTCCTTTCTACTCTTTGATGATAAAACCCTCTTCTTTCCCTTTTTCCCGGTAAGTTATATCCCACCTGTCCCTACCTGCTCCTCCCAACGCCAAAAGTGATCAACTGTTTGGTTTTGTTCTTACCACATTTTTTTCTTCTTACAAAAATGGGGACTTGGAAATTTCAGAGGGTGCCTATTCACAGCCCATGAGCCCAGTTGTAGCACATGAGGATTTGGAAAGAGAAGCAACACCTAACTTGGACAGGCAGATTGGGGCTGAATGACGAAGATCCCGAAGGGCAAGTATGTCACATTTGTTTACGTCACATTTGTTTCTTTTAGAGACTTAGCTCTCAGGTAAAAACACTGATACAATCACAAAATCACAATAAAACACAAACAAGTAAAACAAAAACCATCTCCCCCGTGACCACTATATATGAGATTGGTACGAACAAACACTTCCTGCCTTGGGAACTTTGCCACTGTGTGCCTCAGATGAAAGCAGTTCCTTTGCTTTCAAAAATTAGCCAAAACGTTCAAAAGCAAGTCAGCAACAAGCTGTACTAGGCAAAACAGACCTTTTCTCTGACAAAGGTCAGAAAGACTTTTCTCCATTGCCCAAATCAGTCTATGGCCATAGTACCCTGAACACACCTAATCTCATCTGATCTCGGAAGCTAAGCAGGGTCGGGTCTGGTTAGTCTTTGGATGGGTGTCCATTGCCCAAATCAACCTATGACAGCCTGGAATCCTTACTGGGGATTTTTGCAATTAAAAAGTTGCCTTGATTAAAGTTTTAAAATTTGGTACTCCGGAAAAGAATACCATTTTTAATAATGAGTTAATAGATGCAAGCAAATCTGTGAAACAGTTGGTTAAAGCTTGAGTAGGGATTAAATAAAGAAGTAGAACCACAGATGATAATTGGCTCTCTCATCAGGCCTTGGGAGTCTTAGAGTATTGCTCAAAAACTGAAGAGGTGTTAACAAATCCTGTGAGGAGGGAGTTTTCTTGAAGAAACTTAGGGAGCTTACCCCACATACCGCTGGCAGCGCAACCAGGCACATCTGAAATCAAATGTTGTCTCTATTTCCTGAGGCAAGAGAGAGACAGTTGCCACCCAAGTAATCCAAGAGAATAAGAGCACCCACTTATCCAGGGCTCTGTATCCAGTGCTACACAAGGTGTTTCATTTACCTTATCTATTTAATCTTCATAGCAACACTGTGAAAGAGATCTCATTATTTCTATGTCACAGATAAGGAAACTGAAGCTCAGAGAAGTTAAGTAACTTGCTCCCAATCACACAGTTATTATGTCGCAGAGCAGCTGTTCAGAATTCAACAGCACTGTAGTCTTTGCTCATTCATTACTGCACCCAGCTTTCCAGTGTTGAGGGTGGTAAGGGAGCAAGATGACAAAAAAGACTTAGCCAATCAACTAACATTGGTTAAGCCCGCAGTAGGACCTATGCTGGGGATTCAAAAGTGGACCAAACAACCACTTCGCACCCACTAGGATGACTGTAATAAAAAAGACAGACAATTAGTCTTGGCAAGGATGTGGAGGTGACGGAACACTCATATCTTGCTGCTGGGATTGTAAAATGGTGCAGTCACTTTAAAAAACAGTATGACATAGAGTTACCACTTGACCCTATTCCTAGGTATGTCTCTACAAGAACATGTGTCCACACAACAACTTGTACATAAATGTTCATAGCTGCCTTATTTCTAACTACCAAAAGGTAGAAACAACCCAAATGTCTATCAACTGAGCCAATAAATACACTGTGGCATATCCATATGACTAAATATTACTGGACAATAAAAAGGAATGAAGTACTGACTCAGGCTACAAGATAGATGAACCTCAAAAACATGCTAAGTAAAAGAAGCAAGTCACACAAGATCCATATTACATGCTTTTGTTTACATGAAATGTCCAGAAAAGGCAAACACACAGAGATGGACCATAGACTAGTAATTCGCTCAGCTGGGGAATTGGAGGGGGACATGAGAAGTGACTGCTAATGGGCACTGGGTTTTCTCTGGGGATGAAGAAAATGTTCTAAAGTTGACTGCAGGGCTGGCTATAAACTCTGTGAACACACTAACAACCACTAATTTGTGCCCTTTGAATGGGTGGATTGTGTGGTATGTGAATTATATATTAATGAAGTTATTTTTAAAATGTTGACTAGAGGGACACCTGGGTGGCTCAGTGGGTTAAAGCCTCTGCCTTCGGCTCGGGTCATGATCTCGGGGTCCTGGGATCGAGCCCCGCATCGGGCTCTCTGCTCCACAGGGAGCCTGCTTCCTCCTCTCTCTCTGCCTAGTTGTGATTTCTCTCTGTCAAATAAATAAAATATTAAAAAAAAATACAAAATTCCACATTTAATGTATATATTTGAAAAAAAAATGAAGACTAGACAGACTGCTTGCCCTCTTGGAGTGCATATACAAGTAAACAGTTATACAGCATATGTTCTACCACAGCAACAAGCCTAGAACGCTTTTTTTTTTTAAGATTTTATTTATTTATTTTAGAGAAAGTGAAAGTGAGAGAGATCACAGAGGGAGAGGGAGAAGCAGACTTGCTACTGAGTGGAGAGCCCAATGTGGGGCTCAATCCCAGGACCCTGGGATCATGATCTGAGCTGAAGGCAGTTGCTTAATCAAATGAGCTACACAGGTGCCTCAAGCCTAGAGTGCTTTGGCAGCAAAGAGGATATAATACTTATTCCAGTACTTAATCTAGCTAGAGTATGGGCAGAGATGAAGAAAGTCTTCCTGGAGGAAGTCATGTCTGAGCAGAACTTTGAAAGGGTAAGTAGGAGCGAGGCTGGTGTATCCTGCAGAAACGTAACCTGGGGATATCTAATAAGAGAAAGTTAACACAGACTAGTCCAGCTGAGACTTTTACACCTGACATGGCTTGCGGTTCTCCTTACTGCTAATCTCCCTAGGCCACCATATGGAAAAGTCTCAAAAAGGAGTAAAGGTAGACTCAGGGAAAGAAAGTTCAAATCCTCTAGTGGGACAAATCTCCAAATTCAGGAAAAAAATCTGGAAGTGTTGACCACCCACCCTCAGACAAAGATTAACACAGAGCCAAAAGTCATTGCATGAAGAGGCCTGTCCATACAATAGATGGGGAAAGAAAGACAGCCTGCCTATGTTAGCAATTAGGTGCCACCTTTCATATAAAAGAAATAATTTAAATGTATGTGGTGTGTAAACTTTAGTAGACTGTGATAATTCTGTTAAAATTACACAAGCTGATGTGCGACTGAATGCAAACTGTAAGACAGAAGTCTCTTTAAAATTTCAAAAACACAGGGGCACCTGTGTGTCTCAGTTGGTTAAGTGTCCGACTCTTGATTTCAGCTCAGGTCATGCTCATGGGTTGTGGGACTGAGCCCTGTGTTGGGCTACACACGGAAGCTTTAAGACTGTCTCTCCCTCTGCCCTTCTTCCCACCTCTCTAAAACAAACAAATCTTAAAAAAAAAAAAAAATCTCAAAAACACAGTTGGTTCCTCACCGGAATTTTCTAGCACTGCAAAGAAGGGTGTGCAGGGCGAAGGTTTTAAAAGACAGAATGACTTCTAAGGAGAAGAACAAGATTAATCAAGCTCTTTTTGCTTAATTTCACCAATTTTCTCAGGAGTCCTGGAACTCATAAGCAGAATTACCTACTTGCAACTTTGCTCAATCTTCACTTTGTCTTACATATGTAACCAATTTTAAATGAATGACTGGGGGTTTCTTGTTTATGAACTGGATTCCTGAGTGTGTCTGGCCTTGCATTCACTCACTTAGGCCCTAAGTTCCAAGTACACTAAATGCCTTTTGTATCTAGGTCTCCAAATAGGCCAGTTTGAGGGCTGTCCATGGAAACCTCAGACACGGCTTCCAAGAAACGTGGGTAAAATTATCTGGAAGACCTTACTTTGGTATAGCGATAATTCTTAACACTTAAGTGGAAATTAGAGAGCTGGAAACCCAAATGCTTTACTTATCCTAAACCCCCTGTCTCGTGAAAAGTATCACATAGACTACACTGCAGCTAACAAGAATCTAGAGGATCTTAAAATGGTATGAACTGATAACCTTAGACTCAAAGTGCATATAGAATGTTAAGTGGTGGTCTTTAAATATATTCTAGCAAGCTAAAATAAAGAACCAAAATTGAGAATACTTTTTATTATACAATAACCATGCCCCATGACTTCTCCTAACAGATGTGATTTTTAATTGGATTAAAGAATTTCTAATATGTCTTCCCTCTAAATAACCCACATGAAAATACTTGTCATTCTTTAAATGCTTTTGTTCACTCCTTCCTATATGAGAACTTAAAACTACAGAAAATGCAAGAGAGATAAAAAGCCATAGATCTGGAGAAGCATTTAAGAATTATCTAAATCTACCCCCTAAATTCAGACAACCAGATAGGCAAATGAGTATTGTATTTTTCCTTTAGCATTGTTCAGAGCCAAGTCAGAAAAGTCTTAGAAAAATCATCTTTCTCTAAACTTTCCACTGAAAAGGAGGAACTAGAAATGGTCAAAGCCTTTAGGTCTGCTAAAGCAGAGACGGAACAGTGCAGTTAAAGTAGTTTTTATTTCATATCACTGGAGTGAAAAGGCATCTCAGGCAGATCAGAGGTACGTCTTAGAATACTGTGTGATAATGCCAGTCAAAGGCCAGGACCTGTCTGAGTTCTGGCAACTAGCTCTAGGACCTGAGGTCTGGGCAGTTTTAATCTTTCTGAGTCTCTATTTCTTATCCACAAAAGGAGGATAATATACACCCCTCCAAAAGGTTTTGTAAGGATTAATTGCATGGTTAACCTTAAGCACTACATAGGGTAAAGGCTTTACCTTAATAGAGTAGGATCAATAACCTAAGATGCACTCCTAGAGGCTAAGAATTGAATGTTATTTCCCTGTACCCCAGCATAACCCACAACACCACAAAGTCAATTCTAGACAAATAGGCCAAATTACACCGTAATACAATTTTGAAAGAGGGCCAGCCCTGGTCATCTCAACATGTAGCTCTTGGAAAAATATACAGTGACATCTCAGCTTCTTTGCAACTTGTGGCACTTTAAATAGTTTTTTAAAAATGACCAGTATACTTAAGAATTTAACACATGAATGGTACATATTCATTTTACATTACTGAAGAAAATATAGATTTTTTTGAAAGATTTTATTTATTTATTTGACAGAGAGAGAGAGAGATCACAAGTAGGCAGAGAGGCAGGCAGAGAGAGGTGGGGAAGCAGGCTCCCCGCTGAGCAGAGAGCCCAATGTGGGGCTCGATCCCAGGACCCTGAGATCATGACCTGAGCCAAAAGCAGGGGCATAACCCACTGAGCCACCCAGGTGCCCCCAAAATATAGAATATTCAGTAAATAATGTTAGGGTGAATAGGTAACCAAGTCGCAAAAAATAAATTGGAATCCATATCTCATACCAAAATAAATTTCAGATGCATCAAGAATTTAAACACAAAAAATAAAACCATAAAAATATCTGCTGGTTAGGGGAACTGACTAAAGAAGAGTACATGGAATCTTTCCGTACTAACTTTACAAGTTCCTATAAATCTATAATTATTTCAAAATAAAAAGATTAAAAAAATATGGTGAAACCTGAGGTAATTATTTTGTAATAGTGAAATAAGAAAGACCTTTTCAACAATGACATAAAGCACAGAAGACAAGTATGTTAAGATTAATTAAATATGCCCACATACAATTAAATGTTTATGCATGACAAAGCCTAAGCATATAAAATCAAGATAAAACAAAGAAAAAATACATACATCTTACATCCCATTCCATATCCTGAAATATATGCATCTCATCAGCTAATTTCCTTAATAAAGAGACTACTGCAAATTAGTATGAAAAAAAACCAATACCCAACAGAAAAACAGAAGATACAAAGAGTTTATAAAAAATGAAATAGAGGGGCGCCTAGCTGGCTCAGTGGGTTAAAGCCTCTGCCTTCGGCTCTGGTCATGATCCCAAGGTCCTGGGATCGAGCCCCGCATCGGGCTCTCTGCTCAGCAGGGAGCCTGCTTACTCCTCTCTCTCTACCTGCCTCTCTGCCTACTTGTGATCTCTGTCTGTCAAATAAATAAAATCTTAAAAAAAAATGAAATAGAAATAGAAAAAAATATATAAAAAAAGATGACCAACAATAGTCAGCCATGTGACAAATACAAACTCAAGCTAGAAAAATAGAAATACCACTTTTTCCTCATCAGATTATTTAGAACCATAAAGTTTGATGACATATTTTGTTGGCCAAGGTGGAGAGAAACAGTCTTATACATTGCTGACGGGAATGTGAATTGGCACAACCTCTAATTTGGAAATAACTGGCTGAAGTACAATTGTTCTATGTGCATGCTTAATATCTGTGTGAAAGGTGCATGTACAAGATTTTTTTACAACCATCTTTTAATAGCAAAAGAAGTAGAAACTATCCAAATGTCCACCAAGGTGAGATTTCTTTTTTTTTATTTATTTTACTTTTAATTAATTTATTTGCTTATTTATTTTTATTGTGCTATGTTAGTCACCACCAAGGTGAGACTTCTTAACAAGCTGGTATATTCACCCCAGGTAATCCTATGCAGTTACAAAAAAAAAAATGAAGCAGCTTTACCTATCTTCTATGAAATAACTGCTACAATGTATAATTAATGCCCAGTATAAAACAAAAACTTCTTTGTTACATGCATAAAATATCTCTGGAAAGATCAATAAAAAACTGATAACACTGGTTACATATCTGAATGAAGTTAAAAATGAAAACAATAATATGTATTTATTGGTGTTTCCTACATTTTATGGCTAAACATAGAGGGAGTAAACCAAGCAGCAATGATCATAATTATATATATTTACTGAATCCTTGGTACAGGGTTGAGGCCACATCAGACTAAAAACAGATCGTTCACTAAATAGGGACAGTAACCTCATCCACACAAGTCAAAGTCATCACCAGATCTCATGGATTTAAGAAAATTTGATGGGAGACTCCAAAATATTGAGAATTAGCTGACACAATCAGGTATTATTTATCTTAGTGGCTCAATTTCTTTCTCGTTTCCCAAACTAGCACAAACCCTTGAAATAAAGCTTATGAATGAATGAATGAATGACTGAAAGGATGAATGGATGGGATAGATGGATAGACAGATGGATGGGCTGAATAAACAGATGGGTGATTAGAAGAAAGACTAGAACTGAAGACTAGAACTGATCTACCTCTGCTCCTATTCCTTGAGACACTGGGTAAGACTTACCTTCCGTGTACTTCCCTATACAAATAGGAGGTGCCAGAATGTATAAGTGTTTAAGAACTATGATGATCCCTACATGAATTGGTGGATAATCACTAATACGGTTAGCAAAATAATGTTCAAAATAATGCCCCTGAAATGTTCATGCCCTAATCCTTGGAATCCATGACTGTGTTACACTGCAAAAGGGACTCTACAGAAATAATTAAGGTTACAGACCTTAAAACAGGGAGATTTTCCAGGATTATCCAGGTAGACCCAAGGTAATTGCACAGTAGCCCTTACAAACAGAGAACTGTTTCTGGCTGCAAGAAGAGAAAGACAAGAGAGATGTGGCAGAGGAGAAAGGCAAAGAGATTCGAAGCACGAGGATTTGAAGCACCATTGCTGGCTCTGAGATGTGGAGGCTGATGTTTGAGGACTGGAGAGAGGCCCCTCAGCATATCCTCTAGCTGACAGCCAGCAAAGACACAGGGACCTCAGTCCTGCAACCACAAAGAACTGCATTCTGCCAGAAACCTGAATAAGCCTGGAAACAGATTCATTGCAGAGCCTTCTGAGAAAAGGCCAGATGGCCAACACCTTGAGAAACACGGAGCAGAGCAATCACCCTTGCCAATCTGGACTTCTGAGCTATAGAACATAATAAAGAAATCACATGAGTTTTAAATTTGTGTTGTTTTAATCCACTACGTGTGATGATTTGTTACTACACATTAGGCCCCGTGCCAAGTTTTAGGATAGAAAACAGTACAGTTTCTTAAGGAGTTCGCAAATACAGAAACCCACTGACCAACACAAAGACAGAGGTTAGCACAATGCGCTCCAGGACAAACAGCAGGCACCTAACTGGTGTGACCTCAGACAGTTTGTTTACCACTGCTCTGATCCCTTCCCCATCAAAAAAGCCCTTTCCCAATGAATTATACCATCAACCTTATCACAAGTCAGAAATTGCAAGCCTTCCTAAACTCCACTGACACTTCAAGACCTGTGATTTATATCACCCTAATAATATTTCTTATAAAAGTCCCTTTCCCTACTCCTTTCCTCAACCCCTGACTGCTCCTTCCTGACACTGATCGTCTCTTGGCTGGATGAATTACCTCTCAACTAACTTTCCAGATTCAATAGCCATCATTTCCCATAATCCACCTGAGCCATCTCTCCATGAATTAAATTCTTCATGCTGTGCACCAGCTCAAAAATCCTTCAAAGACGGCTTACGTGTAAAAGTCTAACTCCTTAACGACTCTTAGCAACACTTTGAAACTCCAGTAGGGCAAAAACTGTCTCTCCTTGGCTTCTAATTCCCAGGGCCTAGGAAGGATCTGCTACATAGCTGACTCTTAGAAAGTATTTGCTGAATTAATAAAATCAACCCCTGGGACGCCTGGGTGGCTCAGTCGGTTAAGCATCCACCTTCAGCTCAGGTCATGATCCCAGAGTCTTGGGACGGAGTCCTTTGGGCCCCCTGCTTAGCGGGGAGGCTGCTTCTCCCTCTACCCTCTGCTTGCCGCTCCCCCTGCTTGTGCTTGCTCACTCTCTCACTCTCTCTCTCTGACAAATAAGTAAATAAAATATTTTTTAAAAATACAAAAAAAAAAAAAAAATCACCCCCTGACTCCAGTCTCATCCCTTACCTTCCAGCAGCCCCCTTGCACTATACACCTACTATGATAGACTCAGCAGTCCCAGGCTACTCCAATTGCCCTCACTCTACGCTCTAATTATTCCTGATGGCTAAAAAGCCATGTTCCTTTGGCTGGTAAACAGATCTCATTTTTTAAGATTTTGCCTTCCTCTAATAGGACTTCTCCAGCCCTTACAGCTCAACCGTTCAGGAAAAATGTCTGGTCTCTCCTGAGCTCCTGGTGTAAGCTGTCCCCTCTTCTACCACCGCACTGACAGCAACCGTCTAGTGCAATGCTACTCAAAGGTGGCCTGCGGACTGGTACAAAAGAACAAATGGCTCCTTACCTGGCTCGATCAAGCCAAGTTCAGAAATCAAGTGTAAGTATTTAGAAATGTTTATAGCAATTGGAATTGCAGTAACATCCAAGTTGGTAATACTTGTCAAACGAGATATAGACCAGTTTGGGTGTTGTTGAATTTGTGTGGTGAGTCACATGTGGCCCAAACTGCATTTTAATCACATGCAACAAGACCACTTCTTGGTCCATGATAGAGCAAAACCCAACAAACAAAAAACCCAACCGGTCCACTACCACAGATAGTCTGAAAAGCACTGCTCTAATGCACTCAGGTATGTTCTCATGTCCTACTTTCTGGGATGTTATTGGCTGCCTAAAACAATGCAGTTGTTCAATAAATAGCAGTAAATAAATCAACAAAGACATGAATGATTAGAAGACTTTTGGGAAGACATAAGATCTAAGCTACTTCTTAGTGATGGGGAGGAAGTGAACACTTTGTGGCACCAGGATGGGCAAATGCACTGAGAAAAAGCATCAATGAGGAATAGTGAGAAAAGATATTGCACAGCCAGTGGAAAACTTCCAAAAGGTGAAATATTATGCAGAAGTATGTAAAATAATTCAACCAGATAGTTCTGCCAATGTTCTACCACCCTGAACCCCTGCCCCCGCAAAAGCTTACTCCAAAAGCAACCCCTCAGTGCTCAGTGCTTAGCTATAGGCAGAGGGAGCCTCTGATGGGTTTTAAACCAGTGTTGTAACCTAGCTGTATACAGAATGAATGTGAAGGGGTGAGCCTAAGGGTAGGAACACCAATCGGGATTTAACTACAAACATCCCAATGAGAAATGCTTAAAGGCTTCAATAAGCGTAGAGACAGTTGGGTGATACGCAGTGGTGGTAGACACAAAGTCAAGAAATATTTACGAGTCAATACAGGAAAGATTAGGTGATTCACTAGACGATTAAGGGAAAGGGTAACATGACTCAAGTTTCTGGTTTGGTTTGAGTGACTATATGCATAGTTGTACCACCAGATGAGATAAGGAACACAGAAAGAGGAACAGATTGAAGTGGCAAAAGATTCATAAATTTCACTGTGACGAACCTATGGAACATTCAGGTGGAGATGCCTAGGCAAGCACTGGGGGAAAAGGTCAAGGTGGAAGATACAGACTGTGGAGGCTTTCACATCTAGATGGTGATTAAAACCACATTAAAGGATGAATGAGGAAAAATCGTGGTGTAAGGACAAACCAATTAAGAATACCAACCTTTATAAGCACAAGGAAGATGATATCAGAAGAAATGAGCACATGCAGAATCACAGGACGAGAAGTGAAGAAAATTCTGAAGAAGGAACAGTGATGAACACAGCCATGTGTGCAGGGAGGCCCAGGGTGACAGAACTGAATGGTCTCCACCAACTTAAGTCAGCCTGGTAGCCCCCGTGACTTTAGGAAGATAAAGCTGAGTGATGAGGCAGAAACCAAAATATAAAAGCTGTAACAGAAGTCACTGGACAGGCCACTCTGAAGAGGCCTGATTAAGAGGCCAGAAGAAGAGAAAGAAAATGCAAAACCCAGCTTTACCGTTTTGGTAAAACCTGAAGTACGTTTATAAAGAGAGGAAGAAGCCATAGAGAGAAACAAGGAGGAACAACCAATGAAGGTCTGGAGGAGAAATGGAGAGAATGGAGACAAATACAAGATGGTGCCCTTCTTCCACTGGAACGGGATGACACCTCATCCTCCAAGAAGGAAAAAGAGAAAGGAAAGCAATCAAAGAAGCGTTTAGGAAGAGGGAAGGAAGGAAGGCTTCCCCAGGGCCCATGTCTGGATTAGGGCCCTACCTTTGTGCTTCAGTCATACCTTACTGCCTCACCATAGCCCTTACCAAGTGCTGTAACTGCCTCGTTTATCTGCCTGCACGCAGCCCTAGACCAAAAACTCCAGGAAGGCATTGGCTGTATTTGCCCTGTATCTGTACTCAATGTCTAGCATAATGCCTCACACAAACTAGGACCCAATTAAATGTTTACTTGAGTAAATGCGGACAGATAATTCAAAGAGATTCAGCAACAAAAGCTTCGATTTTTCTAGCAAAACAGGAAGTGAGGCCAACTGCTGAGAGTTTATAAAATCGGGTTCAGTGGGGGTGGTTCTGGAGAGCATGGGGAGAACAGGATAGCTTTTGAGAGGAATGGAAAAAGGAACATCTTGCAAGGACAAACTTAAAGCACTGGTTCTCAATCTTGGTTGCACAATGTTATTACCTGGAGATGAAGAAATACTGATGTTTGAGTTCTACCCCAAAATTTCAGATTTACTAGGCTTTGGCAGCCCAGGCATTTGGGCTTTTTAAAGTTCCCAAAGGCTTCTATTATGCAATCAAGGTTGAGAGTCACTGAGTGAAAGGATGAGGTAACTGGAGGTCAGAGGTAAACTGAGACTGGAAACCATGAACCAACAGATTCACCATTCCACCTAACTTTCTGCAATACTGTTTAGATGCCTGGATATATGTGCAGAAGATGGCTGCAGGGTCAGTTTGGAGTTGGTGCTTTGCCAGATATGTATGAAAGTGAAACAAGTTTATTGTTGAGAAACTGAGGGAAAACTAAGGTCTCCCTGAAGGTGAACAGAGGGAGGTGTAGGATAGCTTAAGAGAGTGTTACTATGGTTGGAAGAGGGGTGCAACAGACATGATCACAGACGGGTCAGACAAGGAACTGACACACTGGTATCAAAAGGATTTTTTAAGTCCCCCAGAGTGACATTTGGTGTGGGGATAGAGAGGTGGGCAAGTCAGATGTCAAAATCCACAATGCATTATTAGACTGAAGAGGAAAATGATAAACAAAGAGGGTTAGGAAATACAGAGTGCAGAGAGCCTGAGAGGGAGACACTCAGAAAAGGCAAGTGTTATTTTATCATGGAAGTGAAAAAGTAACAGTTTGATCAGACGTGGCAACGGGAAGAGAGGGGAATTCTGGCCAGTCTCCCTTAGTACGTTTCAATATGGGAGAAAGTCTCCATTTCTCTCACCTCCATAACAAACCCATCAGGAAATCCTGACAATCTTGTCTTCTAACTATATTCTAGAATCCAGCCACTTATCATTCCAACTGTCATCCAAACCACTGTCGTCCCTTATCTGATAGCCTCCCAACTGGTCTTCCCAGTGTCACCTTTGTCCTTCTTTAATGTATTTTTCACACTAGAGAAAACAAAACAAAACAAAAAATACCCAAGTCCTATCATTTCTCTGCCTAAAACATGCCAGTGTCTTCCTACCTTACAATGGGCCATGCAGCCCTCCACAATCTGGGCCCTGACAATCTCTCTGACCTTTCCTCCTTCCCAGTTCTTTTCTTAGATTCAGCCACATTGGGTTCCTTGCCCTTCCGTGAACACATCAAGAATGCTCTTGCCTCAAAGCATTTGAAACCACTATCCCCACTACCTGGAATTCTCGTCTTCAAGATATCTGCCATGGCTGTGGCTTTACTTCCATCAGATCTCTGCTAAAATGTCACCTTCAGCACCCTACTACTATGCACTTCCCTATCTTTATTGCTTTATTTTTCTCCCTAGCACTCTTCAACATTATTTATCTCTATCTCACCAATGTTCTATATTTATTTGTTTGTGTGATTCCCCCCACTCCTCCATAACATTCTAGAATATAAGCTCTTCAGAGATCTTTATCCATTTTTTAAAAAAAGATTTTTATTTATTTATTTTTTGACAGACAAAGATCACAAGTAGGCAGAGAGGCAGGCAGAGAGAGAGGGGGAAGCAGGCTCCCACTGAGCAGAGAGCCTGATGCAGGGCTCGATCCCAGGAACCTGAGATCATGACCTGAGCCGAAGGCAGAGGCCTTAACCCACTGAGCCACGCAGGTGCCCCTCTTTATCCATTTTTTGCATTGCTGCCTCTCTAACATCAAGATAGTACCTGAGATATGGCAGACACTCAAATATTTGTTGAGGGGATGAATGGATGAACCTTCTCATAAGCAGCGTATGGACATGGGGTGGGGAGAAAGAGCTATATTCAGTTATACATAGAAGGTGATGGGACTGAGGACCGAGGGGAGTTTGTGAACACAATGGAAGATGGGTTCAAAGGATAGAAGACAGAGATGAAAGTGTGGGTAACAGTAGGAGACAAGAGAAAGGCTGTAACCAAGAATTACAAGAATGAGAGGAAGAGTGAGAGTCAACTGGTCTCCAATACCCTGCCTTTCAGACAAACCAGAATTGGCAATAACAGATTCAGTCCAGGTAGGAAGAGGAATCAGGCAGGAGCCCCATTAGGGGAGGGAGATGGTACCCAGAGGTGGGTCGTGTGGATTGATGAATCCTAGAGAACACAATAATTGAAAACATGGGGAAAGTATTATACAATACATAATAATACGCATCCATGAAAGGTACAGATAAGCCCATAAAATGAAGAAAAATAAGTAGTCCCAAAGAAAATTGTGAATAAGAAAATTAACCAATAGTAAGATTAAATAACTTCATCCTGCTTTTCTGTTTAGGGGTACAATTCATTTATTCAGCCTTATCCACTGGAATGCAGTGTTCCAAGGAAATAAACATTTTAGATAACAGAAATGCTTATCTGTAGGTATAATTACTTTAAAAAGTACTTCTGAAAAAAAAAAAAGAAAGAAAACATCTTTTGAAAGATTACAATCATCTTATACCCTGCACTTGCCTGGATGATTTGGGGATATTACTGAGAGCAGTGCACTCTGTGACTACCAGAGCTAGAGCTATGACCTTTGCCCTACACTAAAAAATTCCAAATTGCCAAGCATTTCAAATACCTGCATCTGCTTTTAATAGTTTCCCTGTCTCCCCCCATCAGCTTAGCCACCACACTTGGCTTGTTACCAGCATTCCCATTTTTATAAGATCATACTTTTTCTCGTTTGATGTCCTTAATCTGCTATGGGACGGACAATAAAATAACTAAGGATGCTGGAATATTTAAAATAATAGTAAACAGTCTACAATTAAACACAAGAGGCTCTCCCTATGGATCAAATACAGATTTACTCAATAGACTTCAGGAAGCAGTTTTTTTCTGCTTGGGGATGATTTCTCTGCTTTCTTACTGATTTCCAACAGCGTTTTAGGTACCGAAACTTCATGATAAATGTCTTCTGAGTTAGCAGACTGTTCCTGTATCTACACAACCTTCTTCATTCAGTTTTAATAAAAACGGTTATTATTAAGGTGTCTCAGTTTTGTTTAACAAATTAAAAACTAATACAATGTTGAGGCAAGATGTGCATTTATTCCATGTCTGCAAAAAACATCTCCAATTGAAAATGAAATATATAATTTGGTTATTTTAACCAAGGAAAACATTTTCCAAAGAAAAGTACAGTTACATTCCTGGGCTAGTAAACATATTGATTTAATGCATAATGTATATAAAATACATTTGTAATCCAAGATAGTACTGCTAAATAGCATTACTTAATTTTTAGGTAAGATAATTTTGGTATGAAAGATTCCAGAAGCAACAACTTATACTAATATTCCCGCCACTATTTATCTGGAGAGAAAAATATAGCATAGTTCAATATTGTCTCAGTGTGAGTCTCTCCAGCTACGGCCCTTCCAAACAATAGGACAGCATCTGCAAACAGAAACGGCAGGTAACACAAGATAAGAACAATGACTGCCCTATAAAAAGGGTTATGGCGAATATTTACAAATGTATTTCTGGGTAAACAAAGAAAGACTTTTCTTCCTAGTGAGTTTTACATGAGATACTTAAATAACTTCCACGGATTCTCCTCCTGGTGGGAGAGGAGAGAGGCAAGAGAGAAAGTCTCGTTCTTCTGGCTTCAGTTACCATTATGAGTTTTAACTACCTGATTTGTGAAATATCTCACAAGTACGAGGCCACCTTGGTTAAAAGTCTCGAGTTCTACAAATGAGCTTGTTCACTTAACCTGCGATGATTATCAAGGAATAGAAATGAAGAAATTTCCAGAATCTCAAACAAAGCATTTCTCAACCCAGTTTCCCCAAGACTGATTTGGGCACCACAATCTACCCATGTTTCTAGGCTTGGAACCTTGACCTCCTATCTTTCCCTCATCCAGACCTTCTTCACTTTGCCTGCACTGTCTCTGCCCTTCTAAGTCCACCGAGGCTTTGTGCAGCTTCAAGGGATCAACCTCCTCCATTATACACCCTACTTTTCTCTCCACTGACTGTGCGACCAGCCAGCAGTCTGAATTGCCCAACTCAGAACACTCTGACCAGGTCTTTCCTCTTTTCAGAACCCTCTAGCAATATATAATGGAGTTTTGAACCAAGGGGGAGTTCCTGATCATAGACTAACTGGACCCCACCCACCCTTGACCCTCCCCTCTTACTCTGATTCCTGGTCAAATACTCTCTCGGCCAAGTAGACGTTCTTGCTATTCCCCAAATTCTGTCTGATATACCCTCACAATAATTGGAACAGATATAAATTATTCAGAGATTCTCAGGATTTTGCCCTTTTTTCTTTATAAATTACCATGTACCTTTAAGAGCATAAAAATTATTTTTTTATTGCAAGGTATAATAATTGTAGTAACTTTTTTTAAGGCCTTATCTTTGGAAGACATACTGGAATATTTACAGATGAAATAAGATTAGCCATGAGCCTGGGTGATGTGTTCATCCAGTTCATTATATTATTCTCTCTACGCTTATATTGGAAATTTCCTTAATATGAGTTTTCTTTAAAGGAAGAAATAAAACGTCCATGTTGCAAATGCTTGTAAAAAATTTTTTTTAAATATACTAGGTGACTCTTATTCTTTACTTAAATAGTTGTCAATTATTTTCCCTCAAGAAAAACTTCAACATTTTAAAAAATGACTTTAGAGGCTGCAGAGCAATTTATCAAAACGTTAGCACTGGTAATTTCTGGTGGGTAGGAGTCTGGGTGAGGTCTTTTTTTGTTACAAGTTTTTTTTGTTGTTGTTGTTGTTATTTTTTGTTAGTTTTCCAATCTAAAATCAGCATATACTATTATCATAGTCAAAAAATAATCTGATTTTTCTGATTGTATGAAAGTATGATTTTTTACAGTAGGCACAGAAAATGTGTCCATATCATATTTCTCTATACTTTCTTTTATATTTGCCATGAAAAATATTAATAAAAAACATGAATATAAACTCCAGTTATCTACAAAATGGCCTGTAGTTTGACAGCAGGATGGAAAGGGTGAATTTTGATCGTCATTGGGGAAGTGTGTGCTAGAGAAGATAATTCTGGAATCATAAAAAGATTGGTAAGATTATGGATTCATTTTGGCAGGACAGTCTTATTGACTAATATAACTGAGGACTCATAATGGACCCTCTAAGAGCAAATGGTCCAGAGGAGTCAGGCATTTCTGGGAACGTGATATATAATATCATATACAATTTTCATTTTAAGCTTGGTTTGGGCAGGGTTCATGCCTGGATACTGATATATAGCTATAGTTTTGTTCTCTCTTGTGCTTTTTTGTTTTTGTTGTTGTTTTGTTTTGTTTTTAGATGAAGAGGGAGATAGAAGAGATGACAAGTTTCTTTCTATCCTTGAATGAGAAAAATTAGTTCGTGTATTTTTTACTCTTTTGGCCCCAACATCATTCTCTCCTCCTCCTTCCCCACATCATTTTGCGCAGACCTAGCTGCCCATTCTTTACGTGAGACCTAGTTGAGAGGCTCTCAAAGACCTTGCTCAGAATCACAACTGAGACTGAAAGAATCAGTAACAGAAACTGCAAGGTCCTTGGGGGAAGGGGCCATATCTCCATTCATTTATTCAATAAATATCAAACAACCTACTATGTGCCAAGCACCCTTCTCCACACTAAGGATACAGCAAGATCTCTACTCTCATGCAGTCTACTTGTAGGGGAAGATACACAAATAAACAAGTACAAACATAAACAAGACAAGTAGTGGCAAAAGTTCAGAAGAAAATGAAACAGAACACAGTGATAGAACAGGGTCACCCAGGGCAGAGGGCTGCAACAATACAGGGGTAGTCAGAAAGAGCTAAAACACTTGAAAAGATCTGGAGGGAAAGTGGTCTTGGAGAGGACAGTAAGGGCAAAGACCTGGAGCCAGGAACAAAGTCACTAAGTCAGAGGAACAGAAAGCAGAGCACAAGGAAGAGAGTGATGTTGGATGCCTCAGGGACATGGAACAGGATCTTGAGGCCTCAGTTAAAGAGCAGGGGTTTTATTCTAGGTTCATCTGGGGAAACCACCAGAGGTTTTTGTTGTTGTTGCAGATTATTTATTTTCCTTTTCTAAACTTATGGTAAAATACTCATAACATAAAATTTACCATCCTAACCATTTTTAAGTGTATTGTTCAGCAGTATTTGATATATTCATATCATTGTGCAAACATAGCCACCATCTATCTCTCAAAGTCCACATCTTACAAAATGGAAACTCTCATCAGAGGCTTTTAAGCCAAGTAGTGACAGGATCTTTTAAGCAAAGGAGTGACAGGACTTATGTTTTTAAAAATTAACTTGGTTGCTCAGTAAAGAATTGGCTCTAGTGAGACAGAACGCTTAGGAGTTTACTGAAGTAGAGAGATTCAGGATAGGCTTTGTGGACGTAACTGACACAATTGCTACAAATTTGGATGTGGGCATAAAATAAAGACAGAAATGAGGAGAGTGACTTCTATATTTTTACATCTCCAGTGTCCAGCCCATAGCAAATAGGAAATGCTTAGTTCAAAAATAAGTAGAGGGGCGCCTGGGTGGCTCAGCAGGTTAAAGCCTCTGCCTTTGGCTCAGGTCGTGGTCCCAGGGTCCTGGAATCAAGCCCCGCATCGGGATCTCTGCTCAGCGGGGAGCCTGCTTCCTCCTATCTCTCTGCCTGCCTCTCTTCCTACTTGTGATCTCTCTCTCTCTCTGTGTCAAATAAATAAAATCTTTAAAAAAAAAAAAATAAGTAGAGGCCTTTATTCCCAGAGAGTTAGGACAACGGAAATGAAAACTATCATGCATGCAGGAAATATCTTTCTTCGAGGGTCCAACTATTTGTACTAATTGCATCCTTGTAACATGGATAAAGCCTACAGAGTTGGGTCACATCGAAATTATATGCTTAATTCCACATTCACATTAAAGGCAAATCCTTTTCCATGTACACAGTTAAATTTTATTAAGCATTTTACTTATGAAATATATTATTTCATGTCTTTCCTAAATCGATAACTTTTATCCTTCGAGACTCAAGTGCTATAAGGCCATCTTTCTGATCACATGTATACATAAATCTGATGTTTTGGACAGTTATGGACCCTCTGAATTCCATCCATAGGCCAGCCTTATATAAAAAGCCCTGCTCTATCTCATGTGAGGTATTATTGTCTATCATTATGAGAATCTAGACTTTTTTAGATGGTTTAATCATCTTTGCTAACATAATGTATTCTTCTTCCTTTACATTTCATTTACACTTTACACGTCCTTTACAAGTCATAGCTCAGGGCTGGGTTTTATAATACATGGGCCTGAGGACATCACTGTGTTGCTTTGAGCTTCAGGTTTTCCACATGTAACACAAGGGGAAACATGACCCTTGCCCCATTCATATTCTATAGTAAGATACACGGAGTAATCAATATTGTTACTTGTAGACAAAGATGGGGTGGGATGATTCAGGTACTTCAAAATTCAGTAGTGAAGTCGTGTTCAGAGTAAGGCTAACAGAGAAAAAATAATAAGGAGGTTAGAAAAGCACTGGGCTCTGATAAGGAGAATTTGTTTCTGGCCCCAGTATGACCAATAGGCCTGTGGTCTTGGCTAAATGACTTGGCTTTACTGGATGTCAGGTTCCTCACCTGTCATGGAGGAGGCTGGCCTAAATGATCACGGAGGTCCTTTCCAGGTCAAAACACTTTAACATGTTAATAATAATCCACATGCTCATGTCCCAGCAAAGGCTCTACCTCTTCACCCCTTAGGTGCAAGGACAATGATGAGGCATAACCTGGTGGGAGTGAAGTAGGAAATGGGAACAATATAACCTTCCCAGTAGGGCTCCTATGAAGATTAAATGAGATAAGGCATATGTAAAATTCATTCCAGTGCCTGGCATATAGCAAGTATTCAATAAATGCTATTACTCTAAAAATGTACTTTTATTTTTTCTATTTTACAAGTTTGATCTTTTTTCACTAACTTGTAATTCTTCAGAAAATAATTATTATACCTCTAAAATTAGTAATTGAATCTAGAATAAGTTACACCCTGTCTAGTTCAACTTGTCCAGCTTAGTAACACTCAGAAATTTATTAAGTTTAATAGACTCTAGCTAATACTATACTATGGACTTTTTTTTTTCAATTTTTGCTTTCAATTTTCACAGAAGTCACTTAAAGGAGACAGAAATCAGCCCTAGGATCTACATACTGGTACACATTATTAAAATAAGCTTGAATGTTATATGGTCACTAAAAGCCTACTTTAAAATAAGAAATATGGGTTATGTGCCATTAGCATGATATGGTAAGCAAAGAAAAAAAGTCTCCCTGTGCCCTGCTTTTCATACTCCCAATGCCGAAGTTGTCCTTTGTTAATGTAGGCCCTTAGAGTAACAAGAGAGGCAAAGGTTGTGACTGTTCACTACGCTATGCATCAACTATTAGAGTCCGACTAACAGCAGCAGCAATTTTGCCTGGTTCTAGCTGGTTAATAAAAAAAATCGTTTGGGGCCTGAGCATCTGATTCTTGGTTTCAGCTCAGGTCATAATCTCAGGGCTGTGGGAAAGAACCCTACATCAAGCTCCGTGCTCAGCAGGGAGTCTGCTTAGGATTCTCTCTCCCTTTCCCTTTACCCTTTCCCGCTAGACATGCACTCTCTCTCTCAAATAAATCAATCTTTAATTTAAAAAAAATCTTTGAAGAATCAAAAAATTGTGTATACCCATAAATGTTTACTTTACCTTAAGATACATAAATATGCATTAATGCCCCAATTTCCAAAAGTAATTCCAACATTTTTCTCAAAGAAGTCCTCCCCCTAATTGTTCTTACAGAAACCACAGTCAGAATTTATCTTCTACCATTTCCAGTTTTAATTGTCTAAGTGGACTAAAAACTAAAAAACAAAGACAAAACAATAAACTTGTAAAGCAAGGTCACGATATTTTCTTTCTAATGTTTATAATTTTCTCTCTGATCTTTTACAGTTTTCCTGCCCACTTTTTTGTTGCTCATTTTTATGGACTCTTTCTAAAGAATTCAATATTCCTTTCACAGAAACAATACTCTTTCCTCTTGCACTGGCATCTCATAGACTGAACCATTACTGGTATTTTAATGATCTCATCACAATAACAAGTGTAACTGGCACCAACAGGTTTATGATAAATACAGAGCCAGTAACCCAGCAGCTGGATCAGGGAACAAGCTACCAGCAGCCCGTGTTCATCAGACCTGGCCACACGCAGACTGCGTGAAGGGGAAATGAAGAGTGTAGGCTCGGCTCAGTGAGTCAACCTGTCAGATGTCAAGAGAACTGTTTTTCATTAGGATAAACCATATGCAATTGACAACATCTTACTGTCTTTTACCTAGCGAAATGGCAAGTGCCTATGCCCAACCTAGAATTTTTTAAGAGACATGAGCTACATTCAATGTTAAGTATTATCTACTACCTATTATTTTTCTCCCTTTGAACAATGAATAGTACTTCCTGCAAAATTATTTTTTTTAATTCCACTCTCCATTTACACAGGAACTCACTCTGAACTACTGAATAATCGGTATCTGGACTCTGGTTTCCTAGGAATGTCACTTCTACCTCCTTCCTTTAATTTCCTTCAAGTTAACGTCACACCTGTTAGAATTTCAGAGGCCGAAGTTATAAGCAGATGCCTTCTGGTTAAGTGAAGGAAAAACAGCAGAGGAATTAAAATATGAGGTCAACACTAGTTTGTTTATTTGCTTATTTCTGAGATGCAAATCTTTTTAACCCACAGAAGCCAACACAGCACTGTCTGCTCTGAGAAGTCAGGAAAAAGATAAGAAGGGGAGTGGGCAGATGACTTATCCTGGACAGACACAGGATAAGTCATCCTTAAATACGAGCACCCTTTACTGTCCTTATTCTGTCTCTGTTCTATCATTCGATTGTAATAAACAAACAAGTACATCACAAATGTGCTGTTAAGACAAAACCCAGAAATTTGGGACGGGAAAGAGAAGCGGCTATATTTACATGAGGAACTACTAGCCAAACCCTCTTTTTCTAGTTCTCCCATTTCTACCACTGACCCTAAAAAAATCTAAATCAGGTTTATCTTTAGGGTTGTCCTTATGTCCTCACCAAACTACCATACAATATCAGAACGCCAGTGGGTCGGTCCTACACCCTCTAAAATATCAACCCACAGAGTTAGTATGCAGAGTGGGAAGCACCTAAACATTGCAGTTTCACCTGGGTTCAGATCCTGACCACATACTTCTAACAGTGTATCCTGAGCACCCTGTCTGCTTTCTTCACCTGAGCACCTTGCTTCACTCTTCCGCACCACCGTGTACTACGAGAATCATGGTACAGACCTTGCCGGCCTCAGTGGATTCATGAGAAAACGCATGTAAAATGCCTCGTTGCCACTATCATGAGACCTAAAAGACGCCAAATTTTTCAGCAATAGAAGACTGAAAACTTAGAGGCAAGCTTGAGCATTTCATAAACATGTGGCATAAGGACGGTCATAAAAGCTTATTTTCTGTTTCAAAATTGTTATGCCAACAGAGCATAATCAAGATATCTAACGTAAACACTAAAGTGGTTGTCCTTCCCAAAGAGAAACAAACTATGAACTGGCTATCAGGTAGAGAAGAGAGAGAGAGCGCCTCCACCTGGAAGAGGAGAGGTTTCAGAAAAGTGAAGATACAAATGTGAGAGGGACGTTTTTAAAGTTCAAATGGGAAGGGGCACCTGGGTAGCTCCGTCATTAAGCAGCTGCCTTAGGCTCAGGTCATGATCCCAGGGTTCTGGGATGGAGCCCCGCATCGGATTCCCTGCTCAGGGGGAAGCCTGCTTCTCCCTCACCCACTCCTGCTGCTTTTGTTCCCTTTCTTGCTGAGTCTCTGTCAAATAAATAAAGTCTTTTTAAAAATTAAAAAAAAAAAAAAATCAAATGTGAACAGGCCTTTCACTTTCTTGCCTATCTTCAATGGATGCCCACAGATTTTAGGAGGAAATCCAAATCCTTCAGGTCACACGAGGCTCTCAGCAAACTGCAGGCCTCCTCTGCACTTGTTCCACACTGCTTCTACTCTTCCCAAGGCATCTGCCTTCTCTCAGCCTCAGTCTGGTTTCCTGCCCTCCCCTCATTTCTCTGCTGCCCTAACTCCCACTCTTTCTTCTTCTGGCTCAGGAAGACAATGGCGTCCGCCTTCTTCCACTTGGCTTCCCCAATACTCTGTGCTGCTCATAGTTCATCGCACTGCACTGTAATTGTTTACCTCCCTGACACCCTGCCCTGGCTTTAGCATTGTGCTGATCACTTTCCTTGACACAAGATGGGCACCCATCTAAATGTTTGTGGAATATGTAGCTTCTGAAACTCCCTAATTTCGGCTACATTTAGCTCTCTTACCTATATCAGAGAGGACGAAGAAGCTAGGCTGCTGTGTTCAAAGCCTGTGAGGCTGCTTCTCAAGATGGATGAAGATGTGTATTTCACATGGCAGACCTGTAAGTTGTATGTGATATGGTAACTTAGTTCATCTGAGTAATAGCCTGTTTAGAAGTGTCTGTGATGGTGCGACTACTTCTATCATTAACCAAACAATAATTTTACTTCCCAATGTAGTAATATGTGCTTTCAATATATTTAAATAAGGAATAACTGGAAATCTCAATTTTTTAGAAGATGAGTCTTAAAAAATGCTAAATTTGCATTCATTTTCAACTTCTTCATAAACTGTGAGTGGTCCAAATTGGATGAGTGACAGAAACACATCTAGGATATACTCTTCTCTCAAAATGTATTTCTGGCAGGCTTCTTTCCATGCTATATGATGTGTTAGATTAAAATTCAAGATTAGGGGTGCCTGGGTGGCTCAGTGGGTTAAAACCTCTGCCTTCGGCTCAGATCATGATCCCAGGGTCCTGGGATCTAGCCCCGCATCGGGCTCTCTGCTCGGCGGGAAGCCTGCTTCCCTTCCTCTCTCTCTCTCTGCCTGCTGCTCTGACTACTTGTGATCCTGTCTGTCAAATAAATAAAAATAAAATCTTAAAAAAATAAAAATAAAGTAAAATAAAATTCAAGATTAGTTCTCAATTTAACATGTAAATATACATACATAGTCTCCAAAATTATTTGTTTGGTAAATAGCATTCTTCTATATCCTAAAACTGATGTTTGCATACATAGCACACCGAGGAGAATAATTAAACAAATTAGGAAAAGTCCTATTTCTTCCACTTAATTACAAATTATTTGAGGACAGGGATTTTCTTTTACATACATTCCAATGTCTGACATAAACAAACCCTGATTCATAAAGTGATGTAACTGCAAAGGTAAGTATTACTGTAACAGGTTTTGTATAATTGTTGCTGATACACCTGTGAAACAGTAGAGGATTAGTTTACAAAATCACATTTACAACTGCTGGAATATAACACAAACAGTGGGAGTATTGGAAATGAGATTTGGAAATCAGTTGGAAACATTAGCTAATAGTTAGAAAAAATGGAGACAAAGGCAAAACTGCAAAACATCCACTGCGGTAGAATTATGCTCAGTGAGTCAAAACCCTCTTTGGTTCCCTAATCTCATTTTAGGTACCTCCTTGGTTTCCTTTTCTCCTCATTTCAAACCTCTGCAAACCTCCTGACACTTCCTCTTGGGACTAGTCCAGGCTCACATGACCTTTACAGAACTTTTGGGAAAAGGTTTCTATCAGGCACGTCTGTAGTCTCATCCAGCTATCATCACATCTCCCGCCAGAAGAAGACAGTCATTCTACTGCTAAATATGTCTACTGGGGTCATCTCTTCATTTTTGTTTTATGGATTTTTATGTATGTGTTATATTTTGCAACAAAAGATGGCTTCTTTTGGTAAGTTACTATGGTTGGTTTCATGTCTTGTTTTGCTAAGGTAGGATTAGGATTCATAATTATCCACCGTTATGGTTCTACAGCTACATAACTAACTGTAATGCTTAGCCAGGATAACTGGATTCCTCTTTGCAGCAACAAAGCCAGCAGAGGCTTTTCTCCTCTTCCACAATGTCTGCCAGCTCCTCCGTGTCTACCAATGCTAACTCCTTAACACCCTTAAAATCCAGCTTAAAATTTTCAAAAAAGTTTCTACCATCATCAAGCGCACCTGTGCACTACCTTAATTCATATTGCATCATTTCCTACAAACATTTACCAAGCGACTACTACACACAAGGCCTGAAGATGTAATGTCCTACACTGTTTACAATATTTCCATGGACATGGAACATTTACAAGAGAAGATACCCAACTGGAGAAAGTGACAAATGATAGGTGATAAATGAGTGTTCAGAGGTAGGGAACGGGGAGACAGGGGAAGAAGGATCAGGGAGGGGTAAGACTCGATGAAAGCTGGAGGAAGAGACAAGGTAGAAGTTGAAGAGATACCATGATTCGGAGTGAGGTGACAGGAGACAGGACACCTGAGTGACTAGGACAATGACAGGCCCCCGGACATAAATGATGTTAGCTAGAAATGCTTTGAGGCCAAAGAGGGCAAGTCCACGAGGAATATTACAATATAAACTGACAGATGCTACTCTAAAACTGAGTAAGACACAGGAAAAGCACAGAATCTTAAGTCACATAACTAGAGGAGATCTCTAAAAATAATTAACGATAAATAAATAAAAATTAAAAAGAACCTAAAGTAGTACAAAACCACACAAGCGGGATCTGAGAATGGGAACCTGGTCAGTGATGCTTCAAAGCACTCAGGTCAGGACTGGGGGAAAGAAGGAGGAAGCAAGGAATGCTAGGTGAGGCAGCATGTACAAGGTTGGGCTGGAGGCCCGAGTTGGAATACCCTCCTGCTACTTGTGTGATCTGGGGCAAGTTAGGAGGTATCACAATCCTTCAACCTCACAGGATCCCTGCGAGGATTAGGAGTTACTAAGTTCTTAGAACAGTGCCCATCCCATAAACACTGAATAAATGCCTGCCGTTGAGAGGAAAAGATTTTTCTAGTCCTCGGTGACCTTGGGGAGAACAATTTCTGGCCAGGAGTAGGAGCAGAAACTACAAAGTAAGGGAATTAGTAAGCAACTGAGCAGTAAGAAGGCAGAGGCAATCACAGAGTATGGGCGATTCTTTCACAGCCGTTGGACCATAAATGGGAAGCTGTGAAACAAAAAGTAACCTGCGAGTACCGGGTTAAGTTAAAACGCTTTCTGAGGGGATAGCTCTGCGAGAGGGGAAAGGCTTGGCTCGCCAAAACTATTCTTCAGTCGGCGTGGGACGTGTTTCCCCAGCCCCACAGGGAGCTGGACCGGGGAGAGACCGGATCCTTCCTGTCCCGGATCCCCAGGGAGCTCGAAGGAGCGCTCGCTGCGCATCCGGTAAGTTTGAATCAGCGCTGACTGATCAGGGGGGAAAGGCCAGTTTCCTAACCAACGACAGCTTGGAAGATGAAACAGGCGTTCCCATCTCCATCTCCAGCACGACCCGTTCTACGGCTCAGTCCTCTTCACCCTCCTCGGCCAGGGGCAGTCGCCGGAACACAGTGTAGCTCAGGGAGCCAAAGAGGCAGCGCCACGCTTCGAGAGCAGCCCCCCCCCCCAAGTTCATTCCAGCCTCGAGGACACAAAAGCGCCCCAGAGGGGAAGGAAACAGAAAGAAAGGCACTCGGGAAATTGGGGGAGTTGCCGAGGAGGGTGGGTGGTGGCTAGCGAAGTCGGATCCCGGAGCTGGGAAAGTGACCTCGGTGGCCAAGGTCGAGCAGGTCCTTCTCCCAGTCCCACCAGCGAGCCCTCCCTCCCGGAGGAGCAGGGCCCCCACCCCGCCAGAGCGCTCCGGGTGGCTCAAAGCCCCGGGGTGGCCCGGGAGCACCGGCCCTTTGGGAGGCAGGGGCGGCGGGGGGCTCCCTGGGAGCGCACAGGTGAGCGGGGCGTCCCGCCCTCCCGCGGGAAGGGCCTTCGCCCTCCGCACCCGCAGACCGTGGTGCGAGAACTTCCGAAGCGCCTCACCACAGCTCACGGAAGGCCTGGCCCGGCTCCCCGGTCTCCCGCACTCGGATCCCGCTGCCCGCTGCCCGCGCGCCGTACCCAGGTCCCTCCATCTGACCGCTCCGGACCCCTGCCGACCGAGGTCTCGCTCCCTTCCCCCATCGCTTCTCTGCGCCCCGGAAAAGTTTGGCCCCAGCTCACGGGCTTGGAGTCCCGCACTCACCCGCGAGGAGCGGAGCCGAAGCGGCCGACACGCGGGAGCAGAGGGCGGCTGGCGGGCGGCGGCGGGCGGCGGCGCGAGCGCAGAGCTCCTCACAGCGGCCCCTGCTGCCCTTGCCGCCGACTGAGCTGTAAAAGGGGAGGAGGCCGCCTCCGTGTCACCTGCCAGCTCTCCCACCCCGCCGCGTGACGCCGCGCAGCACCGCCCCCGCCCGCCGCCAGGTACCCGCGAGGGCCGGGAGGGAGGAGCCAGCGGCTCTCCCGGGAGCGAGCGCCCCGCCTCCACGCGCCTCCGCGCCCCGACCCCTGGAGCGTGGCCCGCTGCGAGGGACTGCGGGCCACTTTGGGAATCTGGGTTCTGACCTTTGGACTGTTAATTTCTTTCTGGTCACCCCTGACCATCACCTGAGGTTATATGGAGGCGTAACGTAAATAGTGAGAAAGTTGTCGTCCTGCATGACTCAGGAATGAATTGTAGAAAAATGCGAAATGAGGAAAACCTGGCCGAGGTGAGGCTGGAGTGGAGAGGGGAAAAAAGGGGCGGGTGGGGGGGAGTCCCTGCTTCTGATAAAGCTTTTCGGAGGGTTAACTCATATCTAAAATGGAGGTCAGACCCAACCAAGGAGAGAAGCCCAATTTGGGTCAGCTCCATCCCTGCTTAGTAAGAAACTGGACAAATTTTTCTGCAAATACTGGGGGGTGGGGGCGTGGGGGGGGTTTAGAACAGTGGGCACAAATGTAAAATCTAAGTTAACTTTTTTCGTTAGTCACACTAGATGCTGCAGAGAGCAAAGTCTAACGAACTGATTTCTCTTCATCTGCTACTGTGGGCTTGGGGAGTGGAGCGAGGATGAATGTCAGGTATGTGCATCCATTATTTTTTAACTTACTTGGCCTTGTGTCTAGTTATGACCCTCTTAAACTCTGTTAAATTTTGGGATCATGGCACCAATAGCTGGGAAGCAAAATAGGAGTCTGAAGAAGTTAGTGCCTAGGAAGCAAAACCAAGAACTGGAATTATCTTCTAAAACCTTGAAAAATAACCTGGCAGTTTGCAGTCCTGACCCACGCTCCTCACAAGCGTAGCCTCTGGGTTTGTGCTCTAAGTTTTAAGCAGGGAATCCTGACAAAGGATCCAGATGACCAGGTGTGGTGGATAGGAAGAACATTCTGTGGGCCAGAAGAGTATTTTCTACACATACACAGTTTGCTTCCTCACCTGACCCTATTGCATTGAACAAGAGGCTTTAAATGTTTTGTGTATGATGTTGAGAGCCTACATAGTAGCTATTGAAAGGAATGCAAAACACATGAAAGCTCAAGTTTAAGAGAATGTTGAAGTCAAGGAAACTGAAGATTTACCCCTCCTTTTAGGTAAACTCTGCTTTCATAACAAAAACATTAAAAAAGGGGCGCCAGGGTGGCTCAGTGGGTTAAAACATCTGCCTTCGGCTCTTGTCATGGTCCCGGGGTCCTGGGGTTCCCGGGTCCTGGGATCGAGTCCTGCATCGTGCTTTCTGTTCGGCCAGGAGCCTGCTTCCCTTCCTCTCTCTCTGCCTGCCTCTCTGCCTACTTGTGATCTGTCAAATAAATAAATAAAATCTTTAATAAATAAATAAATAGTTTAGTAGATTTGGAAGATCCTTTTTGAATTGGAGACATTTACTTAATTGTATTTCCCTTTGAGTCTATCTCTCTAATCCATCTCTAAATATCTACGTATACTGATGAAATTTCAAATATGTAGAATGTCAGATGGCTTCTTTCATTTAATAAATGTTTATTAAGTACAGCTATATTCCAAGCCCTTAAGATTCAACAGACAAGAAAACAGATGAAAAAAAAAATCTCTCTTCTTCTAGAATGTACAGTCATTCCAATTGGAGACCATAGATGAATAAATAAAATATGTGGTGTTTATGTTGTGGTAACTGTTATGAAGAAATTAAAGAGGGGAAAGGGGATAGGGAAGTTGGAGATAAGGAGGTGCAATGTTAAAGTGGCTAGGGAAGACCTCAATGGAAGGAGGCATTTGGGCCAAAATATTAAGGTGAGGTGGCAAACCTGTGTGTCCAACTGGGTTACAGCATTCTAGTTGGTGGAATATCAAGGCTAAAGGTCCTTTGGGCATGAGTGTGCCTGGGATAGTCATGTTCACAGAACAGCAAGGAAGCCAGAGTGGTTGCACTGGGGTTAAGTGAAGACATTAGTAATTGATGAGATCAAAGAGTTAATGAAATTATTTTTTAGTAGAGAAGTGACATCATATGACTCAAATTTTAAGAAGAAATGCCCACAGTCGAAGGGTAAGGAGAACGAGTAATTGCTTAACAATAAACCCAGCTTTTATTACAGCAAGGGAAGAAAGTATTTCAAGGTGGAGGAAGTGATTATCTGTGTCAACTTCTGTAAACTGAGGATCAGAAATTGACTATTGATTTAGCAATATGGAACACATTGGTTGACCCTGGCAAGAACAGGTTTGGAGGAGTCGAAGGAATAAAAATCTCATTTGAGTGAGTTTCAAGAGTAACAGGGAAGACAGAAATTGGAGAAAAGTTGAGACAATTCTATGACTTTTGTAATGTAAAGGAGCAAAGAAATGTGGTTATGGCAGAAAGGGGAATTGGACCTAGAGAGGTTTTGGTGGGTTTTGTTGTTGTTGTTGTTGTTGTTAAAGATAGTGACATTTACAGTATGTTTGTATACTTCATAAAAAAATAAAGAAGCAAAAACTTGTAAGGTTAGAAAGAAGACAACTCTTGTAGTGATGTCCTGGAGTATATGAGAAGGGTGGAATTTGGTACACAGATTTCAGAATTTCACTTTATATCTGAACATGTACATTCACCCCAAGGTAACAGGGGGAAGGCAGAGTTATGGGTATGTGTTGGGCTAAGTAGGAGCTTATGTTAACAGATTGTCTTACCAAGTTCCTCAGAGGCAGACCTGAGACAGACAGTTGTATAGAAGTTGATTTATTGAGTCCATTAAGGAATCCAAGGGGATCTGGGTGAAACTGACATTGTCTATTATGCAAATACTAGTATTTTCCAAATTTGCCTTTTTTAAAAAGATTTTTTATTAGAGGGAGAGAGAGCATGAGATGGGAGAAGGTCAGAGGGAGAAGCAGACTCCCCATGAGCTGGGAGCCCGATGCAGGACTCAATCCCAGGACCCCAGGATCATGACCTGAGCCAAAGGCAGTCGCTTAACCAACTGAGCCACCCAGGTGCCAAATTTGACTTTTTTTAAAGAAATAAAATGTCATTGTTAAAACTACCCTAACTCCTTTCTTCTTCTAAAAGGTATTCTGAAGTAGCTATGTATCTTTTCCATGCATGTGTTTCTTATTTTATTACATATATATCTAAATATATAATTTTACATATGGTTACATTTTATGTTAATACTATCATACTGTGTATTCTTCTGTGAATGTGTTCTCTTGTCACCACTGTTTTTGAGGATTTATTAATGTTGATAAATATAGATCTTGTTCATTCATTTAATTACACTATAGTATTTTATTGTATAAGTAAAACCATTTATCCATTTGCCTGCTAATGAATTTTAACTTCCTATTTTTCCCTTTTGGAGACAATGTTGCAATGAATATATGAGTAAACAGTTGCTTGTACACATGTAGAAAAATTTCTGGGGTTTACACTCAGAAATGGAATTGCTGGTCATAGAATAGATAATTCTCTTCTAAGGACATTTGGTATTTTTTGCTGCCCTGAATCTGAACCCTCTTCCTGTATTTGAGGACGTTCCTATTAAAAGACTTCATAGGAGGCAGAGCTTACCTCCCATTATAGAAGCTGAAGTGTGTGATACCTTGCCAGCCCCTTGGGCAGCTAGAGCACAGGACTGAGACCAAAGCAGGGCCAAACAGATACCCCCCCGCCCCCCCAACACTCCCTTTCCCCCACTCAGGATGCTGACGTTGAATCTAGTGACAGAAGAAATTGTGCTTGCTAGACGCATGGATGGCTCCCCAGACTGGTTCATAGGCATAAATTAGCTCCGGATTGTCAGCAGAGCATTCTTTGTTCTTTTCTCCAAGCCTGTAATCCAGGCTTTGTGGAAGTCTGTAAGCTTCTCAGTATTTTTTCAATAAATATAAACACCTTTTCTTTTTAAATTAGTCATTTAGTTTCTTTTGCATCCTATTGAGGACCCTGACTGACTGACTTTCCTAAGTGGTGCTAATTTACCCTCCTACCACATTATAGAATAGTTCATATTTCCCCAAATCCTTGTCAACATTCCATGTTCTTAAGTCTTATATTTTTGCCAGTCTGGTGGGTGGGAAGTGGTTTCCCACTGTTGTTTTAATATATATTTTCAGGATTCCTTGTGATACTGAACATCTTTTCGTATTTAGCCCTTGAGATGTCTTCTCTGAACTGCCTTTTCATGTCAGTTGCTTATTTTTACATAGTTACTTATATTGTTCTTGTTAATTTGTGTTAATTTTGTCAGTTAAGGTTTTACAATATCTTTTCTCAATCTAAGGGTTATATTTTAATTTTATGAGGATTTTCGTTGATCGTAAGTTTAAAATTTTTTAAGATAGTTAAATTGATCAATATTTTCCTTTTTTTTTCTTTTGCATTTTGCCTCTTATACTAGAATTATTTCTTTTTTCTGAAGTCCTAAATATACTCATTTTTGTTTAGGTTTTTTTCTTATTAAATTTAGATATTTAATCAGTCTGGAACTGCTTTAAAATTATTGTTTTCGAACAGGTAACACATTCACATGACTTCCATATCAAAAAGGCATACAGTGAAAAATCTCCCTCCACCTCCTCTCCCATCCATGTTTTTTTTTTTTTTTTAATAAAAATTTATTTATTTGAGAGAGAGGAAGAGCAGGAAAGGGGCAGAGGGAGAGAGAATCTCAAGGAGACTAAGTGCCGGGCATGGAGCCTGACGCAGGACTCAGTCCCTAGGACCGTGAGATCATCACCCAAGCTGAAATCAATAGTCAGCTGCTTAACCAACTGAGCCACCCCAGGTGCCCCTCCATGCCTTTTTGATATACTTCTAGAGATGTAAAAGAAAAATTTTTGAAAATCTTATTCTTCCTGTTTTTTTAAATACAAATACTAAGCACAATACACATTACTGTGTACCTTTTTTTTAACTAAACAATATATCTTGAGACACACCCATAGAAAACTTGTTTATTCATCTTTTATGTCTATATTGTATGACTCAACCATAATTTACTTAACCAGCTCCCTATCAATAAACATGTAGGTTATTTGCAGTCTTGTGGTGTTAATATCAATAGTTAACACATGCACTGTTTGCCAGGTACTGTTGTATTGTTTACATAGAGTAACATTTGTACATTTTAAGAGCAGCTTCCCCCACCCCACCCCCCGCCCATAAAATCTATGGTAGGATTTTGATTTAAATTGCCTTAAAGTTTAAACATTGATTTAGTGAGAACTGCAGGAAATGGTTACCTCTTCCTTTGGCCTCTCTTGGGTGTTTGCTGGATAAGACCTGGCAACTTCTTTGACAGTATGCCACCTTTCCTTCCCACCTAACACTCTCCTTTTCGATTACTCTGATCTAACCACACAAATTTCCCTGCTATTTCTTGAACATGGCCAGCATATTTTTGCCTCAGAGCTTCTGTTTTGTTTCTTCAGCCAGGAATATTTCTTCTCCCAGGTACACACATGGTTTGCTCAGAGACCTTTCCTCAGAGACCTTTTCTGAACATGTTATTTAAAATTAGAACTCCTTACATTCCCTGTACCCTCCTCCCTGTATTATTTTTCTTCATGGTACTTAGTACCTTCAAGATACTACACAAATTTTCTTTTTAATGTTATTGTCTGTGCCCTATCCTCCCCCATTAAAATGAAAGCTCCATGAGAAAGGATTTTTTACTTTTTGTTAGACTGCCAGCCTAGAGTAGTACTTGGGTAATAATAAATAATAGATATACTTTTGTTGAATGCTTAAATGCTATTATATAGATAAGTGTAGTATGCCAAAGGAGCACTAAAGAGAAACTCCTAATTCAAACTGGAATCTGGCAGGGAAATTTTTTTGGAGAAACTTACTCTTCTTCCAGGACTAGAACCTGATGTAGTTGTTGAGAGCATGAGCCAAAGGTCCCTTTTTAGTCCTTATCTTAGCTCATCTATCAATATCATTTGACACAGTTGATCACTGTCTTCTTGAAATGCTGCATCACTTGACTTCCAGGGTACCACACTTGACCACCTCTTTTCCTACTTTACTGGCCACTCCTTTTCAGGTCTTTCAGCAGGTTCCCTCTCATCTGACCCTTAAATGTTGGGATGCCTGGGTTTCAGCCCTTCATTCTTTTCTCATCTCTGTACACTCATTCCACAGATGATCTGAACCAGTCTGGGGCTTTAAATGCTGTCTGTCTACTCTTGGTACCCAAATGGGTATCTCCAGCTTGTAACTCTTTGCTGAACTCCAGACCTATATATCTCAGTGCCTACTGGGCCTCCCCTATCAGATGTCTAGTGAGTATCTCCAATTTAAATGTCCACAATACAGTCCCTGATATTTCCCCCCTTATGTGTTCCCTGTTTCATTTAATAGCAACTTTATTCTTTTGGTTGCCCTGGTCAAAAATCTGGGAGTCATCTTTGATTCATCTCTACCTTTCTGCCAATTCTACCTTCAAAATATATTCAGAACTACTTTGGGGTATGTGGGTGGCTCAGTCAGTTAAGCATCTAACTCTTGATTTCAACTCAGGTCATGATTTTGGGATGGTGAGATGGAGCCCCACATCAGGCTCCACACTGGGCATGAAGCCTGCTTAAAATTCTTTCTCTCCTGTCGCTCCATCCCTCCTTCCCCTGCCACAAGTTAAGATGGATATAGTTCTTTACTGTGTCAATACCTAGTAAGGAGAGAGTAAGTGTCTCATCTGAGGATAAACATGTGTTAATACCTGCAACTTCCTCCTATCATGATAAATCCTCTTTTGCCTTTTGCATGAATGTTGCAACATGAAGACATGTAGCAGATCTTTTTCATGATATTCTATACTCTTATCTACATATATAATCACAAGTAATACACTTAGGATGTAGACGACAGATATTTTGATCCTCAAGCTATGAATATTCTTTTGAATCACTTGCCAACATCAAAAAATTATACTATTTCACATAAAAATATGGATTTTTCACTTGAGTAATTAGCATTTCATTTCAATAGGTCCACATTTGCAAATGGTCTAAACTAGCTGGAGCCCAGTAGTCATGTGGCATAGGCAGTTAGTTGTTTTCCAGGGTCTATTTTCCTTTTTGTTAACAGTAATTGACCTCCTGGTTTTGAGCTGAGCACATGGCCACCTGAAGACCCAGCTTTCTTTTCAGTTGCATGTGGCCAGGAATTCTGGCCAATAGGATGTTAGTGAAAGTGGTATGTGAACTTAGAAGTGTCCTTAGAGGGAGGGAGCATGCTTTCTTCCTTTTGCTTTTTTTGTTGGGAGGAATGAGGGTATAATGGCTAGAGCTACCATGCTGAATCACAAGGGGGAAGCTACTGAAGGGGGGTATGAGGGCAGTGAGAAAAAAAAAAAAGGCTTTATTTCCTAATGACGTACTGGTTGAGGACTGCTTTCCTGGACTTTTATCAAGAGAAAAGCATTTGCATTTTATTTAAGCTCTGTTATTTTGGGCTTTCTGGTAAATCTAATCCTGATTCATGAAAGCTGGCTGCCCTTGGGCAGGTGTTCTCGGGTTTATCACAACTGCCACCACTACCTGATGTCTTCCTAACATTGCCCGGGAGTTGCCATTTATCATCACATCACACTGCTTTTCTCTGCACTCAAAAGGAGAAAATGAAGGATTGAGGAAGCTATGTGTTTCAGGAGTAGTTGAAGAGTGATGTCATTGTGGAATGAGACTATTCCTATATGACAAGTACGGTACACCAAATACTAATGCACACTGTATTAAATTTACATGACTTAAGAAGCTATTATGAAACAAACCACAGTAAAAAGTATGACCAGAATAGCAAAGACATGTTAATGACAAAGTTAACTTGATGAAAAACTTAATGGACTGGAAACAAGGGCTGGAATTACAGTAGTGTTAATGGTGTAAAATGTATTAAGTTAGAAAAAAAAATCTTGGCATGAAAAGCTTTTGCCAGGAATGGGTTTATAAAAAGGCTGACTAGAGCAGAAAAATTAAATCATTTGTAGGCCTCCACACCTACCAATGAGAGTACAGATATAAAAGATATAAAATCACCCTATTAGCTTTAGTCGTTTGTGGTGTCTGGAAGGTTTTTAAGTGTTTGAATAGCTTTTGAGTATCATACCAGTAATGGGCCCATCAGGAAATTATTTTGTGTTGAGTGAAGTGGGTACGGGGATGCAGGTGGTGCTCTACCAAGTCAGTGCTCACACTGGACTTGCTTTACAAAACTTAATCTATGGTACAAAACTTAAATCTATGCTGGCAGTTTGCATACAACGTACATGTATTTTTTTTAAGGTTTTATTTATTTATTTGACAGACAGAGATCACAAGTAGACAGAGAGGCAGGCAGGAGAGAGAGAGAGGGAAGCAGGCTCCCCGCTGAGCAAACAGCCCGATGCGGGGCTTGATCCCAGCACCCTGAGATCATGACCCGAGCCGAAGGCAGAGGCTTTAACCCACTGAGCCACCCAGGCGCCCCCAGATATTTTAAATATGCAAAAAAGCTGGACAAGGAATTTATGTTTTGGAAAACCCTATGTGTGAGGGGGGGGAGGAAAAATGAAATAAAAGGGAGGCAAACCATAAGAAGCTCTTAATATAGAGAACAAACTGAGGGTCAGGGGAGGGGAGAAGTGAAGTGAAGTGAAGCTTAAGTGGGTGATGGGCATTAAGCAGGGCACTTGTTGGGATGAGCACTGGATATTATTTGCAAATGATGAATCACTAAATTCTACTCCTGAAACCAATACTACACTAAATGTTAACTTGAAATTAAAAAAAGAAAAAGAAAAGATCCTATCTGTGAAAATCTTTCACATTATTAATTTGAAGAAAATTAATATTGCTCCCAGATGATACAGAAGAAAAATGTCACCTTTCTCTGGTTCAAGATAACAAAATAATGGATTATACAAGAAAAATATAATAACCAAAATATCATCTAATTGGATATTTAAATTTTACATCAGAAAGTTTAAACTCTAATATATGTTTATGTTACACGCTTATACCAAAGGCCAATAAAAATAAAGGATTATAAATCTCATATTTGCTCTTTGTTACTCCCACCCCTTCACTCATTTACCATATTCTCCTGACCTTTGTAATCATGTGAGACTGTCAGTCTTCATCTTGCCTTTCTTGAATCCTTCCTGGGCATAAAGATAATCAATGACCTGAAATATGTAAAATTCCCAGATATATCTGTCATTATTTCATAATGAGGGGACATAAGAGAAGGTTCAGAACTTTAGAGCCAAAGGCAATGGGGAAGTTCTAACGATAATATTACCAGGTGGGAATGGGCTAGAGTTGGAGGGGACCACATAAAGAAATCTGAACGCAAGTCTTCATAAAGCTCCTCTGATTTTGTTTAGCTTTTAAGATTCACAAAGCAAGTCTGCTATATATAGCAGTTGTCTAAAAGATACAGGGAGGATCTGTGTTGGGTGTGCAGGCCAATAGAAACCATGAGAATAGGATTCTTTGACACTGTAAGAAGACTGGAAGATGAATGTAATGCCCAAGCTATTCACTAATATTTAATAATACTTAAAATTTCATACCTAGTAAGGTACAAGAAAAACACAATCAGTTAATCACTTTATCTTTTACAGATTGTAGTGGAATTGTTTGGTAGTTAGGTGATTGGTAATGGTGTTGTTTGCTAATTCAATAAATATATATACATTTTTTGCATCTTTTATTTGTCAAGCAGAGCAGCACACTAGGTGCCGAGGATACAGCAATAAGCAAAACAGATAAAATTCCTGACCTTGTGGAGTACTTATACATTCTAGGAGGGAGAGAAGGGCAAAATGAATGAGCAGACCATGTTCTGAGTAGGTGAAATTTGAGAGAATTTTGACAATAGCTCAGAGCCCAATAATCTTGAGATTTTAAGTAAAAGGAATTCTATTTACTCAACAACTCTTATATGTCAGAACTTTATTTCATTTACCCTTATAACTCTGTAAGGTGTATTCATTCCCTTTCCATAAATGAAGAAACTAGCTCAGGAAGGCTAAGGAACTTGCTTAATCTAATAGCTAACCAGTGGCAGTTCCATCATAATGTAGATGGGAACTAAAGTTTTAGTTTAGGCAAAACAGCACGTTTGCTCATGCCAGTAGAATCTGAATGTTCATTCAGTGCGACATAATTCATAAAACAAAAATAAAGACACTCCAACTTTGCCTTCAATGAACTTCATTTAATCTTGAATATAACATTTCATACAGTAAATATCATTTTAAAATACTTTCTAAATATTACAATGTGTGATTTTGGAGCAGGAATGAATTTAACAATTTTCTATTCCAATTTTCTGTCTCTTTTTTAACTAATGAGAAAAAGGAAGTAAAAATATTATTCAAATTCATACATTTAATTGGTCATAAAGCTAAGATTAAGGATCTGGTCTTCTGATGTCCAGTCCATTTATTATTAGTTATTTCTTTATGAAACTGTCAAGGTTACTTTTTGATAATCTTGCCATTCTTTAATGTTCATAGTAATCACCACTGAGTTATTTGGAATACCTTCTTTTTTCATAGTTCTTACCGAAACTCTAACAAAACTTTGCATATATAATACATATAACACTAAAATTGTACAAAAAAGTTAATGACTCAATTATCAAAAACTTAGAAAGATTATTCCCCATTTTAGCACAATGTTAACAGTGTATTTATATAGAAAATACACAGATTCACACGACAGTGGATGATGTCACTGTACAGGGTGAAGAGAGTTGGATTTGGGAAGTAGTGGCTCTCCAGCTCCTGCTGCTGTTTGAACAGGAAGGTGTTGAGAGGCTCTAATTTGGTGATGTTGCTAACTCTTGCCACCAAGAATGAGATGAACAAAAGAGAAGTGGCTTGTACCAATCATTTGAGCCAATCATTTGTTGCCTTGGAACAAACCACTGGCCAGCCCTAAGGCTACCAGCCCAACGCAATTATCAGACAGACTGTGAGGGCATAAAAACATAAGCTTGAGGAACCTGGTTTTAAATATCACTCCCTTGTGTTTTTAATGACAAAATAACAAACCAAACAAGCTTGCTAAAGGACTGTGACATTTTACGTCTTAAAAAGCTTTGAGAGAGCTGTTATTAACCTACTAGCACAAAGTCTACAAGTCCCCTTGTAAGGATAAACAGACATGGTTAGTCAGGAGCTTATAAGCCATTTGCAGACTCTTATGAATGGAGAATTTATAAGGGTCACAATACAGTTGTCTTATTATTACCCTTGGGTTTTCTTTCTTTCTTTTCTTTTCTTTTCTTTTCTTTTCTTTTCTTTTCTTTCTTTCTCCTTTTCTTTCTTTCAGAGACAGAGAGAGAGCACGAGTGGAAGGAGAGGGAGAAGCAGGCTCCCTGCTGAGCAGGGAGTCAGACTAAGGACTCGATCTCAGGACTCCGAGATCATGACCTGAGCTGAAGGCAGACCCTTAACCAACTGAGCCATCCAGGCTCCCCCTTTTTTCTATATTTTGTCTAATTTTTTAAAATTTTTAAAAAAATTTTAAAAGTTTTTTAAAAAGCAGAAAGTAAAGAACTAGCAAAACAACTACACTTCTTGTGTGTTAGGATGTTGCTGATATAGCTA
The DNA here is from genome assembly GCF_963455335.1 of Martes martes. Classification (NCBI taxonomy): domain Eukaryota; kingdom Metazoa; phylum Chordata; class Mammalia; order Carnivora; family Mustelidae; genus Martes; species Martes martes. The sequence goes on along the minus strand of NC_137892.1, from coordinate 76,590,421 downwards.
ATAAGACAGACAAGCTTGTTAGTATCATGACTCCAGGCAGCACAGGACTGTACATATTTCTTTGCAAAGACGGAAAGCCATATTCATAACTGAGATTTGTTAGATAGGTCTCCTGAATTTAGTATTTTTCCAGAGTTAAAACAGAAGAACCAATCCTATCCTAGCACTGGAATTAATCTTCAGATATCTACAAACTTCATCACAATACAAAGCAAAGTGACTATTTTCCTTTCTGTAATTAGTTTTCCCTGTTATACTTTCTGAAAGGCAATACCCCAAACAGGCCAGACTTTTTGCCAGTTTTGTTTCTGGCACGATTTGGCTGATTTTTAAGTTTACTGCTCTAATGATACTCAAAAGTTTTAAAAATTCAGGTTCAGTATATAAAGCCTGAATATAGAGAAAAAAAATTAAGTTTAAAAAAACAAAAGTAGTAAATATATGTTTATAAAAATTGTAACTCAGACAAAGGTCTTTAGCTTTCCTAATCTTCAGTAGTTATATCATTTTTATAGAAATAACCAAGTGTTAGTTTATAAATGAACAATTTCTGAATATGAAATATTTCTGTATTGGAACTATGCAGCCATAAGCTTAATATCTAATTTGAGGTTTTTCTTTCCAATATGAGATAGTAACTTTTCTTTCAAAGATAAATGAGATTAGCTTGTGGAGACAGACTTTTTCGATCATCCGTCATTGTCTCAGTCAGATTTTAAGTAACAGAGCTCAAGGTTTTTGTTTTCTGGTGCCTCACCAATAGGAGGCTTTACATCTTTGTGTCCCTTCCTCAAGAGTCTTCATTTTGAAGCTACTTTTATCTGTTAATACAATTGTTACAGTTAAAGGGTTTGTCTTCAAAGCTTTCTTTAAATGTTTTTATTCAATTTAAATAATGGGGCTTTTTAGTATAAGCTGAATAGGAAAAATGTTTCACTTGAAAGGAAGATTTCTTTTTTCCCCCTTTACTGTTTCCTTAATTAATCATAAAGAAAAGGCTTCATAAAAAGTATTAAAGCTTATCTATGATGCTATTCAGGCTTGCTATTAAACATAGGTTTAGGGCTCCGTCAAAGTATGTGCATTTATTTCTGTTTTTTAAAACTAGGCATTTCATGGGTGTATCAGGAATGACTTCAGTTAAAAGTGGGATCAATTTGAGGGGAAGTAAACAACTGGCTTAAGTGTTCTTTGATCCACTGTATGGCACAAGCACCTTATAGGACCAAAAGACACATACTATTAGCCAGGACAGGGTGGAAGAACAATTTGTGAAACGTAAAAGGCGTTGGAGAGAAGTCTAACTACCTTTGTAATAGATTTATTGATATATAATGTCAGTAAGGCTGGGCAAACATCAATTAAATGAAACAGAAGTTTCAAGGAAGCCTCCATGGAGCTTTCATAGTTTTCTAATATAATCTGCAAATGTTTAAAAAAAGAACAAAACAAAGGGTTAAGGTGGAGAAGAGAATAAAACAATAATTAAAAGGCCTCTTTTGATGATTATAGTCAGGCCTGAATTAGTGACTTCAAAGATCAAGTGCAAAATCTCCAAGTATACAGTAGAAATAACAAAGCAAGTATTTACTGAGCACCCACTCTCTAGGTGCTAGCTACTGTTCTAGGATTTTTTAAAAAAGACAAGCAGGAAGGAAAAGATAAGACTATGAAGGAGAGATCAAAGTAGACCTTACATGCAATTATCTGGTAATTTAGAGAAGGGAAAAAAGAAAAGGAGAAGCCAAACATATACTAAAAGAAAATATCCCTGAGCTGAAAAAAGACGTGAAGCTTCAGATTGAAAAACCTCATAGAAGATCCAAGAAGTGATGAAGAAGGTGGGGGAGGACTGATTTGTCAGGTATCTTGCTAAAATTATGGAACTCTAAGGATAGGAGGGAAAAAAAAAAATCACAGATGACAAGCTTCCAGCTATAAAGAGTGAGTTCCCAAGAAAGGGGAAAAAAATCAAAGAAAACTGGTTTTGGAGTTCTCATTTGCAAGAACAGAATCCAGAAGAAAGTGGACATAATAGCTACACACTAAGGAAAGAAAAGGTCTGCAACCCAAGAATCCCACATGCAGCAGGATGATCATTTCTTCTGCCAGGGGAAAAGAAGGTATTTTTTTTTAAAGACTTTATTTATTTATTTGGCAGAGAGAGATCACAAGATAGGCAGGCAGAGACAGAGGGGGAAGCAGGCTCCCGGCTGAGCAGAGACCCTGATGTGGGGCTCGATCCCAGGACCATGACCTGAGCTGAAAGCAGAGGCTTAACCCACTGAGCCACCCAGGTGCCCCGGAAAAGAAGATATTTAATAACTACAGATATCCCCCAAATACATCACCTAAGGAAAAGGGGTCGTTCACAATCTTTGCTGTTATACACGTGGTCCTAAACAGGGGACTGGCTAAAGAAATTGTGGGTACATTCACAGGATGGAGTATTGGGCAGTTAATAAAAAAGAATGACTTAGTGTGTTCATTTTTGTCCTGGGATTTGTTCTAAGATACAAAGAGAAATGATTGTCATGAAGAAAGTTAATACCACAGACCCCCAGAACCAGGGGGCAGGGCTCACTATGCCATGCAGGGCCACATAGAGAAGGACTATGGCTAGTCAGGAGGCAGAGAGGGAGAGCAAGGCCCAGAGCCTCTGCTGGGGTTTTGTGGCAAGGAATAGATGAAGCAGGTAGGTACACTACATAAATTTAGGATTGGATAGTTTGAATAATTCTGTTGGTCTCTGGCCTATTGGAGTAGTCCCTAGGTGTCTGGGGCCTGGGCCTACAGTGATTTAGGGCAGCAGGAATACTGCATTGGTGTGTTTGATCAAACTGAGTTTGATAAAGGAGATGGTTGTGGGTGGGGACTCAGGATTGAGAGGGTGTATATCAAAGACTCACTCTCAGGGGAGTCATTTGCTATCTCTGGAAATTAGTTAGTACTGGAAAGGGGCAGTGTTGCCAGGATGAAAGCCACAAATGCCAGAGTAGCAAGAATACAGAAAATAAGAAAATGTAATTAATACAACTGCATCATATCAAGGAACTTCGAGGTGATTCGAGTGGAGAGTATGGCCTAAGAGGCCATTAGCCAAGAAAACAGGTTTGAAGTTTTTGCGGTTTCTAACAATATCTTGGTAGAGTTGTAAAATATGTTAAAAGTATGAGTTATATATACATCAAGGTGGTAGGTCCAGCAGTTATTTTGTTGCAGGGTATGAAATGGTATGTTAGTAAAGTATATGTACAGATTAGTGATAACAGGTAGCCAAGAGGAAAAGAATGGTTGTGGTGGTCATGGTGGGAGATCAAAATGAGAGGAAGAAAAGTCTTCGGCAGTACCTAGTTCTCTCCCCCAGAGGGTTGAAGGATTTTACTGATATGAGGCAAGTGCCTAAGGAGAAAGCAATAACCTCCACTAATATTTAGAAAGAAGAAAATAGTAACCTCTACCAGATTTCCCACAAGCATGGGAGGGTAGGAGTGTACCTTTTGGCAGGGAACAAAGACTGTAGCTGGGTCATGGGCTAAGCAGACAGTAAGCTCAGAACCATAATGGGAACCCTAATATCAAAGGAAGAAAAGCAAAAATGTCCTGTGTCCAATTTGTGCCTTGGGAGAGGCAGCTCATAAGTACCCGTGGGCTCACCTCCTAACAGTGAGGTCTTGGACTGGGGCAATGTCATCTAGGATGTGAAACTGGGGTATCCTTTCCAAAGGGGTACCCACTTGAGGTGATGTGGGTCATTTGCAACATTTACAATAATAAGCCATTTGCAACAATGGCTTATTTAGAGGGTTTGGGTCTCCAGATTGCAAATTAATGAAATCACACAGACCAGTGGTAAGAAGACCAAAAGTCAACAGAAAGGTATGTTGCTATACCTTATTGGGTTTTTGTTTTTTGGTGGAAGTATAGGCTCAAATGAGTCACATATTAGATGAACAGCTGTCTGATCCATGGACAATCTGGATAATGGGTCCCAGAAGAGTATGTACCCTTGCTATGGCCTCCAGCCCTTCTGGGATAGGGGAATGATAAACAATTTATGAAGACAGGCAAAAACATTAAAAAAGGGCCTCAAAAATAATGAATGTTTATATGCATGGTGGTAAGACACTTCTCCCTTTAAATACAGGAAAGGGCAATGGAAAAGTTTTCTAGTTGGTGTGGGGTATAATTTGGCCAAAGGGCCTTCAATTAAGAGAGAATAAGGCCTGGAGCAAAACAGAGACCCTTTAGGGGACTGTTTACCTGTCGAAAAGGAATTATTTGAGAAGGCCATTATATCTGTCAATTAAACCAGCTCTTTGGGACCTAATAGGGACATGAAACTTCTATTGAATACCCTTTCCAAAAGACTAGCATTGTGTATTTTGATAAGTAAAATGCGTGTCTTCTTTATTATAAATAATGTCTTTAACTCTGAAAGTAATGTGGAGTGTCCAGGCAAGGCACTGTATTGTGACCTTAATATAGCTGGAGATGTGTGATTTAGATTTTGGGTATCTGTGAGGAAAGAGAATCCTAGAGTTTGCTTGTTTGTTTCTCCCTGAAAAGGACAATTTTTAGGCAATGGCCGAACAGTTTATAATTAATGTAAAGATGAAGCTACTTATTGGCCAGGGCATCGAGTACTAAGATGACTGTATGAAGTTTGACTGGCATGAAGTTTGGGTCCTGTCCTTTATTAGTGATATCTTGACTAAGAGATGGAAAGCAGCAACATTCCACTGAGCTCCATCATTAATGATGGCTAGCAGTGCTGCCTGTATAGTCTAGGTACTCCTATCACTCCCACTGCTGTTCATTCAGTTAATCCCAAGTGTCTCCCCAGGCAGTCAAGTGATCTAGGGGAGGGGTAACATCCTCCCGCACCATGTCATCCGGCAAAGGACCAAGGATAGAGAGAGCCACCTCCTGCTGCAGATGGAATATACAAGAGAGCCCAGATTTGCTCTATCCTACCTTAAGGAGTCCTTGGTAGTTGTACTGTTTCTGGTGGGCTGTTTTCATGACTTAAAGCTTAATAGGCAGCTGGGTATGAAAGGTCAAAGGCTCAGGGTCTGTGAGAGCCTCTATTTTCCAGAGAACCCTGCATCTTTTTTTTTTTTTTTAAGATTTTATTTATTTTGTTGAGAGAGAGAGAATGAGAAAGAAAGGGAGAGCATGGGAAGGGGGAGGGCCAGAGGGAGATGCAGACTCCCCACCGAGCATGGAGCCGGATGCGGGACTCGATCCTGGGACTTCAGGATCATGACCTGAGCCGAAGGCAGTGGCTTAACTAACTGAGCCACCCAGGCGCCCCTGTATTTTTTTTCTTGTCTTAATAGGATATAGTATAGGGCTGAGAAGGGCAGTTTCTTGCATCAGAAGCCCTTGGGCAACTTATGGCTATCCTAAAGGTCCAGAGACTCCAGGATGCATAACAAGAGATTGTCAAAATCTCTTTATTGGAGATATTGAGGGCACTAACCCTGTTGATTTTAATTTGAAAGTAAAATTTGTAAATAAAGAATATGTTGATATCATAAACCCAAAAGTACTAAAAGATGTTGGAACCATATATCCTAAATGAGTACATCAAATGAGTCTCCTTAGAAGAAGATGTCATCAATGTAATGTAATACCTGTGCTCCTGGAAAAAGGCAGATGCATTGAGATCTGGTCTACAGATTGTATGTGATGACAAAGCTTAGAAGTACCTGATGGGTAGCCTGGGAAAGTCTCCTTGTTTCTGTGTGAGGTAAGCAAACTGCAGCTGAGAAGCTACTGAAATAGATACTAAACAGAACACATTAGCCATATCTATAAGAGCAAAATATTTACCAGTTGTTTGAACAGAATCAATAACCCTACTAGTTCATATTAGGTATGGGGAGGCCAATGGATGGGACCATGGCATTAATATTTATAGTAATCCCCCATAAGGTACCCTCTTGATATTTTTGTTATATAAAGTCTTTAGCATATTAATTTTAGTGTATAAATTTTGGATTTCCAATTGGATTATAAAACTTTAATATATGTGTGTGTGTCTATATATATATATCTAATATACATGTATTAGATACACAAATACATTATTATATTATATGTATATATGTATATATTACTTAATTATATGTATATATTACTTAATTACTTTTTACTTTCTCCCCCTGTATCCAAGGACCTGCTTTTTTTGTTTTTGTTTTTAAGTCAGTAAGTATTTCTAGGACCTGTACTGTGTTTGTTAGAATGGCTTAGTGTCTAAGATTTAAAGTCCCTGTTTTTTCCCCCTGGGCCTGTGCCTACTTACTGATAATGGGAGTCTTTTTTCCTTTGTTTTCTCCCTTTCAGGCTTTTGCCCCCTGAAGACCCAGTCTTTACTTTCTTTTTCCCCCACTGATAAGAGGAAAAGCAGGGTCTGATGACTCTAGGCAATCTCTCCCTGGGATGGCCTAGGCCACAGAATATTTAGTCCCTTCCTCACACTCCCTTTAAAAAACAGAATCTTTTAGAAGGGCTTGTATTTCTAAACAGCTAACATTTTTCTTTTTCTTCTCTTTCTTTTTTTAATCCTTTAGATGTTTGTCTGATAAGCTACTGGAGGTCCTGAGTGGTGTCGGCTGTGAGCAGCAGCCCCCTTCTCTAGGATGTCCCAATCTATCTTAGAGGAGCTACAATCCACATTTTGGACAGCAGTGGTCGCATCAGCTTTATCTTGCACTTTTTTGTTGTTGTTGCTTTGTTTTTGTTTTGAGCATGAGACCCTTTGCATGCTGATAAGCAGCAGCTCTTAAGAGAGCTCTTAAGCTCTTCAGGGTTTTCAGTGGACAGCTAGAACCAGATACTCCTTTCTCTTCCTCCCCTTTTCAATTAAACACTGTGCCGCTGGCCTCCAGACACGGGACCTTAAACATCTCAGTGGTTTGGGGAACGAATCATTTGAGCCAGTAGCAAGCAGACCCAGCCTTTAATGTTCCAGACACTAGGTACTTTCATCTCTATGACTAAGATGGCCTCACTGCTCGTCAGTGCTCCCCAGTCAGTGGATTCAACTCCCACAGCACTAGGAAGGTAGTAACTTCTCAACCTCTTCAGAGGGACCTTTTCAAAATGTAGCCAGTAACCTATACACCCTCATGGGTTCTGTCCTGGACTCTGGGTAGTCTACCAACGTGGGGAAATATGTTGAGTGCCCCCTTTAGATCAGGAAATCAAGGCAACATCCAACAACAACAACAACAAAAACAACACAGAGCAGTAGCCACCAAGCAGCAGTGCTCTTTCACGCAGGAGTGCTCTTTCACGCAGTGGCCACTGACTATTGGATTCAGTTAATAAGCCTGGTGAAGTTTAAGGACATATCATTTCCATTTGATGTCAAACCACCCAGCCTGCTGTGCCATCTGTGTTAGGATTTTCACCTGAGATTTGTTCTCATCAGGTATGGTTAAGACATGCAGACACAGAAATGACTTCATGAAGGAAGCAGCTTATATTCACAAATCCCTAAAATCAGAAGACATGGTATATCATGCTATTTAGGGCCACAGGGGAAGGACCAGGGATGGTGAGGAGTCTACCTCTCAAAGGAGGGGCAAAGCATGGCTCAGTAGAGCCTTTACTGGAGTATTCATGGAAAGGACTGAATGAGGCAGGGTTAAGTACACTAAGTAAGTTTAGCAGTGAGTAGTTTGAATAATTTCAGTAGATGCTGGCACACAGGGGTAGCCGTGGAGTGAGTTAGGGCAGGGGGAATATTGCCTTGGTGTATGAGGACTGGGGGCATGGACTCTAGATTGGTTGGTTTGTATATCAAAGGCATGCTCCCAATGGAGTCCTTTGTTATCTCTAGGAATTAGCTAGTCTGGGGAGGGGGCAGTATCACCAAGACTCCAAAGGCTAGAGATTCAAGAATACAGAAAGTAAAAATAGAGACAACACACTTATTTATACCAAATGACAGAGATTTCTGTGAGCTATAACTGGAAAAAAAAAATCAAGACAGAACAGTATATATTCAATTTTTGCAAAATAAAAATATTTCTCCCTCTATGACTATATAGGCCCATACAGGATTGTAACGTGAAAAAACACATACTTAGTTAATAACGTGGATTGCTGAACATGTGGTTAATACTGTGGATTGTTGGATGGAGAGGGAGGTGCTGATGTGGGAGAAGAGGATTTCCATGTTAGCAACAACAAGCCAAACATCCCGTTATGTAAAATTATATATGTCATAAAAAGATGCATGGAAGAATGGCCACCAAAATGATAACAGTGGTTACCTTAGGGTGATATGATTCCAGGTGAGCATTACATTCTGTAATTTTTAATGTTGTTTGAATTATTTACAATCAGCATGTATATTTATATAACTAAAAAGAAGCAATATAGTTATTTGCAGCTTAGAGGAAGACTTCTTTTTAAATAAAAAAAAGATTCCAGGGGCACCTGGGTGGCTCAGTGGGTTAAGCCTCTGCCTTCGGCTCAGGTCATGATCTCAGGGTCCTGGGATCTGCTCAGCAGGGAGCCTGCTTCCTCCCCCCTCTTTTTCTGTGCCTGCCTCTCTGCCTACTTGTGACCTCTGTCTGTCAAATAAATGAATAAAATCTTAAAAAAAAAAAGATTCCAATTTCAATAGCATTCTCAAATATCATAAGTATCCTCTCCAAGGGGTGGGGTGGGGAAGTATAATGGTCAAGGCTTAAGAAAATCAATATAAAGTAAACATATGTTAAACATTTGGCCAGAAAGGTCTGATAAGAGACTGCATACACACTTAAAAACTCAATGACTATACACTTGTTATTCAAGCTATAAAAACCTCTTTTCCTAGTCTCCTGCTGATAAGAATCAGAAAGAAAGGGAGGAGGTAAGATTAGCTTCATGATAATCACTTGTGGGTTATTATACAAGAAGAGTAGACAATAAAGTAGAAATTTTGTGACAACATTTCATGTTGAGCCAGATTTCCTGCCAGGGCATTTTCTGTTTTGATGAATGAAACAGGACTTGGTCACATCTTAATTAAGATTCACAGAACGGGAGTTCAAGCATGAGTAGAAGCTACCATCTGACACATTAAAATAAAGAAAACATAGGATTTTCCCCAAGTTAAAAACCTTCTGTGAGGGGCGCCTGAGTGGCTCAGTGGGTTAAGCCTCTGCCTTCGGCTCAGGTCATGATCTCAGGGTCTTGGGATCAAGCCCCGCATCAGACTCTCTGCTCAGCGGGGAGCCTGCTTCCCCACCTCTCTCTGCCTGCCTCTCTGCCTACTTGTGATTTCTCTCTGTGTCAAATAAATAAAATCTTAAAAAAAAAAAACAAAAACAACCTTCTGTGATCCACACTTTTTGGACTGAGTCCAAAAATATTTAATTAAAGCTAGACAATGGTTGGCTAATGAAATCATTGCAAAAACTGAACACATGAATAAAAAAGAATTTAAAAATAGGATGCTAACTTTTCAACTATCATTTTTGATAAGACTGTCCTCAGTAAAAGCATCACTGAAAGTGAAAATGAACAAGGTGATGGTACAGCTAGTAGTAGAAAGTCAGTGCTGATAACCTTTACTTGCTCATCCTGAAACTGCATCTAACAGTTCAAACAATGTGTTCAAGGTCCCACTGAGGGGGTGGGAGAGGGAGGGAGGGTGTTGTCAGGACCTGTCTCAAAAGAGAAGGTTCAGTATAGAGAGATTACTATAGCAACAGGGGAGATCCCAGGCAACAGCAACTGGGATCAAGGCGACATCTTTGATTAAATAAACTATATAAAAGTCTGCTTCAGGATTTCATACAAATACTACCTTCATTTTAAAACACAGGTGAAAAGAATCACCAAATTCAGGGGTACTTTAGCTGTCATCACAAAGGAAGAAAACAGTAACAACAAAAAAACAGTCCCATTTTAAAAGTTTCATCAAGAGACACAAAGGTACTCAGGATTGAGAATCATCCTTCCTCATCACTGCTGCTCCACGCATCTTCAAAGGCTGGATTTATCTGTGATTTGGTTGTAGGCTAAAAAAGGGAGAAAAAAGGAAAATTTGATTGTTTTACCTCATAATTTTAGGTTCACAATATAGTTATGAAATCTATAAAATGAAGAGCAATTACGTTATTTCGAAAGTAACAATATAACGGTTAATTCAAGATAAAAGTAATGTAACACCACACATACAATGTAAGGCAATAGACATCTTAAATAGACAAGCCAGAATTTATCCAAATTACCTATGTTTCCTTCAAAGTAATTACCTCACAAACACATACATAAATGCATCTACACACACACACCCCCCACACACACTGCAGCTATTGCTTATGGCATTTCTGCAACTTTCTGGAATTATCTGGAGACGGCTGCCCATTAACATCCATGTGGCTAAGACTGAACTCAGGTCTATAGTCTGACCTGACAGCCCAAGGTATTAATGTGCCTACCTGACTTTAAATACACAAATACCCATGTATGGGGAATAAGGTGTTCATCAAACTGAGTAAAACCATTTTTGGTACAAAAACTAATGTGAGTTGTTATGTAGTGAAGTTTATTTTTTTCATAGCTGGTAAAGCAGTTCCCAAGTACATGAAAAATATGTCAAAAATGGTAACATGTTTGCCATTAGCTCACGGGTTTTCCAGGAAGATTTCTTTGAAAGATAAGATGCACTTGTTATCTTTCCTGTTAAAGTTGTATTCTTACAACCTTAGAGCCCTACCTAATAAAAATAATCAGCAACTAGAGGAATTTTAATTATGTGTGGCATTTCAGATCCATTCACTCTCTGAGGAAACTTTTTGGATGGCTACCTTCTCACTCTCTGGCAAATGACTAAGGGGCTTTACGATGGTCTCATTTTTTTGAGTATCTCATCATTCTGAGCCAGGTTTGCTTCTTATTCTGCAGCTTTTACATCTGCTACAAGTGTATTCTGACCCCAAATCCAATGATGTATTAGCACCGAGACCACTCATATATTACCTTATATATTGCCTTTTACAACATACAGCAATGTTTTATGTTAAGAGGAACCCCAAACTGTGTCTAAGCATGTTCACTGCCTTTTTGATATGATGATTTAGAATCATAAAATTTAAACAATGATAACAGTAGAGAAAGTGTGAATTTCCAGTGAATTCCCCAATATCACCCAGGATAGCTAGAAAAGAACACATTAATTTAACTATTCCTTATGGCTATTAAAGCTATAGATCAGAATCTATTACTAAACCTAATGCCTGCTACCAGCACCATTATTAAACTTAATGTTGGCTATCATGACTCAGTTGTACAAACAAAATTTCATTATATCTCACATGTCCAGATAAAAAACTATTACCACAGATGTCCATCAACAGATGAATGGATAAAGAAGATGTGGTATATCTATATACATATATGTGTGTGTATACACACACACACAATGGAATACTATGTAGCCATCAAAAGAAATGAAATCTTGCCATTTGCGATGACGTGGATGGAACTAGAGGGTATTATGCTGAGCGAAATAAGTCAATTAGAGAAAGACAATTATCATATGATCTCCCTGATATGAGGAAGTTGACAGGCAAAGTGGGGGGTTTGGGGGGCAGGGAAGGAAAAAAATGAAAGAAGATGGGATCGGGAGGGAGACAAACCATAAGAGACTCTTTTTTTTTTTTTTTTAAGATTTTATTTATTTATTTGACAGATCACAAGTAGGCAGAGAGGCAGGCAGAGAGAGAGAAGTGAGGATGCAGGCTCCCCGCTGAGCAGAGAGCCCGATGCGGGGCTCGATCCCAGGACCCTGGGATCATGACCTGAGCCGAAGGCAGAGGCTTTAACCCACTGAGCCACCCAGGCGCCCCCCCATAAGAGACTCTTAATCTCACAAAACAAACTGGGGGTTGCAGGGGGGAGGGGTGTAGGGAGAAGGTGGCTGGGTTATAGACATTGGGGAAGGTATGTGCTGTGGTTAGTGTTGTGATATGTTAATAAAAAATTAAAAATTAAAAAAAACTATTACCAAACTTCAACTAATTATTCACTTATTTCTAGCAGCAGTCCACTGATTTGCAATTGATGACTGTACTGGACTTAAGTCTATTTTTTCATCCAAATGTTCACTGTGCAGAATTGCTGCTGAATCACTATGTTATATAACTGAAACTCACCTAACATTGTTAACTATACTGGAATTAAAATTTAAGAAAAAAGATGTATTGTTCTTGGGGGTTAGGAGATTCCTCTCCCCTACTCTATCTTTAGAGGCCTTTAACTCTGCCTTAGATATCTCCCAAAAATGTTTCTCAATGTCAATAAACCACACAAAGTTCATGCCTCCCAACTTCACTATGGAAGCCCAGTATGTAATCTATCAAACATTTAAATTTCATTTGAAGACTCAAGAGAGACGCAAAATTATATTTTATTGTAAATTATTGTTGCTATGGTGAGCAAAGAAACCAGAATTATGTGAAAATTGAAATGAAATATTGATAAATTTTGAAAAATACTATACTAATACTAATACACAAATACTGTAAATTTTACTGTTTATAATAATAAAGAATAACAATATAAATGCATTATAGTATGATTACAGTTTTATTTTATTGCTAAAAAATCACAAATAAAACACACTTGTAATTAAAAGCTACTATAAGAATGTTGTATATGGATGTGGTACCCATATTACCATTTGAGACCTACAGATGAAGTCTACCATCTAGCATTTAGGTTTTCTCTGTAACATCTCCTCCTAGTGGACATCGTTTCTGAGCTTGAGCCTCACCAGGTTGCCTGTTCTCCTGAGAAACACTTGTAAATGTTAGGAGATAGAGAAGCTGTAATTTACAAGAAATCTAGTCCAGGTCCAAATAATGGGAAGGAAGAACAAAACCAACCCTTACATCTACATATACATCTTGATATATTCTAAATTCCTTACTGTCAATTACTGGGAAGTCTCTACGGGAGCAAAATAGGGCTGTCTGTGTCAGCAAATGATTATAGCTGACCCTGAACAATAGGGCTTTGCACTACGTGGATCGCTTATACACAGATTTTTTTTTATAAATACAGTACAGTATTGTAAATGTATTTTGTCTTCCTTATGCTTTTCTTAGTAACATTTTCTTTTCTCTAGCTTACTTTATTGTAAAAATACAGTATATAATACATATACAGAATATATGTTAATGGACTATGTTGTGGGTAAGGCCTCCTGTCAATAGTAGGCTCTTAGTGGTTAAGTTATGGAAGAGTCGAAAGTTACATATGGATTTTTAATTGCATGGGGATGGGTGTCAGCATCCTTGTTGTTTAAGGGTCAACTGCAAATATCTACCAAGTGGTAAATAAAACATCTATGTATTGTGTGACTATCAAAATAAAGTAAGATTCTTGGTGAGAGATCAGATTTGAACTATAATGTAGCTGCCCTATAGATCTCAGGAAGGAAAAAGTGATTAGGTGTTATATAGGCTTGTCTTGATCATGACCAAGTTTTAGGAAAAGAGGGTAAAAGGAAGGCAGAGTCCTCAGAATATAATAAAACAGCCTGCCAATTAAATACATAGATTTATGCTTAAAGACCATAAAACCTGTCCCTATCACCCAATGCCTTTCAATTTCTTACAGTACGACTAAATTTCCCCTCTATCTTGGATATCAGAAGAAATACTGCTAAAAAATTATATCTTGGTTGATGGGGAAGTAAATCTTATCTCAAGGGTAGATTTGAAAGGAAACTGAAGAACAATTTTGCTTGATGATTCTGATATTTGGAGATACCATAAACTTGTCCTCAATCCACAATGGATAGCAGAACAGGGATTCAAACCCAGTTGCCAACATGATTATTATTTAGTTTACCTGAAACTGAAGACTGAGTGAGTGTGTGTGCATGTATGTGCATGTTTTGTTTTGAAGTTGTTCCTACACAGTTCTGGGAAACTGCAGCATCATTTATTTGAGAGCTGAGATAAAAACACTTCTTTTTTATTTTTTATTTTTTTTAAAGATTTTATTTATTCATTTGACACAGAGAGAGATCACAAGGAGGTAGAGAGGCAGGCAGAGAGAGAGGAGGAAGCAGGCTCCCCGCTGAGCAGAGAGCCTGATGCAGGGCTTGATCCCAGGACCCTGGGATCATGACCTGAGCTGAAGGCAGAGGCTTTAACCCACTGAGCCACCCAGGTGCCCCATCTTTTTTATTTTTTTAAAGATTTTATTTATTTACTTGAGAGAGAGGGAGAGCGAGAGAGAGCATGAGCAGGGCAGAGGGAGAGGGAGAAACAGACTCCCTGCTGAGCAGGTAGCCTGACCCGGGGCTCGGTCCCAGGAATCTGGGATCATGATCTGAGCCGAAGGCTTAACTGACTAAGCCACCCAGGTGCCCCTAAAAACACTTTTAAATATGAGTTAAATAGTAAATATACATGTAAGGAGTAGGGTCTGGTGCAGACAGACTTCTCTCAAATCTAAACCATCATCATATTCACGTTCTACCTATATTCAAAGGAATCCTTCAAACTAAAGTTTTATGAAAATAATTTTATTCCATACCATTTTATAAGAATGATGGCTATCTTTAGGCGTATAAACAGTATATTTTAAAAGATAAGGTTTTATAGCTCTAAAACTTAAATATAGGGGTGCCTGGGTGGCTCAGTGGGTTAAAGCCTCTGCTTTCGACTCAGGTCATGATCCCCGGGTCATGGAATCAAGCCCCACATCAGGCTCTCTGCTCAGCGGGGAGCCTGCTTCCCTTCCTCTCTCTCTGCCTGCCTCTCTGCCTATTTGTAATCTCTATCTGTCAAATAAATAAATAAAATCTTAAAAAAAAAACCCTTAAATATAAAGCTAACTTGTTTTTTACGCATCTCTATTTGCTTTCCTACTTGTTCACTTTAGTTTCCCATATGCAAAAATTCTTCTAGATAAGAAGTTCAAACTATCACTATAACTACATTGTAAAGTAAAAAACATCAGAGTCACAGACTCTATAAATTAAGCAATTTAGTTTTCTTCTAATATCCTTTTTCCATATTTAAGTCATATATTTACTTTTAATTTATTTTTATTATTTTCATTTGGTAAGTGATTGTTATACTTCCTAACATAGACTGGAGTGGTCTTTTTTGGTTTTTGGGGGGTTTTTTAATAGTGTTTTAACTTGGGTTTATTGCATATAGTAATTCCTAAACCGCAGGACGCAGTGATTAAATAATGCAAAATAAGTGGCTAAACCAAATTATTTGACCATACTAAGTTTTTACAGAAGAATATCCAATCATTCAAACCATAAGAGACTCTTAATCTCAGGAAACAAACTGAGGGTTGCTGGGTGATGGGGGGCAGAGGTATAGGGTAGCTGAGTAATAGATATTGGGGAGGGTATATGCTATGGTGAGTGCTGTGAATTGTGTAAGACTGATGATTCACAGACCTGTACCCCTGGGGCAAATAATGCATTATATGTTAATAAAAAAAGAATATTTAGTCATTTAAAGCAGCTATACACCAAAATTAATCAAAGTCATAATAAACTAAATTAGATATGTGATGAAATCTGAAAATACTCATACAGCAGTTGGCCAGCTGCTTGAAGATTTACCATTGTGTGTTTTCTCTCTTTTATTTGGATTAGGGCCAAAACAAAATAAGTCACAGGCTTTACACTACAGTAAACCACAGCAATTGCAAATCTAGGTATAAAATAGATTTTGTCAAAAGCTGCTAAATGTTATCAACCACCCCCATAAAAACTCATTTCCATGTGGTTTTAATCATTTTTTCACAAAGGAACTAAATATGTGAAAAATGTTTTTAGAATTTTAAACTTGCTCTACCAATACTTTTCATCTCCATTTAAGATGCTTTGTTCTTATATGAAGACTTGAGTAAGATTAACTCAAGGTGTTTCTAACTGCACTATTTGTATTTCTTACTTTAAAAAATTATATACATAAATATTGGTTTTTAGGGGTGCCTGGGTGGCTCAGTGGGTTAAGCCTCTGCCTTCAGCTCAGGTCATGATCCCAGGGTCCTGGGATCGAGCCCCACTTAGGGCTCTCTGCTCAGCGGGGAGCCTGCTTCCCCCTCTTTCTCTGCCTGCCTCTCTGCCTACTTGTGATCTCTCTCTCTGTGTCAAATAAATAAATAAGATCTTAAAAAAAATTAAAAAAAATATTGGTTTTTAGATATTTGACTTCTTATAGCCTAGATATTAAGACAAATATAGATGATTAACACTGCTTAGTAAAATAATCTTTGGTGGGAAAGATAGCACCTTTACTTTTTTTTTTTTTAATTTTTTATTTCTTTTCAGTGTAACAGTGTTCATTGTTTTTTCACCACACCCAGTGCTCCATGCAATCCGTGCCCTCCCTAATACCCACCACCTGGTTCCTCCGACCTCCCACCCCCTGCCCCTTCAAAACCCTCAGGTTTTTTTTTAAGATTTTATTTATTTATTTGTCAGAGAGAGAGAGAGAGCGCGCGCGAGCATAAGCAGGGGGAGCAGCAGGCAGAGAGGGAGAAGCAGGCTACCTGCTGAGCAAGGAGCCTGATGTGGGACTCAATCTCAGGACCCTGGAATCATGACCTGAGCTGAAGGCAGCCACTTAACCAACTGAGCCACCCAGGTGTCCCAAAATAGCAGCTTTAGACAGTGTAACACAGAAGCAAAAAAATACAGAGGCCACTACTTAAGACCAGGGGGCATGTCTTATTCATTTTTGTTTACCACTTTTTTAAAGGTCTTTATTCCCATGGCCATCGATCATATCTGTATCAATTTATGTCTAAGATAGACACTAATGGGGGCCGCTGGGTGGATCAGTGGGTTAAGCTGCTGTCTTCAGCTCAGGTCATGATCCAGGGTCCTGGGATCAAGTCCCACATCAGGCTCCTTGCTCAGCATGGACTGTGCTTCTCCCTCTCCCTCTGCCTCTCCCCGCCTGCTCATGTTCTCTCTCTCTCTCTCAAATAAACAAATAAAATCTTAAAAAAAAAAAATAAGATAGACACTAACAGACTAGCTGATAGAGGAGTATATATTGGTAAAATTCAAGTGTGTGAATAAAAAAACCTTAAAAATGTCATACATGATAACTCAAGAGATAAAATCTACTTCTAGGAATCTATCCAAATAAGCAATCAGAAATATTAACAATTTATAAATGGATAGTTACCTTGATTTGTTTATAGTGATCAAAAGAAATGTCTCCAAATACGTAAATATTTAAGTAAATTGTGATATATAAATGACAGCGTGCTGTTATTTTAAAAACAAATTTACAGGGGCACCTGGGTGGCTCAGTGGGTTAAGCCTCTGTCTTTGGCTCAGGTCATGATCTCAGGGTCCTGGGATCGAGCCCCGAATCGGGCTCTCGCCTCAGTGGGGGGGGGGGGCGCTGCTTCCCCCCTCTCTCTCTGCCTGCCTCTCTGCCTACTTGTAATCTCTCTCTCTGTCAAATAAATAAATAAAATCTTTAAAACAAAACAAAACAAAACAAAACAAAAAAACCCCACAAATTTACAAATAGTTATTAATGATAGGAAAGAAGGTTTATTACTAAGTTAGTAAAGTAGGATGCCAAGTTGTGTATCCAAGCAGATTAACTATGTTTAAGCAACCATATATGCATAGGAAAAAGCAAGAATGAAGCAAAGGAAAAGTATTAACAGTAATTCAACTTTAGACATTTGAGTTGTTCTTTCAATATTTTTCTGGGTTTTCCAAAAGTGTTGTAACAGGCAAACTATTTTCACCATGTGAAAACAGCCAGACATGCTTTAAAAGTCTCTCTCATGGGGTGCCTGGATGGCTCAGATGGTTAACCGTCTGGCTTCAGCTCAGGTCATGATCTCCAGGTCCTGGGATCAAGCCCTGCATCAGGCTCCCTGCTCAGTGGGGAGTCTGCTTCTCCCTCTCCCTCTGCCCCTCACCCCCAGCCCACTCCGCTTGTGCTTGCTCTCTCTCTCAAATGAATAAATAAAATCTTTACAAAAAGGCTTTCTCGGGGAGCCTGAGTGGCTCAGTGGGTTAAGCCTCTGTCTTCAGCTCAGGTCATGATCTCAGGGTCCTGGGATCAAGCCCCGTATCAGGCTCTCTGCTCGGCGGGGAGCATGCTTCTCCCTCTCTCTCTGCCTGCCTCTCTGTCAACTTGTGAAATCTCTCTCTCTGTCAAATAAATAAATAAAATCTTAAAAAAAAAAAAAGTCTTTCTCATGTGAAGTAAATTAATAAAACTATTTTCTTTATGATTTAAAAGTCACTGTAAATTGTGTAAATAATATTTACCTCATCATCATCAGGAACTGGTTCATATAAGGATGGTACCCAAGCAAGTATATTGCAGTCTCTGCTACCACTATAAAGTTCCTATAACACAGAAAATAAAGATGTGGTTGTGTGTCAGTTTAAAGCTGGTGCCAATCTGAAATGAATAGATCATTTAAAAGACTAACTCTTAGGTTACATCAATTAGATTAATTCTATTTCTACTCCTCAAAGAAACTGAACTAATGTCTTTTGTTTGCTTAAGATGCAGTAAAGCTTTGTTTCATATTTTAAAATATTGTTAGGATATGTCAGAGCTTGCTAACCTGGAAATTTTACAGAAAGATTCAACAACCTAGTGTTTTGTTTTTTTTTTTAATTAATCATGGTATCCATTTATTTCAAGTGTCAGAGTAGAAAAAGAAAAAAAAAGATTGAATCAAGAGTCTGGCCTTCTCTGTCAATAACTGAGTTTTAAGAAAGACATCAGTAAAAAAAACCTTATGAGTTCTAGATAAAATAGGCCAGAACTTCACAAAAAATATTATTTAGCTCACAACTGCCCAACTGGCTGTTATTCAACAGAAGAGCTTTTAGATCCATATGCCATGCTTAGTGAGAAGTTTATTTAATAAGGGCAAGCTTGGGCTGATGTACAATCTATGTTAACATCTTTATGAATATGCTGTTTATACACAACTGAACAATGTTCATTTCCGTCCCCAACAAAACTTTAGGAATATGTTATACTGTCTGTACTAAAAACATTCCTATAAAGTAGTGAGATACACTCATATAAAAAGGGTATAAATTGGTATGATCTACGCAGAATAGAATCTCAATACATGTCAAAAGTTTTTGTATGCGTTTCTAAGGAGTCATGCCAAAGACGTATGAAATTCAAGGATATCGGCAGTATTATACTTAAAATAACAAAATATGGAAATAATTGTCCAAAACTGGGGTAATGATTTATATATAAATTTATGTTGCATTCATAGTATGGGATGTCATATAATCATTAAATTTGTTTTTTAAGAGTGTTTAATGACACTGGAAAATACTCAATGTCAAGAGAAAAGAGAAGGATATGAGCCACAGAGTCATCTTGTGAAGGAAAAAAGCAAGATGTAGAACATGAGGTCAATTAAAAAGAAGAGAAAAGGCTATGTAAAGGGAAATGTCTAAAAAAAAAAAAATACCAGAAAAATGATAAGCAGCAGTAAAACTATGAATGACTAAGTGTTTTTTCCCCCAAATTTATTTCTTTATTTCTACACAAACATTTTATTTTTCAACATGTTCAACATGAGGCTTGAACTCACAACCCTGAGATCAAGACCTGAGCTGAGATGAAGAGTCAGATGCTTAATCAACTGAGCCACCCAGGTACCCACAAACATTTCTAATAGTGAAGTTTTTTCCTGCTCTGTTATGCAATTATTTATTTTCAATACTGTTCATCTTAAAAAGTTTGAAGTATGGTACAATTAGTATTTTTCTAAAAAAAAAAAAAAGGTCCTAGATAAAGGGAAATTAAGATTATAAAGTTATTCATAGGAAATATAGATGTGGGACACCTGGGTGTTAAAGTTAAGTGGCTGCCTTCGGCTCAGGTCATGATCCTGGGGTCCTGGGATCAAGTCCTGTATCAGGCTCCTTGCTCAGCAGGGAGCCTGCTTCTCCCTCTGCCTGCCTCCCCCCTTGCTTATGACCCTTCGCTCTCTCTCTGACAAATAAATAAATAAAAGCTTTTTTTAAAAAATAAACAAACAAATAAAAGGAAACATAGATGTAAAAATATAAAGTAAATTTGATTCAGTTATACATTATCAAACTTCCTAAGGGAACAAAATTCTAGACTGTATTGTTTAACCTTGAATATATAGTTACACTAACTATGAATGATGCAAAGATATTTTCAAATGTTCAGCGCCCTTGAGCAATTTAATTTCCTGAGAATAAAAACACACATACACACATATGCACATACACATCTCCAAGATAACTTGGTCAGATAAGCTTACAAGGCAATTTGTGGTTAAATATTGACACACTGATAGAGACAAAGGAAATTCTGCAAATGTTTTAAGAGACAGGACTTAAATTAGAATGACTAATAAGGACTTCAGGTAAATGGAAGGATTTCAATTGAGTGTTAAGGTTTTGGGGATAAGTTTAGGTCTTCATTTGGGAAATTAGATTTAAAAAAAAAAAATCAACAGGGGCACCTGGGTGGCTCAGTGGGTTAAAGCCTCTGCCTTCGGCTTGGGTCATGATCCCAGGGTCCTGGGATCGCTTCCTCCTCTCTCTGTGCCTGCCTCTCTGCCTACTTGTGACCTCTGTCTGTCAAATAAATAAACTTTAAAAATCTTTAAAAAAATAAATCAACATAAGAGACTAAGCTGACAACATGAATTCTGTCACTCTTGAATGGCTGAGTGTTTAATTCCTTTGAACAAGGACACTCTCATAAATTACAGTGCATCCAACAAAATAAAAAAATTCACAATGATATATTACTGCCAGCTAATTCTTAGACTCCATTCAGGTTTCACCAACTGTCTGAATAAATGCCCCTCATAGCAAAAGGGTCCAGATTAAAATCATATGCTGCACTTAGTTGTCATGTCCCCTAACTTTCCTTCAATCTGGAACTGTTCTTCAGTCTGCTCTTGGCCTTCCTGACCTTGACAGTTTAGAAGATACACACTAGTTATTTTGTTGTTTTCTTCAAATTTTCTTGTTTCCTCACGATTAAATTGAGGTGATACATCTTTGCCAGGACTATCATTGAAGGAATATCATGTAATTGGGATGTTAACTTTGATCATTTGATTAAGTGATGTATGCCAGGCTTCTTCAAGGTAAAACTACACATTTTACCTTTGTAATTCATAATTTTGTACCTTGGGACTATGTAATTATCCCTTGGGACTATGTAAATATCCCACTCCTTGGGACTATGTAAATATCCCACACCTCATTAGACTTCCAATTTATTAGTTTACTTACTTATACCTGAATAGATTCATGTATCCTTATTTTAGTCAATGTGTTATAACCCAGTACTATCATTATTTATTTTCAATGTCAGATATATCTTGTTAGATTTTTATGGTTATGATAGAACTACTATAACTATCAATTTTGTTTTCAGGTTGTGAATTCTGTGTAATATTTAATTTGAAAAAGGGTTCTACTGCTAAGTGGATGCAAAGTACTACCCTATTTTGCTTTTGAGACTTAGAATTATTCTCCTTTTCAAAAATCATAATGGATATAATGGGGTACGAGCTGGAAATTGTGTGATGTAGTGCAGTGATTCAAGCCTGCATATGTAGCACCTAGAGAAATGGGATTAGTTAGGAGGCAACTGGCCCAGGTTTCTGGCTGTGACCAGCTTATCCCGGCTATTCCAGGGGCTGATGGGACCAGTATCTTGGCACACTTTTAATCTATTCTAGGCACACGTGTTAGGAATTCTGATTTGGTAGAAAGCAATAATTTATTGTTAGGAATTCTGATTTGGTAGAAAGCAATAATTTATAGTCAGGATATCTGGTTTAAAATCTTGGCTGTGTCTCTTAGTGACTTGGCTTAAGAAAAGAGGTACAGTATCCCAAGAATTTCTTTGAATAGATAACCATGCTCTGTGAATAACTACTTGCAGGTTTGAGGCAATGCATGTCACTTCTCTGGTGTTTTAGTCTTCTCTCAGAAGTAATACTAAAAATATTTAATAACTAGTACATCAGGATACTGACCAATCAGCAGACATAACAGCCATAGAGTAGAAGCAGGATCCTGACAGTCCCTCTTAGGTGCTGGGCTGAAGTGTAAACTAGGAGGCCTCAGGAAAGGGGGTGAAGCTAGAGGTCTCTTAGGGTGCTTGGTGCAATAGCTATTTAACAAAAAGTAAAATATGTATTTGAATATTTTAATAATGGCTATTGCCATACAGATGTGTGCTGGCTGAAGAATAAGCACTGTGTATCTTACTGTAGTATCAGACACAAATTAAGTAATTAGCATTAATGAATAAATGATTAAGAACTTTACCAGGTGATGACACCCTTCCTAGCTCTAATAATCCATAGTTTTCATCCTATCAGTATTTAACTCTCATGAACCTCACTTTCTTTACTACAAAATACAGAAAATATCAAGTTTTGCTATATTAGAGACTCATTTAAAGGAACACGTGAGGTAATTTGTGCTAATATTCTCTGAAAAAAAAAATCTGCTGTTGTAAGTGAAAGGGAAAGGTCAACTCAAAAGTAAATGATTAGCCACTGACAGGAAATAAATTAGAAATAAAATCTGAGATAGACTCACATATATAAATCAAGATACAAAAAACTGTATTGAGATTAGACACAGTATTCCATCTTTTTCCAAAAAATGGACTGCAAGACATTATTTTTAATTTGCTAGAGATTTTCATCTGGTAAATAAATGGAGCCGATATGCAGAAGAAAGAATTTATCTCAGTCAAGTTTCACAGTATTATACTGATTCATGCAAATATCCTATACTATCTAAAACTTTATCCTGTATAATCCTCTCTTCAAGAAACCCTAGCTCAAATGTGTCTTACAAGTGTAATTTCTCAGACTGAAATAATAATTTACTCTTCTGTATACAACCAGTCTGGCAAGCTAGCTACCTGAACATTTTAAATTCCCTTAGGGATCATTCTTACCTGGAAATTAGAGTGGAATACACAGCAGTCAACACTTTTATAATGTCCCTTAAGCATAGTTATCTGTTCTCCTGAGTAAACTGTATAAACAGCAATAGTGCTACCATATGGTACAAAAACAAATTCTGAACTGCAGCCACAGGAGACAGTGAATTTCAATCCTTTTCTGCTGTCATTATTAACTTTTCCATAGTTTACCTGCAGGATGTAAAATCATAACATTACTCATTTCTTAAATCTGAATTAAAAAGACAACAAAGACTAGAAGAAATATTTACTTAAAATATTATAACATACTATGGAAAGGGCTGTTAATAAATCTATAGAAAATGATCAAGGTTCTAACAAAGAAACAAGGGCCAATGACATAAATATATGTTTCACATAAGAGGAAAATACAAATAGTAAAATACAAATAGTAAAAAAATCCACAAAAGCAAATGCTTACATTTAAGCCAGTCTAGAAATAAAATGCAAATTAAGGCAATCTTAATCACTTTAGACCATTTAGCAAAAAATTTCAAGAAACCTAGAGACAGTGAATACCATTACAAGTGAGGTTAACATGTTGGTGGCACATGTCGGTCAATCCTTCTAAAAGGCCAAATTATTTATTATGCAACAAAATGCAAAGATGTTCTTTTGGTGGGGGGAGGGAATAATTCTTTTTATTTTAAAACATTTTTTCTTAAGATTTTATTTATTCATTTGATAGAGACCCTGGGATCACGACCTGAGCCGAAGGCAGATGCTCAACAACTGAGCCACCCAGGCGCCCCTAAAACATTTTTAATTGTGGCAAAATACACATGGCATAAAATTTGCCATCTTAACCATATTTGAGTGTACAGTTTAGTGATATTACATTCACACTATTGTGCAAACCTTCATTATCCTCAATCTCCAGAACTCTTTTCATCCTGCAAAACTGAAACTTTGTACCCTTATAAAGAAAGTTATTCTTTTTCCTTGACCTAGTAATTACTCCTGGGAATTTATCTTAGGGAAATAATTAAACAGGAAAAAGCTATATACTCAGAGGAATTCAGTGCAGCATTATCCAGAATGGCAAAATAACTAATGTTAATATAAATTCCTAATAATGTTACAATATCTCTACAGTTTATATAGTAATTAAAAATAATAATTATGGGGGCACCTGGGTGGCTCAGTGGGTTAAGCCTCTGCTTTCAGCTCAGGTCATGATCTCAGGGTCCTGGGATCAAGTCCCGCATCGGACTCTCTGCTCAGCGGGGAGCCTGCTTCCCCTCTCTCTCTCTCTCTCTGCCTGCTTCTCTGCCTATTATGTGATCTCTGTCTGTCAAATAAATAAATAAAATCTTTAAAAAATAATAATAATAATAATTATGAAAACTATGCAGGAAGTAAGGATAAAAACTAGGTATAAAAAAGCACAGAACAGGGGTGCCTGGGTGGCTCAGTGGGTTAAAGCCTCTGCCTTCGGCTCAGGTCATGATCCCAGGGTCTTGGGATCGAGCCCTTCATCGGGCTCTCTGCTCAGTGGGGAGACTTCCTCCTCCTCCTCTCTCTCTGCCTGTCTCTCTGCCTACTTGTGATCTCTGTCTGTCAAATAAATAAATAAATAAATAAATCTATCTTTAAAAAAAAAAGCACAGAACACAAATACATATATATATATATTCACACATAACTGCAATTTAGGACAAAAATAAAAATTCTGCACCTGTACACCAAAGGTGCAAGCCCAATATCAGCATCTCCTCAGCAGTACGAAAAGGAAAATTCCAGGTCCTATCCCAATCCTACTGAACAAGAATCTTCACTTTAATAAGATCCCTAGGTGATCTAAAGGCTCATCAAAGTCTGAGAAGCTTTGGGCAAAATAAATTGATAGTGCTGATAGTGCTGAAATTATCCTGTTGATAATTTAGATTAAGCAGTTCAGAGTAGGTGTAAAACCAGTAGCTAAACATTTACAATTTATCAGCAGGAAGATCACCAAAGACTCTCAATACTATGGCTAACACTAGAGTTTATTTATTTATTTATTTATTTATTTACTTTTAACGATTTTATTTATTTAACAGAGAACACAAGTAGGCAGAGAGGCAGGCAGAGAGAGGAAGAGAAGCAGGCTCCCTGCCGAGCAGAGAGCTCAATGTGGGGCTCCATCCCAGGACGCTGGGATCATGACCTGAGCAGAAGGTGGAGGTCTTAACCCACTGAGCCACTCAGGCACCCCAACACTAGAGTTTAGACAGTGATTTATTTTTTTGCCTTTTTGTAAAGGTCATCTGGGAGTGTGAGTGTGTGTGTGTGTGTGTGTGTGTGTGTGTGTATAATTATAAATATATATAAATGGACGCCTGGGTGGCTCATTGGGTTAAGCTCCCAATTCTTGATTTTGGCTCAGGTCATGATCTCAGTGTTGTGGAATCAAGCCCTGCATTCAGGCTCTGCGTTCAGCAGAGTCCACTTGAGAGTCTTTCTCCCCCTCTCCCCCTCCTTGAGTTCTCTCTCTGAAATAAATAAATCTTTAAACACACACACACACATACACACACACACGGGGCGCCTGAGTGGCTCAGTTGGTTGAGTGACTGCCTTTGGCTCCAGTCATGATCCCGGAGACCCGAAATCAAATCCTCTGTCGGGCTCCCAGTTCCACGGGGAGTCTGCTTCTGCTTCTCCCTCTGACCTTCTCCCTTCTCATGCTCTCTCACTCTCTCTCTCAAACAAATAAAGAAAATCTTTAAGAAAGAAAAAAATCTATCTATCTATAAACAAGCACATACTGAGGCCCAAATGGATATATGCTGATCATCTGTGGATACTACACTTGCCTTATCCACCCTTCAGGTTAATATGTGACAGAAATGAGCGTATGCATTCAGCTATCCCACTGCAGCAGTGGTAGAACGAAACAGTAAAATATTAAATTCGGTAGATTTGGTTTGCAGAAACCCACTCCACTCCCCACTGACTTTTTCTTTTCTTTCGCCTCTTTCGAGAATGACTTAGCCTCTGAATTTCATTATTCTCTCTTAAATAGAAAAAGGATCATTTACCAGAGTTACTATGAAAAATTAGATGAAATAATGTACATGAGGGACCTAGAATATAAAGGTATCCAGTAAGTCCCTGATGTATTCCCATATATATTTAAAAGTGTAGCTTATTTGCATCTTCTGACCCTCTATGTGTAACTGCTTGCAGAATGACAGTGGGAAAGGAGAATGGAGAAAAAACACACAACTAGAAATTCTTTGCTCCCACTAGAAAAATTCTGAACTGCTAGACTGTGATGGCCTTATTCACATTAGTCAGAGGACCTAATGCTGAGTTCTTTCCACTCTACCACATTCTTTCCCAAATATGAATGGAAAGTATTAATTCAGGTATGAATATTGAACTAGCTCTCTTATCTTCATCCTTAGGCATTCCCCATCCCATTCTGCAACTTACAGTCCTATTAATCTTTGTAAATCATTGCTGTGATCAAATCCCTTGTGGAATCAAAATCATCAGTATCTTTTCAATACCTAAGGAAGGAAATTCTAATAACAGATTAAGGAAAGGAAGGATCTATCATTCACTAATGTTCACTATGTGTCAAACATACTAGCTGATTGTCTAAGGCTCCCATTTTATAACTATGTATGCTTACCAATGTATAATAAATAGCATGATGTATATTATTATGAAAGTACTGTAGAGGAGAGGCTACTTTGGGCTATAATGTCTTAAAGGCGGTAAATATAGGCTTTGAAAATATTTTTATAGTGGAGAAAGATATGGGACTTTGGATAAAGATGATGGCAAATCCAACTCCCTGTCTTATGAATTCCTTTTACTGTTCCAGGAAATTTATTTATCTAGTCACTAAATGAATACCTATAGTGACACAGAGATTCCATCACAAGGTAGCTTATTTTATTGTCAAACAATGATCAGCATAACGATAATAATGACAGGTAATATTATTGAATGCCAATATTTGCTGGAAATATTAATGTGCTTAATGTTTTGTACATGTTATTTCATGTAATACTCAAAACAATATTATGAGACAGCATTATTACACAAAAACATTTAGAAAGCTTAAATATTTTGATCAAGGTCTTTGGGATAGCAAATGATAGAATCAGAAACTAAATCCGGATTGCCCTAATCAAAAACCACTACGCGACACTATTGTAAATTAGTTTTCCTTCATTTCTGAGGTGATGATCACAGTACATTCTACTGCAAGTGAGCACTGGGTACCTGGAAGCATCCGAGCTAGACAAGAGGAATTATAGAAAGGTTGTGTCTAAGATGAACCTTGAAAGCAAGAAGCAGCTACAATAGGAAGGAGAACACTATTTCAAAGCAAAGGCAGGAGTCTGTGCCTCAGAATGGAAAGGTAAGAGAGCAAAGTATTTTTTTTTTTTTAAGATTTTATTTATCTACTTGACAAAGACCACAAGCAGGCAGAGAGGCAGGCAGAGATAGAGAGAGGGGGAAGCAGGCTCTCTGCCGAGCAGAGAGCCCGAAGCTGGGCTCAATCTCAGGACCCTGGGATCATGACCTGAGCCGAAGACACAGGCTTAACCCACTGAGCCACCCAGGTGCCCCAAGAGCTAAGTATTTTTAAAAACCTGTTAAGTAGTTCAGTAACAACAGAGTAAAATATGGCAAGTGGCAAGACCTAAAGCTGGTGAGTTAGAAGATACAGCTTATGAAAGTTTTGTGTGCAAAAGGCAAAAGCATCAGATTTTAATAACCTAGAAGTATTGAGCAAACAGTGAAAGACTTCCACTGGGAGATGAGTTTGGGAAAAGTTAGAAGAATGTTACAGTAATTAAATAGATCATGAGGAGCTAGAATGAGGCTGGAAGGGGAAGAAAGATATGAAAAAAATTAAGAGGGAAGAATTAAGAAGTGTGTAATTGATTTAATACATGGGATAAGGGGCAGTGAAGAATAAAGGGTAGACTTCCAATTTCTAGACACTGGTCATAGTGAATGGTAATACCAGTAACTGAAATAGGCAACACCAGAAGAGCTATTATGAATTTGTTGTTCTTTTGTTGACCAAAACCTGTCTCCCTGTGCATTTTCCCTGCAACTACTTGTTATGTTCTCCAAGGCAATGGTCTCCAGAGCACAGTTCCCACACCTCAAGAAGCCTGCAACATAATCCGTAAGGTGTGAGAAGAAAACATGAAAAGTTATATTTTTAATCTCTTTTTTATTTAAAAAATAAGAAATTCACCTTTAATTAAATACAGGTTCACAACAGTATTTGTATATAACCTATAAATAATTATACACTACTAGAAGCATACACTTATACAACTTTTTAAAAATTTATTTTATTTTTTAAATATTCTAAGTAAAATTTATTGACTTTCTAAGAATCCTTACACATTTAATACTGCTTCTAATTTTTTTTTAAGGATTTTATTTATTTATTTATTTGTCAGAGAGAGAGAAAGAGAGAGTGAGCACACAAGCAGGCAGAGTGGCAGGCAGAGGTGGAAAGAGAAGCAGGCTCCCCCCGAGCAAGGAGCCCGATGTGGGACTTGATTACAGGACCCCGGGACCATGACCTGAGCTGAAGGCAGTGGCTTAACTGACTGAGCCACCCAGGCATCCCAGTATTGCTTCTAATTTGTTACAGGAATTATTTCTCCAAAATGTTAATCACAACTAGAAAGAGTGTTTGGGAAATGAGGCAATGTTGTTTTTATAAATATGTCACATTACAAAACAACAAGCAGCACAAGCTACTGAGGTAGGTCCAGAACCTTTAGTCAGAATGTAGATACTTCAGAGAAGTATCTCTGAAGAAGCAGAATATCTAATTTCCAGATCAAAAGTAAAGAAAATTACTCAAAGACAACATTAAAAAATAAGCTTCAGAAGTTTCCAAAGAAAACAAATATATTTACAACTTTAAGGTTAGGATTAGATAAAGTTTTCTTAACCTATGTCTTTTTTCTTGATATTTATTTTTAAGATTTAGAAGTTTCTACTGAAGAGGAAAAAAGAGATGTAAAGATGAATCCCTCTTAAAAGCAAAAAGGAAGCATAAGAAAACACATAAAGAGAAGCATAAAATGGGAGAACCAGCTATACCCTAGAGTACTAAGCATCTGCCTTTGGCTCAAGTCATGGTCTCAAGGTCCCTGGATCAAGCCCTGAATCAGGTTCCCTGCCCAGTGGGGAGCCTGCTTCTCCTTCTCCCTCTGCACCACTCCCCTTGCCCCTTGCTCAGTCATTCTCCCTCTCTCTCTCTTTCTCACTCCATCTCAAATAAATAAAGAAAATAAAATAAAGAAAACTCACTAGGGTACTATTAATAAGGAAACATCACATAATAAAAATAGTTATTCATGGTATACCTATTACTTAATTAGGTATTTAATTATTTAACAATTTAATTACTTACACTCTTCATACTTCCATTTTATCCTTAAAATTACTGTTTAGGTACATAATAACCCTAATTTACAAGATGGAGACATTAAAACTCTGACCGTAGTCCTTCATAATGTCACCTTCAATAAACTGACTAACGTCCCATATTACTAAATGACAGGACTGGAATCTGTTTCCAATTCTGTCTGACAGGGCCTTAAATATTTGAAGGCAGTATGTTTCCACCGAGTTACTTTTTCTGGGACTGATGTCCCCAGTTCCTTTAAGTGTCCTCTGGAGGTGAGTTTCTGGGCTATTCTAGTCATCTTTGCATTAATGACTACTTAGATCAAGTCAATTTTAAAATGTATTATCCATTCTACACACACTACTTACACTGAACTTACTATTAGCAAAAACGCATGAGGTATGAGCATCACACTCAAGGAGAGAAAAATGGAATAAAATCACCCCAACATTTATATATATAGTCAATACCCTTTATACTTATCACATTCACCTTTGCTGTACATGCCAACCTACCTTTCCAAAGTGACCCCCACACATCACCACTCAAAGGTCTTTAGTGGCTTTCCATTTTATCCCGAGAAAAAGCCCAAGCCCTTAAAAAGGCCTACAAGCCAATATCCTGTCCTGCTTGTTTCCTTCTGTTCCTCATCTCCTAGTACTCTTCCCCTTGTATCCTCTAGATGTTCCCTGGGTATTCCAAGCACACTCCTGCCTCAGGGTCTTTCTCCTTTCTTCCTTCCTCTGCCTGGAATGTTAGCCTTCCCAGATATCAGATGGCTCACTTCATTTCCTTGGATGAATGGATGGATGTCTTTCTTCCTCTCCCTAGAATGTATGTTCCATGAGGATAGGACTTTTCTATGTTTTGTCTGCTACTATATAATATTGTCTGGAAAACAAGATGTGCTCAATAAATACTTATTAAATAAATGAATGAGAAAAGAAAGGTGTGACTTGGTTAGAAACATGATACAAATATAATGAATGGAAGATTCTAAACTAAAACTTGCAATGCACAAGTTTCTAGTCTGAGATATGACGGAGAAGCACTTCATAAAGTACATGAGACATTAGCAAACTCTAGTATGAACAATTTTGGCCTTACAGTAAAATTAGAATTTACTAAAAGAAGTGATATTTAGAGTATCTAAAAGAGAATCAGTTAGAAAGGAGGTTAAAGAAAGGAAGATGAAATGGGGCACCTGGCTGGCTTAGAAGAGCATGCAACTCTTGATCTAGGGGTTGTTGAGTTTTAGCCCCATGCTGGGGAAAGATACTTAATTAAGTATTAACTTAATACTTAAATTAATAAATACACTTTAAAAAAAAAGAAAGGAATATGATTAATATCAATACCTACCTTAAAGTATTAAATAAATGCTATAAGGTGTTTGGTATAATGACCACTGTGGTAAGAGTGAAATCTAGAGTCAAATTCTGTTGCTTTTTAAAGATTTTATTTATTTATTTGACAGACAGAGATTACAAGTAGGCAGAGAGGCAGGCAGAGAGAGAGAGGAGGAAGCAGGCTCCCTGCCAAGCAGAGAGCCTGATGCGGGGCTCGATCCCAGGACCCTGGGATCATGACCTGAGCCGAAAGCAGAGGCTTTAACCCACTGAGCCACCCAGGCGCCCCAAATTCTGTTGCTTTTTAAAAAGCTGTTTTAACTCAGGCAAGTTACCTAACCATTTACATCTCATTTCCTCATGTGTAAAATGGGTATTATAAGAGTAACTACCTTCACAGAATTGATTTGATGATTAAATAAGATCCTATATGCTTCAGTACATGTTATATGTTAACTTTTATTAAAACAGTATCTGACACATAAGCACTTTAATAAATATTAGCTATTACTATTACCACCAAATTACAAACTTATTAGCTTATTCTGAAAGTTATTAAACCACAGGTACACTTGGTAAGAACCATAACATAAATTTTTAAAAAGTGTTAGAAATTAAATACCACATAAGAATCTAGCACATTTAAAACACATTTAGTGGGGCGTCTGGGTGGCTCAGTGGGTTAAAGCTGCTGCCTTCGGCTCAGGTCATGATCCCAGCGTCCTGGGATCGAGCCCCGCATCGGGCTCTCTGCTCAGCAGGGAGCCTGCTTCCTCCCTTCTCTCTCTGCCTGCCTCTCTGCCTACTTGTGATCTGTCTGTCAAATAAATAAATAAAATCTTTAAAAAAAAAATAAAATAAAACACATTTAGTTCAGTATTAAAATACCATATCTTCTGGTACTATAACATCCATCTTAGATTTTGTTTACAAAATCTAAGAATAAAATTTATCTAATAATCTATCTATCTAATAATAAAAATTATCTAAATCTAAGAATAAAATTTAAATATTTGTAAGTTTAATTTATATCAGTTGTTCTCAATCTTTTATTCTTCTCCAACATACCTGAGAAATATAGCACACTCACATTATGCACAGTAGAGCAATAATTCTCCACTAAGTGGGGAGAATGCAGTGGGGGCATGGTAGGGTGGACTGTCCTGTGCTGAGAGTTATTAGTTCACATAATGAAAAAATATAAAAAGAAAACTGGAATACAGAGACAAGAAAAGAGTTAATCTACAGAAGGACACCAAGTATATTTCACAGATCCATTTTAAAAATATATATTCAAAAAGTTAGAGAGAGGCACCTGGCTGGCTCAGTCAGTAAAGGATGCGACTCTTGATCACAGGGTTGTGAGTTCAAGGCCCACATCGGGTGTAGATTACTCAAAAAAAAAAAAAGAAAAAAAGAAAAGTTGGAGATATTTAAAATCTCTTACTAGTGTGTTTTCTCCATTGGAACTATTCCAGAGCCTCATTCGATTATCTGTACCAACAGTAAGGAGATGAAGCCCATCACTTGTAAAACATAAGCCATTAACTTTCCCATTATGAGCAGTGTTTGCTGCAATGAAAAATACAATTCAGTTAATCTATTATTATAGTCAGCACACACTTAATGCTTGATGATACAGTTATTTAAACATATTAAAGGACAACTATCTGAATTACTTAAAATATACAAGTTGATTATATTTGGATTATTTGAATATCATAAGCCATATAAATTAGAGTCATAAAAATGGAGAAAAACAGGAAAACTAAAGAGGAAGAAATCTTGCCAAATATCATTTTTCTTCAGAGAGTAAGCTGTGCTGTACAGCTCAATTAAATGCATGCTTAACATTAAATTTTTGAATTAAACACCTTACAAATTTCTCATACAATATTTCCATTTTTTTTAAAAGATTTTATTTATTTATTTTAGAGAGAGACAGTGAGAGAGAGCATGAGGGGAGAAGGTCAGAGGGAGAAGCAGACACCCCTTGGAGCTGGGAGCCCAATGTGGGACTCGATCCCGGGACTCCAGGATCATGACCTGAGCTGAAGGCAGTTGCTTAACCAACTGAACCACCCAGGTGCCCCAATATTTCCATTTTTAATCTAAAAGTCATTTCATGGACTATTAAAAATCAGTAATACTAGTATTTACTATTTTTAAAAAAACTTCAATAGGGAAAGAATAAGTGTTCTAGTTTGATTCAAAATTTGTATTACCTTCAAAATGACCAAATTTGAGAAAGCATAATTCTCAAGAGCCTGATTAATTTAATTAAAAAGATTATTAAAACAATCATAAAACTGTATATAGTTCATCCTAAGATTTTTCTGGTCCATAATTAATTCTAAATCAGAATCTTATCCTATACAGAAATTAAATTCTAGGGGCACGTAAATGGCTCAGTTTTAAGTGTCTGACTCTTGATTTCATTCAGGTCATCATCTCAGGATCCTGGGATGGAGCCCCACACTGGGCTGTGCCCTCTGCTAGAAGCCTGCTTAGGATTCTCTCTCCTTCCCCCTCTGCCCAATGCCTGCTATGCATGCACACACTCTCTCTCAAATAACTAAATAAAATGTTAAAAAAAAATTTAAATTCTATTGGAAAAATGAAATTGAGGTACTTTATCACCAGCATAGCAGCTGACATGTGTAATACAAATTGCAAATTCTATTTTCATGCAATGGCCACAAAATGTTACTATTCCTTGTTTATTGTAGCTTCCTAAGTGGCAATGAATTTGTATTAGTTGACCTCACTGGAGGAAAAAAAAAGTAACAAAATAATTCAGAAATGTTTCTGCATTTGAAAATTTAGAGGTAGATGAAATGCCATACTTCTTCCTATCTTGAAGAAAGACAACCATAATTTAGTTATGTACTTTTGGAAATCAATTTATCGTGAATGGCATTTTTTAAATCATAAAATTTGGAACTTGTCCTATACATTAATTACTTGGTTTCAATTAAAAATTTTCAATATAAAAATACTATCATTGGCACATTTCTATATTAATGTGTTCTTCATTACCTGATTCAACAGCTTGTGACTTTTTTCCATTATGCTGATCAAGAGTAATTAAACATCCTGATGCTCTTCTCACATCCCATAATTTTACTCTACTGTCAGCACTAAGAAGAAATAGATGTTACATTGACATATATAGCTAGGACAGCGACTGTACTCTTCACCTACCTTTCCAGTGTTATGACACACAGAAGTCTCAGTGTATTAGTGCAAATATATTTGTACATTTGGGTTGTTTAACTTTTCCCTTTTCATCAAATATTCAAAACCAAAAGTAGCAAAAAGCAATGGAAAAAAAACAGCCAAAAAAAAAAAAATAGGTAACCTTTTTTTAGATCACAAGGACAGAATTCTGCTGATTTTTATTTTGTTTTTAATGGTTCCTCCACCAAAACTAGATAGTTTTAGAGCTTGTCCCTTAGCAAGCTTGTTACTACATCCTTTCTATTGTTTATTATTCAAATGTTTTCTAGACAATCAAGCAGCTAACTAATTTTACTTTAAGAATTCAGGGCGCCTGGGTGGCTCAGTGGGTTAAGCCTCCACCTCTGGCTCAGGTCACGATCTCAGGGTCCTGGGATTGAAGCCCACTTCGGGCTCTCTGCTCAGCAGAGAGCCTGCTTCCCCCTGCCTCTCTGTCTACTTGTGATTTCTCTCTTTCTCTGTCAAATAAATAAATAAAATCTTAAAAAAAAAAGTTCATTTTGCATGAATTTGGTGTTTTCTTTTCATATGAAAAAATTAAGGTAATAGTAAGGACAATGTATTTATATTTGGTTTCCTATACTCAAATCAATCTTTGCAAGATATACAAGAATTAACTTTATGTCTCTTAGAAATCTGACACGTATTTTTATTTTATCTCAAGTATGTGAAAAGAATAAAGGCAAAAAACCATGATCATATATCAATTTCAACTACTCCTAAAAAAATATAAATCATTTTAACTAATACTATCATGTTCTCAAAAAGGACCTCAACAATATTCTAACAAATTGGGTTTATCCAGATCCCTTTAATTACAAAGAGGAATACAACGCATTTTATAAGCCTATTTCTAAATAAATCTTTTCTCTGTAGGTACAGGGCTTATCTCTTCCTGTAGTCTTGATTCTTTTCAGAGATCACCATCAAAGCTAGCCAATTAGAATAGAAAGCAAAAATCTAGCATTTCCCATTTTCAAAAAGGTTTTCTTTCTTTCCAGCTTGGGGAAAAGTCTACAATGGGATGAGTCTGAGGATTTAAGTACTTTCTGAAACAGGTAAGATTTGGACTTATCTGATTCCTAACATGATTACTAGGTCCATCTGAGAACTGAAAGCCTCTTAGCTTTCCCATGGTTTGAGGAAAACCAAGTAAGGCATGAATAATATAAATCTGCCCTATCATGGACCCACAACCAGCACCTAGCTTTTCACCTTCACACCTCCTTAGGCAGCCTTTTTACAGCTTTATTCTGGACTTGTTCTATTTCAGAAAGCATAGATCTCAATATCACATTCTATAAACTATTAACAGAAGCTTCTCTGGGGAATAAACTGCTTGGCTCATTGTAGATAGTCATTACATATTATTAAATTGAATCAATGAATAAATGTTGAATCAGATTAAAAATAATTCTGTATTAAAGAAAACGAACTGAAATGCTACTGTTTTAAAATTAAGACTTATACTCGGGTAGAAAAAAATGACAACATACTTTTTTTTTACCGGTAGGACTACCAGATTTGCATTGCTAGAGATTCTCTTGTTTTCTGTGTTTTAAAAGGTGAGCACCTTCAAGATATGTAGTGACAGGACTTAAAAACTATAACTCAATTATTTAAAGGGCCCAATTAATAACTAAATATGCATCTTAAAAAATAGTGTTTTTGAAATTTTTATCATTAATTATTAACTTCAAAACCAAATAATTTGCATGTTACCTTGCAGTTGCCAAGACATATTCACAACGAGGCGACCAGGAAACTGCCAGTATTTCTTGTCTGTGACCTGCAAATATAACTGTATGAAAAGTCTGTAAATACTTGAAAAATCAAAAGATATGGTGTAATTAAATATGTCTGATTTTGAAGAAAGTGAAGACTAAATACTAAACATAAATTGATATGATCATTACTTTTTCACATTTATAATAATCTATGTTTAAATATTAATATGAAGTCTGTGCGGCATTTCTCACACATGTTATCTCATTATAAATGGCCTGGTTTCGCATTGGAAAGAGGAAATGAATCTTTTTTAATACAGCTGTTAGATTCAAAAGTGAATCCACCATTAAGTAATATAGCTTAAGCTCATTTACTTATATCTACCACAAAAAAATCCACTGCAGCAAACCATACAAGTTAAACATTCTAGAGAATAAAAAATGACTTCTAACTTTTCAGAAAGTTATAATAGAATTTTTTTTAAAAAAATTCATGATTGTAGAAAGCATTTGGATAAAATTTTTTTTCTAGAAAGCACAGGTGATACATTCATAGGATAACTGACTTCAGCATTTTAATTCACTTTTGCCTAAATGAACTATTCAAAGTAGATATTTTCACCAACCTAACTTATATTATGAGAGATTCATGACAATTTAAAACAAATGTCCATTTCACAAAATTCTCTTGATATATTATGTGTTTCTCAGGGATGAGTAAAAATGTAAATTTCCAAATTACAAGTCATCTTTCCATTGTTTAGAATCGATGATCTAATATGATAAGAAAGTAGCAAAAATATTCAAATTAATATATCTTAACCAAAACATTATTTTAATAGCTTTTTCTAAAATATTTGCATTCAGGAAAAAAAAGCACCTAGCAAGAACATACTAAACAATGCCCATAAGACAAATGTACCAATGTAAGTTTCATAAATAATTTTTTTTAATGTAGAAATAAGATTTTCAGCTAGACTTCCCATATCCTTTGAGTTTACCCTATGGGTATTGTTTATATAAATGTCTCCTCAATAGTTCAGTTTTATAAGAATAATGCACAGAAGGATCTTTATTTCCCTGTTGACTTTTAACAACTAGCACAAAATACATCAGTCATGTCAGTTACAAAGAATACATTGTTAGTAATGTTTCTTTTTATTGAATGGTTTACTCAAAGTAGTTGTTGTTTCAAATAAAAAAAAAAAATACCCTGTAAAATGTGGGAACAGGATCCAGACTTTAAATCACAAAGTTGTACTTTGGGCCCTCTAGTACCAACTGTAAAAACAAAAACAAAAATGGTTTAAGATAATTTTCTTATAAATCATCACCAAAAGGAAACAAGAAACTACCATTATGAATCATAATATCTTCTCTGTATCCACACGGAAATATAAAAAAATGTATGCCAAAAATATACTTCAAATCATTTTTAATGTTTATAATTAGAAAATGTAATTGCAGGTATACCTTAGCACTAAGAGAGCTGTATTACTACATCATCTAATGTTTAATTTTGAAATAATAGATTCACAGAAAGTTGCAAATACAGGACAGAGAGACCCTGTGTACCCTTCACCCATGTTGTCCCAACCATTGTTAATGTTAGGTAACTATACCACAGTATCACAACCAGGAAATCTGCATTGCTACAATGTATATGCACAATTCTATGCTATTTTATTATAGCAAATAACTTTACTTAATGCCTCAGCCTTTCCAGATTAATAATATACTTCCAGAGACTCTGGAGACAGTCTGAGTGGACCTTGAGGACAAGTTAGTGCCCAGCTCTTCTCTACAGACGATGCAACTGACTAGTGTCTGCAGGTGAAGACGTTCATGCAGTGCCAAACAAATAATGGAATCATAGGGACCTGATACCAGATACCAGAAAAACACTTTTTCTTCTTCACACATGAAAATTCTTTTTGTAGGTGCTTTCATAAAAATGGATGTTTACTTTGAATAACACAATAAACAAAGGAAAAGGAAATAATTTCCATTTTTTAAATTGTGTTGAATTGAAAAAGTTACCAAATTTTGTTCATGTAAAATCTTTGAAATTTTGGTGGTTGAAAATGAACTCCTTAGGGAACAAAAAATATACTTTCTTAATCTTTGAATCCTAGCCACTAGCACAGTGCCCGACTTGCATAGTACCAATAAAACTGAATGTAAATATAGCATATACTTGAGCTTTTTTTAAAAAAAGAATTATGATATTCATTTGGGTTTAAATGTCTATATTAAAACTAACTAGGTATTAAAAGCGAGCAAGTTTCAAAATGTTGAAAAGAAAAAGAGTATAGGTACAAACCTGCTACCAAACAGTGCTTGGTGGCAACTGGAGACATATGATGACTATAAACGGTTTCTTCAAAATTAAATATATCTGCAGTCTGATAATCAAAAGACATTAAAAAATTTTAAGTTCTCATTATAGTCACAAAATCAGTAAACATTCTATTTATTTCCACATTGTTACCAATTTTTAAATGACTGTTAGCCATTTATTTGACTTAAACATAGGAATGTGATACCCTCAAAAACCTGTTAATTTTAAATCCTATGTTATTGGAGTGCCTGGGTGGCTCAGTTGGTTAAGTGTCTGCTTTTGGATCAGGTCTTGATCCCAGGGTCCTGGAAACCAGTCCCACATTGGGCTCCCTGCTCAGTGGGGAGCCTACTTCTCACTCTGCCTCTCTCATGAATAAATAAAATATTTAAAAAATATAAATCCTCTGTTATTTATTGCACTCTGTCCCTTTTATGAGGGAAACAGTTTTTCTCTAATAAATTCGAGAGATGAAGAAAAGACAACCACCCGGTTCACCATCTTCCTCTCTACTCCAGTCTGGGGAACTTCATCATCTACACAGGTGATCTAGTCAGTACTCTGCATCTCGGTCCCACTCAACCTCAGCTACCATATCCCAGCACTCTCATCACCTATACTCATTCTTTCTTCAAAATCATATATTTCAGGGATGATACATTAGCAATTTCAATATATGACCATAATCTTCTACCGTTTTCATTTTAGTTTTTCCCAACTATTTCCAAGACATCCAAATATAACCCAAAACTCCTATCAGTTCCTCCTGTCTTTGCTTTTTTTCCTTCTTCAGCATGGATTCAGAGGTTCAATACTGCATCCACCATATCTCCAACTCCTTTGTCATTCTTTCACTCCGTGGAGACTTTAACTTTGGATGACTCCAAATGTCTGCCTTCTCTGTACCTTTATCCACACTGATGTACACCAGAGGTCAGCAAACTTTTTCTGTAATGGGTAAGACTAAATATTTTAGGCTTTGAGGACTACTACTCATTTCTGTCATTACCACCTACTTATTTCTGCCACTGTAGGGTCAAAGCAGCCATAGATAAGAAAGAGCTTTTTTTTTTTCTTTTGCAGAAAGAGGCCATGGGCCCAGCTGACCTCTACTTTAACCCAAGAGAAGAGATTCTTACAGTAAAGGAAACTGGCATCACTATAAAAGATCATTCATCAGTGCTGACTTTCAGTATTGACTGCCAGTCCTATTATATTTCACTACTATTCTCTGCAATATTCACAGCTATTTCAAACTTCAACACTATGCACGGACATCACCACTTGGTCATAACAAGGGATCTGATCTTTGATTACAAAGAGGAATCAGAAAGTCATTCAATGAAAATTCACTGAATATGTCTTATCAACAAACCATTTATCCTTCTTCCTTCTTTGTTCCTGTTATCACGGAAAAACTATCCTTCCTCATATTTAAAGTTAATATCCCTACCTGTGTTCAGATCCCCCTCAGCACTATCTCATGCTACACATCATCTCCTTTATCTCCAGGACACTTACAAACTCTGCTTCCAAACCAGCTCATTCCCATCAGCATTAAAAAATGTTCATGTTGGTCCTAGCCGCTGCCACCAAGTCCAGATCCAGTCTCGCACGCTGCTGACGCCCGTCCTCCGGACGTGCACTCCCGATTCCTTTTGGTTCTAAGTCCAAAA
Organism: Martes martes; assembly: GCF_963455335.1. Lineage (NCBI taxonomy): Eukaryota > Metazoa > Chordata > Mammalia > Carnivora > Mustelidae > Martes > Martes martes. The sequence continues at coordinate 76,550,685 of NC_137892.1, read as the reverse complement.
TGGCAACTCTCAAAGACCAGCTGATTCAGAATCTTCTTAAGGAAGAACATGTCCCCCAAAATAAGATTACAGTTGTTGGGGTTGGTGCTGTTGGCATGGCTTGTGCCATCAGTATCTTAATGAAGGACTTGGCAGATGAACTTGCTCTTGTTGATGTCATGGAAGACAAATGAAGGGAGAGATGATGGATCTCCAGCATGGAAGCCCTTTTCCTTAGAACACCAAAAATTGTCTCTGGCAAAGGCTATAATGTGACTGCAAACGCCAAGCTGGTTATTATCACAGCTGGGGCACGTCAGCAAGAGGGAGAAAGCCGTCTTAATTTGGTCCAGCATAACATGAACATCTTTAAGTTCATCATTCCTAATGTCGTCTAATATAGCCCAAACTGCAAGTTGCTTGTTGTTTCCAATCCAGTGGATATCCTGACCTATATGGCTTGGAAGATAAGTGGGTTTCCCAAAAACCGTGTTATTGGAAGTGGTTGCAATCTGGATTCAGCCCAGTTCCGTTACCTAATGGGGGAAAGGCTGGGAGTTCACCCGTTAAGCTGTCATGGGTGGATCCTCGGGGAGCATGGAGACTCCAGTGTGCCTGTATGGAGTGGAGTAAACATTGCTGGTGTCTCTCTGAAGAATCTGCACCCTGACTTAGGCACTGATGCAGATAAGGAACAGTGGAAAGAGGTTCACAAACAGGTGGCTGACAGTGCCTATGAGGTGATCAAACTGAAAGGCTACACTTCCTGGGCCATTGGACTGCCTGTGGCAGATTTGGTAGAAAGTATAATGAAGAATCTTAGGCGGGTGCATCCAATTTCCACCATGATTAAGGGTTTCTATGGAATAAAAGATGATGTCTTCCTTAGTGTTCCTTGCGTCTTGGGACAGAATGGAATTTCAGATGTTGTGAAGGTGACTCTAACTCCTGAGGAAGAGGCCCATTTGAAGAAGAGTGCAGATACACTCTGGGGGATCCAAAAGGAGCTGCAGTTTTAAAGTTTTCTAATGTACCACTTCACTGTCTAGACTACGACAGGGTTTTAGTTGGAGGTTGTGTACATTGTCTTTATTATCTGATCTGTTACTTAAATAATATCAAAATGGCCTAAGGAAAAAACATCAGTTTCCTAAAGTTCTAAATAGGAATGGTTCACCGAACCCTGCAGCTATACCCTAATGCTGGATGATACCTGCCTTTGTAGTCCTAAATGGGTTAATCTCAGAGGCACCACTGCCAATATTGCATATGCTGCAGGTGCTCTTCCAACCAGATGCATATTCCCTGTGTGTTCTGTAACTTCTGGTTCCTTCACCCAACACCCAACATGCCTAGTCCATCTTTTCCAGTCAGTCACATTCTGGGCTCCAACGTATAAATTCATTATCGCATGTATTGTGCATAACTGTTCCAAAGGATCTTACTTCGTGTACCATGTATGTCAGAATATAGTGTACATTGCCATATAATGTAAAAAGACCATGCAACCAAGTGTCATACCAACTAAAATACCAAATAAAATTTGAACAGTGACTTTTTTTGGGGAAAAAAAAAAATTCATGTTTCTTTCATCTTAACAGCAACCCTCTCCCCAAGACAGGAAAAGAAAAACCTTTCATGCTATATCCCTAATTAATCTTCTTTCTTCTTCGAATTCAACTTTGGCTCTAATTTCTTAGCTCCTGAATTTCTCAATTTACCACAATCTTATTTTTATCTCCACTACTCCCATTCACACTACTCTTCCCATATAACTGATAGCTACCATCACCTAGTCTAGACCTTATCTTACCTAACCTGTCAGTAACATTCAACACAGCTGATTACTCCATCTTCCTTAAAACAATCTCTTTCACCAGTTCCATTATATCACACACTCCTGATTTTCCTCTTACTCTTATCTTTTGCAGGCTTTGGTTCCTTTTCCTGTCTTATTAATCTTGGTCTTCCCAAAGTTTTGTTCTATGCACTCTTCTCTTCAACTGCCACCTATATGGTGGTGACACAAATCTAAATTTTCTGTATAGACACATTCTTAAAAACCAGATATGTATAGCTCACTTCCTGGATTATCTTCATTTGGATTTCTTGTGAATCCTTCAAATTTAACAAATCTAACAAAGCTAAAATTGAACTCAATACCCCCCTACTCTTTCTCTATCTTAGTAAATAACAATATACTCTACCCACCTGCCCAACATAGAGAACTTGAGAATAATTCTTGCTCTTTTTAAATAATAGCTTTATTGAGCTATAGTTGAAATACAATTCACTCATTCAAAGTATGTACTTTAATGGTTCTTAGTATATTCAGAGTTGTACAATCATCTCCAAAATCAACTTCAGAACATTTTTATCACACCAAAAAGAAACCCCATTCCCATCAGCAGGCCCTCCCCATTTCTTCCTACCCTCTCCCCTAGGAAACTACCAATCTACTTTCTGTCTCTATAAATTAGCCTATTTCTTGATGTTTCAGACATGGAATTATACAATCTGTGGTCTTTTGCAATCTTTCATGTAATATGTTTTTTCATTTCATTCAGCATGATGTTTTTAAGGTTCATCCACACTAGCATGTATCAGTACTTCACTTCTTTCTATTGCTGAATAATATTACATTTGATGGCTACCCATTCGTCAGTTAATGAACATTTTATTTGTTTTGACTCTTTGGTCATTTCGAATAATGCCACTATGAACACTTGTCTACAAGTTTTGTGTGAAGTTATGTTTTCATTTTGCTTTGGGTATATACACAGGAGTGGAATTCCTGGGTCATATGCTAAATATATGTTTACCTTTTCAGAAATTGTTTTCCAAAATAGCTGTACCATTTTACATTCCCACCAGTAATTTATGATTGTTCCAGTTCATCCATATCCTACTCAACATTTGTTACTGTCTTTTTGATTACAGCAATCCTAAAAGGTATGAAATGGTCATCTCACTGTGGGTTTGATTTGCATTTCCCTGAAATTCTTGATTTTTCACTACTTTTGATAGCTTATCAACTTGCAACTCCTGTCAAATGTCTGTAATCCTCTCGTATCTATTTATCCCATTGCCATTACTCCAGTCAAGCAAAGATCTACTGAATCCTGCCTGGATTACTGCAACATCCTCCCTGGTCTCTTTGACTCTCCTCTTGCTACCTTCCAGCCAATTGGCAACATTTCCAGACTGTTTCACCTAAAATGGCAATTTGATGTTTTCATTTTTGGCCACCGCTTAGACTCTTAAAAAGCCTGCTTCTTCTCCTAGGAAAATATTCAACCTACTTAATAAAAATAAAAATAACAAGGCCCCTCATGATACAGACACTGCTTACCTATTTGGCTTTATCTCTGGCTACTGTCCTTTGGCACTCTGGCCATTGTGAGTACCTTTCAGTTTTTAAAATGTCACATTCACTGTTACCCCAAAGAGTTTTCTCATGTTGTTCCAAGGACTGGAACTCTTATCCTCCTTCTGTGGACTCATCATCCTTCATTTCAGCCAAAAGCCAGAGCACCACTTGCTCTACAAAGCCTTCCCTGATTCTCCATAGGTTAGGTGATCCTGCTAAAACACTGTACACTTTCATCATGATAGTCCCTTCTGGCCTTCACTGTTATTTCTTGTTAAATCATTTGTTTTCTTTGCTAAACTGAAGCTCCTTGGCAATGAATCCCCAGCTTTAACATGTAACAGAAATTGAATACATACTGTTGAATATATCCAAGAATCTTACTCATTTCTAAAGAACATAACCTGGATACCAACATCTGTATTTTCTGATTTATATTCCATTATCCAAAATTCTAAGAAAACTCGGAATGAGAAAAAGTTGTTCTTTACCCTAATGTGTAACAGAGAAGTCTCTAGAGAAGATATTCCTTTAAGCCATATCATATGCTCTAGCTATAAAAACACATTTATGGAAAGCTCAGATGAAGTAAAAGTATGATAGATATATAATATATGCATTAATAGGAAAAATTAGTGACAGGGATAGAGGATGTGGAAAAGGACAATATCATGCCCTCTTAATTTTTCTTTGTACCTAGCACATGCACAAGAAATTATTTCTTATCGAATGCTTTCAAAGTTCTTATCAATAAAATGCTTTGCCTATCAGATAGAACTATGAATTCATGAAATACTATTTTTTAAGTAATCACTCCACCCAACATGGGGCTCAAACTCACAACTCCAAGATTGAAAGTTACATGCTCTACTAACTGAGCCAGCCAGACACCCCCATGAAACACTATTTTCAGTTGGCAAAAACATTTATGTTCTAAAGAAAATTTGAAATCAAAATATTTTTTCTTAGGGCACCTGGGTGGCTCAGTGGGTTAAAGCCTCTGCCTTCGGCTCAGGTCGTGATCCCAGGGTCCTGGGATCGAGCCCCGCATCAGGCTCTCTGCTCAGCAGGGAGCCTGCTTCTTCCTCTCTTTCTCTGCCTGCCTCTCTATCAAATAAATAAACAAAAAATCTTTAAAAAAAAATTTAAAAAAAATTTTTTTTTCTTAGAGTTTTAAAAAGAAGTCAATGTTAATGAAAGAAAATGCAAATGTAGGGGTTATTAATCTTTAAACCACATTTTTAACTGAAGTATAAGTAACAAACATACAGAAAAGTATACAGATCATAAGGGTACAGCTCAATGAATTTTTACGAAGTGAACTTTCACAGAGTAACCACCACCTGCATTATAACGTAGAACATTACAAACATTGTATTATAACACCCCCAAAAAGCTCCCTACACCCCCTTTCAACCCTCACCAAGAAAGATAACCACCATACTGACTCCTATCACTTTAGTTTTGCCAATTTTTGAATAGGAATTGTATATTAAGTACTCTTTTGTGTCTGATTATTTTGTTCTATATTATATAAAATTCATACATTTTATTGATATAGAAGTGAGTGTTCCCTTGTCATTGCTAGATAGAATTTCAATGTAAAATGTGCCAGATTTCATTTGACTGGTAATGGACATTTGGATTTTTTCCAGTTTTTGGTTATCATGAATAGTGCTGCTATGAACATTCTTATAAACATCCCTTGGTACACATACGTATGCATTTATATACTTAAAAGTGTATCTTCTAGGTAACAAGAAACCCATAGTTGATACCAAATCTGTTTACCAACTGTAATCTCAATAGCAACAGATACACTTGTTATTTTTTATCAGACCCTTTAATTTTAGCTATTCTGGAGGATGTAGAGAGGTACCTCATTGTGGATTTAATTAAAGTATCTAGGTGCTCAATTAATAGGTTGAATGTATTTATTTATTAGCTATTTAGATATCCTCTTTTATGAAGTGTCTAAGCAAATGTTTTGCCTGGGGGCACTTGAGTTACTCAGCCGGTTGAGCGCCTGACTCTTGATTTCTTTCTTTCTTTCTTTTTTTTTTTTAAGATCTTATTTATTTATTTGACAGACAGAGATCATAAGTAGGCAGAACAGCAGGCGAGGGGTGGGGGGGTGGTAGGAAGCAGGCTCCCTTCTGAGCAGAAAGCCCAATGTGGGGCTTAATCCCAGGACCCTGGGATCATGACCTAAAACCAAAGACAGAGGCTTTAACCCACTGAGAGCCATCCGGGTGCCCCTGACTCTTGATTTCTGATCCTGATCTCAGGGTCCTGGGATAGAGCCCCGTGTTTCTCTCTCTCTCTCTCAAATAAATAAATAAATAAAATCTTTAAAAAAAATATTCTGCTGCCTAGTTCTCTATGGATTTCTAGTCTTTTAATTTTTCTATTTTTTATATAATTTGTATATGTCTTTTTTCAGATGTATGCATCTGTCACATATATCATCTCCCACTGAATTCTTGGCCTACTTTTTTTACTCTCTTAATGTTTTTTGATGAACAGAGCTTCCTAATCTTAATGTAGTTCAATTTGTCAATCTTTCTCTTTTTGGTTTAAACCCTTTTGTGTTTTTACCTATCTTGAACCATGAAGATATTTTCCTGTTTTTTTTTTCTTTAAGTTTTATTGTTTTATTTTACGTTTTTATACCTAGTAATCTACCTGAAATTGGTAGATTTCTTTTCTGTCTGTTGTGGGGTAAGGGTAAAGATTAGTTTTGGGGGTTTTTTGTTTGTTTTATTTTTTACGGATACCTAATTGATCCAGCATAGTCTGTGGAAAAAGCCATTACTTCCCCAACGTAGTGCAGTGTTACTTGTGTCATAAATCAAATGATGGTATATGTATAGGTGTGTTTCTTGATTATCCTGTTACACTGTTCTTGTTTTTTTCACTTCTATTGATACCACACCACCTTAATTAGTGTAATTAAATTTATAGTCTTAGCCCACTTCCATAAAAAAGAGTCCTGTGAATATTTTGATTAGAAATGCGCTGATTCTAGGGACGCCTGGGTGGCTCAGTTGGTTAAGTGGCTGCCTTCGGCTCAGGTCATGATCCCAGCATCCTGGGATGGAGTCCCACATCGGGCTCCTTGCTTGGCAGGGAGCCTGCTTCTCTCTCTGCCTCTGCCTGTGCTCGCTCACTCTTTCTCCCTCTCTCTCTCTGACAAATAAATAAAATCTTTAAAAAAAAATTTAAAGAAATGCACTGATTCTATAGATTACTCTGGGTAAAACTGGTACCTTTATAATACTGATCTTTCTAATTCTTAAATATGGTATATCCCACCATTTATTTAAATCTTAACTTGTATCATAATTATTCTATAGTTATCTGTGTGGTGTTGAGTGGTCTTGTACACTTTTCAATTTCTTACTAGGAACATGATGATTTCTGATGCAATTGTTAATGATAATACTCCCAAAATTCATAATTCTTTGTGTCTCAAATTCAGAAATGCAACTGACCTTATATCCAGCATTTTTCCTAAGTTTACTCATATTAATTTTAATAATTGATTAGAGATTCCTTTGGATTTTCTATGCTCACAATCATGTCATCTGTGAATGACAGTTTAAATTCCTTTCATTTCTCTCTCTCTCTTTTTTTTTTTTTGCTTTCTTTTACTGCCTAGGACTTCCCATATAATGTTAAAGGGAGGGGATAATAGAGATAACTCAAAAGGGAAAGCTCTCAATAATTTACCATCAAACAAAATGTTTGCTTTAGGTGTGTTTTAAAAAAATAGATACTCCTGGAGTGCCTGGGTGTCTCAGCGGGTTAAGCCTCTACCTTCAGCTCAGGTCATGATCCCAGGGTCCTGGGATCCAGCCCAGCATCGGGCGCTCTGCTCGGAGGAGAGCCTGCTTACCCCCCTCTCTCTGCCTGCCTCTCTACCTACTTGTGATCTCCATCTGTGAAAGAAATAAATAAAATCCTTAAAAAAAAAATAGATACTCCTTAGCAAATTAAGGAATTCCCCTTATGTTCCTAGAATGTTAAGAATTTTTGAAGAATCAGGAATGAAGAGTGACTTTTATTATAAAGTATGATGCATTTTTTCCTGAAAAAAAAAAACAAATACAGGGACGCCTGGGTGGCTCAGTTGGTTAAGCGGCTGCCTTCGGCTCAGGTCATGATCCCAGCGTCCTGGGATCGAGTCCCACATCGGGCTCCTTGCTCGGCGGGGAGCCTGCTTCTCCCTCTGCCTCTGCCTGCCACTCTGTCTGCCTGTGCTCGCTCGCTCTCTCTCTAACAAATAAATAAATGAAAAAAAAATTAAAAAAAAAAAACAAATACAGAGGCAAAGGATCTCAACATAATAAAGAACACACACACACACACACACACACACACACACAAACACACACAGATAGATAGGTAATAAGCCTATAAGCTTATCTCATGAGCCCACAAGCTAATCTCACCTCTTCTTCAACAAGGAGAAGCTGATAGTTTCTCCTCGAAGACTGTTTTCTTTCTAAGATCAGGAACAAGACAAGGATGCCCATACCTTACCACTTTTGTTCAACTTGGCATTGGAAGTCCTAGCCAGAGGGTGCCTGGGTGGCACAGTAGGTTAAGCTTTCAACTCTAGGTTTTGGCTCAGGTCATGATCTCAGGGTCACAAGATTGAGCTCCATGTCCGGGTCCATGCTCAGCTTGGAGTCTGCTTGAGGATTCTCTCTCTCCCTTCCTCTCCCTCTGCCCCTCCTGCTCCTGCTCTCTTTCTCTCTCTCTCTGTGTCTCTAAAATAAATAACACTAAAAAAAAAAAGAAAGAAAGAAAAAAAAGAAAAGGAAGAAATCCTGGCCTGGGGAATGAAACAAGGAAAAAAAGCACAAAACTAAAGGAGAATTTGAACTCTATTTGCAGATGATATGATAATATGTACAGAAAACCCCAAATATTCCACCAAAAACATCTTTGAACTAATAAACAAATTCAATAAAGCTGAAGAATATAAAATCAATATATAAAAATCTGTTGTTTCTATACACCAATAATGAACTATGAGAAAGAGGGATTAAGAAAATAATCCCACTTATAGCTGCATCAAAAAGGATGGAATGCCTAGAAATAAATTAAACCAAGTAGGTAAAAGATATATAAACTGTAAACTATCAGATATTGATGAAAGAAACTGAAGACACAAATAAATGAAAGGCTATTCCATGCTCATGGATTATAAGTGTTAACATGATTAAAATGTCCATACTAGTGAAAGCAATCTGCAGATTCAGTGCAAGTGCTATCAAAATTCCAATGGCATTTTTATAGAAACAGAAAAATAAATCTTAAAATTTGTATGGAACCACCAAAACCCAAATAGCTAAAGCAATCTTGAGAAAGAAGAAAAAAGCTATAGGTATCATACTTCTTGATTTCAAACTATTTTACAAAATTACAGTAATCAAAACAATATGGTAGTGGCATAAAAACAAACACAATGGGGGCGCCTGGGTGGCTCAGTGGGTTAAAGCCTCTGCCTTCGGCTCAAGTCATGATCCCAGGGTCCTGGGATCAAGCCCCACATCGGGCTCTCTTCTCCACGGAGAGCCTGCTTTCTCCTCTCTCTCTGCCTGTCTCTCTGCCTACTTGTGATCTCTGTCTGTCAAATAAATAAATAAAATCTTAAAAAAAAAAACTAAACAAACACAATGATGAACAGAACAGAATAGAGAACCCAGAAATAAACCCATGCATATATAGTCAATAAATTTATGAGAGAGGAGCCAATATAAAATGGAGAAAAGAGAGTCTCTTCATGAAACAGCATTAGGAAAATCAGACAGCAACAGGCAAAAGAGTGAAACTGGACCACTTTCTTACACTACATACAAAAATAAATTACAGGGGCGCCTGGGTGGCTCAGTGGGTTAAAGCCTCTGCCTTCGGCTCAGGTCATGATCCCAGGGTCCTGGAATGGAGCCCCGCATCAGGCTCTCTGCTCAGCAGGGAGCCTGCTTCCCTTCCTCTCTCTCTGGCTGCTTCTCTGCCTACCTGTGATCTCTGTCTGTCAAATAAATAAATAAAATCTTTAAAATAAATAAATAAATAAATAAATTACAAAATATGTTAAAGACTTGAGGAGTGCCTGGGTGGCTAAGTTTGTTAAGTGTCCAACTCTTGATCTCAGGGTCATGAGCTGGGCTCCAAATAAGACTTTAAAAACTAGATTAAAGACTTGAATTTAAGACCTGAAACCATAAAACTCCTAGAAGAAAACAAAAGCAGTAAGCTCCCTGTTACCAGTCTCTGGGTGATGATTTTTTGGATTTGACACCAAAAACAAAGGCAGCAAAGGGAAAATACACAAGTGGAACTATACATCAAACTAAAAAGATTCTGCACAGCAAAGGGAACCGTCAACAAGATAAAAGACAGCCTGCTGAGTGGGAGAAAAAATTTGCAAATCATGTGTTCTGATACAGAGTTAACATCCAAAATATATAAAGAACTCATACAACTCAATAGCCAAAAACCATGAACAATCCAATTTAAAAAATGGGCAGAGGAAGTGAATAGGCATTTTTCTAAAGAAGACATACAAGTGGCCACTAGGTACATGAAAAAGTACTTAACGTCAGTAATCATCAGGGAAATGCAAATCAAAACCACAGTGAGCTATCACCTCACACTTGTTAGAATGGCTAATATCAAAAAGACAAAAGGTAACAAGTGTTGGTAAGGGTATGGAGAAAAAAGAGAACCCTTGTGCACTGTTGGTGGGAATGTGAATTTGTACAGCCCGTGGAAACCAGAAGGGAGGTTTCTCAAAAAATTAAAAACAGTACTACCTTATGATCCAGCAACTCCACCTCTAGCTATATATCCAAGGGAAACAAAGTCACTATCCTGAAGAGATATCTTTACCCTCCATGTTCATTGCATCATTATTTATTACAGCCAAGTCATCAAAACAACCTAAGTATCCATGAGTGTATGAAGAGACATAGAAGATATGGTATTTTTGTACAATGGAGTATTATTCAGCCACAAAAAAGGAGGATATCTTGCCATTTATGACAACACAGATAGACCTTAAGGGCATTATGCTAAGTGAAATAAGTCACAGAATGATAACTATTATATATTATGTAGATTTCACATGTAAGTAATACACAATAAAATATTGTCAAACTCACAGAAACAGAATAAAGTGGTGGTTATGAGGGATTGGTAGGGGAGGGGAGAAACACAAAATGTGGAGATGTTGGTTAAAGGATACAAAATTTGGTCAATTAAGAGACAAAATAGTTGCATAGGGAAAGGAACTTGAGAAAGGGACTATAATACAATGAAGATGTGATCAGTAGGGGCGCCTGGGTGGCTCAGTGGGTTAAAGCCGCTGCCTTCGGCTCAGGTCATGATCCCAGCGTCCTGGGATCGAGCCCCGCATCGGGCTCTCTGCTCAGCGGGGAGCCTGCTTCCTCCCTCTCTCTCTGCCTGCCTCTCTGCCTACTTGTGATCTGTCTGTCAAATAAATAAATAAAATCTTAAAAAAAAAAAAAAAGATGTGATCAGAAGACAAAAGATCATTTAGAGACAGCAAATAATTTAGGTGAAAAAGAGGCAGAAGCTAAGGTTGAGGGAGTAGAGGTTGAGGGTGGGATAACTTAGAATACCAGGATGAATTGAGACAATGGAAGTCCTTAGAGGTTTTGGGTAGAGGCACAATGAAACCACTTTATAAGTTAAGGTTAATTCTGGTGTAGAACTTACCATGGAAAATATGGTAAGCGAAATAATGCAGGAATACCACTTACGAGTTTTTAGGAGTAATCTAGATGTACAGTGTTGGTGAGAGAAAGAGAAGAAAACATGGGAGAGTTTAAAGAAAGAACTGCTAAGATTTGAGGACGAAATGGATGTGAGGAGTGATCATGTTCAATTTGAACTTGTTACACTTGAGGAGATTAACCTACATTCAAGTGAGAGAGGTTCGTTTAGTAGATAGGTAGAGACACATGAGACAGAATTCAGAGAAAGGATTAGCATTAGTTATATAAATTTAACCAAATATCATAAAAACTATTTTTTATTATCTATCTTTCTTCTAAAGATTTTATTTATTTATTTGACACAGAGAGAGGAAAAGAGAGACAGTATAAGCAGGTGGAGCAGCAGACAGAAGGAGAAGGAGAAGCAGGCTCCCCGCTGAGCAGGGAGCTGGATGTAGGGCTCCATCCCAGGACCTTGGGATCATGACCTGAGCCAAAAGCATACACTTAACCAACTGAGCCACCTAGGTGCCCTTTTATTATTTACCTTTATTATTTAGTGTCTACCTTTACTAAACAATGGTATTAGTAATTTCTTTTCCTTTAAGGTTTTAGGTCAATAGATGATAAATCCAATTTTCTTCCTTAGATCACTAGATAATAATTTTCAAATAATAAAGAAAATAATAATAACTAATGTTTTTTGAGTACTTACTATATGCTAACCATTGTTCTAGGTACTTTACATATGTCAACATGTTTACAACCATTCTATAAGATATAATCACTACCCCCATTCACAAGTGAGGAAACTGAAACAGAGGTGCAGACACTTGCCTAATGTCACAGAGCTAGTCAGCTGCAGAGCCAAGACGTGGACTCAAGGAGTCTAGCTCTCCTCAACTACCACATACATAACATCTTGGCAAATAATCACACTAAAATGGTTTAGGTTCAATTCCCCTTTGGAAAGGTTTTAATATAAAATATACTTACTTGTAATGTATTTGTATCCCACACTTTCAGAGTTTTATCAAAGGAGCTTGAAGTAAACATGCCGGTGTCATGAGGATACCACTGTACAGTCTCCACACTGTATTTGTGAACATCAGGATGGTTTCTACAAAACAGCAATCAAAATTTAGAAATACTTGATTTACGTGTGTTTCAAAACTTATACTATACTAACAAGTAGCAGTCTCAAGTAGGACAATATGAATGGCCAAACCTAGATCACAGGCCTGCATCTCAGCTCTCCAGAGGAGAATGTCCAGGCACCTCTAGTTTCAGGCTTCCGTAGCGTAATGTGGAGGCTGGCTTCCTATGAAGGGTCATTAAATGGGAGCCTTCCTATTTCTGTAGTTGGGCCTGGAGGAATAAGCCAGCTATACTGAACCTCTTCATGGAAGGGGCACTGATTTTTCCATACTGGAAGAGACACCCTTTTTGATTTTGGATATGCTTTTCCCAAATAACCATTTTATCAGTATTATCATTCTTAGAATTGTTGAATGCCTCACATAGATAGTTCCATGGTATCCCATGCATTATTGCTTCTGACCAAGGAATTTACTCAACGTCAAAAGAAAGCAATTAATTGGTAGATGTCCAAGGCACCACTCTTATGTATCCCTTCACCTACAGAAGCATGATCTGTTGAAGAGTCAGTTATGATAGTAGCTATAATACACTACCTCATGAGGAAAACATGCTGTCCTAAAGGAAGCAGTATATGTTCTGAGCTGATGATAAATACAGTATATGTATCACTTTACTAAATTTTAATTCACAAAAACTGGTCATTAAGTAACCCTTATGAGACGATGATGGAAATTTGAACACCAAAGTGGTATTTAATATCAGGAATTATTGCGTGAGATAATAAAGTCTCTATTTTTAGAGATATAAACAATAATGAATGAAATAATATGCTTTTGGGACTTGCTTCAAAATAATCCTCAGTGGGTGGGTGGGGTTAGAGATGAAACAAGACTGGTCATGACTGATAGTTGCTGAAGCTGTGTGATGGGTACATAGTTCACTATACTACTCTCTCCTTTTGTGTATGCTGGAAATTTTCCATAACAAAATGAATAAACGAAAGTTAACAGAAGACTACTGAAATCCTACACAGATAGGACTATCATGGTTTCTGATTCCTAAAGGTGAAGGTTTGGATCAATACAGGATGAAGGACACTAAGCACTTGAATGAATGAGAACATGAAGTAAAGCCTTAAAGTTCTATGCTTTAGTTCTGGCATTGAGAGAGCTGCAAAAAGGGACTATGGGGTTTACCCATGATTCCTTTCTATGTCATGTATAATTTATATATTTTAACTGATTTCCATTTTCTTTCCTCTCGCTTGCCTCCATTATTTTATACAGGTTAAAAACAAACTGAGTCCATAGGTTGCATAATTCGATAAAAGATCATGTAAAACTAGTGGAAGAATGGACTTTATCTTGAACTGGAGCTGGATGTAGTAATTAAGCAGACTGAGGATCTATTACCTTTTGGGAAAGGGATGATTACATTTTGATTATATAGTGGATACTTGCCTTTTTGGTTGTGGAGTGGATACTTGGAACTTTTTTTTAAGTTGGATCCAAACTCCTCCTATTTGAGGGACATCTCCCTTATTTTACTGCTTCTTGTTACAGAAAGCTAGGGACTCCAGATATTTTCTTTCCCTTTCCCTTGGCAGTAAGGGCATGGATATATGGTTTAAACTTCCCCAAACCTGCCTGGGACTCTAAAACTCTAAGTAGGAATGCAAAACTCAGGGATATTTAACAATTATTCATAGTCTTGGAGTTGTGAGTCTGTGTTGGTGACATGTAGCAGAACCCAAACTAAATTGTTCCTGTGGTGTGACCCCGATTGTTTTCTTTGCCTTAGTTTCTTTTACCTTCCGCTCCTTTTCCACATTTGATTCTCTTACCTTCCCACCAGTTACTTGAGATACAAAATTTCTTTCCAATAAATTTCTGCTTAAAACAAGGAGAACTGATTTCTATTTGCTCCTAAAACCCTTCATGTATACCAAGATTTTCCAGTTATAGTAAAACAAATCTTTAATGTACTCATTAAAAATAAAAGCTCATTTATATTTTAAATTTAAATTTAAGAATAGAACAAAATATTATATTATTATCTTATCAGGTATGACCTGTTGTTCTCATTTACATTTAATGAGAATTTTGGTACAGAAAGGTGCCTAAGAACATACGCATTAAGTAAAGCAAAAATAAATATCAGCAAATATTCTAAGCCATATTAACTTAACAAAAACTTAAAGTGAAATTATTTTGTAAAGTTAGATTATCAAATCTTCAGATATAAAAAATGCTACTTTAACTCATTTTACAAACATGTTCACTGTATGCCCATTTACATTTAAAGTTATGCTTTTACAGACAGAAAGTGAATCCAAGAATGTCATGGTAAAACAAAAGATTAAAACACTAAACATTTACTTGACTTTAACTACCAGAAAAGTAGATCACAGTTCCTCAGGAATAACATTAGATAGCATGTGGTATATATGAAAATACTATTTTGATATATAACAAATTAAACGATGTTAAAATGTTATTTAAGATAAAAGAAAATAATGAATTAAATGAATTAATATGACTATCTTACACTTAAATTCAGGGGTTTTTTTTGGTACGAGTGCAGTGAGAGTATAAAATGGTATAAGCCTCTTAGAAACCAAGTTTCAAACTACTTAAGGTGCTCTCTTGTTGTGTACCAAGTGTCCCCATAATTATATTGTTTCACGGTGCAGTTACAATTTTTAACATGCTTTTTGAAAGACAGTATTTCATTTAAGACTCACAAAAAACCTTACAAGAATGAGAGGACAGGTATAATTTATCTCTAAAACAAAATAATCTGAGGTTCAGAGAAATAGTGTCCCAAATCTTTATTTCCAAAGTGAAGCATCAGAGCCAAGAAACAATTGCAAATCTCCTCCCAAATACTCCATGGACTTATGTACCTATTCTAGTGCTGTGGGAACAGCTTTAATACAGGGTGATTGTTGATATTAATGTTCATGAAGTTTTTCCTCTTGAAAGCATCTTCTCAACACCCTTTCTCCCCGTTACCTCAAAGCTGTGCTAAATATTGGATTGGATACAGGTGACAAGGAAGAATTAAGTAACCATTATGAACAAATTATAAGTCACAAAACATCTTTCTAGATGCTGAAAAATAATTCTCACAAGACTGGAAAGCCAGTAAAGAATAGTCCAGAGACTTAGGACAAAGAGAGGTATGTTAAGTTAGGCAGCTTTGAGTAGGTAGAGAGATAAGATGGTTGTGTACAGGTGTATATATGTATGTGTTTGGTGAGGGACTGCCAGTATATTTACTGTTTCTAGTCATTAATCTTTTTGTTCTATTTAATATCAGTTGAAAAATAAAATTTTTGTTTATAATTAGCTGGAAGACTTAGGAATAAATCTTATGCTAAGTGGTACTAAAAACTATGATTAGTGACTGCGGCATGCTAACTAGGTGTACAAAAAAAGGACATGATCAAAGGTTTTTAGTCTCAAGAAAACATCAAGGGATATCCATGTGAAATGTGACATTTGAATAATCTGCCTGAAACAATCATATGACTGCTATTTTCATGTTTTTCATTTAAAGCAAAAAGTTCATGAATTACATTTTTAATACACACCTGCCAACGGAACACACTGCTTTACATGTGTAATAAGGTTGTCTGCTGGAGTTCTCAAGATCATAAAGTACAATCACACCATCTGAACCACCTGATAACATGCTAATAATAAAAAAGTTCACATTAATTTGTCATTTTATGTACTTCATTATATACCTCTGAAAATTACTGATCCATAAACACCCAAATGTATTATGTCCACAAATATAATACAGAGTAAACCTTCATTAACAGAATTTTTAATAAAGTAAAATTCCTCAATCTAGTATTTGTAGAAGTAATATAGAAAGATTCGATCTGTGACCATTTAAAGTTCACCTTTATAATTCCAAAAAGGACAGTAAAAACAAGATGGCAAAAAATCTATCTTAATTAAGAAAGTAAAATATTATGAAGTCATTCTTAATATCTTTTTTTTTCTCTGATTCTTAATATCTTAATTAAAATTGTGATAGGGGCGCCTGGGTGGCTCAGTGGGTTGAAGCCTCTGCCTTCCGCTGGGGTCATGGTCCCGGGGTCCTGGGATCGAGCCCCGCATTGGGCTCTCTGCTCAGCAGAGTGCCTGCTTCCCTTCCTCTCTCTCTGCCTGCCTCTCTGCCTACTTATGATCTCTGTCAAATAAATTTTAAAAATCCTTAAAAAAATTGTGATAAATGAAAATGGTATCAGACCAGCTATTACTGATACTAGTTATCTGACTCTGGGCAAGTTACTTCACCTGTCTAAGCTTTCAAACATTTGTGAAATGGGGTGTATTTTCATCTAAGTCATCAAGATGATGTAAAGATAAAAGTTTTATCTGAGTTTTATACTGCCTCATAAAAAATAAAGGATTAATAAATGTTATATTTAATATTAAAAACACATTTACTCACTTTATTCAACTTTGACCACCTGAAATGTTAGGTGCTGCTAATACAATCTGCTAATACAATTGTCTGTAAGACAGGCATTGTTTATGTCTTTCAAGAGTCTACAATCTAGCAGAAAAGACAGATCTATGGGTTTATATATCTAAATGAAGAATTGCTATTTGTTAATCTTATTGTTCATAAGCAAAGCTCATGTTTCTGTCTCATCTGGTTCTCTGATTTTACTCTTTGGTAAATTCCTAAGAAAGGGCTAATGAGAGCAACAGCCCCTGAATTCTTATATGTTATTGACAATTTGTCTGTTCTTTTGTACTTGAAAATCAATCTGACTGGATATACAACCCTTGACTCACGTTTTATTTCCCTGAATATATGAGATAATAAGCTTCATTTCTTTGGGAATAAAGAAAGTTTAGTTTAGAAAGTTTAGTTTAGTTAAAATAGGATTTTCTTTCCCTTATATGTAGTTTTAGATCTTATTTATTTTAGGAAACTTTTCTTGGAGTATACCTTTAATATTGACTCTGTTCTCTTCCTTTGGGTTTCTTCTCTGGGAATTCCTATTAAATGTATGCTGGGTCTTCTTTGTCTATCTCCCACATGTGTCCCCATTTCTTGAATTCTTTATCTTTCTCCATTTCTCCTTGATTTTTAAAAATATCCACCTTTCTACCATCTGTTTCTAAGCTATTACCTCTTGTATTCATTTGCTTGTGTTCTTTATGCTTTAGTCTTCATTTCTGAAATATTTGCCATTTATTACTTTTTCTTGAGTTTGTTCATCTCATTTCTGAGTTTTCTTTTTTAAAGATTTTATTTATTTATTTGACAGACAGAGATCATAAGTAGGCAGAGAGGCAGACAGAGACAGAGGGGGAAGCAGGTTCCCTGCTGAGCAAAGAGCCCGATGCGGGGCTCGATCCCAGGACCCTGAGATCATGACCTGAGCCGAAGGCAGAGGCTTAACCCACTGAGCCACCCAGGCGCCCCTGATTTCTGAGTTTTCTTAATTCCAACTTTTTTCTTTCAGATCTTGTATCTTTTTAAAATGACACTTGGCTAGTTTTAAAATACTAGGTTAGCGTTCTCAACTATTTCATAGGTATATCTTTCTGGCACAGCTACACTGTCTAAAGGGGTATTACTTTGTCTCTTTGTTCTTATAATAATTTTGAATGGACTTTGATTCAAATCCTATTATTTTGCTCATATTTACATGAAATTAATTTTTAAAAACTTTTATAGAAAGGAGTCTTGGTTTAGAATAATATTTAAATTTTATATCTCTAGAATATCTTCCTTTTTTTTTTTTAAATAAAATTTTCAATACATTGCACCTCACTTTCAAAGGTTTCTTGGTTCTGTTTACCTCCTCAATTTTTTTTCCTGGGCCATCTTTTCCCTCTGTTTCTACTGTTCCTATACTGCTCAATTTGGATTCTATTCCAAGCAGTTTCTCCTCACTATAGGGTTTTGCCCTTTAGGAGATCTTCAGTTGATTAGCTGGAGAGATCATAGGGCCCAGAAAACTCCAGCCCCTTCCAGTCTTAATGTGAACCCCTTAATAATTGGGAGTATGTCATCCTCTCCCAGTGTTACCACTGTAGTCAAAACAGCTTGCTGACCTTTCAAGTAACGTTGGTTATTTTGGAGTTAGCAGGTCTACTAGATGTTCCACTGGTTTTCACTGTCTCTTCTGATATAGAAGCTGATACCACACAGATCTTGTAATTCTCAGTGATTTGTTCCCAGTCATCCATATTTTGTGGTTTTTGGTGATATCTGATCATTTATACTTGTTCTAAGTGTTATACATTAATTGTTTTATATTGCCCTCTTTAGTTTCTTTGTTACTAAAAGTGCAAGATAAGGAACTTGTGCCACAAATGAACACGATTCATTCTTCACTGAGAAAGTCATGCTGTTAAAAATAAATTGTGTGCTTAGTGATGTACTAAACTTACATTCTGGTACAAGCTCCTTATCTTGTTGTTAACCAGTTACAAAGGGTACATGAACCAAAAGTATGTCCAAGCAGCACTGATTTACAGACTTGTTTTAAGAAAAATTCAATACCAATTTGTAGGACAATAGGTTTATTTAAAAGTAATTCTTCAAAGTTCTTCACTGAAACAGTTCTAAAAATCTGATTGATGATGGATAGTAAAAAAAGACAGCAAGTAATGCCACGCTAAAGTGTTCACCACAAAACTTTTGTAGTTAACTAAGTATATATATAGGAAAATATTTATAAATTTTAACAACTACAATTTTTATTTTCATTGATAGAATCTTGCAGCTTGTTTGGGCACAACTATGAGTTACTTGCATATCAAAACATCAAAATGAGTTCTGAAAATACTTTTGCTTCCTATTTTAATTTTGTGAAATACTTTTTTTTTTAACCATGGCACTGCATGTATTCTTAATGCAAAAACAAAAAATCATATTCAAAGTGGACATTTTAACTGAATTTAATTTGTATTTATAATAATGACAGATGTTTCATCTTTGCTAGAATGGTTTCCAAAAGCTTTCCTTGGATTCTATTAATTGGGTGGAACAACTGAACCACTATTGGAAAGAAATGATTCTGAATTTGAAGGGTCTGTGAACAATGACATTATTTAACTGTGAGGTTATTATTCTGCTTATAGAGTAATCACAGTAAGAGATATAATTTCATGTTTTTATATGGACAAGAAACCTGTTATTAAAGATGAACAACAATAGCTTAGAAGAATTTAGAAGCTATCAAAGAAAATTCAAGCTTCACAGAATGATATGCAAATGTGCTTTATGCAATTGCACTTGTGAAAACATTACTTTCAGGGAGACTTCTTAAAATAACTCCTAACTTTGGAAATAAATGCTTCTTTACCAGATGTGCATATTCTGGTTTCTGTTCTGGTTTCAGTGATATCACTGAAACTCTCATGATGGTCAGTAAATATTAAAAAATATTTTGAGCAAATTATATGTGCACTGACTTTCTTAAGAAAAATATCAATATTTAATTTTCCATTAAACATGCATTTTGCTTTTTATTATTCTCTTTGCTGCCAAAAGGATTTAATGCAAAATACAAGTCTTGGCAAACAAGTGAAATAGTTATAGATTTCACCACGCAAAGATGAAAAGCACTGTAGTAAGAATCTTGACTTTTCTCAATATGTTCCGCAAAAAGACTCCTCAGCCTTTATTTCTCACACATATTTTATGCACATATAATTTGTAATTTCTCATATTTCTCATTGACTTGGACAACTGGTAGCCTACTGGCTTCATGTACTTCACAGGTTAGACAAATGATCTCTATTCCAAATGGTTGGCTGGAAAAGCACCACTGAATACCTTTTCCACCAGTACCCATGATCAAAAGAAATCAGCTATCCCTTTCTGTTAGTGTCATTATTTTATAAGCAAATGGCCCACAGCTGACCTTGAATGCGAAGTGCTATGTTGCATCTGGAAAAGTTCAGAACAAAGAAAAGAATTATTGCTGATCATCTTAGATTTAACCATGTGCTAAAGTGAGAATGTGTTCACTGTTCATGTTTCCCATATACTACTAGCTGGGACTATGACAGTGGCTGAAAATTAAAAAGAGAATTCTGTCAAACCTGTCTGGTTCATTTTAATGTAAATAACAGTAACACTTCATTATAATGTAAAAACTCTGGGGCAATGCCAAACACATGATACAACAAACTTCAGTTACTGTTATACTTGTTCTAACTACACACCACATGAAGCTTTTAGAAATTTCTTGTAAGAGTAATATGGGATCAAGATGTTTTAAGTGGGGGGGATGACATGTTCATATTTGCATTTTTCAAAGCACTCTGGCTGTTGTATGGACAATGGACTCAAAGGAGTAAAAGTATAGGTGATAATGCTTTTGATTAATAGGAGTAGAGGCAACCATTTATGATATGCCAGGTCCTATGCTAATCATGTTACACATAAAATCTCAATTAAATTACAACAAACTTATCAGGTAACTATTATTGTTAGCACTGTATAGCTAAGGCAAGTGAGGATTAAAAAGGTTAGGTCAGGGGCGCCTGGGTGGCTCAGTGGGTTAAAGCCTCTGCCTTCGGCTCAGGTCATGATCCCAGGGTCCTGGGATCGAGCCCCGCATCGGGCTCTCTGCTCAGTGGGGAGCCTGCTTCCTCCTCTCTCTCTGCCTGCCTCTCTGCCTACTTGTGATCTCTGTCTGTCAAATAAATAAATAAAATTAAAAAAAAAAAAAAAAAGGTTAGGTCAACTGCTGAAGGTCACTTAGCTGCTAAGTGAAAAGCCCAGGAGGAGGAGCTCAAATAAAGGTCTGGATTTCTACAAGCTTAATTCTCCAACATATAGTTTCACTTTTTATATTCTATTTCTTTTCCCATTAAACTCCTTCAGAATAGCAACTCTGTTTTAAATTGGTACCTAAAGCACATACCCTAGCACTTAAAAGCCCTCTGTATCAAAGGAAGTTCCATGTCGGTTACAATGAATATATTTATATAAAGTAGTTTGGAAATGTTTACCTGGCAACATTTTAAGGGTGTGATCTTATTTATTAAATTAGTAATGTCAGATTTATAATGCCACAATTTAGAAATTTTACTACTTTTTGTGAACCTTTACGTAAGTAATTTGAAAGCAAGATTTTACTACATCTCACTTTGAACAACAAAAAAAAGGCCGTTAAATTTATAAACTTACTATCTTGCTTCAACAGGTTCAATGTCAAGGGTGTTAACTCCACTGCCATGGATCCTTTCAACATCTCTGTCTTTGTTTAACTCCAGTCCCAAAACCCTTCAAAAAAAAGAAAAATGGAAAAGGGTGAAAGGAAAGATAAAACTAAACAATAATAAAGTAATTTAAGCATAAAAACATCCTTATTTCACCAAAATTACATGTAGTACAAAAACTGCAAGTAATGCTTAAATCTTCTACCACACATCCAAAGGTATTTATAGATTTACGGGATCCCTGGGTGGCTAAGTTGGTTAAGCTGCTGCCTTCGGGTCAGCTCACGATGCCCAGGTTCTGGAATTGAGTCCCACATCGGGCTCCTTGCTCAGCAGGGAGCTTGCTTCTCCCTTGGCCTGCCGCTCCCCCTGCTTGTGCTCGTACTCTCCCTCTCTCTGACAAATCAAAAAAATGGAGGGGCGCCTGGGTGGCTCAGTGGGTTAAGCCTCTGCCTTCGGCTCAGGTCATGATCTCAAGGTCTTGGGATTGAGCCCCGCATCAGGCTTTCTGCTCAGCAGGGAGCCTGCTTCCCCCTCTATCTCTGCCTGCTGCTCTGCCCACTTGTGATCTCTCTCTGTGTGTCCAGTAAATAATAATAAAATAAATAAAATCTTTAAAAAAAAGGTATTTATAGATTTTTAAAGACCTTACATGAGTTTTAAAAAAATACCAACAGGAACAATTACATGTAAAGAATTTCTCCAGGTACTTCATTACGGTTTTTTTTTTTTAAGATTTTATTTATTTATTTGTCAGAGAGAGAGAGAGAGAGAGAGAGAGGAGCGCACAGGCAGACAGAGTGGCAGAGGAAGAAGCAGGCTCCCTGAGGAGCAAGGAGCCCGATGTGGGACTCGATCCCAGGACGCTGGGATCATGACCTGAGCCGAAGGCAGCCGCTTAACCAACTGAGCCACCCAGGCGTCCCACTTCATTACGTTTTTATTAATGTATTTAGAAACTGAAATAAACTTTCATGAAAAGTTAAATTCTGATATCTTAAACTTAACTGAGGACACCTAGTGGACAAAAGCTTTAATTACAGTTTTTTTTTTTTTTTAAGATTTTTATTTATTTATTTGACAGAGATCACAAGTAGGCAGAGAGGCAGGCAGAGAGAGAGAGGAGGAAGCAGGCTCCCCGTGGACCAGAGAGCCTGATGTGGGGTTCGATCCCAGGACTCTGAGATCATCACCTGAGCTAAAGGCAGAGGCTTTAACCCACTGAGCCACCCAGGCACCACAAATTACAGTATTTTTTAAAAAATTCCCTGAAGTGTTTCTAGGCCTTAGGTAAAATACAATGAGTATGTTCAAACAAAAATTAAGCACACTTTTAAAAATCCAATTAACTATCTATAAAAAGATCATTAACAAGTACTCTTACAAATTAAGTTGAATGAAATTTCTTATATTACATAACTATAAACCATCATTATTCTGAAAAGGATATTAAGATTAAATGAGTTAATACATGAAAAGTGCTCATTACAATGACTAGTAAGTGCCCAGTGAATGTCTTATTAGAATGTCTTAGTCTTTTGGATGTTAAGGAACATTTACGTTAATTTAACTAGAATGATTTCTGAATTCATTACTGACCAACATGATGCCATCTATATGAAAAATTTCAGCTTATGCGTCAATTTAAAAAAAAAATAAAAATGCACAGTGCTAGAAAAGGTATAAATTGATACTTTTATGTCCTTACAGTAGCAGTATATAAACATTATAAACATTTTAATAATCATTTTTGCATATTAAATGTTTGATTTAAAGATATACAGAGGCCTTTGTTTTCACAAACAGTTTAGCCTTAGGTTCAAATATCCAGTCTAACACTTCCTACTTTTCTGACTTTGATCAGTAACAGTAACAGCTAATATTAAGAGCCTACCATTAGTCGACACTGTGATTAATAGTAAAATAAGTGTAATAAGTGTTAATCTGAACTGATAGATTTCCTAGGTGGTAGGTTATATTAGTAACTGTTCTTTCTGATTATAAATCTAAGACATAAGTAATCTGTCTAACACCATACATCTAATAGCTGGCCGAACTGGGATCTGAACTCTTGACACTTTCTCTCCAAACCATTATGCTGTTCTGCCATCTCTGAGCTTCAGTATTTCATCAGAAAATAATTTTTCACATTTTTTGGTGAAATTCCCATTTCTTCTTAAAATATTTTTCTATTTTTCAATTTTACTTTTTTTTTTTTTGAGAGTGAGCGAGCATGGGTGAGGTGGGATGGGGGAGGGGAGAGGGAGAAGGAGAGAATCTTAAGCCCCAACACAAGTCTGGATCTCACAACCCTGAGATCCTGACCTGAGCCAAAATCAAGACTGAGATGCTTAACTGATTGAGCCACCCAGGCACTCATATTTGATGATTTTTCAAATAACAGTAATCTGTGCTTCTCGTAACCAGTAAAATACCATACAAACACGAACAAAGGTAATTACCCCTTCCTTGAGTTCCTTTCTCTGAACAGTGAGAAATGTAGCTCTTACTATCATTAATATGTTTATTTATCTGAACAATACAAATGAATGTAACCAATCTCCCATCACCAATACCATCCCCATCCCCAACAAGAAAATTGCTTACCAGGCATGGGCTTTGATTTCTGCCTCCCCTAACACTCCTATCACCTGAGCTTGTCAGTCCCCACAGACTACCTCCTCAGCCTGCTCACTCTAATTCCAGCCTGTGTATGGAAGCCTGTGTATGGAAGCCTACCTAAAGACTTTAGGACTGAATTTTAAGGGAACTAAAAGGGGTTAAATGAAGAAAAGTAAGAGGGTAATATGGTAGGTAAACAAGGGTAGGGTGTGTGTGGAAGGAGGCAAGGTGTGCAAAAAAAGAGTTAACACAGCATGCCAGAGACTGCTATCCTTAGAAAGGCCTACTTGCAAGATTGGCCTTTGTCTCCTTCTGTGATTTCAGGAGGGTTCTCATCATTCCTGGATAAGAGTGGTTCACTGAGCCTCAACTATGTGGAGCCAACAAGGTGCTCTGTGATGAATACCTGCTGTCCTTCTGGGTGTCTGGAATTTTGGCACATGTTAAATACATGCATGCACATGCCAGAAATTCTGGTTCATGCTCTAAAAGAACAGATAAAGTCCTTCAGACAGAAGGGAAATGATATTTGAAAACTTGGGATATCAGGATTGAGGACAGAGCAACAGAAAAGATAAATATCTAGGCAAATAAAACTGACAAAGTATGCTTGATAGCTGAAAAAAAATGTATAACATTATCTGATGGGGTTTACAATGTATGTAAATGCAACATGTGAGACAACATATATGATGGAGAATAAAGAGTGATGAAGTTTCTATATGCCAAATGAAGCAGTAAAATATTGATTCTAGTGCTCGCTTCGGCAGCACATATACTAAAATATTGATTCTAAGCAGAGAATGAAAAGTTAAATGGATGTTTTATAATTCCTAGAGCAATCACCAAAAACAATTATATAACAAGATGTCACAAGAGATAAAATGGAATATTAAATAATGCTCAAATAATTCCCAAAAAAGCAGGAAAGGGGGAAAAATGTGGAGCAACCAGCACTCTCATCCCTCACTGGTGGGAATGTTAAGCTTCTAGAAAACTACCAGTTTCTAAAAAGTGAAACACAGGCTCTAGTCATTCCCCTGTTAGGCATGCAGCCAAGAGAAATAAAAGTACATTTCCACACAAAGACTCGTACATGAACATTCACAGCAACTTTATATGTAATTGCCCAAAACTGGAAACACTTAAATGCCATCAACAAGTGAATGGATAAATAAACTGTGATATATCCACAGAACACAGTATTTCTCAACAGTAAAAAAGAATCAAAAGGAGAAATTTCAAAATAATTACGCTGAATGAAAAGACCAGAAAAAGCATAATTTATACAAAATTCTGGAATATGCAAGTAATCTATGCTGACAGTAAGCAGAGGAGTGGTTTCCTGGAATAGAACAGCATGAAGCAGGGAAAGAAATAAAAAGAAGCATTACAAAAAGTTAGGATGCAATTTTTGGCTTATGGATATTAGTTATTTTGGTGGTGATGGCTTCAAAAGCATGTATGTATGTCAAAACCCATCCAACTGTTTACTTTAATTTAATGTGCAGTTTACTGTGTGTCAATTATACCTCAAGAAAGTTGTAAAAAAAAAAAAAAGGTAGGTAAGAATTGTAAACTTTGCACATCAGTGTTTATGCTTTTGCCCTTAATCATTGACAATGAAGAAATTGGGGTAAATTAGAGTAGACATCTTCCTGAAATAAAAAAGGACTGTGTAGTTGTTTAGTTAAGCAAAGACATCACTTAATGAGGGGAATCTTTAAAAAGAAACACTACCTTCAACACTTTATCTCAACTTAAATATATAAGCAATCCTCACTTTGCACAGTTTGCAAATGAAGCACAGAATGGAAGTTACCATGATTGAAATAACCAGACCCCCAAACAATATGTTTCAAAATTCAGTTGCCATGGTGTATTAATTGTGACTAATAGCACAAAGCACAAAGTTGGCTCCCAGCTTTTCAGTCCACAAATCACTACAAAAATAACATGAACATCATAACTCGTGAGCAATTTACATGACTACTTTCAAAGTCTGCAGGTGACTGGTTACTGTGGATTTGTTATTCAATTCATACAGAGACTGCAAAGTTCTGTGCTTCTGAGATAAACTTGTATGAAATTTTAGAAAAATGGATACTGAAAAGAGGGAACTGACCAACAAAATGGAAGTGCACCAAAAATAAGCTAAGTGATAATACTGGAAATAAAACTCAAATGGAATGTAAATGGAGTTACAGAAGAAATAGCTGACTGTGGAAATGTTGACACTGTGGCCATTTGAGACTCTCTAGAGAAAGACTGAGGAAATCAATGCAGGTGAGTGAACTTATCCAAATAAATGAGGAAAAGTGGTTGTGATGAGAAGGCTGAAGAGGTCTGAGAGGAAATGACACTGGCAAAAACGTTTACATTAAAAACTCTCAGAGATATTTCATGACACTGAAATGCAAAGGACAAAATGTTGGAATCTGATTCAGAAAGAATGATAATTAGCCAAAATATAGAAATATACTCAACTTGCATTAGAAGTTATACAATGAGAAGATCAGTGCCACTCAAACTACTCTTGATTTCAGATGGATTTTTCTTTAAACAAAGAAATAACTGAGTTTTCATTGTTTCTAATGTCTTCTATTACAGCGTACTAATATTAGCTTCACTATTTTTTCATTTCTTGCCTATTTTTATGACAGTAAAAGTTTACTGCTTTGAAGGGGCACGTGCACCCCAATGTTTATAGCAGCAATGTCCACAATAGCCAAACTATGGGAAGAGCATAGATGTCCATCAACAGATGAATGGATAAAGATGTTGTATATATACACAACGGAGTACTATGCAGCTATCAAAAAAAACCCCAAATCTTGCCGTATGCAATGACGTGTCTAGAACTAGAGGGTATTATACTAAGCAAAATAAGTCAATCAGAGAAAGACAATTATCATATGATCTCACTGATATGAAGAATTAGAGAAACAAGACAGAGGATCATAGGGAAAAATGAAAGATGAAACTAGAGAGGGAAACAAACCGTAAGAGACTCTTAATCTCAGGAAACAAACTAGGGTTGCTGGAAGGGAGGGGAGTGGGAGGGATGGAGTGGCTGGGTGATGGACATTGGGGAGGGTATGTGCTATGGTAAGTGCTGTGAATTGTGTAAGACTGATGAATCAAAGACCTGTATCCCTGAAACAAATAATATGTTAATAAACAATGTTAACAAGAAAAGTTTACTGTTTGACAAAGAAATTTTAAATATCACAGAACAATGGTAATTGTTCCCCATCCACTGATTATGCAAAGCAAGGACTATCAGAATATTTATATGCCAGTTGTTTGAAGTAGAGTTAAATATGCTGAATGGAATGCCACATCATCTTCTTTTACAAACCATACCCACAACTATATGTACTCTATGATTTTCAAAAATATGTTTTATTTGGGGATCTGGCGTGACTTAATCGGTTAAGTGTCCCACTCTTGATTTTGACTCAGGGTCATGAGACTGGGCTCTGTGTCAAGCTCTGCACTGAGCATAGACCCTGCTTAAGATTCTCTCCCTCTCTCTCTGCCCCTCCCCTGCTTGCAAGTGTGCATGTGTGTGTGTACTCTCTCAATAAATAAATAAATTAAAATTTAAAAATGTTTTATTATTAACTTATCATTTTAATTGAGTAAACATTTAAGGCATATGCAAAACAAATGACTATGGAATCTCAAGACATGCAATTGAATGTGGAATCTTTCTCAAGCAATGGTTGTCAGTCCTGGCCATACACTATTATCACCTATGGAGCTCTAAAGAAATTCCAGAATTAATTAATTAATTAATTAAATTTAATTCAGTTAAATCAGAATTTCTGGGGTTGCAACCTTGGCATGAATACTTTTTCCAAAGTATTTTTTCCAAATCACCTTAGGTGATTCCAATATTATGGCAAAGTTGAAACAAACTGTTCTTATTAATTTCCTCCAGTCTTTCATAATATGATTTTCTCAATAATACCTCATTAAAAGCACTTTATTTTAAACAATTTGTTTGGATCATTTAAAAAGTGGTCCATTTAGTTTAAGAATAACAATTCTTTTTGACTTTGTAGTTCATTAGTTCTTATTAAAATGGCATAATCAGAAAAATAAAACTGGCATTATCAGAATTAGGGACAAATACAGATTTTTGATAAGCATATAAAGAAACTGGTGGGAGGGATGCCTATGGGATTACTAGATTATAGGTTTTTAGTCACAAGTGTGAAGTATGCTGGGGGAAGCAGCATGTTTTACACGGGAAGTGAAATCCATTCACAGATGGATTAATCTGGTGACATTCTAAGGAGACATTCACTATTTCAAAACTGTACTTCTTCTAATGAAGATGTTTAGGTCATGGAATTTTAACAGAGTGATACTTAGCTGCATTGTCAGACAGAGGTCTATTTGGGATTAAAAGAATCTGGAGAAACCCAGTATTTTAGACCCTCAGTAGCTCACATGATTTAAATTATTACTGATATGATAAGACTTCTGAACTTACTAGGGAAAAACTAATGTTGCTTCTTTTCAAAAAAGTACAGCTATTTTCAGTAAAACTAAAGGTCTTACAGTCAAGTTCATTCACTTTCCAATGTTTAATTTGCTAATGCTAATGGAAGAACTGAAAACTACTTGGTGGAAACAAGCCAGATTATCAGAGGAGATTGATCAGTTTTGACAAACATACATTTTGAGTTTCCGAAATCACTATAAACTCTGGATATGTCTGTATGCTTTTATTAGAGTGGATCACTGAGCTGGATAGGAATTACTGTCAACTCTGCACTGAAAGGAGGTAGAGACAGAGGGCTAACTGTAGATGCAGCCCAAACATGTTTAAAATTGATCAAAATGTAGCTAAAAGATTGTTTACTTATTTAGTTGAAATTACATGTAATATCTGAAACATTTGTCCATTCTAAAAGCATAATACTAAATGTAAGTCTGATACAACATTTTAGAACACAAAATATCATGTAAATTGCTTGCCAAAAACAGGTAAAAGATTATTACAATGCATTACAATAATTTATTATTTTTGTCTGTTTTCAGCTGTGGTAGGGAACCTAGAAGGTGACTTCCATTGTCTCCGCCTCCTGGTAGTCACACCTGCAGGTAATTTCCTTTCCTTGTGTCCTTGAGTGTGGGCTAGACCCAATGACTCACTTCTCCTGAACAGAATACAACAAAACTGATGAGATACCATTTCTGAGATCAGATTATAAGGAATCTGGCTCACATCTTGCTTGCCCTTTCCTGCTCTCTTTCTTTCTTGCTTTGATGAAAGCCAGCTATCATGTTGCGATTTGAGAGGTCTATGTGAAAAATAACTGGAACTGAGGGAGACCTCTGGACCAAAGTCAGGGAAGAACTAAATCCTGTCCTGAGTGAGTTTGAAAGTGGATCCTTCCAGAGTCCAGTCTTGAAATGACTATAATCCCAGTCAATATCTTCATTGCAGCCTTCTGAGAGACTCTGAGCCAGAAGACCTAGCTAAGACACACACCGATTCCTGACCCCAACACTTGTGAGTTAATAAACCTTTTGTTGTTTTAAGCTAAGTTTTAGAGGGTACTTTGTTACCCTCTCACTGATAACTTATGCATGGGGTACTTTGTTACCCACCCACTGATAACTAATGCAGCAGGTAAGTCTTCTTTTGGGATATTAGAAAAAAATCATATCCATCAGTTTTTCAATAAGCAACTGTATTCTGCTTTTCTCTCCTTAAGTTTCTTTAAAAAGCCATCAGTGTTGGCAGTTCCTACTTCTTTTCCTGGCATTCTTCAACTCACTGAAATCTTACTTTATTCGCATGATTCTCCTGAAAATGCTCTTCCCAAGGCCATCAGTTTTCACACTGTTGGTTAAATATAATGCACACTTTTAGTTCCCTTTATTCCTATTTCTTGAATGCATGCTATTCACTCAACAGAAACTCTTCTGCATCTCCTTTCTCATGTCTCTTTTCTCAGAGGTCAAGACAATATACTAATAAGAAAATATGCACATAATACAATTTCAGTAGTAATAAATTGAACAGATAAGCAGAGTGATGGGATGGAGAACCACTAAGAGCAAGAACAGGGCTAGGCCCAGCAAACGACATATAAGGGCTTCCTCTTCTTTCAGGTTATGAGACATTTTGTTGCCCTGGTTTTGCTGCCACAGTTCATTTTTAGTCTCTTCTTCTTCCTAACTTTAAATGTTGATGTTTCTCAGATTTTTGGTCACTGAACTGCTTTTCTTACTCTACAAGTAATGCCTAGATGATCTCATCTCCACCTCACTTCATGGCATCTCACATTAAAGATATCTCAATTTCTTCTGAGCATTAAATATGTACACTCAACTTTGTCCTCCTCTTCACAGGTTCTCTGAAAGCAATATGGGAAGGGGTGCCTAGGTGGCTCAAGTCAGTTACGAATCTGATGTCAGTTCTGGTCATAATCTCAGGGTCCTGGGCTCCCCACTCACTGGGGAGTCTGTTTGTCCCTCTCCACCTGGCCCTCCCCCATGCTCCTGCTCTTTCTCTCTCAAATGGGTAGATAAAACCTTTAAAAAATTTTTTAAAGTAATATGGAAAAGTCAATATGGGCAAGTTACATTCACTCTGCTACATAAAAAGCACATACCTGGGAATCACTGTTGACTTTTTCCATTATTTACTAGAATCAACCAATTTACATGGCTGGTTGATTCTATTTCTTAAATAAATATATATATTTTGAAAGTCTTCACCATTTTCAACCCAACCGCCATTTCCCAGGCTTCCATCTGCTGTCTTCTGGACAACTGGAACAGTTACCTAACTTGACTCTCACTCTGACTCTCAACTTCAATCCATTCTCCAAGTAGATGACAAAATCCACTGTCACCTTCTTCTCATCTCCATACCTGTTTACCAACTACACAAGGATCTTCCTCACCTAGCGCCGGACTACATCTCCAGCTTCATCTCTTGTCAATGGTCCCCTTGTCTGCTCTAGGCATGGTAAACTTTGTTCAATTCCTGGCCAATGCTCTGCCCTTAACATAATGCTTGGCAAACAAATGCTCAGTAAATATATCGACTGAACGAATGAAGGAATCCTAGGAGAGTAGTTATTCCTTGGGGAGTGGGGAGGAAATGTAATGGGAGGGAAAAGGAGTAAGATAAAACTAAAGGATCTTCCCCAGAAGCCGCGTGTGCATACACCAGCCTACAGGTATGTAGAAGGCATCTTATTTTCGTAAGCGAAGAAATTAAAGTCTAGTTTGGTGAAAGTAAGGTGATAATAAGGCGGGAAAGTGGGAGGCAAGACTAACACAGAAATTGGTCCATATTTGAAATGGCCCGTTTGAGGGAAAAAAAAAAGGTTTTCTTTACCTCCGTGTGGACTCCGCTCTCCGGAGGCGAAGAGGGTCGTCCAAACCCGCCTGTCTCGCTAATAAAAACCCTAACATTCCGTTCCTTCACACTGGCCCGAAAACTGGACGCCGCCATGACAGAGCTCGGAGGCCGGGCTGTAACAGTGGAATCTCCTATTGGCCAAGCAACGTACCATCCGACCAATGGTGAACGCCGTTACTAGAAGGGCGTGAGGACGACGGAGTGGGTGGGCGGGGCCCGCGGCTGGCGAACGTTTGTGTTTCCGTCGTGGCGGATCCGGCTGCGATTTGTGCTTGAATCCCGGCCGACGGCATGGGTTGGTCTCAGAATTTGTTCCGCGCCTTATGGAGAGCGCTGTCAAAGGAAGCGAAGCAGCAAGTAGGCACAGACCAGTTTGGGAACAATTACTACTATGTCCCGGAATACAAGAACTGGAGAGGTGAGATGACAGCGAGAGGAGCGGTTGAGCGGTCAGTAAATAAGGGAAACGTGAGAGTGTCTCGTAAACTAACAGCGTGCGAGGGCTGGGATGTCACCTGGGGGGACAGCCCAAATTCATTCCCCCCTGTCTCCCCTTTACTCTGAGCTGAGCACTTGGAGCCGCGGCCCAGCCCGCAGTGTGCCCGTGGTTCGTGGGTTGCAGCGGCTAGGTGAGGTGTCACCGGCCGCTACCCGCGCGGGCGCCGCACCGCCCACGCAGCTCTCTCCTCCCGGGATCAAGAGCCCACCCGCTGACGACGCCCCGGCGCTGGTCCCGGCCACTAGGCGACCCAGAAAGGGACAAGTCTTCGGAGGTCTTTTTCCAGAGGGCCTTAGGAAGGCCGGGAAGCTGCTTTTCCTCCTCCTGCACCCTTCTTGGCGACCAGGCCGCCCTCCGCTTGCCTCTTTCCTGGTGTTGACCTTTTTCAGTAGCTATGGCGCTGGCCTCACGCGTCACCTTCGTCCAACTGTCAGAAGTGGAACTGTGCACACTGTGGAGAAAAGATCCTCACAAGGTTTTATGTTCCCTTTCCCATGAATTTGCACTCCAAAACCCCGTGGAGCTCACTTTAAGATCATTGCTCTAATAGTGGTGTTTCCTAGGGTTCATGCAAAGTAGTGGAGTTTGGGGAGTTAGGGGACGTTCCTTTCGTTTGAAATCACATCACGTAGCAGCCGTTATAACCTCTTCCATGTGGCTCCGTCATCTCAGTGCAGATCTCAGGCTTTGGGGTCAGAAGGGATTGGGTTAAAATTTCAGCCCTAAAACGTAGTAACTGAGGGAAAACTGACAAGGTATTTGTCCTCCCAAGTCTCAGTCTCCTCACTTGGAAGTTAGAAATGGTAACAATAGCAGTTATTGAGAAGCACTAAAGTCTTTCCAATATTGTGATCCATTCATTTCCGATAGCTCTCGTCAAAGAATTATTCCTTCCTTACTTAGAGCACGTGTAAAGTGTATTCATTGATTTATCACTCAAAATTGTTCTGCTTAGACTTTTTCTGTAACTTAATATCTAAACCTTGTTTCCCATTAAATGAGCTTATAAATTTTGTCAGGGTCGGGAATATGTCTTTTTTCCTTTTTTTTTTTCTTTTAAAGTCCACGAAGAACCTAGCAGGTTGATGGTGTTTCTTCACAAATTGCGACCAGAAGGAAAGATGTTTCTTTTCCATAAGTTGCCAGTAGCATTAAAAAATATGCAAAATGTCTGTTGCCTTTTTTATTGAAGTATAATTTACATACAGTAACACTTATCCTTTTTGGTGTGTGGTTTTATGATTTTTTTTTTCAAATGCATAGTCCTTTAACTATCACACAATCAGGATACCGAATGTTCCTTCATTCCCAAAGTTCCCTCTACCCCTTAGTAATTCATTCCCCTACCTGATAACCAGGCATTGGCAACCACTGATCTGTTTTAACTCCCTACATTTTGCCTTTTCCAGGATATCATATAAATGAAATTATGGAGGAGGTAGTCTTTCCAAGAAAGCTTATTTCAGACAGCGTAATGCAGTTAAGATTGATCCATGTGTCAGTAGTTGTTCCTTTTTATGGCTAAGTAGTAGTTTATTTATGGGTTTACCGCACTTTATCCATTCTCCAGGACTTTGGGTTGTTTCTAGATTTTGGTGATTATGAAGAAAGCTTCTATAAACATTCCCATGCAGGATTTTGTGTGAATCTTTTTCCACTTCTCTTGAGTAAATACCTAGGAGTAAGATTGTTGGGTTGTGTGCATATGTATATGACTTTGTAAGAAACTATCCCACTCTTTTCCACATTGGCTATATCATTTTGCATTCCTGCCAGCAATGTTAAAGAAAATTCTGGTTACACATCCTCACCAGCCCTTTGTATTGTCAGGTTTTTGTTTTGTTTTTATTGTTATTTTAGACATTCTATTAGTTGCATAGTAGTGTCTCATTGTGGTTTTGATTTTCATTTTCCTAATAACTGAGAATGTTGAGAATCTATTTATGTGCTTATTTGCCATCCCTAGATCTTTGGTGAAGTATCCCTTCAAATCTTTCGACCATTAAAAATAATTTTGGAGGGGCACCTGGGTGGCTCAGTGGGTTAGGCCTCTGCCTTCAGCTCAGGTCATGATCTCAGGGTCCTGGGATCGAGCCTCGCATCGGGCTCTCTGCTCGGCGAGGGGCCTGCTTCCTCACCTCTCTCTCTCTGCCTATTTGTGATCTCTCTCTGTCAAATAAATAAATAAAATCTTTAAAAAAAAAATAATTTTGGATCAACTTCCTTGTATCATTTCAGTGGAAATACATACAACATGATTGAAGAAAGATTTAAATTAACAAAACCATGTGTGTTCTAAAACAACATAATTTGTGAGTCAAAGGATATGTTGATCTTTAATCTTGTGATGATACCAAATGGTTTTCCAAAGTGATTATAAATTTCTACTTCTATCAGCTTAATATTTGGAATTCATGTACTCTTTGCTGTGAGAAAATGAGGCTTTTATTGATGATATAGGAGAATCATTGTATGCTGCTATATAACATATCTGTGTTACTCCATTTTTAGATAATTGAAGCCTGTGGCACAGACACATATTACAGTCTGTAAATACTGTCACACATTTCCTAAGCTTTCTGCTTTTTATAGGGGGGGAATGTCTTTCTTTGTTGCAATGCAAGTTTTCAAAAAATGAGTCGTCTAACTTTCTTATTTACTTGGTATGAAAGATGGTTTTTTGAATTGAGTTTTTTTGAATTGAATGAATTGTTAAGCATTTAACATCACCATTGAAGAGTATTTAAGAACTCTTCAGAGGAAATGACTTTTTCTTCTAATTCAGTTAATTAGTGTGGTGCCAGTCATTAAAGAACTACCATACTTTCCACATAGGATATTATTTAATGAGAGCAAAGATACTTATGCAATTTAAAATAAATCTCTGGAGTATTGTCCAGTCAGCTGAATTTAAGTTTAGAATTGATTGTTGAAATTTTAACTTAAAAAAAAAAAAACATATTGGCGT
This sequence comes from Martes martes, assembly GCF_963455335.1. Taxonomy (NCBI): domain Eukaryota; kingdom Metazoa; phylum Chordata; class Mammalia; order Carnivora; family Mustelidae; genus Martes; species Martes martes. Next base: position 76,515,784 of record NC_137892.1, on the reverse strand, counting down.
CTGAGAATAAGAAGATTGTGAAGATAACATTTGTTGGCGTTTTTAAGGAAAATTTGTTAATCAGCATATTATTATTATTGAAAGTTTGCTTGCTGTATGGAAGATTACTTAGTAAAGGATTTCCCAAATAAACTTTGTCTAGAACTTTCCTTTGGTATTGCACCCTTTTAATTTATAGTGCCTCCGAGTTTTTATCCATCTGGTTCCATTTATCTCATGTTTCAAAAGGAGTTCCCTTCCTAAGGTAAATTCTTGTATACTTAATTCTGACCAGAACCTCTTTGAACGTTATTTTATTATTTTCATCTTTATCTTTTGCACATTTATTAAACATCTGCACCCAGTTAACACTAACAAGTTTATTACTGAAAGATTATTTTGAGTTGTTAATTTCCTAATAGACGTTGTGAATGTCCAAATTTGGCAAGGAAGGTAAATATCATGCATAATTTGCAAAAAACAAGGCTTGGACTATTGTCTTTGGCTCTGGACACCACACTTCAGGAGAGATGATTGAAAATCTAGAGTGTCCAGACAGGAGTAGTTATGAAAATGAAAATTTCTAGAAATTATATCTATGACTATTAGCTGTGAATTTTGAGGAAATTTATCCTTTGAAGATAAGATTTAGGAGCAGCTTCAGATACTTGGAAGATTGTTGTATAGAAAAGGATTAGGTTCATCTCTGTAGCCCTTTAAATCAGAACTTAGGTCAGAGGGGAGATATTTACCTTTTTTGAAGAAACAACTTTCAGTCTATTACAGCCATGCTAGAAAAGGAAGAGAGTGCCTTATGTTTAATTATAACTGAGAGAATTTGGGGAGATAAGGAGCTGGATACATTTGATTAGCGCCTTGAATGATAAATACAATTTCAGAAAGAGTGGTTGAAGAGCATTCCCAGCCAGGGCTAGGAAGGGGTAGGAAATATTACAGAAATTAGAAGGTAGTCCCATGCTGGTAGGCCTCAGTGGAGAAGAGCTAGAGTAAGCTGTTTTACTGAGGGAATAGACAGGGTCATATACTAAATGGCCTTGAATACTCTAAGTTTCAAGTTTGTACTTTATTCTCTATCTGGTGGATAGCCGTTGAAAGGCTTGTGACATGATCAGAGCTATTAAATGACTCCGGAAGCCCTGTAGAAGGTGAGTTTAGAGGGGAGAGGGAGGAGCTGAAATACTATTTGGTGGGAGCATTGCTAGATTGACTGTGATTCTGGAAAGAGATCTTAGGAGACTCAAGTTTTGATTTAGCAAAACTTTTGAACTTGATAATTACTTAGACTGGTGGAAGGGGAAAGAAAAGATGAGAGGCCAAAGATGATTTTGTTTTTATTCTGGAGAGTCCGTAGATTGTGATGTACAGATTCCTGCAAATAAAGGCTGAAGAGGACAAATGCAAATAGAGACGTAGGCTTTAGGGTGGGTTGGTAAAAGAGTAAGTAGAATTTGTTATAATAGGGCAGTTGTAGAGTCAGGCAATTGTGTACTTGGATCTGCAGTTCCAAAGATGTTATTAAAATGCAGATTTGGAAGCCACCTTTATGTAGGTGATCCCTAAAACTTCAAACAAGTCTATTTGAATTGAAGCAGGGAGAGAGTAGTCGTAAAGATGAGATCAGGAGGCAGATATATAGGAACACTCATTTCAGGGGCTTCCCATTCAAGGAGGAATATATCCACACTACCTGGCTGACATTCATGACCTTTGAGTCCATCCTGAAAGTGATATTTGTTTATAATCTAATCTTTAGATCAATAATTTTGTAAGATGCATAGATATTCATGCTATTAGAACTCAAACCTGAAAGCTTACATGATTTTTACCAAGGAGCTGAATCAGGTAATAGTTATTTAATTTCCAACAATCAGAAAAGAAATAAAAATTGATTGAATGCAGCTATTTAGGAGTTGTATCTAGACTGTTACTTTTCATGATGCCGAGCTTCAAGTTGATGTTCCCAAAACAGAATTGGGTGGGGGCAAGACAGGGTTAGCAATGGATAGTAGGAATCTAGGGTAAGTGTTTCATCAAACATGATGGATAGATTTAGTTTTGGAATACATTTTTAAAAACTGTATAAACCCTCACTAGGGCTTTTTGCATAGTGAATTGTTTACACTAGGCTACTAGCCATGATTTTCAAATTGTCTTATTTTAATAATTATAAAATAAATCTATTCAAGTTCAACATTTTAATAGAAAGTCTTACATTCTAAAGGATTTTTTTTATTTTTTTCTCCACTTTTTAATGAAACATTATTTGTACACTTATGAGAATTGTGAGCAAAGAAAAATTTGTGCTAAAGTTTTCATAAAAACATTTACTGCCTGATTATATCTTGTATACTTTCTAATTTATATGGGTATATTTAGACTCACATGTATTTGGATTATCAGTGTGCCAAACACATTATTTATAATAACATTTCCTGAATTTTATATTTCAAGCTTTTGGCTAAAAAAAAGTCCTTTACATACAGAGTTCTCAAACACCTTTGAGAAGCCAAATTGGAAGAGGTATAGACTAAATTTTAAAAGTAATAATTTTAAATTGAGGTTTGTCGGTCTAAAATTGAATTTTATTTAAAATTGAAGGGTATTTTGTATCATTTCCTTGTGCTTCCTTTTTTTTAAAAAAAGGATGTTAAAGTAGTTTGATTCTACCTTTTGTTCGACCCAGAGAATCACTTCTGTTTTATTTATCCTTTTATTTATTTTTAACTATTGAATTAAATATTTCAGGCATAAAAAGTAGAGAAAATAAGGGGTACCTGGGTGGCTCAGTTAATTGAGTGTGTGGGACTCTTGGTTTGGTTTTGGCTTAGGTCTGTGATCTGAGGATCATGAGGTCTAGCCCTGTGTGGAGCTCCGTGCTCAGTGGGGAGTCGTCTGGGATTTTCTCCCTCTCCCTCCCTTTCTGCCCCTTCCCCTGTGCATATTCAGGCTCTCCTCTCTCTCAAATAAATAAATAAATAAATAAAATCTTTAAAAATAAAGGTAGGAGGCACTTCGGTGGCTCTGTTGGTTAAGCGTCTGCATTTCGCTCACGTCATGATCCCAGGGTCCTGGGATGGAGCCCTGCATCGGGCTCCATGATAAAACAAACTTCCATGTACCCATCGTTCTCTTTCACAGGTACCAGTTCATGGCTAAATTTTATTTTCTCCCTGGCTCTACTCATCTTTCCTCTTATTTTGAAACAAATACTAAATATGATGTCAGTTTACTTGTAAACCTCTTAGATTATGCCTCTGAAACACAAGGCTTCTCTTTTTAAATATGACAGTAATCATCATCTCGTATAGAAATCAACAATTCCTTAACATGATCAAATATCCTTTTTGTCACATTTCCTTGATTGTCCCTGGTCTTGTTGATTGATTGATTTGTTGACTTATTTTTGCAATTTGTATAAATTTATCTCCCAACAATCTTTATATTATAATTCCTAATATGTTTTTAAGTCTCTTGAAATTTGTAAGTTCTCTTTTTATGTTGAAATTACCCCCCCTTTCACACACAGAACCCTGCTTTTTGGGAGTGGATGTTGAAAAAAAGTAACTTTTTTTATTTAAATGGTGGCAGAATCCATTTATATTTGTCATAGTAAGTGATTTATTTAGCCTTACTTTAGTCATCTTATTTTTTATGCTTTCTGTTGGTTATGTTTTCTTATTCCTGACTACCCCCCTTAGATGACTTTTGCAACATATCCCTCATTTTACTTGAAAGTGATTGTACTAAGGGATACCTGTATGAATGCTATGTGCCTGTGGCTTCCCATAGGGCTCTGGTCAAATTCTTCTGGGAGAACTATACTCGTTACTCAGGATGCTTCACTTTTAGCCCCTGCTAGTAGAAATCTTAAGAATGCCAATAGCAAGTCAAATTTTCTTTTTGACCTTTGACTTTGATCTCAGGCCTGCTGCTTGCTTCTTTTTTAACCTTTTTTTTTTTTTTTTTTTTTTGCCCTGTGCTCTCAGGCCTGTTGTTCTAAGCTTGGGGTTCTGTCAGAATTTCTTTTTTGGGAACACCAGTAGAGATTCTTCCAGTGTGGCTTGTATGTCTGCTAGCTTATAAGCCAGTCAGCATTCCTAAATTTGCCTTCCAGCTCATCTTGTACCATTCATTAATTTCTCATGTAACAAATATTTATTCAGCACTGCTTTATACAAAACATACCTGTTTTATGTATTTCAGATCTATTTGCCTATTTTGATGATGCCCTTAGCTATTTTGCTGTATAGCTTCTTCCCCCACTTATATTTTGAAAGGTTAATGAGGTAAACCTAAGTCAATGGCTATTTTATTATTTTTTAAAGATTTTATTTATTTTTTTAAGATTTTATTTATTTATTTATTTATTTGACAGAGAGAGAGAGATCACAAGGAGGCAGAGAGGCAGGCAGAGAGAGAAGAGGGGAAGCAGGCTCCCTGCCAAGCAAAGAGCCCGATGTGGGGCTCGATTCCAGGACCCTGGGATCATGACCTGAGCTGAAAGCAGAGGCTTTAACCCACTGAGCCCCCTAGGCGCCCCAAAGATTTTATTTTTAAGCAATCTCTGCACCCAACGTGGAGCTGAGACCTACCACTCCAAGATCAAGAGTGGCACACTCCACCAACTAAGCCACCAGCCAGGTACTCCAATCAATGGCTATTTTTAAACTGAAGTTTTTTCCTCCATTTTGTTCTCAGTTTAGTGTAGCCTCCAGTCATTTTAGTAATGGTCACATTAATGATAACTACAATTCATCAAGTGCCAACTCTATTTCATGTCTTTACAACACCCATATAACTTGCGATTATTCTTTTTCAACATGAGGTGATTGTTTCATTTCTGAATACTTAAATAAGGTTCATGTATACATGCCTGGGTAGAGAGTAGGTACTCACAAAACAGCTGTTCAGTGAATTGAGATATTTATGGACCCAGAATTATAAAAACAACAACAAACCAAAAATTTTAAAACCACAGGAAATGATGAAGTTGTTTTACAAAATCTTAAAACAGGTGATTAAAGAATATATATTTTTCATTTATGATGAATGGCCAAATTATTCTTCATGGTCTAAAATGCTCTCATTAGAAATGAGACTATCTTTTCCATAACTTTCCTAATGCAGTTCCGGTTGGACTTAGCTTCGTCAGTGATCTTCCAAACATAGTTTTATTGCTAGCCTCAAACTTCTGGTATGATACCCAGTCTTATTTTTTTCCCTTAAGGGTGAATATATCATCATCTGATAATCCAAAACCTGTAACATCTACTGTTGCGTGTAATTACAGAGTTGGCTTGTTTTGATGATGTTGCCTGAACCTGTTTGTATTTAGTATTTAAATATACTAAAAACTGTAATGAGTTAGTATTTGGTTAAGATGCTTTTATTAAGAACCAGACAAATCACATGGTCAGAATTATTAAATAAGGTGTGTCTTGATTTTTGAGGATAATTGGAAGATCATGATACAGCTCTTTTATGTGATAGTCTAACATTTGGGAAATAATGAAAACATTTCAGATTTTTCCAGCAGGTGGCAGCATTGTTAAAATAATAGTAGGGTGCCAGTTTATTAAACATTTTTCTTTGAGCTGATTTGAAGGAAGCATCTTTTCTCTAAAATAATTGGATTGAGGGGCACCTGCATGGCTCAGTGGGTTAAGCGTCTTGACTCTTGGTTTCAGCTCAAGTCATAATCTCTGGGTCCTGGAATGGAGCCCTGTGTCTGGCTCTGCACTCAGTGGGGAGTCTGTTTGTCCCTCTCCTGCTTCTCCCCTATTCCCCCATAAATAAATAAGTAAATCTTTAAAAATAAACAATAAAATGATTGGATTTATATTTTTTCCTCTAAATAAACCCTGTACTACTGCTTTATAAACTGCTAACTCTTAAGACAAGAATTTTAAAATGACACTGTGGATTTTTCCTAGTCCATAATGAACAACGATATAAATGGCAATTATATTCTGAGGAATTGACCAAAAATTAAAAAAAAATACATATAATTTTTAGAATAGGAAGAGATATTCTGTCTTGAGTTGTTAGAGATCACAATGTAATCATTACCCTGGACATCAGCAAATTGATAGAAAACCCTAAAATGTTTTATGATATTAACTAAAATAAGCTTTTTATTTAGGGATATCTAGAAGAAGGTGAGCTTACTTTAAAATACCTTGCTGAATATAAAATAATAGTTATAAACTTTTTATATAGGTTGTCTCAGGGTAGTCTGAAGGTTGGGTTTTTAATGTTCTGATCTTTGTTTTAATATTTAACTCATTAATTATGTTTTCTTCTGAGATTATTTCAGTTGCTTACCAAATTCCCTACTTTTGTGTGTGTCTACATTCCATGTACTTGAACACTGAATTGTATTTTGGTGAACAGAAAATACCAACATTTTCCCTGTAGTCCTTGATTGCATTCCTGTCTCATACCAGTAGAACCACATGTGTGTCATACTTTCATCTACAAGAAGAACAGGGTGAAATGTCACAGTCCTACATGTCAATCCTTTATACTGGCTTTAAAATGAACGTAAGCATCCTTAGTCTTGAATTCTATCTTTCCCTGCCAGGGAAATACAGAATTTTTTTTTTTTTTGCCAAAATGGAAACTAATAAAGAAAGAGTGACTAGACTATGTTATATCTGTTTCTAAGTGAGGCTGAAAATACACAAGATAAAAGAATCATTTGTCCTCTTTTGCTTTGAAGATTTTGTGATTGCTTTACGTTAAGAATAATAATGGCAATAATGATAATTAATATCAAATACTATGGATTAGGCACTATTCCTAGCACTTGTCATGATTCACTGTCGTGGTGGAAGAATTACAACAAATAAGGAAAATAATATATCTTTTGTTGCTTTATCAAGGTTAGCGATGAACTCCATTTGTATTAACACATTTGTGCAAAACCCAGTTTCTCTGTGTCAGTATAAATCAGACAGAACTGTTAACTTTTCTTATTGAGGCCTCTTCTTTTTAAGAGTACTACTCACTTCAGCAATTCATTTCAGCTGCTATTTTAAAACTTTCTAAGTGTTTTTCTACAAGAATTAAAAAACTGAGTTGACATGCTTGCTTTTGAGAGTTGAAATTGAATGGGATTGGATAGAGAATTCTCTTCAGAATCAGAGTGCGGACTTCATTATATAACTGTTAGAATAAATTTCCATTTTTAAAAAATGGCTTAGGAGTATATATAATTTTTTTAAAATTAGTTCTGTAATTTTAACATAGAAGAAGCTTTTTCTTTCATCTTTATTGCCTTTGAGGTGACTGGTACCTCCATCTTGTGGTCCAAATGACAAATTACACCCTTTGCAGAGATTCTAATTAAACTTTTTCCACCCTCTCAGCTGAATATATCATTTAAAGTTATTTAATTTTTGTGCCTTGTTTATTAAAAGCATAAAAGCATAACTTTTTTTCAAGCTTTTATTTAAATTCCAGTTAGTTAACAGATAGTGTAATACTGGTTTCAGAAGTAGAATTTAGTGATTACAGATAAAACACAGCGCTTATCACAACCAGTGCCCTCTGTAACACTCATCACCCACCTCCCCTTTAGCAACCTTCAGTTCATTCTCTATAGTTAGGAGTCTCATGGTTTGTCCCCCTCTCTGTTTTTATCTTATTTTATTTTTCTTTCCCTTCCCCTACATTCATCTGTTTTGTTTCTTAAATTCCAAATATGAGTGAGATCATATGGTATTTATCTTTCTCTGGTGAACTTACTTCACTTAGCATAATTCTCTCTAGCTCCATTTATAGGATTGCAAATGGCAAGATTTCATTCTTTTTTATGGCTGAGTAATGTTCCTGTGTGTGTGTGTGTCTGTACACACACACCACATCTTCTTTATCCATTCATCAGTAGATGGATATTTGGGCTCTTTCCATAATTTGGCTATTGTTGATAATGCTGCTATAGACGTTAGGGTGCATGTATCCCTTCAAATTAGTGTTTTTATATCCTTTGGCTAAATACCTAGTAGTGCAATTGCTGAGTCGTTAGGTAGTTCTACTTTTAACTTTTTGAGGAACCTCCATGCTGTTTTCCAGAGTGGCTGCACCAGTTTGCAGTCCCACCAACAGTGTAAGAGGATTCCCCTTTCTCTGCATCCTCACCAACATCTGTTGTTTCCTATGTTGCTAATTTTAGCCATTCTGACAGATGTGAGATGGTATCTCATTGTAGTTTTGATTTGTATTTCCCTGATGGGGAGTGATGTTGAGCAACGTGTCTGTCAGCCATCTGGAAAAATTTTTCTTTGGAAAAATGTCTACACATCTCTTCTACCCATTTTTTAACTGGATTATTTTGGGGGGGTGTTGAGTTTGCTACGTGCTTTATAGATTTTTGGATATAAACCTTTTATCAGATACGCCATTTGCAAATATCTTCTCCCATTCCAAAGGTTGCCTTCTAGTTTTGTTGACTGTTTCCTTCGCTGTCCAAAAGCTTCTTATCTTGATGCAGTTCCAGTAGTTCATTTTTGCTTTTGTTTCCTTTGGTTCTGGAGATGTATCTAGTAAGAAGTTGCTACAGCCAATGTCAAAGAGGTTGCTGTCTATGTTCTCCTCCAGGATTTTAGTGGCTTCCTCTCTCAAATTTAGGTCTTTCATCCGTTTTGAACTTATTTTTGTGAGTCGTGTAAGAAAGTAGTCCAGTTTCATTCTTTTGCATGTTGCTGTCCAGTTTTTCCAACACCATTTGTTAAAAAGACTGTCTTTTCTCCATTGGATATTCTTTCCTGCTTTGTCAGAGATTAGTTGACCATATAATTGTGGATTCAATTCTGGGTTTTCTAATATGTACTGTTGATCTATATGTCTGTTTTTCTGTCAGTACCATACTGTCTTGATCACTACCACTTTGTAATATAACTTGGAATCATGATGCCTCCACCTTTGCTTTTCTTTTTCAAGATTGCTTTGGCTAGTCAGGGTCTCTTCTTCCATACAAATTTTAGGATTATTTGTTCTGGCTCTGTGAAAAATGCTGGTATTATTTTGATAGGGATTGCATTGAATGTATAAATTACTTTGGGTATTATTGACATTCTAATAACATTTGTTCTTCTAACCCATGAACATAGAATGTTTTTCCATTTGTTTATGTCATCTTCAATTATTTTCATAAGTGTTTTATGGTTTTCAGAGTGCAGATATTTTGCCTCTTTGGATAGGCTTATTTCTAGGTATCATACTGGTTTTGGTGCAGTTGTAAATGGAATTGATTCCTGATCTCTAGTTCTGCTTCTTTGTATTGGTGTACAGAAATGCCACAGATTTATGTACATTGATTTCATATCCTGCAACCTTACTGAATTTGTGTATTAGTTCTAGCAATTTTTTGGTGGACTCTTTCAGGTTTTCTATATAGAGTATCATGTCTTCTGCTAAGAGTGAAAGTTTGACTTCTTCCTTGTTGATTTGAATGTGTTTTATTTCTTTATGTTTTCTGGTTGCTGAGGCTAAGACTTCCTGTCTTTTTCCTGACTGTAGAGAAAAAGCCCTTAGTTTTTCCCCATTGAAATGATATTAGCTGTGGGCTTTCCATATATAGCCTTTATGATGTTGAGGTATGTTTCCTCTATCCTTACTTTGTTGAGGATTTTTTATCATGAATTGATGTTGTACTTTGTCAAATGCTTTTTCTTCATCTATCAAGAGCATCATATGGTTCTTATTCTTCTTTTATTAATGTGGTATATCATGTTGATTGATTTGCAAATATTGAATCACCCTTGCAACCCAGGAATAATCCCATTTGATCGTGGTGAATAATTCTTTTAATATACTGTTGTGTTTGACTTGCTAATATTTTGTTGAGAATTTTTGCATCCATGTTCATCTGGGATATTGGCTTGTAGTTCTCTTTTTTAATGGAGACTTTGGTTTTGGAATCAGGGTAATGCTGACCTCATAGAATGAGTTTAGATGGTTTCCTTCTATTTCTATTTTTTGGAATAGTTTGAGAAAAATAGGTATTAACTCTTCTTTAAATGTTTGATAGAATTCCCCTGTGAAGTCATCTGGCCCTGGACTTTGGTTTGTTGGGAGAGTTTTTATTTTCTTTGCCAGTTATTGGTGTTCAAGTTTTCTATTCTCGTTTCAGTTTGGGTAGTTTAGATACTTCTAGAAATTATCCATTTTCTTCCAGATTGTCCAATTTGTTGGTATATAATTTTTCATAATATTCCTTTATAATTTTTTGTATTTCTGTGGTGTTGGTTATTTTTCCCCTCTCATTTGTGATTTTATTTATATGGGTCCTTTCTCTTTCCTTTTTGATTAGTCTGGATAGGGGTTTACCAGTTGTATTAATCTTTTTACAAGAACCAGCTCCTGGTTTTGTTGATCGGTTCTACTATTTTTTTTTTTAGTTTCTGTATCATTTATTTCTATTCTAATCTTTATTACTTCCCTTCTGCTGGCCTTAGGCTTTGTTTATTCTAATTTTTCTAGCTCCTTTAGGTGTAAGGTTACATTGTTTATTTGAGATATTTTTTGCTTCTTGAGGTAGGCCTGTATTGCTATATACTTCCCTCTTTGGACTGCTTTTGCTGCATCCCAAAGGTTTTGGACCATTGTCTTTTCATTTTCATTTGTTTCCATGTATTTTTTTATTTCTTCTTTAATTTTCTGGCTGACCTATTCATTCTGTAGTAGCATGTTCTTTAACCTCCATGTATTTGTGAGCTTTCCAAATTTTTTCTTATGGTTGACTACAAGTTTAATAGCTTTGTGGTCATAAAATATGCATGCTATGATCTCAATCTTTTTGTACTTGTTGAGGCCTGATTTGTGACCTAGTATGTGATCTATTCTGGAGAATGTCACATGTGTACTTGAAAAGAATGTATTGTGCTGCTTTAGGATGAAATGTTCCAAATATATTTGTTAAGTCCATGTGGTGTAGTGTGTCATTCAAAGCCATTGTTTCCTTGTTGATTTTTTTGCTCAGATAATCTGTCCATTGATGTTAGTGTGGTGTTGAAGTCCCCTACTATTATTGTATTGTTGTCAGTGAGTTCCTAAAAGCTTAACTCTTATTAAACAGGTATTGATCCAGTCTTCCCTCTAGGGCTTTGCTCTGAAAAATATTTTCTCTCCTCTCCACATGATTTCCATCTTTCTCTTTATTTTCTTTTCACTGTTAAGAAGGACAGAAGGCACTCAAAAGAGACCACTTGAAGTGACCTGTTTAAGAATGAAGTGTTGTAGGTAAAGAGCTCTTATGATGGTGATGGTGGTAGTGTGTGTAGGTATGGGAAAATTTTGATTAGCCCTTTATGTTGAAAAATCAAACCTAAAATCTTCAGCAAAATTTACTATATAATTTCAGCGGTAAGCTAATTAATGGAATTGATAATTCATCAAATACTGATTTTTTAAAAGATTTTATTTATTTATTTGACACAGAGATCACAAGTAGGCAGAGAGGCAGACAGAGAGAGGAGGAAGCAGGCTCCCTGAGGAGCAGAGAGCCCAATGTGGGGCTCGATCCCAGGACCCTGAGATCATGACCTGAGCCGAAGGCAGAGGCTTTAACCCACTGAGGCACCCAGGCGCCCCCAAATACTGATTTTTAACAAAGTTTTTCTGACAATATTCTAATAGCACATTATGATAGCCTTCATTTCACATTTGTCTCTCCCAGAAGGATTAAGGAAAGTATTCTTTTTGCAAAATTTGAGGTCTTAATCAAATTTTCTAATGGATTTTTATTAATCTTTGATTGATATTCATTATCTTTTGAATCACCTTTCATGTTTTAGTCCTTATTAGTGTATCTCAGCTACCTCAATTAGAAATTAGTTATTTTTTTGTGATCTTACCTTACTTTCATAGACTTCATGAAGCTGTTTCAAGATTTGCAGTTTTACTTTGCATTCAACTAATGCCATATTTGTAAACACAGGAAAATTAGAGAAATCAGCATATAAGTAAAGAGGTTGCCTCGGAGAGTGAGTAGAAATTAAAATATTGAGTAGATATTTAAAAGTGAACCAATGAGGTCATATGATAATCGTCTTTCTCTGATTGACTGATGTGAGGAATTTGAGAAGTAAGACAGAGGATTACAGGGGAAGGGAGGGAAAAATGAAACAAGATGAAACCAGAGAGGGAGACAGACCATAAGAGACTGTTAATCTCAGCAAACGAACTGAGGGATGCTGGAATGGAGGTGGTGGGAGGGATGGGGTGGCTGGGCGATGGACACTGGGGAGGGTACATGCTCTGGTGAGCACTGTGAATTGTGTAAGACTGATGAATTACACACCTGTACCCCTGAAACAAATAATACATTGTATATTAATTTAAAAAGTGAACCAATATTATAAGTTTATATAGTGAATATTTTTATTTATGTTGAAACAATTGCTTTCCTTCATATACTAGAAGCTGCAGTTACTCTGTTAATTAATATATAATCAGTGAGGAACTCTGGGACTTAAATACTTCTGCAGATTTGCTTTCCACTCACAGGCAAGATTTTTGAAAATATAGTCAATGTACTTCTTGTAACTAATCTAGAATTCACTGTTTTCTAAGTATTTAACTTTGTACTTTCTTCCCCCCACTGTGTTATAGGTGATCACTTTTGTAGCCGTTTCCCTGACTCTTTGTTTTTCTGGACAGTGTCCAGATTGTATCAGGTATTCAGGAAAGCGAGTTTATCCATTAGACTGACAGTTATTGAATACCTACTGTGGCAGGCACAAGTTCTAGCCTTTAGAGATGTATCACTGAATTGAATACTAAAAAATCCATTCCCTTGATTTTACATTGTAGTTAAGGGCATTAGATGACAAAAACATATATAATAAGCAAATTACATAATTGTTCTAGTGTGGTAAGTGCCTAGGGAAAAAGAAAAAGTAAATTAGAGTAAAGGAATCAGGAGTACTGGAGGTAGGGAGTGGGTTGAAATTTTAAATGGAATGGTTAGGTACTTTATTGAGAAGGTAACATTTCTTTTTAAGATTTTATTTTTATTTATTTGAGAGAGAGAACACAATATCACAGAGGGAGAGGGAGAAACAGACTGCCCGCTGAGCGGAGAGCCCCTTCAGGAGGCTTGATCCCAGGACCCCAAGATCATGGCACAAGCCAAAGCAGGCGCTTAACCAACTGAGTCACCCAGGCGTCCCATGAGAAAGTAACATATTAACAAAACACTTGATTGGAGGGAGTGAGGAAGGTAGTCAAGTGGCTATCTGTAGCAGCAGCATACTGGTCAGACGGAGTAGCAGTGTAGATTAGCTTCTACTCTGAATGAAGTGGTGGGAGGGGTTTATCCTCCGCACTTAAATTGATACCTAACATAGACTAGGTATTTCATTAGTATCTGGTAAATTGAAGGAAATAGACTATACAGGGGTAGACTTTGGCTTACCTTATCTCATTTCCTTTCTCGCACTGCTTCTGCTGCTTCTCTTTCTTAAGCAGCAGCAGAATAAAGAGAAACGTTGTCCCTTTGAGAATATAAAAGCCCTTGAGATGGTTTCACTTTATATCTAAAAGATTTCCTTGTCATTTTACCTCTAAAATTTGATTTTCTTTTTTTAAGATGTTATTTCTGAGGCCTCCCTTTTGGCATCTGAAATGAACCTACATTTAGTGACTGTTCTCAGCAATGCCTCTTTTTTTTTCCTCTTCTTTTCTGGCTTTTTTTTTTTTTTTTTTTTTTTGGAAATCAGATATATTGTTCTAAGCCTCTGTGCTGTATCTAGGGAGGCAGATGGTTTAAGAGGAGGAGAAATGGACAATACATCAAACCTAGGACCTCTTTCTGCACTTTCATCCTTCTTTTTAATAGTTATTGAACATTATCTGTGTGCTAGCTGTATGTGCATCATTTTTAAATTAATGGACTTTATTTTTTAGAAATACCGTTTTCACAAATCACTGAATAAAATATTTTAAGTACTTTAGTTAATGATCAAGATCACAATAAATAAAATAGTATAATTTAATTAAATACAGGCATTTTTAAATTGAAAATACTTTCTCCAAAATATTGGAGATCAGTATATATTGTGACTGAAGGTCAGAAGTAAAATTATGAGCCATTGAGAAGATAGTGTAGAAATTGAGTATTTAAATTTTATGTACAGTTTAACTTTTAAAAAATAACCAAGTTTTATCAAAGCTGAAATACATGCAAAACAATTCAAATCTGTAGTAAAACATATACAGATACATATGTGCTTTTATTAAGCAGACTTTCTCGGGTAATTATAGTTTGTTAATTACATGAATTATGGACTAATGCCATTCAAATGATATTTAGAATACTTCATTGGTAGGCATTTTTCTCACATGTATTTTCTGTATTTCCCAAAGTACTCTTGCCCTCACGACTTATTTTGACCACTCAACAATCTGTGCAAAACAGTGGCTGCTGGTAAAATAACGTACTCATCTCTAAACCCATTTTTATTGGAGATACCTTATATTTTTCCTTCATGACTCTTATATAAGTGTTTTTTCCCCACTGAATCTTAGATTCACTTGCTTGATCTCTAAATTTTCCACATGAAAGCGTTGACTTTGCATTTGTAGTTTTCCAAAGAGCAAATTTTTTAAAAACCTAGCATTAAAATAAAGTAAAAATAATCTAGCCTAATTTATGTTAGAAAGTATTTTTAATTTAAATAATTCCTGGATTTTCTTTCATTTCTTTGTTAAACACTGAAAGTTACTCCGGTAGGAAATTGGAGTTAAAATGGTTTGTTTTTTTTTTAAGATTTTATTTATTTATTCAACAGAGACAGATATCACAAGTAGGCAGAGAGGCAGGCAGAGAGAGAGTGGGAAGCAGGCTCCCCACTGAGCAGAGAGGCCGATATGGGCCTCGATCCCAGGACCCTGAGATCATGACCTGAGCTGAAGGCAGAGGCTTAACCCACTGAGCCACCCAGGCGCCACGGAATTAAAATGTTTTTATTCTGATTTTATTGTGTCATCAAAACCACATGAGCAGGGACACCTAGGTGGTTCAGTGGGTTAAAGCCTCTGCCTTCGGCTTGGGTCATGGTCCCAGGGTCCTGGGATCAAGCCCCGCATCGGGCTCCCTGCTCGGTGGGCAGCTTGCTTCCCCACCGCCCCCCCCCCACCTGCCTCTCTGTCTACGTGTGATCTCTGTCTGTCAAATAAATAAATAAAATCTTTAAAAAAACAAACAAACGCATGAGCAGCTTAAGTAAGAAACATAAAGAAATCATTAAGTCATTTAAAATTTTAACCTTGTTTGTGTCTATGTGTGTATGTGTGTCTAACTTTAAGACACAGTTATTTCCTTCCAGATATGAATTGTAAGCGAGGGCCTTTTCAATGGCTACTTTTATTCATTTATGGATGAAGCAACTGGGGTCTGAAATATTGTTACTGGCCCACAGCTCCTAAGACCTCAAGCTGTATTTTTCCAAAGTAGTTTAACAAAAATGATCCCTAAACTAATTTTGTAGTCTGGTAACTTTTTATTAGTATGTACCACACAATAAATACTTCACTGTCGGGACGCCTGGGTGGCTCAGTTGGTTAAGCGGCTGCCTTCGGCTCAGGTCATGATCCCAGCGTCCTGGGATCGAGTCCCGCATCGGGCTCCTTGCTCAGCAGGGAGCCTGCTTCTCCCTCTGCCTCTGCCTGCCACTCTGTCTGCCTGTGTTCACTCTCTCTGACAAATAAATAAAATAAAATCTAAAAAAAAAAAAAATACTTCACTGTCTATACCAATTAAACTTATTTTAGTGCTACCATGTATATATATGTATTTATAAAACATATTTATATGTGAAATATAAATATATATAAATTTATATTGTATATACACATGTGCACATACTCCACATGTCTGCAAATTTACAGCTTTTTATCCTTCTTTTGAAAATAATCTCCTTTTTATCAGAACCAAGTCAAGCTTTACAGCTAGTTCACAAAAATATGAAAGCAGCAAGGTTTTATGATGGAAGTGTAGCCCAATACTGTGTTAACTGTGTGGCACATGTTCATCAGCACAAAGGATTGGTGATTGCAGTATAGTTTCCTATCAATCTCTTTTGAAACTCATCAAAAAGTGTGTATGGCCCTGTTGTACAGTATTTCTATAACCATGTGTGACTTTACTAGGGTGTTTTCATTTAGGCAGGATAGCCAAATGAGGACAATAACTGAAACATTGGAAATACCGTACAAACAATTGGTTAAACTGTAAGAAAGGAAAATGGTCAAAGCCAGTGCCGGATTTTTGTCAGCTATATAACCACTTGTCTAGTTCAAATTCTGTCTGATGAAAAGGCTGCCCACATTGGTGTTAAAAAACTTAATTGAGCTCTATTTGGCTGGCTAACTTTTGATTCATAAGCTTGATGATAAATCTTGACAACCTGTTGATATGACATGAGAGTTTAATTGGAAAATAAAAGAATTAAGCACATTTATTTAAAACTAATAAGATTTTATTTTTCCTTTTTTGAATTATTTTAATGGACACCATTTTATACCCATCAGTAAATAAAATCTTTTCAGAATCTCCCTTTTCATTCTTACCTTTATTGTTCTTCGTTTCCTTCCTCCTTATATTTTTTAATTGGATGCTTGTACAAGAACAAAATTTTGAAAATGTCTAAAATAGCAGCCTCTAAATTAGGTATTAGCATCTTGGAGAAAGGTTTATTTTTGGGCGACCTGCCAAGTGTCCTGCTAAATTACTGGCAACCAAGTACTTAATGTGACTTTCAGTCAATAAATGGCACCCATCTGTATCTTTTCTTTTTTGGGAATATAAAATTGTCAAATTTTTTAACTCTAAGAGCCTCGAGAATGAGTCTGGGTCAGGTTAGGAGCCAGCAGAATTAAATGTGTAACTATTGTTTAATTTGTCAGAGAGATATTCAGGAACATTTTGGGCAACTATAAACTTGAATGAATGAATAAATAAACCAACAAATCTAAAGCTTTAATTTTAATAACAGCAATTGTAATCATTAACATTTTTTTTAAAGATTTTATTTATTTATTTGTCAGAGAGAGTGAGTACAGGCAGACAGAGAGGCAGGCAGAGGCAGAGGGAGAAGCAGGCTCTGTGCTGAGCAAGGAGCTCGATGCGGGACTCGATCCCAGGACTCCGGGATCATGACCTGAGCCGAAGGCAGCCGCTTAACCAACTGAGCCACCCAGGCGTCCCTGTAATCATTAACATTTAACGGTGTCCTTTAAGAAACTGATACTGAAGGAACAAAAAAATTAAATGATCAATTTTTAGAATTTCTAATGTGTATCATTTTGGGTAATTTTTTTAATATGATATCTGTTTTCTGGGAATAATGAAATAAGATATGTGAAATCTCCAAATAAATTGTTTTAGCAATAAGAAATCATTGCTGTTTTGGAACTTTTAGTAGCTTGGTGACCTTTTAAAAAATGTTCGTTTTGTTTAATAAATATGTGGAATAGACTTATAAAATTTTATTTTTTCTCAATATGCTGAAAATATATTTCTGTCCTATGAATAGACCTGAATGTTGGAAATCAGAGACTTCACAAAGCTTTGCTATGAATGAGTAAACCATAAAAATGTAATAGAGGTTTGAGTCATGTGCTCCCTCCAAGGTAAAGGATCTTGTGACTCAAACCTAATCTCTGTGATCTTCCTTTCTCTCTGCAAAGATCCCATTTCTCTTTCCTTCTAGTAGTATTCCACATAACAGGTTATACCCTTCTCTGGCTTCCTTTCCATAGCCTGATCTAGCAAACCTTCATAAGTCCCTTAATTTACTCTTTTGGCTAGATAATTTATTATTAAAATGGGATTTTCAGTATTGTATTCAGATATTTATGATTTAAAATTTCAAGTGTTTGAGTACACTGTATCACCTTATGTTTTTAGTATACTGGAAGGTACAAAGCCACTTATCATGGCAGAAGAAGTGGAATCCGTGGCTTTAAGGCTACATGTTCTTAATGTAGATTCTATGAATTTAAAATGCTAGGGCGCCTGGGTGGCTCAGTTGGCTCAGCGTTGGACTTCAGCTCAGGTCATAGTTGCAGGTTCTGGTATTGAGTCCCCATTGGTCTCTGTGCTCCATGGGGAGTCTGTTTCTTCCTCTCCCTCTCCCTCTGCCCCACTCATGCTCTCTCTCTCTCTCTCTCTCAAATAAATAAATAAAATCTTTAAAAAAATTTTTAGATAAAAAATAAAATGCTAGTATACAGATGAAAGTTGAATGGAAATAATGGCATGTTACCACAGGTGGGTAAGAAACAGGATCTCAAAAATATTTTCCACATGGCAGTCTGTGTGGACCCCAGTAGACATTAATGTAGACTGATAAAATAATCTTTTAAAATACAAGTGTCCCTTTGAAGGAGTAAAGCTATCGTTAGTTGTCATTTTAGTCTAGGGTGCTTTAACCATTAAGGATAACAGTATCAAAGTACACTTAAGATTGAGAGTTGATTTAGAAGGCTAAGGGCAGAGGAGAGCTTCCTCTCTTTCTTATGAGGTTTACCTCTGTGAGGTGGAAGACTTGTGACATACAGAAGTAATGAAGAGTCATAAAATTAAGGAGGCATTTGGGAAAAGGAAGGAGGATGTTCAAGATAGACCTTTCATTTTGGGCGAGAGTCCTTGTGGTGTCATCCTGACAATCACCTTTCTGTTTGCAAGATACAGTCTTCTGATGTCCTTGCAGGGTCTCAGGCCCCATACTGGACTTACTGTGTCAGAATCTCCATTTTCACAAGATCCACAGGTGATTCACCTGCACATTAAAGTTTGGGAATCACTGCGCCAAGTGACTGATCTATGAGCTAAGCAGGCTTGGTTAGTTTAGATAGCAGCTCTTCCACTTTCCACATCACCCTCCTCCTACTATCCCTCCCTTGCTCCCTTCATTCCTTTAATTTGATCTTCCCAGCTACTCCGGACTTTTTTCAGCTCAGTGTTATATGCCATTGGCACTTCCCTTTTGAGACATGAAGAAAAAGAAGGGAGGAAGGTGTGCTAAGTATACCACTAAAAAGAGGTTGGTGAAATAAGTCAGATTTCCCTCTTATATGACCCTCATCATCTACCTTATGGTTTATTAGATGGCAGAAGATTGTCTTACATACGCTCTTCAGTAGATGTTCCCTGTAAACCCAGAGAGCCTCTCATGTAAGGAAGTGAGATTATTAGATCTTGGGACACTCTGGGGCAGAGCTTTTGCCTGGTACTATTCTCATAGTACCTAATAGAAGGACTAACAACTTTCAGCCAGATGACTAATTCTTCTGCTGTTAAGTGTTCTGCTTCTCTAGCTGGTATGAGGAAAGAAGCAGACGTCTGATATCTCATGAATAAATTTCAAACAGCATCTAATTCTAATGGCATTTTTGGCACCAAAGAGGTTACCCCCTCCCTCTTAAAAGTAAAAATGATGGATATTTTCATGATCCTATCACACTTTTTAAAATTTATGACCCTTGCCTACATTTTAATGTCACTGTACTATGAGTTGTAAATAAATCCATAATAGTGTTCGTTGTTGAGAACAGTGGACCTGGTACATGAAGGCTAGCTAGGTTGTATTTCATCTACTAGAAGATTATTGAGAGCAAACTAAAGCAAGGAAAAGAATAATTTTCTTGTATTTTTGTTGTAATATGGGGATAAAAAAATAATTCTTAAGCCTTTTCTTTTTAAAACTATATTGAAAATGAATCTCGCAAGTAACTTCAAGAAACATCTTTGTAACTAATGTAATTTCCCTTCTTTCATCTGTCCGTTTTCATGCACTATTTCCTGAATTAATAAATCAGAGAACATGAGTGTCGTTTGCAGAGAACACCAAGTGTTTAAACAATTTCTTCTTCTTTTTTAAAAGATTTTATTTATCTATTTATTTATTTATTTATTTGAGAGAGAGAAGGAGAGAGAAGGGGCAGGAGCAGAGAGAAAAGGGAATAAGCCAACTCCACGCCGAGCACAGAGCCCGATGCAGGGTTCCATCCCATGACCCTGTGATCATGATGTGAGCCAAAATTAAAAGTTGGACACTTAACCAACTGAGCCACCCTGGCCGCCCCCACCGCCCACAATTTCTGAAGAAATCTTGGCAGTCTTTTCATCTGTGAGGTTCGTAGTAATGATTACAGATGCCTATGTGGATGTGGGAAAGTGGCTTCTTGGTCACTTGGCCATTTTATTAGGTATTGCTAGCAGATAACACAGATCTTCTAAGAGAAGAAGTCTGAGTCTTCTTGTCACTTTTTTCTTCTTTTACCACCCTTCTTCTCCCAGTGATGATGTGGTTGCTCTTGAGAAAGCATGTCACCAGCGTAGTGGGAAACATCAGATCAAACTAAAGATCTTAGAGTAGTGTTTCTTACCCAAACTTGTACTCGTGCTTTCAGCACTTAGAAAAATATACAGTTTAAATGGGTAACTGCAGGCCTATGGAACAGAACTGGGAATTCAGAAATATACTCCTACATCCATTGGCCGATTTGTTTGTAGCAAGGGTGCTAAAACAATTCAGTCGGGAAATAAGAGTCTCTTCAACAAAGGGTCCTGAGACAATTAGCTATCCACATGCAAAATATGCAGCTGGACTCCCACCTCACACTGCATAAAAAAATTAATTCAAAAAGGATCAGCCATCTACATATAGGAG
This sequence comes from Martes martes, assembly GCF_963455335.1. NCBI lineage: Eukaryota > Metazoa > Chordata > Mammalia > Carnivora > Mustelidae > Martes > Martes martes. The sequence goes on along the minus strand of NC_137892.1, from coordinate 76,495,103 downwards.
CTAAAACTATAAAATTTCTACGAGAAAACATAGGGATAAATCTTCATGGTGTTGGATTTGGCAGTGGATTCTTAGACATAACACCGAAAGCAGAGTTAACAAAAGGGAAAAAAATAGATAAAGTGGACTTCATCAAAATTATAAACTTTGTTTACCAAGAGAGATTATCAAAGTGAAAAGACAACCTACAAAATGGGAGAAAATATTTGCACATCACATATCTAATAAGGGTCTAGTACCCAAAACAGATGATAAAAACATAATAACTGAATTTTAAAATGGACAAAGGGTTTGAGTAGACATTCCTCCAGAGAAGATATACAAATGACTAACAAGCACATGAATGGATGCCTAACATTATTAGTCATTGGAGAATCAAAACAATGAGTTACCTCTTCACACCCACTAGGATGGCTATAATCATAAAAATGAAAAAGTGATGGCAAAGATATGGAGAATTGGAACCCTCCTACATTGCTTGTGGGAATGTAAAAGGGTGCAGCTGCTCGGAAAAGAGTTTAGTGGTTCCTCGAAAAGCTAAACATAAAATTACCACATGACCCAGCAATTCTGTTCCTAAAGTATATATTCAAGAGAATTGATAGAGGTACTCAAATAAGTACTTATATATGAATGTTAATAGCACTATTCACAGTAACTAAAAGGTGAAAACAGCCCAAATGTTCATCAGTAGATGAATGGAAAAACACGTTGTGTTATATTCACACAATGAAATATTACTCAGCCGTAAAAAGGGGTAAAGTCCTGATACTTCATACAACATGGATGAACCTGTGATCTTATTAATATTATGCTATATAAAAGAAGTCAGACATGAAGGGTCATATATTGTAAGACTTCGTTTATATGAAATAACCAGAACAGGTAAATCCATTGAAAGAAGATTGCTGGGGCTAGGGAGAAGGGGGAGCAGCAAGTGAGTAATGGTTATGCAGTTTTTCTTTGGGGTAATTATGTATTTTCCAAATAGGGTGGTTGCATAACATTTCAAGTGTACTAAATATTGAACTGTGCACTTTAAAGTAAGTTCATCTTATGTGAATTTCATCTCTATTTAAAAAAAAAAATTCATCAGTACACAGAGATAATGCTATCAACACCAGCATCTTCAAATACGGTGCATTTTCGGAAAAGTTTTCTGTGGAGTCAGAGTGCTTTATTCTGCAACTATTGGCAGAAAATACTCAAAAAACCAGATGTCTTATTATTTTGTTTTGTTGTAGTGTGTGGGGTTTGGTTTTGTCTTTTTGCCTTTTGCAAATCAGAAAAGCTAACAATGTTTAGAATTTCAGATTGAAAGAATTGTTTTTCTTTTTTGGATGACATTTGCATAATTATTTTGATAGGAATAATTAAAAATGTTAGAAGACAACATGATAGAAGAAAATATTAAAATCATTATAAATGACTACTTAGAGTATAATAAAATCTTCATAGTGTTGAAGGATCCATGCTTAACAGAGTTTATAATGTGTTAGCCTTGAAAGTGTGCTAATCATCTGCTCAACAAAAAAGATGAACAAAGGGATTAAAAGAGCTTTGGTCTCTAGTGGTCCTTTTCAATGAAAGCTGAGTAGATTTAGTGTTCATTTGCCGCATACGGTTTTATTAATAGCAATTCAGCTTTTCTCTGCCCCATTTGAGGCTTTACAGTTAGGGAGGTGAATTGAGCTTCCCATCAGACTTGCCAGTTTCCACATGTACTGTCTAAGGTTATCTTTCAACACTTTCTAAACCATGTGAAGAAATGCTTTATTCATAAATTAGCTTATTTCATGATTAAAGTCAATAAATGTTTTGCTGTTGTTGTGTTTGATTTAAAAAATACAGATAGCAAATGGAAAAAAAATACATGTATCAAAGTAAGAATCTTAATTATCTATCTCAGATGAGAATGAAATGCAGTGAGAGGTGTACTTTAAAAAAGGGTTGGAGGGGTGCCTGGCTGGCTCATTTGTAGAGCATGTGGCTCTTGATCTTGGGGTCATGAGCTCAAGGCCCATGTTGAACATAGAACCTACTTTTAAAAGATGCAATTAAAGATGGACTTAACATGAAATGAAAACATGCTGCTTCCTTCAAATTGGCCTTTTTGACTCTCTTTCTGTCCTCGCTTCAGACCTGGAACTCCAGCCTGCTTTCTTGTCTTGTAGATTAGAAATTTTCTTCTGGCTCCTTGATGATGGTCCATCGGCCTCCTCTGCTGGACCCATCACCACTGGAGATGAAACACCTGAATACATAGAATGTTTTATGAAATCTTTTGTTTTCAGTTACCTATTAAATTAAATCTACACTCCTACTAATACAGGAATGATTACAGAATGACAATGAGAAATACTGCCAGCAGATAGTGGGTAATAGAGTGGCTGGAAACCATAGAGCAGCTTATGTTTAAGTAAGAGAGAGCATCAGAATGAGTCAGAGGGACAAAATATGATTTCTGGTCCACTTCTTTCTCTTATTTTTCTGTGAATCATTACCATATTATACCATGGCCTTTTTCTAGCAACAGACTCTCTTTGGGCATCCAGCCACCACATGATACTATTCCTGAAGGTCCTATTCTTATTCTCCTTCCTTGGCAGAAACACCCCAGGGAGGGAGCCAACTCGAGTTCCCCTTTCCCAATTACCTTCTATTTCTCCTATCCCACATTCCCAGCTATTCCCCTTAAGGCTTTCCTCTGTCTAATAAGTCCAGATGGGCCCAACCTCCTTATACTTTTACTTTTAGGTTATATTTGTCTTTCTGTATCTTTAATGAGCTCTATTTCACATTTGCCTGTGTTTAAAAACGATAGGGAGAATGCAAAGAATGACTTCCCTGTGCAACTTTATTTCTGAAGGGAATACCATTGTGAAGACTGCACCAGTACAAACTAGTAATTCATTGTGCCCATGATATCCACTCTCCATTAATATTTTGTAAGGTTGCAGTGAACATAGATTTCCTACCTGTACTGTTCTAATAGTCTTGTGAGACATAATTCAGTTGGTTTTCAAGATAGTGAATCCTTATTAAATATAGTTTGATTGGAAGTCATGTCTGATAAAATATTCTATCACTTTAGATATTTACTGAAATCTCATTACATTGTGATGAATGACTTAATAAATAGTCAGAATTTCTATTATTTAGCTGTAAAATCTTTTTATGTAAGAGATATATTTCTCTGTTAGCCACTAATGTCAGAATTTATTCTGCTGACATCCTCAGATATCGTCTTCCTATTCACATCTTATATGGTCATCTCATACAACAGGACTGTTATTGGCCAATGCAAACTAAGATTATGGCTTAAAAACAAAACAAAATACAAACCCTGCTTATTTACCGACTGTCTAGGGCTGGTGTCTTCGTATTTTCTCTGCAGCGAGACTAAGGATTTCATGAGTTAGGAGAGAGCAGAAAGGGTTAAGAGGAAGACTTGAGGTGGGAGTATGGGATGTTGTAAGCTTCAGCATGAATCTGCTCTTAGCAGTGAGCTAGAGTTGGTTAGGAAAGCCGAGGCAGAGTACCTACCAGGACCATATTGTCAGCAAGTGACTTGGAAGTTACTTTTAAAAAGGAGTTCATCTCAGCCCCATTTCCTTAGTTCACAACTCATAAAATCAATTATTAACTTTAAGTTATCAAATAGGTTTCCTTCTAGTTACCTATTGTGTGAGTCCTTTCCAATGATAGCATAAGATGAGAAATGTAGTTTTAGTTTAATATATTACTCAATTCTCTGTCAGCTCAAGCAAAGAAGGTATTCAACCCTAACTCCTTAGAGTCTTAAGTAGTCCTATTTTTTTATTCACTCTTATTTAAGATTAGAGTCTTAAGTAGTCCTATTTTTTTATTCACTCTTATTTAAGATTACAAAAATCTTGAAAATGTGGTTTTATATTTCAGAATCTACCACATTTAAATCAATGTATAAGTTCAAGGGCATTGGAATCAGTATAATTTATGGTTCTCTTTTCATCTCAGCATGAATAACTTCAAATTCAGTGAAGTGTTGTTTGGCTTTTCTTACCCAAATGGTATACTTATCTGATTCACTTCAATAGTTGCCTATTTTCCCTTTCAGAAATGTCTGTTCTCTCACCAGGAGACTAAAACATTGTGCAGATGTACAGTTGGATACAATGATGCCAATATAATATATGCACTGTTCAATAATTTATTTTGTATCTGGAGTGATGCATCTGTTTCTTTCTTGTGGGAGGGGGTTTGAGCTTCATTTCAATGTCATTTTAGGTACTGGTCCAATTCTTCCATCCAGTTAACCAAAAATGAAAATTTCCATCTGTTCAATTGCCATTCAGAGGAATGTTTTATCTCTGAAGCACATTATGACAACTAAAATTGACAGCATAATCTGTCTGACTTTTTTCTCTTTTATTTCCTCTTCATATTCTCTTGAGCTTTAACAAGAGAGTATTCTTTTTTAGAGCTGCCTAAGATTATAGGACTTACTCTTTCTTCTCTCTAGTAACTGTAGACCAATAGAGCGTGAATGGCTGTCCACTGTTCATTGCTTTATTGTGTATTTTTTTCTGTCCATTAGTGACCCAACAGGAAACATACTTGTTAGTATGCTATTAACAGAACAATGCAAACATAGCATTCTCTTTCTATAAGAGTAAATGCCTGCCAGTACTATTTGGCATTCCATTGAATGCAGACTCTTTCCAATTGACGTTTGGAGGGTACAGTTACAGGCTGATTTTTATTGGTCATTCTGTACTTTAGAAAACTGGCTAAGGATGCCTTTAGAATATACTGTCTCTGAAGTTTTTAACTCTTTATTTAAAGAACTAAGAATATTACCTCAAATAGGTTTTGTTGCTGAAATGGCAGAAAGATTTCTTTATTCGTACTCCAACAAATAAGCAAAAAAAAACAAAAACAAAAACCCCTTTCTATTTTTGGACAGGTAAAGTTTTTAGGTGCAATAAATTAAACAAGGTCCTATCCCTCCAATGAAGGGTTATAGCCTTGGAGTAATATGGAAAGATTAAAATGACTAATTTTCATTATAGTGTAAAAAAGACATAGCAATATACTGAAACTTTAGCTGTGCTGAATTCAGAAAAAAATATTATTGTAGATTACTGGATTTCTTTGAAATGTCTACACTTGTAACAAAAATCTCTGATATCCTGTACCCTTTCTTATTTTCTTGAAGAAATTATATGATGGTTATATTGCAGTAATGACCATCATTTTCCTATCCTATATGATATTTGTGCTGGGGCACCTGAGTAGCTCAGTTGGTAAAGCGTTCGACTCTAGATTTCGGCTCAGGTCATGATCTCAGGGTTGTGAGACTGAGCCCCACATTGGGCTCTGTGCTGGGCATGGAGCCTGCTCAGGATTTTCTCTCTCCCTCTGCCTTTTCCCTTCTTCCCCCATAAGAAAAAAAGTATTTGTGCCTTTGTAGCCCTTTTGAGGTATATTAGGCTGTTTGCATCTATATTATTTTTCCTACATGTCTGTGCTCACTAAGTTTTTGTGTCCTTATTGTTTTTACTTTTTCCTCTTTTCCTGTGATGGCTTACAGGTATGTTCTTTACCTTTCTATGTCTTACGACCTTCCTATAGAAAACATGAATTCTTGCTTATCAAATAAGTAAGTTAGAGAACTACATTCCAATGGTATTGTGTGCTACCCATTGTAAAGAATAGTACTTTAAAATGGAAACTGATGTTTTCTTATGGTTTGAAGTCTTTGATATGATGGGTGACCAACTGTAGACCACTCAATATGTGTATTTCGAAAGCTGTGATTGTGAAATCCATTGGAATATGACATAAGGGAGTAAAAGAGCGCTCTTGAGAGTGTTAAACATCAGAACTAAAGGAGTCCAGGTCTTAGATGTTTTTTAGCTGTTTTAATAAGAAAATACATGCATTTGTGTACATTGTGGGAGACTGAGTAAATTTAAATCTCGTGTTTGAGGTATTTGGGATCTCTTGATCTTAGAAAATCTCCTGTTAAACTGTTAGTGGTGTTTCAGCTTCATCAGAAGTGCTTAAATTTGTCATAGTCTACTCCGATGGACAGTTTTCTTGGGGAAGTTTAACTAGGTAACATTTAAGACATAGTTACATCATTTAAAGAATTAAAATCTACTATAATCCCAGGACTACAAGTGTTTATGTTTTGAAAACATTTTAAACTTCTCTCCTTAATCACCTAAAAAAGTATAGAAGGGGAGGAAGGGAAGAAGTGGAAGGTGGGGGGAGAAAAAGAGGGGAAAAAAGGAAGACAGGAAAGAAGGGAAAAAAAAGTTGGAGTCAAATTCCTGCCTTAGCTCACAGTCTATTGAGAAAAATCAGTCATGGTAAAGGTAAGAAGAAAGTGCCATGAGAGTTCAGTAGTTGTATGAGCCATTTCTTTTAGTGCTGAGGAAGACTGAAAAAAAAAACCAAGGTGTAGTTCTTGAAAGCAAAGTAGAAGTTTTTTAAATGGAAAAAGGAGAGTAAGATTGTGGAAGTATTCTAGGAAGAAGGAATGGCATGAATTAGTTCTGTACCTATAGATACTCATATACTGTTTTTTGTTATTCTAGTACTTAAGAACTTTTAGTATGAAATCCAAAATGTCGTTTTATTCAGTAAGTGTGTGTTGCTAACATATTTTACATACAGCAGTGAATATGGTGGATACAAAAGTAAGTCACTTCAACCCTGTCCTCACAAGCTGTATGACATAGTTGACAAATTCTAAGGATGGGTAGCCAGGCAGACTTGGATTTGAATCTTATCTCAACCACTAAGTATTTGGTTGACTCACAAATAATTATGGAGCATCTACTATGTGCCAGGTATTATTCTAAGTGCTGGGATACTTGATAGAAAAAAGATATAAAAGGTACATGTTCTCTCATGTCATTCTAATATTTCCCTTCAACTGTGATATAATTGGCTTACAACATTTTGTAAGTTTAAAATGTACAACAGGATGATTTGATACCCATATATATTAGGAAATTATTACTTCAATAGAGTTAGTTAACACTTCCATCAATTCCATGGTGAGAACATTTAAGATCTATTGCCTTAGCAATTTTTAGGTATATAATACAGTATTATTAACTAGTAGTCACCATGTGGTACATTAGACTACCAGAACTTGCTCATTTTGTAAGTGGTAATTGGTACTCTTTAACCAACATTTCCCACACCCCCTACTCCCTGACAACTGCCATTCTACTGTTTCTATATGTTCAGTTGTGTTTTTTTTTTAAGATTCCATGCATAAATGAGATCATGCAGTATTTGTTTCTGTCTAACTTATTTCACTTACAAGAATGCCTTCAAGGTCCATCCATGTTGTTGCCAGTGGCAGGATTTTTTTCTTTCTCATGGCTCTATAGTATTCCATTGAATATATATACCAATCTGCTTTATCCCCTTATCTGCCCGATGGGCATTTAGGTTGTTTTCATATCTTAACGATTATGAATAATGCTGCAGTGAACATGGAACTATTGATAGCTCTTTGCAATACTTATTTCATTTCCTTTGAGTATATACCCAGAAGTGGGATTGCTGGATCATATGGTAGTTCTATTTTTAATTTTTTGAGGAACTTCCATACTGGTTTTCACAGTGGATGTACCAATTTACTTTTTTTTACCAGCAGTGCGCAAGTCTCCCTTTTTCTCCACATCCTTGCCAAAACTCATCTCTTACCATCTTGACAATAGTTGTTCTAACAGATATGAGGTGTCATAGCATTCTAATTTTAGTAGAGGGAGATAGAAAATAAATATATAAGTAATATTTTGTCAGATAATGAGAAATGTTATGAAGAGATATGTGATAAACAAGATAGGGAAAGGGCCATTTGAATTTTGCTTTTGATAGAATGATCTGAAAGGGCCCTAAGACATGAATAGTTTTCTGTTTTTAGAACAGAAAGAAGAATTATAGCTGGACTCTAGGGAGCTAAGGGGAGAGTCATATGCCGTGAAGTCAGAGGTAGTCTGTGGCTAAGTCAAGTAGAACTCATTGATTATGGTAAAAAGTTTGGTTTTTATTCTAAATATATTTGGACGTTATTTTAAGCAGAGAGACCTGATATGATTGGTCTTTACACTTTTTAATTTTTAAAAAATAGACTTTTTGTTTTGTAAAATTTGATGTCCAAAATGGAAGTAAAGAATGAGTTATATACTATCTGACTTTTTTGTTTAATCTAGACAAGTAAAAATAGAAAATAAAATTGATACTGACTACTAATCTCAATGGTGATAGTGTCTTCCGTACTGAACTGAGTATTCCTTAAAGATAGATGTTATATGTAATTCTCTTTGTACTTTAGCTTGGTAACTGGCCCTTTAATGGGTGAATAACTTCGTGCCTATGGAAGATCACATAGGTTCCGAGTGATCAAGCACCACCACCAGTCATGGAGACATGACATGCAAAGAGCTGTTTCAGACCAAAGGCACCTATATGAGAATTAAAGATTTTCTGAGAAAATATGTGTTACCCATAGTACTAAATTAAAAACAGTCTAGTTAAGACCCTGGGTCAGCCTCATTCCGTACACTGGAATACTACTCCCATGTGACTCTGTCCTTTGCATCCAGTAGGAATTGTACATTTTATTCTTTTCATTAGAAAAGTGTATTTAACACATACTTGATCATTCCTGGGGATATTTCTAGAAAATGTACTGGGGCATAGGTATTACCATCTAGTTAGTTAATATTATAATAGAATCATGACCTTTTAGTTACTTAATTTCAATGATTATTTTGGTCAAAGCATTTGACTCATCAGGGCTTCCAAAAATATTAAAAACACTGAGTCTCTGGTTTTGAAACAATACAGTAGAAAGAAGCTGTCAATCAGTGTTTAGTTCCCAAGGAATTGATGTTTGCATTTCTCATACCTTAATATCTAATACCTTAATAACTAACTGCTAAGAGCAGTTCTTTGTAAGAAAGATATTTATATACAGTTTTTAATAACACTAGAATTTGTATGTCACTTATGGCTTTCAGAATACTTCTTTATACCTTATTCCTCTTGATGTTCAAAATGACTTCTCAAAATCGTAGAAAAATTGCTTAAATTTTAAATTTTTTACAGTTGAGCCTTTTCATTACCTATAAAATGAGGATAATTCCAGCTTTCTGGAAACATGAGCAGTAAGGGAATATATAAAGGGCTTAGTATATAGTGAGTGACCAATAAATGGTAGTCAGTATGATTATCATCATTATTCATAATTATACTTATCAAACGTTTGAGGTGCATGTGGGCTACCCTCCCTAGCTAGTAACACAATCAGCATGTGAATGTAGGTCCTTCTAATTCAAGAGCTCATGCTCATCTGTTTCCACTGTTATCACTTCTATAGAGTCAGATCACATTAAACTCTGTAGAGAAAATAGCAGTGAATAATAGCATTGAAAGATGGGTTGCATTTGTAATATACAACATTTTTTATGTGAACTGCTTTCCCCGTCTCTCTCATCAGTTTTTCCAATTTTATTTTTTATTTCTTTGTGTGTCTTCCATTTGACATTCTAGAAAACTAAGAAAGATTAACAAGCATGTGTTTACAGATAGCAAAGGTATTTATATACATTTTTATAATAACACCTGAAGTTTGTATGGTGCTCTCTGACCTTCAGAATACTTGGTTTAACCTTATTCCTCTTGATGTTCAAAACAACATCTCAAGATCTTAGAAAAATTGCTAAATTCACTGAGACTCTGTTTCATTACCTATAAAATGAGGATGATTCCACCTATCTTGAAGCAGTGTCTTTATACATTATCATTTCTAGACGTCACGTTTATCTTTTACTCCAGTTTTTGCTGGCAGTCCCTGTCTATCATCATCATTATCGTAGCTTATAGTGATTCCTTACACTTTGTTAAAAGTCTCTAGCAGTGTATTCAGATTGTGATTTTTTTTTTTAGATTTTTAAAAAAGTTTTATTTATTTGGGGCGCCTAGGTGGCTCAGTTGGTTCAGCATCTGCCTTTGGCTCTGGTCATGACCTTAGTGTCCTAGGATGGAGTCCTGCATCTAGCTCCCTGCTCAGTGGGGAGCCTGCTTCTCCATCTCCCTCTGCCCTTCCCCCGCCTCTTGCTCGCTCACTCTCTGTCTCTCTCAAATAAATAATTAAAAGTAAAATAAAGATTTATTTATTTGAGAGAGACAGAGAGTAAGCAATCATGGGGGGTGGGGCAGAGGGAGATGGAGAGAGAGAATCTTCAAGCAGATTCCTCTCTGAGTGTGGAGCCCGACTCAGGGCTCGATCTCATGACCCATGAGATCATGACCTGAGCCTACACTGACTCTTAACTGACTTAGCTACCCAGGTGCCCCCAGATTGTGATATTGTGAAATATTTTTAGATGTTACAATATAGATGTATTCTGAAGCCAATAAATTTGGGTAACAATTTGTTCAGTAGGGTTACTTAGATTATCTAGCAAAATGCAGAATCTGTTGGAGCTTTTTATTTTCTGTTGTCCCCTGGGAATCTCCAAGAAGGAAGAGGGTATATAGTAGACGGTATATATATAAAACATCCCCTCAACTAATTTAACCAAAGAATCCTTTCCCCCTGCCCAGAAAGATTAGTTTTATTGGAATAAACAGATCTAAAGCAATGATTATCTGAAAACTCTGGACCCATTACATCAATATTGGTTAGGGTACTTTAAGTTCCAAGATTTCTAGGTCATATCCCAGTCCTGCTAAAACAAAATTTTGGGGAAGTGGCATAAAACATCTCTTAGTTTTTCTTTTCCCTTCTCATAAGTGATTGTGCTAATTGGAGCTCCATTCTCAACTATCTACTAGTCTTATTGTACATCTTCAAGCTGTGGCGTTCACTCCCATGGCTTCAGTGCTCCATTGCTCTAAAACATACTGGGTCCATTTCTCCTATTTACTGATTCTAGATGCTTAGAGATAATAGCTTTTTGAACAACTCCAATCAGATGCCTCATGGGACCTCAGACTTCTCATGTTAAAACTGAAACTAATTATTCCCTTCCTAAAAACAGGAACAAAAACCCCCAAAAAACAAATGAGAAAATCCCCTCTACTTCTTTTTTCATGTTGCCTGCCTTAGTAAGTGAAGCCTATCCCAGACCTAGATGTCCAAGTCAGGAACCTAAGAATCAGGCCTACTTCCTTACTCACAATATCCCTTCAGTTACCAAGCCTGTCAATTATATTTTCTAAGTACTTCTGCGGTCCTTCCAGTTCTATCCTTAGTACCTCCATCCTAACCTAGCCCTCTGTCACTTCTCTCATAAACTGTAATTGCCTCTTGATTTCCTACCTCCAACCCTGTTCTTCTTTAATTTAGGCTCCACACTACACTCTTTCTGATATTTTCAAGCTTCCAATATGATGATATAGCTGTTTTGCTTTAACCAGTGATTTCATAGCACCCTTAGGATTAAATCTGAGCTGCTCAGTTTAAGAGGCATGTCAAAGGCCCTGCCTGCCTGACGAGCATTATCTCACTCCACTCTTCCCCTTGCTAGCGTTCGTCCACTTGAGATTCTTCCATTCCTTCTCTGTATCATGGCAGGCCTTTATACGTGTTTCCCTTGTCTCTAACTGCCTTCCCCTTCTCTTGTCCTTTCTTCTTCTAAGCTTTCTATCTAGCTAACTACTCATTGTTTACTTTCTATTTAGATATCTCTTCCCACGACCTTTCTTACTTTCTAGACCAGGTTAGAATCTCATGTTGTATCTTTTTTTGTACTTCCTCGCCACTCTTCATTATTATCACCTATTTTGTTATAATGGTTGCTTTTCGTTGCGGTTGATGCTGCTTTTTACCTTCCCTTATACATTGATCCCTCTTTTTTTTTTTTATCTAACACCTATTTATTTATTTTTTAAAGAAATTTTTATTTATTTATTTGACAGACAGAGATCACAAGTAGGCAGAGAGGCAGGCGGGGGGGAGCAGGGAGCAGGTTCCCTGCTGAGCAGAGAGCCCGATGCGGGGCTCAATATCAAGACCCTGGGATCATGACCCAAGCCAAAGGCAGAGGCTTTAACCCACTGAGCCACCCAGGCACCCTGATCGCTCTTTTTTAGAGCAAGAACTCTGATTTTTAATGGGCATATTGCCACAAGCAAACAACTACGTTCTTTCTTTTCCGTTACAGCTAGGTTTGGCCTTATGATTAAGTCTTGGGAAATGAGATGTACATTGAATATGACTTATGTAAAATAGTATTAAAGGGAAAATGCATGTTGTTCTTTGCTCCTCCCCCTTTCTTTTTCTGCTGATGAGCATGCGAATGTGCTGACTGGCCCCTTGAGTAGCCATACTGTGCCATGAAACGGCACTGAGGGCAAAAGAGCGGCTGCATGGAAGGGCCTGGATTTCTTATGACTGCACTTTATTACCATTATCAGCCGTGGACTCCTGGCTTCCATGTTTACTTAATGTAAGAGAAAAATAAGCTTCCATCTCGTTAAAGCTAGTGTTAGTTAGTTACTTTAGTGTTATTACTCTCTGATATAGCTGTTCTTCACATGTACTTCCTGTGTTTGGATAATTCTGTACCTTCTAAGTCTTACTAAAAGGCAGAGCCCTTTCACCGTAGAAGAGCTATATACTCACCCCTCTAGCTTCCCTTATAGCTGGACTACGGATGTATGCTCATGATCCAACCAGTGCAGTATTTTCCCGACTTGTGAATGCATGAGTTAGTGATACAAACAAATGGAGGCAACAGCGAGTTCTTGCTCGCAGTTATCATGGTTGGATGGGACTTTTGCGGGGTGAGCAGCAGTAGACCATGCAGGCTGGAGGTGCCATCTGTTGTTCAGGACCAGTGAGATAGGTACTGCCAATTGTCACAGTTAATGCTTGCTGAGGTCTTCACTGGACAAGTTCTGCGGCATCACTTTCCATGGTTTCCTCCCTCATTACAGTTTCTGAGCCTGTTTCTTCGGCTTCCCAGCAATTCCGTGAACTAACATTTTCTTTCTGGTTTAAACTGAGCAAAGGTTTCTGTTGCTTGTAGTTAAAATCCTTGACTGAAATAGTTATGACTAGTCTTCCCTAGCAGACTGTAAATGCTAGGAGGGCTGTCTTCTCATCAGTATATCCGACAGTGCCTACCATTTCCATATATCCTAGCTTAGTGCCTGGCATATTAAATTGGTGCTCAGTATTTTTTTTTTAAATAAATGAGGAATCCATGCCTCTGATCTTAACTTTTTTACCTACCCTAGCAGTTTCACTTTAGCTCCATTAATCAACGGAAACCACTCTTTGTAAGATGATTTCTGGTGTTCTGCTTTCCAAATCCATTGGATACTTTTCACTCTAGCTTGATTAACTTCTTTAAAGGCTTGATCACAGTATCCCTTGCTGGTTCTCATTTTACCATTCTGACTATTTTTCTTTCAGTTTCTGAAGCTATTCCTTGTTATCTGCCAGCTCTTATATCCTACTCTTCCCCCAGAATTCTTTCTTGAGCTTACCTACTTCTTTGGAATCAATTACTATACATGATGATCATTTTCAAACCTTATCTTCCATCCAGCCTCTCTCTCGATTTTCAGCCACCATATGCAGCTGCCTATTCAGGATCTCAACATTTGGATATCCCACAAACCTCTCAGATTCAACATGTCCTACATGTCTGAAATTAAACCAATTTTGTTCCTCCCCAGCAGACAGATATTATAGATATGGCTATTATCTAAATCATTTGCTTAATCTAATTCTCAGCAATGTAGCTGAAATTAAGTTAATATGCATGTGTAAATTCACAGTTAAAATTTGTTCTCAGATTTTTTCCTTTAGTAATTTCTATTTTCCTATTAGTGTATAAATGAGACTGTTTATAACTTCCAAAATTTTGTTTAGAACCAGGACTTTAGTAATGAATATATAGACACAAATAATAATATATATTAATAGTGCATGTTGACTAGACCTAAATTGTAGAATACATCTGCCATCTGTATTTGTCTACCTTGATAAATAATTTTAATTACATTTTAAGTAATTTTAATTTACCATTTCTATTTAATGGAATTTTTAATCTTTTCAAAGTAGAATGAGTATCTTACCTTTTAGAAAAATGTAATACAAAACATACAAAGAAATGGGACATAGTAATTGAAAAAATAGTCAAACTTAGTTGTACTTATTTTTATATAAAAATTTCACCTGTAATCTCACTTAATTCACTTTGACATTTTCAGTTAAGTGTTTTGAAGGTCATAATAGTAATTTGCTTTAACCAAATTTGTATTTTCCTTGAACTTTCTGAGTAACAATCATGTAAGTAGCGTGACAGGGCAGTTTCAGTTAGAAGCTTCTTCACCAGTTCAATTACCTTGTAAGAAAAACCTATTCTTCATATTGGGAAATTATTAAGCCATATAAACAAATAAAAATTGGTTGTAATGTTGCAAACATTCAAACAGAGAAGTTGAGAAAAGTATTGAAATTTGCTAGGTAGCTTTTTATATTTAATCAACCCAAGAAAACAGCTGATGCATAAAAGTATGTTAGCATAATTTTGCTCATTTGAAACCCATAAGCTTAATTAGATTTTTTTTCAACCACTTAATTTATGGAAGAACAGTAGTTTTTTTGGATTTTAATTTTGTTTAATGTCTTTTGTTCAAAGGTACGTAAAAAGAAATTTTTCCCTTTATAATAATTTCTTTCAACTCTCTTAAAATAAGTTATTTTAAGAGTTCCCTTTGTTGATATATTGATGTAATGCTATGTGCCTTGTATACTTAGGATTATATTAAAGCTAATGGATTTATTTCTAACTAGTTATTCTTTTCTATTATAAATCTGCTTGAATATTTGAACATTCTGAATAAAGCCAGTTTTTAAATTCATTGCCGTGAATACCATGACATTGAATACGCTTGTGTATCATGTATTCTGTGGACTGTTGCTTATACATCACCCAGCGAAGGTATCTTTTGGTATCTTGATCATTCCCAAGTTAATCTCTTCCTTTTGTGGAATTAGGAATTCATGAGGGTAAAATCAGCATTCACAGTAGTTTAGAGAAAATAAAACTAGAAATTTGAAAATATGCAGATAAGTTTCTGTGCTGTTTGTATAATTTATATGTATGTCATGTAGAAAGCATCTTTATAGGTATTCTACTATTTTATACACCTGACCTGGGGACATGTCCAAATGGAGATTGTTGAATTTGATTGTAAGCCATTTCTCAATTTTTATTTTGGCACAATTGTCATTCTTAATTGAAGCTATTTGGGAAATGCCAAAGCTGATAAACTTCCTATTACTGTTAATTACCATATAACAGACCTTAGGTTTTCTCGGTTTTAGGATAATGTTAAACTTTAGCCATCTACAGGGAATAGAGAACATTTTTTGCATATGCTTGATAGTTATTGAACACCCATGATATAGGTACTAAATAAGAATGCAGATTCTTTGTCCTCAAGTTTCTTGTTCATTACCTATTGAAACCAAATTTAAATAAAAGAACTATATCACAAGCAAAACTGATTTTTATTTTTTTATTTTTATTAAAAAAAATTTTTTTTATTTATTTGACAGAGAGAGAAAAATCACAAGTAGGCAGAGAGGCAGGCAGAGAGAGAGAAGGAAGCAGGCTCCCAGCCGAGCAGAGAGCCCAATGTGGGTCTCGATTCCAGGACCCTGAGATCATGACCTGAGCTGAAGGCAGAGGCTTAACCTACTGAGCCACCCAGGTGCCCCTAAAGCTGATTTTTAAAGAAGATTTTATTTATTTATTTATTTGAGAGTAAAAGCAAGAGAGGGGGTGGGGCAGAGGGAGAAGCAGACTCCCTGCCAAACAGGGAGCCCACCGTGGGGCTTGATCCCCATACCCTGGGATCATGACCTAAGCCAAAAGCAGGTGCTTAACCCACTGAGCCACCCAGGCGCCCCTAACAAGGCTGATTTTTAGGACATTTTCTGACTTTGTTCAAGTGGATATGCTCGGGTTTAAACTCGTGTTTAAACCCATGTGTAATTACTAAATGGTAGAATTTAAAAAAAAAACTGTCTGACTGACTAAAACCAGTATGCACTTACCTGATATATTTAATTTTTAATGACCTTAAAATTGTTACTAAATATAATACCCAGTTTCTTGTGTTTCTATATTTAACAGGAGAGTCATGGAAATAAGATGATTGTTTGAATTTTTTTTTTCCTTCTCAAGTATTTGGAAATCTTTCCACATTACTACATAGCAAATTCTACGTGTCAGACTAACAAACCAGTGCTGTAAATTTCCAAGCTTTATTTAAAGGATGATTTAAAATCTGAAGGGGTTAAACAACTACAATAACTGTGGATTATATTTTAATAATTAAATATATTTGCTAGTATATGTTTTTTAATGATTCATACAGAGGAAAAACAATTCACCTTTGGCATTCAGTAAGGTTTCTTTATTTTTTTTTAACATTGAAGTAGAAAAAGACAGGGGTGCCTGGATGGCTCAGTAGGTTAAGTGTCGAACTCTTGGTTTTGGCTTAGGTCATGATTTTAGGTTTGTGGGATCTAGCCCGGAGCCAGCTCTGCTCTTAGCGTGGAGTCTGCTTGAGATTTCTCTCTCTTCCTCCCGCTCTGCTCCTTCCCCTCTGCCACTCCCTCCAACACCTGCATACTCGTTCTCTCTCTCTCTCTTTCAAATAAATAACTAAAATCTTTTTTTTTTATAAAATATTTTATTTATTTATTTGACAGACAGAGACTACAAGTAAGTAGAGAGGCAGGCAGAGAGAGGAGGAAGCAGGCTCCCCACCGAGCAGAGAGCCCGATGTGGGGCTCGATCCCAGGACCCCGGGACCATGACCTGAGCTGAAGGCAGAGGCTTTAACCCACTGAGACACCCAGGCACCCCTAAAATCTTTTTTAAAAAATGGAAAAAGAAAGGCAGCAGAATTAGAGAGTGAGATATTATACAAGTTGGAGAAGTAAAAGGCTGAAATTATATAACTATCTTTTGGGGGAAATAGAACTAATTTCAACAAAATCCTGTTGGATGATTGCTGTAGTTGCATGCATATTGAAATTATATAATGACATTTCTGGTAGGTGGCATCCAAGTAGCATGAAAGCTAGTAGCAAATAACTATGTGGTGGGAAAACTATGGATTAACTGTCAGGAGGGAATGTGAAGCTTTGTTCTTTTTTGGCTTATTTTGCATTCTGCCACACTGATACATTGTGTCTTGATGTGTGTTGTATTTCTTATGGTGGAGATAAATGCTTGAACAGGTACCATGGTTTCCCCAGCCATCATAGTAGGTGTCTCTGGGACATTCTTACACCAAAGCTAGAGGATCCCAAATCAAATGCAGCTTTGTTTTTTAATCATCTAAATGTCACCCAACATGGCTGAAGCCTATGGTTTTAGATATGAATAGTGACTTACAAACCCAGATTACAATAAGGGAG
This sequence comes from Martes martes, assembly GCF_963455335.1. Taxonomy (NCBI): domain Eukaryota; kingdom Metazoa; phylum Chordata; class Mammalia; order Carnivora; family Mustelidae; genus Martes; species Martes martes. Next base: position 76,477,633 of record NC_137892.1, on the reverse strand, counting down.
TTTGAGTTTAGGGGCTGGTGCTGTGTTGGAAAGGTAAAGAGTGATATTGGCTCTTAGCTGTATGTTTTTTTAAAGGTTGGTTAGGTTGCTTGTGCTGTGGTAGCCTGTACCTCTTAGTACATCTCTGATATATCTGGGATATCTAGCCCCTGAGTGCATGGCCACTCTTGGTATGAGTCAGGATTGCCCCAAAGAAAGTACTTATCTTCTCCTCTCTATCCCCCTTTTGTTGCTTAGAGACTCAGCATTTGCCACAGATCATCAGTATCTTCTTTTATCTAACTGTAGCTCTTCCTTTTTCACTTTTCAATAAGGTGGGGTTAGCATGAGATAGCCTACAATAAATAGTAGTTTTGGGGCGCCTGGGTGGCTCAGTGGGTTAAAGCCTCTGCCTTTGGCTCGGGTCATGATTCCAGGGTCCTGGGATCAAGCCCCACGTCTGCCTGCTTCCTCCTCTCTCTCTGCCTGCCTCTCTGCCTACCTGTGATCTTTGTCAGATAAATGGATAAAATCTTTAAAAAATAATAATAAATAAATAAATAAATAAATAGTAGTTAATAATAAGGATTGATTATGTCCTAGTAAAATTATTTTCGAGTAGCCAAATTCATATTAAAGTTATGTTGACAGTGAGGGCGCCTGGGTGGCTCAGTGGGTTAAAGTTATGTTGACAGTGTGTTTTGGTCAGAATAAAAACCTCATACCCAGGGGCGCCTTGGTGGCTCAGTGGGTTAAGCCTCTGCCTTCGGCTCAGGTCATGAGCTCAGGGTCCTGGGATCGAGCCCCGCATCAGGCTCTCTGCACAGTGGGGAGCCTGCTTCACCCTCTCTCTCTGCCTGCTTCTCTGCTTCTGTGATCTCTGTCTGTTGAATAGATAAATAAAAATCTTTTTTAAAAAAAGGGGAGGGGGGCACCTGGGTGGCTCAGTGGGTTAAGCCTCTGCCTTCGGCTCAGGTCATGATCTCAGGGTCCTGGGATCGAGCCCTGCATCAGGCTCTCTGCTCAGCAGGGAGCCTGCTTCCCCTCTCTCTCTGCCTGCCTCTCTGCCTACTTGTGATCTCTGACTGTCAAATAAATAAATAAAATCTTTTTTAAAAACTTAAAAAGCAAAAAAAAAAAAAAAAAAACCCTCAGATCCAGAGAGTTAAGCATGCAAGTCCTTTCTGTATAAACGTAATGTACATTAAAATCTTTGTAGAAACTTTGAATTAAAATGTAATCAAATAGATATTGATTTGGGTTTCCTTTGGGCATACTGATAATTTGTTATCAATTGACTTTTGCTAAATCAAGTAACTGTAGAATTTCTTGAATTAAAAATATGTGTGATTTTATGTGAAGTTTCAGAAACAGCTGTAGTATTTACAGGTTGTGCAGGGGTGTGCTGGAGCAAGCCTTCACTGCCTTATGAGAGCAGATTTTAACATTTCAGGAATTTCATGTGCTGGTTGCTCAATACAGACATTACTTAAAATTAAATCATGTAAACTTGTAATTATGTTATATTAAAAACAAATACTCAAATACTCAAGATTCATTACTTCCTAATTGACGTTTTACTATTTTCTGTGCTCTTGATGTTAGTTATGCCTATTGTATCTACATGGTTGAGATACTTACTACACAACGGTGGACTACTGTGTATCTTTTCCTAAATCTGTTTTCTGTGGTATCACTTGAACTTGGTCATGGTGGAGTATTTATACCACAGAAATTGGCAAATGCTACATGTCAGGGCTTGATTTATTATTTTATTGATTGCACTTAAAGTGATAGAGAAAATGTTAATGCACATTGTGTCTATAGTCATTATATTGTAAATAGCACAAAAATTGAGGAAATATTCTTTCAAGATTCAAAAACTATAATCCAGTCAACATTCATAGAATTACACTCAGAGGGGCAGTTGATTAGCATTTACCAGCATCCCACAGGATTAAATTCATCAAACCTTGTTAATTGTTTTGTTAACAAATCACCATTTAACAAAAGTGCTTTAAATTGAAGCTACAGAAATGACGATAAAATGTATTTTTATTTATCTAATATCAGTTGCTTCTCAGAACATGAGATATATTTATGCATCTATAATAAAAAACTAACTTGTAGTTTTCTTAAATTTTATTTACAATAAAAACTAGCTTTTAGTGTTTTTTTTTTAAATTTTTATATCTTTTAACAGTCTCTGTTCTTCTTACTAGAAGTTCTTTAAATGATTGATCAGAGTAACAAACCTTAAAAACAATGACATCAAAAACATGAGTTGTGTCTTAGAGATTGTGAGTCCACAGATTTATGGATGGCCTAGGGACCTGCATTTTATAAATCTTCCCTGGTGGTACCAATCATCAGACACGCCTAGGAATCACTGTATGACATAATTTCCAGTGCATTTTTGAATAATTGGAGACATTTTACTTGGAGTAAGTAAAATAAAGAAGATGAAAGGAGCGTCAGCAAACTACATGCTGTTTATCTGTTGAGTTTAATGACACTATTATATACCTCATTTTGTGCTGTTAGAATATCATGAGCAGTATACCATGAAGATCTTTTTAGTGCATCACTAAGGCTTTTTTTTTTTAACTTTTTTTTTTACTTTTAAGGAATCTCTACACCCAATGTGGGACTCAGACCCACAATCCTGAGATCAATTGTCGAGTGCCATACTGACTAAGCCAGCCAGGCACCGCTAGTTCATCACTAAGTTTTATCCAAAGAAACTATCAGTACAAATGAAGAGTCTGAAGATGGGTTTACTTGTCCTGACTCTGTCATTTTAGGGTTCTGTTACCTTGCATGTGTAATTCTCTTTCCTTTTAAAAAATCTCCATTTTTTTTCATCCATAAAATGAGATTATACTACATAATCTTTAAGGTAGAAAAGACGATTGATCAAAACATTACCTTTCATTCATAGGGATTTATTTTTCAGTGCTGCTTCTGAGTGCACTTAGTTATCTTATCCCACAAGAAAAACCTGCAGTGATTGTGATTTGTCTCTTTTACTTGTTTATTTCATTGTATAATGGGGATAATGACAGTACCTATCCTCATAGTGTTATTTTGGAGTTCCAGTAAGTAAATTTGTTAGTGTTTAAGAGAATTTCTGGTACAAAGTATGAGCTACATAAATATTAGCTGCTATTCTATTTTCTTCCCCTTTCCTCCACCACTTTCCTACCTCTACTTTCTCCCTTACCCCATCTTACTCTTCCTTTTCTGTCACTTTTCTTTCTCCTGAGGGTTGATGGTGAAGGTATACCTAGTTTCTACTAAACGACCACCATTTTTCTTCTTAACAAGCAGAGTAGCAAGAAATATTCTTTAAAGATGCAGTACATTTCAGTAAGTTTATAACAAATTAAGAAAAACTTTAAAGTCTCTTAGAAAGATTTTTTTCCAGCGACAAGGCAGACTAAAACCTCAAAAAGTCTCCTGTTATGAAAATTCAGTAGTGCTGAATAAAACATCACTTCTAAAAAAAATGTCTCCTTTAGATTTCAAGAGAATAAGGAAAATACCTGAGAGGATACAGACACCCACGTATTTTTTTTTAAATAAATGATTTTTATGTATATTGAATGAGGTTGGCTTTCTTTTTCCTTTCTTGAACTGGCCTCCTCTGATTTTGGTATCAGATTTTGCTAGGCTCTTAAAAAGAACTGAGGCATTTTCCCTCTCTCTGTTCTCTTGCATAGATTTGTAAGATGTTGTCTATCCCTATGCATCCTGGAAAATGCACTTGTTAGACTTTCTGGGCTCAGTGGTGTTTTTTTACAGGAAAATTTTTGACTATGAATTCAATTTCTTTAATAGTTGCAGCTTCTATTTAGTATTTCTAGTTCTTCTTTGATCTGTTTTTATAATTTCTGTATGTTGTAAAAATTGATTGGTTTAAGTTTTCACATTTGTTGACATTAAATTTTTTATAATATTCTCTGGTACTTTTACATGCATTTGTAGATTTTTAATATTGTTTATTTATACTAGCCTTTTAAAACTTAACTAATAGGGGCACCTGGACGGCTCTGTCAGTTAAGCCTCCAACTCTTGGTTTCAGTTTGGGTCATGATCTCGGGGTCGAGAAATTGAGCCCTGCATTGTGCTCAGCGCAGAATCTGCTTGTCCCTCTCCCTTGCACTAGCTTGTGCTTTCTCTCTCACTCAAATAGATAAATAAATAAATGTCTTTAAAATTTGACCTATTAATAAGGAATCTGTCTATAACTGTTTTAAGAGACCCAGCTTTCAATTTTATAGTTTATTTCATTAAACATTAATTCTCCTCTTAGTATTTCATATATTTTTCTTTCTCTGTTCCCCCCTCCCATTGGTGTTATTTTTTACAGTTTCTTGAGTTAAATATTAGATAATTAACTTTTTTTTTAAAGGAAGGTTCACTCTTTTTTTTTTTTTAAGGATTTTAGTTATTTATTTGACAGACAGAGATCACAAGTAGGCAGAGAGGCAGGCAGAGAGAAAGGGGGAAGCAGGCTCACTGCTGAGCAGAGAGCCTGATGTGGGGCTCGATCCCAGAATCCTGAGATCGTGACCTGAGCCGAAGGCAGAGGCTTAACCCATTGAGCCACCCAGGCGCCCCTAGAAAATTAACTTTTAATCTTGTTTCCTGATTTATTTGGGGTCTATTTTTTCCTATAAACAATAGTTAGAATACTTCTCTCAATACTTGGTACATTGTATTGTGTCTGATAAAGTTATAGCGACCTTATAATTTCCATTGTGAATTCTTCTTTGACCCATGAATTATTTTGAGCTTTTTTAAATCCCTAAATATATTCAGAAACTTGGTTTGGTATTCCTTTTATTATAAATTTCTCATTCCTAACTTTATGTTAAGTGTTAGTTTCCTCTGTTGTAATAAATTACCACAAATTTAGTGACTTAAAACACCACAAATTTATTATCTTACAGTTCTGAGTGTCAAGTCCACAATTATTCTCTCTGGGGTAAAAATCAAGGTGTTAGCAAGGCTGTGTTCCTTTGGGGGGATCTAGGGGAGAATCTGTTTCCCTCTTTTTACTAGCTTCCAGTGACCACTTACATTTCTTGGCTTGTGACTTCTTCCATCTTCAAGTCTCTTTGACTCTCAAATCTCTGCTTCTATGCACAGATGGCCAACAGACACAGGAAAAGATGCTCGACATCACTCACCATCAGGGAAATACAAATCAAAACTACAACCACCTCACACCAGTCAGAATGACTAAAATTAACAACATAGGAAACAACAAGTGTTGGTAAGGATGGGCAGAAAGAAGAACCCTCTTACACTGTTGGTGGAAATGCAAACTGGTGCAGCCACTCTGGAAAGCAGTATGGAAGTTCCTCAAAAAGTTAAAAATAGAACTACCCTGTGATGGAGTAATTTCACTACTAGGTATTTAGCCAAAGGATACAAAAATACTGATTTGAAGGGATACATGCACCCTGATGTTTATAGCAGCATTATTATCAACAACTAAATTATGGAAAGAGCCCAAATGTCCATCAACTGATAAATGGATAAAGAAGATTTGGTATGTATGTATGTATGTATGTATGTATATTTGTGTGTGTGTATATATGCATGTATATAATGGAATATTGCTCAGCCATAAAAGAGAATTAAATCTTGCCATTTGCAATGACATGAATGGAGCTAGAGAGCATTATGCTAAGTGAAATAAATCAGAGAAAGATAAATACCATTTGATTTCACTTATATGTGGAATTTAAGAAACAAACGATCATAGGGGAAAGAAAGAGAGAGGCAAACGAAGAAACAGATAATCTTTTAACCGTAGAGAACAAACTTAGGGTTACCAGAAGGGAGGTGGGTGGAAGGATGGGTTAAATAGGTGATGGAGATTAAGGAGTGCACTTGGGTTGAGCAGCAGGCATATGGTGTGTTGAATCACTAAGTTGTATACCCGAGACTAATATTACACTGTATGTTAACTAACTAGAATTTAAATAAAAACTACATCAAAAACTAATGATGTACTGTATGGTAACTAACGTAAGATAATTAAAAAAAAAAACTTAGGGGAAAAAACCCTCAAAAACCTTTTGTTTCTTTACTTATATCTTCCCTGATCCTTCTGCCTCGATCCTTTTATGATTACATTGGGTCTACCGAGCAAACCAGCACAGTCTCCTAGAGGCCCTTAATTTAGTCACATGGGCAAAGTCCTTTTGGCCACGTAAGGTAACACAAGTTCTTGAGACTAGTATCCAGACATCTTTGAAAGCCCATTGTTCTGCCTATTACAGGCACCATGGTTTGAGTATATTCATGGGGCATACACTCTTTGGTATTTGTTGAGACTGTCTTTGTAGCCTAGCAAATGGTTTATTTTTATTAAGATTCCGTATTTGCTTGAAAAGAACCGAGTTGTGGGTATGTAGTTCTCTGCAAGATCATATTTACATGATCAGACTTGTTAAATATACTGTATGTAACTTCCAAATCTTCACTGATATTTGTTTTTTAGTAGATTGTGAGAGAAGTATGTTAAGATATCCCAATTTTATTCCTTATGAGTATGTTTCTACTTGTAATTCTGTCAATTTCTGCTTATGTATAGTGGGGCTATATTGTTAGGTATGTTCAGCTTCTGGATTATTTTACATTGTAGTAAATTTTCCCTTGTTATATCATTAGTAATGGCCCTTTTAAAATCCATTGCTTTTGTTTATATTAATATAGGTATATCAACTTCGGTTGATGCTTGACTTAGGTATCTTTATCTCTTTATTTACTTTCTGTGTTGTAATGTTTTAAGTGTATCTCTTATATACAGCATATAAATGGACTTTTAAAACATTCTGAGAGTACTCAGTCTTTCAAGAGATGAGTTAATCTTTTTATTATTTTATTATTTATTATTTTATATTTTATGATATGTTTGGATTTATTTCTTTCACTTTATTCATGTTTTCCCTTAATCATCCCTTTACCTTCTTCTTTTTCTCCCAGTTCTGACTGATAAACTTTTAGAGCATACCCCTCCCAAGCCTTTCCCCCTTTACTGTTTTGGGCTTTATGCATTCTGTTTCTCTTCCTCAGTATTACTATTGGGTGTTTAACGTGTGTGTTTGACTTAGCAAAATATGAAGGTAATATCTCTGTTGAGCTTCTTCAAAAACAAAATAAACATCATAGAATTTCAGCTTTTTTATTTTTTTATTTTTTTTTAAAGATTTTATTTATTTATTTGTCAGAGAGAGAGAGAGAGCGTGCAAGCAAGCACTGGCAGACAGAGGCAGAGGGAGAAGCAGGCTCCCCGCCGAGCAAGGAGCCCGATGCGGGACTCGATCCCAGGACGCTGGGATCATGACCTGAGCTGAAGGCAGCTGCCCAACCAACTGAGCCAGCCAGGCGTCCCAAATTTCAGCTTTTTTAAATACCATCCTCTTCTGCACCTTCTTTTTATTCTCTATCATTTTAGTTTCCCTTTATTTTTAAGTGTTCGTTGTATTAGGGTTTTCAGAGAAACAAAACCAAGAGGAGAGAGAGATCTGTTTTAAGAAATTGATTCTCGCAGTTGTAGAGGCTTTGTCAATCCAAAATCTGTAGAGTAAGGCAGCAGGCTAGAGATCCAGGAAAGATTTGTAGTTCGAGACCAAAACAGTCTCATGTCAGAATTCCTACTTGCTTTGTTAAAGTTAGTCATTATTCTGTTATGGCCTTCAACTGATTGGTTGAGGTCCACTTACATGTTGGAAGTAGGCTTTGCTCAAAGTCCACCAATTTAAGTGTTAATCTCATCCAAAAAAATATCTTCCTAAAAAGGGGGAGCCTGGGTGGCTCAGTTGTTAAGCGGCTGCCTTCGGCTCAGGTTATGATCTCAGGGTCCTGGGATAGAGCCCTGCATCGGGCTCCCTGCTCAGTGGGGAGTCTGCTTTTCCCTCTCCCACTCCCCCTGCTTGTATTCCCTCTCTTGCTATCTCTCTCTCTGTCAAATAAATAAATAGAATCTTAAAAAAAATCTTCATAAAAACATCCAAAATAATATTTCATCAAATACCTAGGTACCATGGCCTAGCAAAGTTGACACATAAAATTTACCATCAAACCATCCAAATTTTTCAGTTTTCTGTTACTATTAAGATTCTGTATGTATTTAGCTTTACCAATATGTTTATTGATATCTTTTCACATAATTTGTTTTTGCATTCACTTTCCTTTATGTCTAGTTGTCTTCCTTTAACAGACCTTTGCTGGGAATTTCTGGAAGGTAAATTCTAAAATTTCATTTTTCTGAAAATGTTTTTATTTTACTCTCAGATATAAGTGATGGTTTAGTTGGGTATTGAATTCTTGATTAACATATCGATTCCCACACCTCTTTGAAAGTAGTATTCTGTTGTTTCTAACATTAGCTCTTTATTGTGAAAAATTTACCTTCAATCTAATTTTCTTTGTAAGCAATGTGCTCTTTTTTTGCTGATTATTTTTTAAGATCCTTTTTTTGTCATTGATTTCTGTTTATGTTAACTACAGTAGTTAACATATTCAGTTTATGTTAAATACACATTTCTTTTTATTTATCCTTATTTTTTTCTTTCCTGAATCTGGGAAATTGTTCCTGTGGCTCATCAGTTTTGGGAAACTATCTGCTATTATCTTTTCAAATATTGTACCTTCCCCCTTCTTTCTATCATTTCCTTCCTGAATGTCTGTTAGAGATATAGGTTGTCTTCTCCATTTCCTTTGAGGTTTTTCTTTTTTCTTCAATGACTGTTTATTTATTGAATTTCTCTTTGGTTCTTTTTTTTTTTTTTTAAGATTTTATTTATTTACTTGACAGATAGAGATCACAAGTAGCCAAGAGGCAGGCAGAGAGAGAAAGCAGGGAGGCAGGCTCCCCGCTGAGCAGAGAGCCCAATACAGGGCTTGATCCCAGGACCCTGAGATCATGACCTGAGCCGAAGGCAGAGGCTTAACCCACTGAGCCACCCAGGTGCCCCTCTCTTTGGTTCTTTTAAAAATATTTTAGTTCATTTGTCATATGACCAGTTTTTTCACTGTGGCTTCTCTTCCTCCTTTTTTAAAATATGTAACCATTCTACACATTTTTGTGGTTTTAGTTATTTTCAGATTACTGTTTTTGTAGTTTTTGGAAGTTAATTTGTTTATTGCATCAGCTGAAGCTCTCCCCTTGTGGTGACTTCTGGAAAGTTTAATTTTTTTTATTTTGAGCTTATCTTTGGTAGGAATTATTTCTTCTATGGAAGTCCAGTGTAGTGCATGATTAGTCTTCTAGGGGTCTTCACATTTATGTCTTCTAGATCCTTAAGGATTTCATAGGTCCAGCCAGATTTTATCTTATTTTCAAATGTATGATGTTCATAGCATGTAAATTGTATAAATTTGAAAACCTCACATACATGAGATACTCTTCTAGAGTTTTTTAAATTTTTTTACTGGTGATGTTTCTCCTAACCCATTCTAGTCCTTAAACTAGTGACTACCTTCTTTGTCCCTTTGCAAAGTTGATGGGCATAGTTTTTCTAGTTACTTTTCCATTAGTAGCTCATTTCTTTTGTGTTTTATGCAGATGATCACCAGCTAAAGGTGTGTTTTCTTTCAGATAAGGGATTTTAAAACTATACCTCCAAGGCCTCAGCCATTAGAGCCTAGGGTTGGTTCTGAAACCCTATGCATTGCCATTTTCTTGGCTGAAGCTTAGGGCTTTGGCTTTGATGTCTGTTTATTTCCAGAAAAAAAAATTAGCAACGTATTATTTTAAAATTATTTTAAAATATGTTTATGACAGAAACAAAACTCCTGCATGTTATAAGAATTATTTGAGTTTTTTAAATGTTGATGAAGTTTAGTATGTCTTTACATTTAAGATGTTGATTTACTCTCTATATTAATAATTTTTCAGAAATCTCTTTTGAGATTATTTTAACTTCTTCCTGCAGTGGGTTTTTTTAAAATGCTTTTTTTGGCATGTCTGTACATAATGAGTATTTGGTAAATGTTTTCTAAGTGGAAAATAATTCATAAAGTTTGTGCCAGTGCTCCAGGTGATTTTGATTAGGTCATTTACTTTAGGGCTTATGCATTTTAGAGTTAGATGTAAAGACCCTACCAGACTATAAAATGATGATGATGATGATGATGGTAGTAATAATAATAGCTTCTAATACTTAGAAGGCACTTAATTATCCTACTAACCCTGTGGTATAAAGTGTCATTATCACTGTTTTACTGATGAGGTTATTGAGACATAGAAAGTAATGTGCCGTAAATCACACGGCTAGCAAGTGGCAGAGCTGGAATTGAACTGAGTCTGTCTCCAGGAGCCTGTATTGATAATGATGATACTTTAACTTTTATATCCCATTGAGAGATACCATTTATTATTGTTCTATCTATGCTTAAAATCTTTCAGAGGCCTCCTACTGCCTTGTGCATAATGTTTAAATAAATATTTTAACGTGACATTCATGGCTCTTCATGACTTTACTCCAGCCTACCTATTGTATCAAATCACATATCAGCCCTGTTCTCCATCCCCAGTTATTAACAATTTTCCAAAGTTACTGTGCTGTTTTATGCTTCCATTTTTTTTTAATTATATTCTGCCTTCTGGCTGTAATGTGTCTTCCCTCTACTTCTCTCCTGAATGACCTCTATATGTCCTTAGAAATTAGGACTTGTCCAGAAAGCTTCCATACTGCTCATGAGATAGTAGTCTGTCTCAGTACTCTGCTAAATTTGTCCTTCCTTAATCACCCATTCATAGCATTTATTTCACTAAGTTTTAATGATTTTCTTCACTCTCAAGACTACCTTCCTAAGGTAAAGATCTGTATTCTGTACATGTTTGTGTCCCCATGGCCTGGTAAAAACTACCTGACGTAGAGGATATATTCTATAAATATTTGCTGAATGAATGAATGATTCTCATTGCATGACTTGTTTTATAGACCATCTGTAAGGCTTGCTTAGTGCAGTGTCTTGGTGAATTTGTAAATAGTGTTAGGAGTTATTTTCTTAGTAATATTAATGAAAAGATGTTTGTAAGAACAAGAAGGCAAGTCACTTAGTGAGTTTCTTAAAGTATCCTTTTTAACACAATATTTTTGCTTATTTAGTTGTAAAATGACCATAGGCTTCATAATAGTGCTTTATTTAAAAACAGTTCTGATTAGCTATTCAAAGATGATTCTTTGGTGGAAAAATATTAACTCAGTTTTAAGTATGTATTAAAAAGAATGTCTAGTCTAGCTGCCATAATTCTTTGTTTTAATATTTCTACTTTGGCAATATTTAATGAAAATTTATCTCATTAAAGTTGAAGTTACTATTAATTATGTTGTGACTGCATTTCATTTTTGTACTATCTTGACATTATATTTGGAAATATTAATTTTATCAATAAACTCAGCATTATCTACCATCAAATACAGAATAAATAATAAATAAATAGATAACCATATAGAACAAGTAAGTCTCTTGGAGAAAAAAGTGTGTTTTTAAGACGTATCAAATATATTAATGGTTTTTATATCCGAATTTTCTTATAATTGTGTTGAAAATGTAATTGTTTAATTTGAAGGAAATATTTTCTTTCATGGGTTTAAAAAATTTTAACTTTAAATGGCATGAAGGGGATAAGAAGAGAAAATTACTTGTTTCAGCGTGATAGGCAGTGTATCTAGGCTAGCACTATTTTACTGCAGCTGAAATTCAAACATGAGGAAATTGCAGAAATTTACAATTCAATGTGTGTTTCATCAGGGAGAAATCCACAGATTGTTTTGACACTCAGTTAGAAATTCAGCATGAAGATGGACGTCTCATGAAATTTGCAGCTGCTGATTGAATTTATATTTCCATAAAGGCCATCAACAGTAGCAGCCTGCAGGGGAAGAGGGGGGAAAAATGACAAAAATTGTGAGGCTAGCATTTTTTCCTCAGTGTTATAGTGGCAAATTACTGGTAATAAGGGTTTACACTGACCAGGATTAAAGAAAAATATAGACAGCCAGAAGGGAAGGACTTCTCAGTTTAATTGATTTTAACTAAATATGTCTACATTTGATATCTAAATATGTGTTTAGTCATATGTAGAAAATGTAATATGGACCTAAAAGTCAGTTTATTCATCTTTACTATTTAAACAAGAAAAAAAGGTAGTTTGTGATGTTATAGGTTTTATTGTATAGATTATTTTCATAAGAGCCTCTCAAGATGGAAGATGAGTATTATAGGAACACAATACAACCTTGTTTTCTATAAAATTGAAAAATAATTTCATGTTCTTGCAAGTAACCCACAATTCACTTTTTGAGAATACCAACTCATTATTTTCAGTATTAAAAAATTTTTTTGAATGGACAACCAAGTAACAATCACAGATAACAAGTTGCCTTTTCACAGAAATTATTTTATTCTCATTTTAAAGTGTTGTGGTTTTTTTTTGCAAAATCGACAAAAAGTCATTTCTTTTGTTTAATGCTTATCTTGTAGAGATTTCATATTGTACATGATTTTTAAATATTCATGGATTGTGGGTAAACTAAAGGATTAAGAATTTGTTCATTGTTCTTGCAGAACTCTTTGTCTCTGTGGATGGTGTGTGCTTTAACCTTAACAGGATGCCCTCAGATGGCTTTATTTGAAAATTAATATTTGCACAACTATATGTAAAAACAGTGCAGTGCCCTTACTGAGAAAAAAAATCCATTGTTTAAGATTATACAGTTTAAATATAAAAAGTGAGGCTATTATCCAGAAAATATATATGTAATTATTAGCCTTTATCTTTTTAACTTACTGGATTTTTTAAGAGTATAAGAACATAGAAACTGATTCCAATTAGTTTGTTATATGTAAATTATATTTGAGAACATCTCATATATCTATCCTGTAAACTCTCCTGGTTTGAAAAAAAAAAAAACAGTATATATGTCTGGTATCTGCTTTGGATATACATACACCTGGACATTTTTCAGGGTTAAAGAATTTGAGTTAGATATTAAATCAGCATCTTCAGTTTAGATAATAAGAGTGTTCTTATTCTCCTAGGAGTCTACGATGCTTGCCTTTTCCAACATCACTTGCAATTGTTTTACTCTTTGTTACCAGAATCTGCCATTTTAATATATTTTCACTTCTTATGTATTCGTTTACAAACCAAAGCAAAAATATTTTGTGAGAGACGTACCACTGCATCCAGCATATGAAGTTTATAGGTATTTGGAAAAACTGTTTTCTCATTTCTCATTTTCTCATTTCTCATTTTCTCGCTTTTTCTTCATTGCATCGCTCAGGTATACACAGTTCAGACTTCCCTGTCTTTCTTTCTTCCTCTCCCTGCCTTCCCCATTTGAGGATTTACTATTCCCAGTATTCCAAAATATAGGAGCTTCACAAATTACCTCTGATGAAGAGGAACCTTTGTGTTTGTTTGCTTTGCTTTAAGTTGCTGTCAATTCCATCACCCAATCAAATCAATAATTTTATTTGCTGTTTTGGCTTTTTGTCCCTGCCCATGTGTATTTTTAGTTTTTATACATGAGATGTAATGTATTCTTTATTTATTCAACAAATAATTTATTGACTGATACCTATGGATCAGAGACTAGTTTAGGCACTAGGGACACAATAGTAAACAACACAAAGCTTCCTTTCCACCTGTATGGAGTTTGGATTTTAGTGAGAGATATAGACAGTAAACAAATGGATATGCAATATAGTGTTATGTGGAAATCTGAAAAACTGCAAAGCCAGGTAAGGGACTAGAATATTACAGAATGGGAATAGGGTGACAGACAGTTTAGTAAGTTCCAAAGGGATCTCTCTGAGGATGTGCCATTTGAAAAAAACAGTTGCGTGAAGTGAGGGAGTGAGCAGTATTACAGAGTTCTACTCAATTCCTCTTTATACAGCATAACCCAAATTGCATGGGGTATTGTATTTTTTTTTTTTTTTACAAAAATGGCATTGATATATTTAATTTCTCTGGCACTTGTGTTTCTTACTTAACAGTAAGTGAAGACCATCACTTAGAAGAGAGAGACCTAACACAGTTCTTTAGATAGCTGTTTGTATTTCTATAATATGGACATACCACAGTTTAACCTTTGACCAATACACTGATGGCATTTGAGTTGCTAGCAATTTTTTTTTACAACTACTAAAATGCTCCAGTAAACATCCTGTACAAATATGCCTTCCTACTCATGCTTCTGTGTCTCTAAGATATATTCCCAGAAACGTCATTGTTGTGGCAAAGGATATGTGCAATTTTTACTAATAAATATTACCAGAGTACTTACCAAAAAGGTCTTAAACACTTCACATTCTCATCAGCAGTGTAAGTGAGTTTCTTCTTCTCCACAGCCTTACTGGCACTAGGTAACTTTGTACTATGTTTTGTCTATTACCTTTGATTTTTTTAAAGTTAGTTAACTTACACTGTAATATTAGTTTCTGGAATACAATATAATGTTTCAGTGCTTCTGTACATCACCCAGTGCTCATCACAAGAGAACTCCTTAATCCCATCACCTATTTCACCCATCCTTCCCCCCCACCTTCCCACTGGTAATCATCAGTTTGTTCTCTAAGGTTTAGAGTCTGTTTCTTGGTTTGCCTCTCTCTTCCTTTATTCCCCCCTTTGCTTATTTCTTTGGTTTCTTAAATTCTACATATGAGGGAGATCATATGGTATTTATCTTTCTCTGACTTAATGTATTTCACTTACCATACTTGTCTCTAGCTCCATTTGTGTCAGTGCAAATGGCAAGATTTCATTCTTTTTGATGGCTGAGTAATATTCCATTCCATATATAGACCACATCTCTTCCCCCCCTCAATTCTAAGGTTAGGGCTAGAGTTAGGGGTAGGGTTAGGCCAGGGCCAGGGTTAGGCTAAGGTTCATTGACCTCTGCAGAGGGTTAGTTTTAGGGTTAGGATTAGAGTTAGAGTTAGGGGTTTATGGTTAGTGGTTAGGGCTCAGTGGTAAGGTTAGGGTTATTCTTAGATTTAAGGTATGTACCTGGTATCCTGCAGTTCAGAGACTGCTCCAGAGAATAAAATCCCAGAGTTCTACTGGAGTGAGAAGAGACATGGCCACCATCTACTGAGCTGAGGCAAAGTTTGGATTTGGGGATATAAATACTTTTTAGGTAGTTATTCAGTTGATTATTCTTTTTTTAATGAATTATTTTTATTAACATATAATGTATTTTTTGCCCCATGATACAGGTCTGGTTATTCTGTTTTTAATTCTTTCTTCGCTGTTTTAAGCCTTCTGTCATCTCTCTCCCTGAGGTTCAGTTTGTGAATCCCTGCACTTTGGAACAATGGAACAATGTGCTCTTATAGAACTATATAGACCACTTTTTACCAATTTGCCATGCTTTATTTTAGTGCATGTTCAAGTATATGTCTTTACCTACTCTGACCCCCCAATACTTTAGTAACACAAGGCCTGGCACACTTTTGGAGGGGAGTCTGGGTAAATTCTTGCTTTCAAAACCAAATGTACAAGATATTTTCGTTCCCAGGCATGTTGGATTATCTGTGCCATTGATTTATCTTTGTCAGGGCAGATAAGAGTTCACTACATATAAAATGTATTACCTGAAAGATCAAACATACTCTTTTTTGGATACTGTTTCTCTTTGTGTTTTAAGGATGCATTTTTCTTGTATTGCACATCACTATGATGAGGGCACAGTTCCATTTGTCAGATTGTTGGTGGCTTCTGTGCATTTTTTCGGAATCTGAAATGATATATATACTTTAGGCTTGTCCTCTGAAATATTTTGGGGTAATATTGTTGATATTTTACTGGCAGGTGTTTTCACCCTACTATGTGATACGTAGCTGTGAGCAGAGTTCAGGCAAGGTGAGGTGTTTGTCATTTGCCAAGCTTTTGTTACAGCCAGATAAAAGTGTATTCCCATTTTCAGATTTGAAGTGTAAACAAAGTTCATCCCTAGTCTCGAGCAGTCTCGATTTTAGAATCTTAATGTTGAAATGTCCCTTGCTATCAGCTAGCTGAATCTTCTTTTCACAGCCCCCCATCCAGAAGGCAATGTTTATAGTATATCTGGGTTTCTGACATTATTTATTCTTCATGAGAGCTGGGAACTATGGTGACCCAGCAAGAACCCGAGTGACTATAAATGTAGTCTACATTAGTAGCTGGTCTCTAGAGGAAAAGGAAAGTATGATCCTGATTAAGCCCTGCTTGATAGAGATCATGCCTTTAAATGGTGAATCTCGAAGATTATTCATTTCTTCACAAGTGCAAAGAGCCAGATGGCATTTCAAGTTTTTAATGTAGGACAAGTGTGAGGGTCTTTGGAGTTGGTTTTAGTAATGTGGCATATATAGGAACCTTAAGGGATATACCATACTGTTATTGATAGGTAGTGAGAGAGAGTGTATTGATTAACCCAAGAGACCTCTGACAAGTTTTGAGAATATAGGCAGAATGGAAATGACAAGTAGGGAACTTTTATCAACTCTGTTTCGCCTTTCTATTCTCTGTTTTCCCATTCCTTATCTTATTCATTTTTACCATTTTAATGTGATCCGAGTATGTACTGCTCATCTACTGTTAGAGATTCATATTTTGGTTTAGAAACTGAAACCTACAATCAATCTTCTCCAGGTTTTGCTATCAATAACAGACTTCAGCTCTTAGGTCCTTTATTGAATTTTACTATTTAGTTTGAACCACTTTTCTTAAGATAGTAACTTCTTAATTTAGAATTTTTTATCTGTAAAAACAATGATTATGTTTTCCAGTTAGTTTTTTTTTTACCTTAACTGTTTTCTTTCTTAGCATTTTCAAATTTTAAAATGTTTCTCAGTCCATTTTATTGAAAGTCTAAGAGATAAAATTCATAAGTAAAGAATATTATTTTCAAGGGTATTTTCTTTGGTTATTTTCTTCTGTTTTCCTATTCTTTCTTTTCCTTTTTTTCTTTAATACTTATAATCATATTTGAGGGTTATTTCTAATTCCCCAGATAACTGATGAGGTCTCTTGTTGTAGCAAAATGCCAAGCAATTTACATAATATAACCCTTTTATTTGAAACTAGAACATTAACATTTTCTCTGAACATACTTCTATCAAATACCCCTTTCATCTTTAGTTACAACTATTCTTTGCCTAAGGTATTACCATTTCTCTGTCTCCTTAGCTCCTTTCCCTGACTGCCCTACCATATCACCATCAGCTCTTCTGGTTAATTCCTTCGGCAACTCTTTAAAAACTGAGTTTTGTATTGACCCCGTTATAATCTCTATCATGCTTATTAACCATTTCAGCTCATGTGACAGTCATGGACATGGGTGGCAGGTTCTTTGCCTCTCAGCATCCATCAAATTGCCGTTGTGTTTTCACATAGATAACTTGTAAGAAATTAGGTTTATATAGGGTTTCTTTTTTCATCTTACTGGTTCTGTATGAAGATAGTCATATAGATTTTTTAATGTCATCTTTCTGTGCCAGTATGTAATTAAGTTATTGTAATGTGGAAAATATATAAAAGCATCATTTCAGGTAAGGGCTTTATTATATATAACCTCTCATGATATAAATCTATTTTTTATTATTCCATATAATACCCACTTTGTGATATTGATTTAGATTTTATTATAGAATTATTTACATTTCATTTACTGAAACCTGTAATTAGTAAACCTAGAACTAGGTGGGACACTTCTTATGTGATAACTTTGGAAAGTTCCTGTATACATACAAATATATTTATTTCCATATTTGTTTAACATAATTTCATGTTCTGGCCATGATTATCTTATACCCTTGTTAGATAGAATTCTTTCATTCTTTTTTTTTTTTTTAAGGATTTTATTTATTTATTTGTCAGAGAGAGAGAGTGAGCACAAGCAGGGGGAGCAGCAGGCGCAGGGAGAAGCAAGCTCTCTGCCAAGCAAGAAGCCTGGGATCGGGATCATGACCTGAGCTGAAGGCAGATGCTTAACCTTTTGACTGAGCCACCCAGTTGTCCCAAATTCTTTCTTTCTTGGAAAATGTTTGGGTCCATATATATTTTTAAAAGTCAGAGCATATATATGTCAGAGCTAAGAAGGCTATATCAGTACCTAAGAAGGCCACTTAGAAGGAGTTACAACTTCCTGCAAAAAAGGAATAAGGAGAGATTAGACAGTGTTTTTATATAATCATATTAATGATTAAACTATATGTAGGGAAAAACTATATGTAAATAAATACGTGCACATATATACAGACATCTGTTTCATGTTATAAATCAATGGCTGAGGTTCTCATTTGTTATAGCAAAAGGAGAGTGAGCCTTTTACTGTTCATGGCCTAATCCTGATCATCAAGGAGAAAAGTTATTAGTAAAGTAGAAACTTGAGAGCATTCAGTATATAATTTTAGAGTTTATGATAGCCAAGGGAAGTACTGTTTGATGAGTTACATGTATATTCTATCCTCTACATTAGAAGTAGAAGCTTTGGAAAACTGCAGGAAAAATAGGTATTTGTTTCAAGGGGAATGGAAAGATCAACAGAACAATATAAAACAGTGCTGACACTGTTATCTCTTAATGATCCGGATGAGGAAGAGATAGAAACTCTGTTTTAAGGAGTGCTATAACTACAGTTTTGAAAGGGCAAGTATAAAAAAATATTTGTAACTGTAGCCACAAGAAATGTGATGGCAGCAAGATAGGGGGCCTGATGTGTTCCCACATAGTCATTAAACACATACCAATTTTGTGACACACTGTGTACAATAATAATTGTCTAAGGCATTTAAAAACAAGTTTAAACAAAATGGCATTTTTAAACCATGAATAGAACAAAAAGCCAAGGACATTGCTCAAATCAGTATAACATAATACCAAAAAGACTAAATCTCAAGAGGAGAGATGAGATTTTTAAAACCCTGAAATAATACAAAATGGCTGTCTACCCTTGTGTAGGAATTTATGTGTGTGTATATATTTGATTTTTCTCAACTAGGTAAATATTTGTAGGCATCAAATATGTCCTTATTTGCTAATACTCCATTAAGTAAATATCAGTATTTAATATCCACAAAAAGCCTAAAAATATTTGAAGCATAAAAATTTCAAAAAGTTGGGGTGGCACAGTTGGTTGAACAGCCAACTTTTGGTTTTGGCTCAGATTTTGATCTCAGGGTTATAAGATTGAGCTCCACATCGGGCTCTGTGCTCAGTGCACAGTTTGCTTCAGACTCTTTTGTCCCTCTACCCCCACCTCAAATAAATAAGTAAATCTTAAAAAAAAAATAAAAATAAGTAAATCTTTAAGAATTTCAGAAGCTTAACCTGCTGCTTGAGAAGACAGCATATTTTTAGTGGATGACAGAATATGACTACTGTATTTCTTTCTTTTGCTCTTATTTTTTGAAGAGAAGTGCTTTTAACCTGAAAATCTAAAATAAGCATGGGCAAGAGGGGACTTAAAATACTCAGCAAATCTAAAAATGGCCCAAGTTTCTGGACACACCATTCTTTTTTTTTTTTTTAAAGATTTAATTTATTTATTTGACAGACAGAGATTGCAAGTAGGTAGAGAGGCAGGCAGAGAGAGAGAGAGGTGGGGGAAGCAGGCTCCCTGCCGAGCAGAGAGCCTGATGCGGGGCTTGATCCCAAGACCTTGGGATCATGACCTGAGCTGAAGGAAGAGGCTTAACCCACTGAGCCACCCAGGTGCCCCCACACCATTCTTTATACCTTGTTGTTTCAACCAGAGAACAGCCCTTTCTCTCCTTGACCTCAATGCCACAGCAAGAGACCCAAGCAAGGTGCTCTTGGCACCTTGTCTGGAAGTAGAACTTCTCAGATCATCATCACCTCATTTTATTGTCATCTTATTCTTAGGTTCATGTAATACTAAATAAAAGGATGCCTTTAGGTGTGTTTTTTTCTTTCCCCTGTTAGTAATGTTATTTTTAAGGCATATATTTTCATTCCTTATACAGTCCAGAGCCCATTATTAGTCTTTACTGTATCTTGAAATACTGAAATTTTTCATAAGAAAGCTATAATATCTAAATAGACATTAAAAAATCAGATATTTAAAATGCAAAATTGTTATGTGTAGGGGATACTTAGATTCTATAATAGGTAGTTAATAAACCACAAACCTCAGTGGCTTATTATTAATGTTGATTTCTTGAATCAAGTAACTCTCATTTATATTTTCATCACTTGGAAAAAATCTTCAAGGTTGACAAGGGGGGGAAATTGCTGGTGTCACTAGGGATAATTTTAAGGGTAAGACCTGGACGAGGCATTTATCTCTTCCACCCATTTGCCACTGACCCGATGCCAGTCTTGTGACCGCCACCTAACTGCAAGGGATCGTGGGAAATGTAGAGGAGCTCATGCATGTTTGCTGAGCAGTAACTATGTCTGCCACAGATGATTAGATTCAATTAGATGTTTATTGCAAATAGTGTGCATGTGAGTTTTCCAGTCACAGGGGTAGATAGAAAAATGAGTAAGTCATAAAACCCCTCTCAAATGGATCGTAATCCAAGACTCATTGTAGACTACTGCTTGTTTTTAGTTTCAGATTCTCAAAAGAAATCCATTGCTTATTCTTAGTATTATGAGACCAGTAAGTATTTTTTAAAACAGTCAAATGAGTTGTATCTACCATCTGTATCTACTAGGATTCAGGTAAGAAACAGATGGTATATTCAAATTAGGTAATAAAGGGGGGCGCCTGGGTGGCTCAGTGGGTTAAAGCCTCTGCCTTGGGCTCAGGTCATGATCCCAGGGTCCTGGGATGGAGACCCGCATTGGGCTCTCTGCTCAGCAGGGAGCCTGCATCCTCCTCTCTCTCTGCCTGCCTCCCTGCCTACTTGTGATTTCTGTCTGTCAAATAAATAAATAAAATCTTTTAAAAAAAATTAGGTAATAAAGGTACTATGTGACCCTGTGGGCAGGGTCTCAGAGGGAAACCAGAGGGTGTTGGAAACCACAGGTCCAATACTGGAGGTCTAACACCAGAGTGTCTCCCACCTCCAAGGGTGAGGGGAAGAGTGGTTTCTGAGACCTCAAGTTGTGACCTTGGGCTAAGGGAGACAGTGCATTTGATTTTGCAGGGAGTGAGCCAGCAAAATATGTTCTCTGACCTTATTCTTCTCCTTCTTTCTGGTCTCCCATTGGTATTCCCTATTATTATCTGGGTCCCACTGGAAGCCAGAAAGCAAGGAACCTGTTTATGTAATTGATATAGGTCAGCTTTCTGGGACAGAGGGCAGAAAGGTGGAGACATCTGGAGGCTAAAAAGCACACTACACTAAAAAAGTTTTTTCTGTCTCTGGCATATATTTTCAAGGCACTGTTCATTACAAAGCTGTGAATACTATAGGGTACTTTTCCTTAAGGGACCTTGCTGTCTAGTAAGGAAGAAGAAATCACAAACAAAAATTAAATTCAAAGGCAAGTCTTCAGAAGATCTGTGTTCAAGCGTGAGATGAGGCGTTAGGGGAGTAGTTCAGAAGAGGAAGAGGTTATTGTGCTCTTGAATTGTTAGGGAAGGCTTTTGAAGGAACCAGAATTTCTCTATGAATAGGTTGACAGAGTTTTTATAGAAAAGGAAGACAAAGTGATACATAAACATAACTTGGGGTACAGCAAGTGTGGAGTCTAGTTGAAGGTGGCAATTCATATAAAAGTTAGAGGTAAGTTTAGAAATAGTTTGAGGTCAGACTTCAGAAGTTCATACAGAGAAGACTGAGGAATTTGTGCTTTTTAAAACCATCATAGATTTCTGGGAGAGGTTACAAGGTGTTTTTTTGGTAAAAGGGTTCTGCAGTGAAATAAATTTAGGAAATGTGTACTTTCCCAGGGTGCCTGAGTTGGATCAAGTTGGTTAAGCATCTGGCTTCAGCTCAGGTCATGATCCCAGGGCCCTGGATCGAGCTCCCAGCTCATTCGGAAGTCTGCCTCTCCCTCTCCATCTGCCTCTCCCCCAGCCCCTCCTCTCTCTTGCTCTCCCAAATAAATAAATAAAATTTTTTAAAAAATGTGTACTTTCCCACCCTTGGATATGTGTAACATTAATATATGTTAAAATATATATTTTAACATATATTAATAGATCTGAGAAATCTTGCTGTACAGAAATCACTTTTTCTGTTAAGCTACATTTGACAAGAGACTCCTGCCTCTTTAAAAAAAAAAAAAGACTAAACTAAAACATGTTAAAATCTTGTGAAACTCTAGTATTCTAGGAACCATGATTTGGGAAGTGCTTTTACAGGTAATGGGAAGCCTTTAAATGGTTCTAAAAGAGTTATGACATGAATAAAAGAATATTTTAGTGAGATTCACCTGGCATGATGGATTGGAGTGCCAATGAAGTTGGATGAAGTGGATGATATAGAAGTTCCTGCTCTTGCAATAATACAGGCATGGAGTGCTTGCTAATCTGCAGTCAGGGGTGGTAGTGGGCTGTAAAAAAGACTCACTTGGGAGGGGCATTAGGAAAGAAGTGACTTGGTGTCTGAACAAATATGGGTGATCAGCGAGAGAGAAAGGGAAAGTCAGGCAGAGGAGGGAGGAAGGGAGGCAGGTGTCACAAATGACACAAACTAGGACTTTTAGGCCAAATCATCCCATTCTGTGTGTTTGTTAAACTGCAGTCAATAATGTACACAGACCATTAAGAATAAGGTCTAAAATAGGCATTTGAGAAGTTTGAGTGATAGTACACACAGGGCAACTTAATGACTATTCTGGAAATGAGTTTAAAAGAATATGTCCTAGAAGTAATTGAGTCTCATCAGCATGGTGTCAAAACTGATTGTTATTCAGAGAGCAGAGTTCTGGTCAAACGAGACTGGTGGACCAGACCACAGGGATTATATATATATACACATAGGCAGTTCACACTGTGTGTTCATTGGTCATACCTGTATATTTAGAATTTTTATCATTCCCTTCCCTCTGCCCAAAATGAAGAATTTTGGCACAGAACCTGGTTAGGGTGAGAACCTTTTATGTATTTGAGGTTGTATTAACAGTAATTACCTAAGAACATTGCTCATTCTGGGGCTCCTGGGTGGCTAAGTTGGTTAAGCATCTGCCTTAGGCTCAGGTCATGATCCCAGAGTCCCCAGATTGAGCCCCACATGAGCCCTGTATCGTGCTCCCTGCTCAGTGGGGAGTCTGCTTCTCCATCTGCCCCTCACCCCACTCGTGCTGTCTCTCTCATGCACTCTCTCTCTCAAATAAACAAAATCCTTAAAAAAAAAAAAAAAGAGGGAGAACATTGCTCATTCTTACCACATGTTGTTAATATACTTCAAACCAAAATCATGTTAGCAACTAGCTGCTGGAATAATGTGTATTTAGAGCCATATCCTAAAGGAAACTGGTGTTGGACAAAGAGAAGAATACCATATCAATCTTTAAAAAATATTTGTTATTAAATCAAAATTAATCTTTTGAAAGGGAATAACCCAGCAACAACACTGTAACATTGTTTTGGGGACTCATATATCTTAGTTGGTACTCTCGTTGCAGCTGTAACTTTTTTTTTTCTTTTCATTTCATATGCTTGCTGTCATTTGCCCATTTCTCTTCTGTGCATGAATGCTTTTTTCTTTATCTTCTTATATTGTGTTTTTATTTATAGAAGACAAAGTATAGTGTAATGCTTCTTTATTACTTGCTAAATTCCTTGTTTACATGCTAAATCCCAATTTTAATGTAGTTTGGGGATAAATGTACTGAAAATATTCAGTGCTTATATTTTCAGTTTTGAATTTATTCATATTGTGACAGTAATTGGTAGAAAACTGTTTCTCACAGCTGACAGGCCAAAAAAAAAAAAAAATGCTTGGGGACAAAGCTACCACATGCCAGGGTGCTGAGGACCCATCAGATATTTAAAGAAGTGGCATTTGTACTTGCATTATTTAAGCTACCGATGTAGAAAGAGATGAGAAGAGACCATATTTGTAGCAAGCATATTATAGAATTCATTTTCTGAAGATTCAGGTTTTTGAAGAAGATATAACATCAGACATTTTATAAAGCACTCAAAACAAATACATAAAAGTTCTTCTCAAAAAGAACTGGAAACTATGAATGGTATGACATAAATATTCTTTTTAAAACCTAAAACTGAAACAAATATATCTAAATTAGTAATTAGTAATTAGAAATTAGTAATTAAGGCCAAATTTTAAACCAGGTGTTGGTTAATAATTTTGTTACTTTATGCCGCAGAAATAATTTGGTAAACACTGTAAGTAAAGATCTCTTTTTAATCTCTGTTTTGCTAATTAACTCAGATCATTAATTGTCAAACTGTGATTTGGGAGACCTCTTGTGTCTTTTAAGAAGCCCTCGGGTGATGGGATAACTGGTCTTTGGTTTTTGTGATTATAGCCGTATTTCTTTTTTTTTTTGTTTTTTCACAAGTGTGAATAACTATTTAATAAAAAGAAAAGAGCATCTTACTGATGTCTCATCAGAGAGAAAACTAACCTTGCCCTTAATTCTGATGAGATGTGCTACTGCAAGCAGGAGTGGTGGATTTTTGTTATTTTTGTTTATATTTATATTTATATAAATATATATAATAAATATAAACACATATATAAATATATATTTATATTTATTTTTATTTTGTTATTTTTAATAGTACATGGGTGAAATTTCAGAGAGCCACTGATAAAGATCAGGACACAATAACTCTTTTGGACTTTGAGGTTATACTATTAAATCATTTCAGATCTGTTGTTGAACTGAGGATCTGTACAACCCCTAACTGAATACTTCAAGAACATGTAAGAAGTAGTTAAGTTGTGTTCTTCCTCTGGCCTAACAATGAAATACAAATTGTAAAATATTTCAGCCTGAAGTTTATACAGTCTGACAAGTTTTGTTTTACTTCTTTTTTTTTTTTTTGCTTCTTTTCTTCATACATGGTCATTGTAGTTGGTTGAATAGTGTCCCCCAAAAGTTCACATCTGCCCGAAATCTCAGAATCTTTTGAAAGTAGGATCTTTAGATACATAATTAGTTAGGATAGGGTCCCATTGGATTAGAATAGGCCCTAAATCCAATGACTATTCTATTTATAAGAAGAGAAGAGGACACACAGAGTCACACACAGGCAAAAAGTCCGCATGAAGATGAAAGCAGAGATTGGAGTGTTGCAGTTACAAGCCCAGGAATGCCAAGGATTGCCAGTGCCACTAGAAGAGGCAAAGACAGGGTGTCCTCTGGAGTCATCCAAGGGAGCATGGCCCCCTACCTACACCTTGATTTTGGACTTCCAGCCTCCAGAACTGTGAGAGAATAAATTTCTGTTTTAAGCTACCCAGTTTGTGGTACTTTGTTATGGCAGCCATAGGAAACCAAGAGAGTTAGTATTCCTAAATATTCTTCCATAAACTTATATACTACAGCTTATTTTGACATACTTGTTTTATCCACTAAACTGTGAAGTCCTCAGGGGCAGAACAACATCATACTCATCCATAGTAGACAATATTCAGTATCACCCATATATTTACTATCAAATAACTGTGAACACACTTATTTTTTTAAGGTTCCCAGATGTGTTCTTCATGAACAAACATGTTAGTTTTTATTAAATTTGCATATTTGAGGAAGACTAAAATATAAATAACCATAAGGATATTCTGTTTGGAAATGTGATAGATAATTAGCAGGCTTAGGTTTTAATAGTTAGCAAGGTATGTTAACTATCACTACCACTTTTTAAAAATTAGTAATACTCTTTATTTACTTTTAAGGATTTATTTATTTACTTTAATGAAAGAGTGCATGCATGATGGCAGGGGACGGGAGGGGAGAGAGAAAGAGAGAGAGAATCCCCAAGAAGACTCCCCATTGTGCACAGAGCTTGACACAAGTCTCAATCCCAGGACCCTGAGACTGTAACCTGAGCTGAAACCAAGAGTCGGCCACTAAACCGACCAAGCCCCCAGGCACCCCTTAATAATACTGTATTTAAATAATTTAAATCACTTTTTCAACACTGAATGTTCTGTGTCATTCAAAAAAGACATAGAGGGGCACCTGGGTGGCTCAGTGGGTTAAAGCCTCTGCCTTCGGCTCAGGTCATGATCCCAGGGTCCTGGGATCGAGCTCCGCGTCAGGCTCTCTGCCCAGCAGGGAGCCTGCTTCCCTTCCTCTCTCCCTGGCTGCCTCTCTGCCTACCTGTGATCTCTGTCTGTCAAATAAATAAATAAAATCTTTAAAAAAAAAAAAAAAGACTTAGAAATCAGTGTTGTACTTGATGTAAAATAAAAGCAGTTATCAATGATAGTCTATGTGAACGTTTATAAAAATGAAGCCACACTTAATACAGAACTATTATAGGTATATGTGTATACTCACATACACATACCTGAACGCAAAAATTTTTGAGTACAAAAGTGATTCAAGGGGCACCTGGGTGGCTCAGTCGGTTAAGCGTCTGCCTTCTGCTCAGGTCATGATCCCAGGGTCCTGGGATTGAGCCCCATATCGGGCTCCCTGCTCAGCAGAAAGTCTGCTTCTCCTTCTCCCTCTGCAGCTCCCCCTGCTTGCATTCTCTTGCTCTCTCTCCGTCTCTCTCTCTGTCAAATAAATAAAATCTTTTTTAAA
Source organism: Martes martes (assembly GCF_963455335.1). Lineage (NCBI taxonomy): Eukaryota > Metazoa > Chordata > Mammalia > Carnivora > Mustelidae > Martes > Martes martes. The sequence continues at coordinate 76,450,986 of NC_137892.1, read as the reverse complement.
AAGTGATTCAAGATCTAAATGCATGTGTATATTAATGTTGTATAATATATAAAACAGAGGTTTTATTTTTTCAAGTTTTTATTTAAATTTCAGTTAACATACAGTTTAATATTAGACTATTACTACCACTTTTATATCCCATTTGTGTGAAAGATAAGATCTGAAGTGAGTTTTAAAGTAAATGAAATTTATAAAAGGCTTCCCATCTGAATTCTCCATAGAATATTCAGTTTGTCACAATTTTGCTCTGACATTATAGAGCACAGCTGAAAATAAATGATTGCTTAAGTTTCAAAATTCTGTCTAAAGCATAGATCATTTATAAATAACATTTTTGTAAAAGGACTAGAAAAATATAATTTAAAGAACAAGGTGTTTTATGAAGAGCTGATATTCTGGGTGCCTGGGTGGCTCAGTTGGTTGAGAGACTGTCTTCAGTTCAGGTCATAATCCTGGAGTCACAGGATCAAGGCCTGCTTTGGGCTCCCTGCTCATTGGGGGGTCTGATTCCCTTCTAACCCTCCTCACTCTCATGCGTGCTCTCGCTCTCTCTCTCAAATAAATAAATAAATAAAATCTTAAAAGAATTGATACTCAAAAATAACACCTAACTGGATATTTTAAAAATTGACATTTTTTAATCCTAAGGAGTAAGATTATAGCCTAAGTTTCAGAAATATGAAAAGTGATCATTAAGTGGTATTCTTATGCCTCCGTTTAAATATATTCTCCATTTACTAGTATCTTTATATCTCTTTAATTAGAAGTAGTTTTAAAATTGTCCCTTTGAATATTTCTTACATTCACACAAGTTGAAATATTGCCAGTAAAAGTGCTAATGGCCATTTGAAGTCCTTGTAGACTATTCTCACCTTTCCCAATTTTTTTCATGAATTTTAATATACAAAGATTCCCAGCTTTTGTATATGAAATTCTCACTCCTCATAGAGAGACTGTAGGTAAGAAATATTAATTGTTAAACTCATCACAGGAAATGGACCAGTACTAGAGTAAGAGAATGCCAGTTTTAAAACTTGGTGAAGACTTTAATGTATGACTCTTTTAGTTACATCAATTAATGAATTATGAATTATAATCTCATTTCAGTTTATCCGACCAGGTTAATAAACATCATTTGTAATGGTTTAAGTTTTTGTATATCCATGGGCAGACATTCAGATTATCTTCTACTAATGAGGAGGAAAGAATTACTTTCAGTTAGTAGAGGACATTCTTTCCAGACATTTGTTCACAGTGTTTGCTAGAGAAAAGTGAGTATTTTAAAGGCTCCTTGGTAATTATTTTCTGTCTGCTTTACAGTGATTATTTTTTCACATGCCATGAGTCAAAATTAAAATCCCTATGGCAGGGGCACCTGGGTGGCTCAGTGGGTTAAGCCCCTGCCTTCGGCTCAGGTCATGATCCCAGCGTCCTGGGATCGAGCCCCGCATTGGGCTCTCTGCTCAGCGGGGAGCCTATTTCCTCCTCTCTCTCTGCCTGCCTCTCTGACTACTTGTGATCTCTGTCTGCCAAATAAATAAATAAAATCTAAAAAAAAAAAAATCCCTATAGCAGCCATGGACAAACTACATACGCTTCTTGAAGCCTGACAATTTTCCTAACATATCAGATGAGTAAATCATTTGGGTAAAATTATCCATAATAAACTCAATTAAAAATCCAGGTATGAGCAAGTCAGTTTGTTACTAATGTGCTGAAATCTTTTGGAAATGTATTTGGGCTTTTTTTTTTTTTTTAAGATTTTATTTATTCATTTGAAGGGGGAGAGAGTGAGAGCAAGCCAATGCTGGTGGGGGAAAGATAAGTGTTGCGGGGGAAGGATAGAGACAGAGAGAGAGCGCAAATGAGCGCGGGGGGGAATGGGAGAGGGAGAGAAAGATAGAGAATCTCAAGCAGAGTCTGCACTGAGTACAGAGCCTAACAGGAGGCTCGATCCCATTACCCTGAGATCATGACCTGAGCTGAAACCAAGAGTTGAGGTTAAACACCTGAGCCACCCAGGTGCCCCCGTATTTGGACTTTTAGATTTAACTGTTATTCTAAATACCCCCAAATGAACCCAGTAACCTTGATAGCACTATTTTAGCTGTAGGAGATTGTCTGTCTTTTGTTTGAAATTTGTTAGTCCTTTATAAACAGGTAATTCCGTGACTGTGATTTACATTTCTCTTAACTCCAAGTGCTCATTATTAGAGGAACAGTGATGGAATGATGGTACATACACACAATAGATGCATCTGTAAAAAATAATGAGGATTTCCTTTATGTATCAATAGAAAAAAATCTAATGTATTTTACTAACTATAGAGGAAAATTGCAGAACAGTTTGTAGAGTAGGCTATTTGTGGAGAAATAAGGGGGGAGATTAGAGGTCTGTGTGTATGTGTATAATATATATACACACATTTATATTGATTTCTTTGTGCATAATAATAATGTCTGGAAGGATAAACTAATGAAGAAGGGTTGCCAGTTGTATGTGTGTGCAGGGATAGGAACTCAGCAGATAGGACAAAGGCATGGGAGGGAGTTTTTTCCCTGTATACTATTTTATGCTTTATGTTTGAACCATATGACTGTGCTAGATAGGTAGAAAGAAAGATAGGAAGAATATTTTGTTTTTAAAAGTATGCTGGTGAATTCTGCTTTAAGAAAACCCAGCAAGTGGAAACCAACTTTAAAAACAGTTACATTTGGGGATTGGTATGAATTAATCAAGAAAATATGTACAACTGTTATGTGTAAATTGTCATGGTAGACATTGCTGAAGCTACCGAAAAAAAAAAGTTTAAGGACAAAGTGATAGCCTTCTAAAAGTCTACACTAGTTAGATTAGAAAACTATTACTCATTTTACAAAGGGATTCTAAGTACTGTCTCTTTGTTGTTGTTGTTTTAAGATTTTATTTACTTGTTTGACAGACGGAGATCACAAGTAGGCAGAGAGGCAGGCAGAGAGAGAGGAGGAAGCAGGCTCCCCACTAAGCAGAGAGCCTGATGTGAGGCTCGATCCCAGAACCCTGGGATCATGACCTGAGCTGAAGGCAGAGGCTTTAACCCACTGAGCCACCCAGGTGCCCCAGTACCGTCTCTTTGAATCGTGATATGACTCTAATTTCCTTCCAGAGTCTTCCAATCCATAAATTAACTCTGTGGTTCTTCCAAGTTTTCTAAAGAAGGTATAGTTTCTAAATTTCCTATCATCCTGGTTACCTTTCTCCAGTTGTTCTTCATTGTATCAGTGTGCTTTATAGAAACACAAGTTCAGGTATGAAAATGAATGCTCTATATTGGTGTGACTAGCTCTGGCTATGATTTTTATAATTTTATTAGCATTTGGGATAACTTTTTCAAACTACGTAAAACTACCAGTCATTTAAACTTGCTGCTCTGCCACTAAGCAGGAAGTATTCTGAGTAGATCCCTGCCCTACAGGGCAGCAAAACTAGCTTGCAGTTTTATTCCAGAAGATTTGCTCATCTGTTCCATGAGGCTGTCTTTCCACAACAGGATCAATTGTATTGTGAGACTTGATGAAATATACTGCCTATGTAACTCTTTCCTGTCTGAAACACAAGACCTTTTAGCAATCTCTCTCTTTCCACCATCTGTCCTTGAGTTCTGTTCTTGCTGAGTTCACCTGTAAATCTCACTTTCTACCCCAATGCAAATGAATTGAGCCATAAAACTTCTAGATTTCCCTGTTGAGGAGAACTAGTTGGATAGGCTTTTAGATGAGATGACCTTACCTCATCAGGTGTACCATCGTATTCAGAAGCTACGATACAGATATGTCTAATGAAGTATGTTCATGTATTTATTTGTTTGACCGTTTGCAATGATGTACATTTTGTAGTGACTAGAGTTCTTTTCTAGATTTTAACCACTTGGTATTCAAAAGGCAGGCACCCTAATAAAGTAACTTCTTTTTTTCATGGGGTTTAATATTTTATTTCTGTATCTTCCTACAGACACAATTTTAGATAAAGGATTCTCTATCTTTTAGCTCCTGGTCATTTCTTCACGCAAAATCTTACATGAGGGGCACCTGGGTGGCTCAGTCAGTTGAGTGGCCAACTCTTGATTTCATCTCAGTTGGTGATCTCAGGTTCTAAAACCCTGCATCTTAGGGCTCTGTGCTCAGTGGGGAATCTGCTTCAGGATTCTCTCTCCCTCAGCCCTACCCCCTGCTTGTACTCTTCCTCTCTCTTCCTCTCTCTCTCTCTAAAATAAATAAATCTAAAAAAGAAAAAAATCTCTTGTGATAGTAGCAGTGGCAGAAACCTAAAAATGAAGCTCTTTAGGTTGAATTGCAGGGTTTGATGGAAAAAGGAAGGTGAAATTTCTCTGGAATCTTATCCCTTCCAAGGCATTCCTTGAAATATTTTCATGGAATGGTTTCGTTTAATTTGACTACCATTACTGAGTTCAGAAAAATGAAATTGGTAGAAGTTAGATTGGCCCTAGGATAGCCTTAGGAGGACTGTTGTAGAGCTTTTTACTTTTTTGGATAGTGATTTTGATTACCAACAATCAGGATACTTTTTTAAAATCTGAACTCATTTTCCTTATGAAGATGTCTTGTTTATTGAAGCATGTGGCCTTTCTTTTTGATTTTTTAACATTATTCCTGTATCCTATCCCAGTTCTGTGTATTCTATGGAAATAATTATCTTTCAGACCTAAATATTGGTAATAAATTCAAAATGGCCCAACTAAAAGCCATTTATGAATAGGAGTATGGCTTCCCTATAGGCAATCTTTTAGAGACAGATGTATTAACCTAAATAATTATTTCTGCAACTCTACTAGTGCAAATCTGGAGAAGTTGTTACCAGTGTCTCTACTTTGTTTATACTTTGGATGTCAGCATTTTATTCAGGGTTTTTTGGGGGTGGGGGGAGGGGGTTGCCTTTTAATTTTTTTCCTAATTGCAAAAGTAACACAAAATTACAGAAATATTTCATATAGACAGCAAAAGTCCACCATAATACTTACTTACCCTTCCTGAAATAACCATTTTCAATTGGGAGTGTATTTATGAGTCAGGATGGGTAGCTGGGCTGTGATAACCAAATAGCCATGAAATTGCAGTGAATTAGCATGACAGAAGTTTCTTTCTCACTTACCTACTCCAGGTTAAGGGTGGGGGTGTTGACAGTTTCAGACTAATGGAGAGATTGCACCTTGTTGTAACAGCAACCTGTGGCCTCTTCAGATACTTTGATAGAGGACAAGAGCTTTAGAGCTTATTTTTACTAGCATTGACATTTTTTGGAATAGCAGTGAGATGTGCTACTTCGGCTCACAGCCCGATGCCAGAGGCCCAGTCTTGAAGGCCTGTTTTTCTCTGTGCTGCTGTCTGTATTTTCATCTAACAGATGAGAATGTCTTTTTAATCTACATTTCTTTAATTATGAGGTTATACATCTTTTTTTTTGCCTATTTATGTATTTCTCTCCTATACAAAAACTATTAATATCCTTCATCCATTGTTTTATCAGTTCTTTTTTTATTCAACCTATTTGTATATTAAGAACATTCAGCCCTTTGCCTTTCATTTGGTTAAATATCTTTTTTTCTGCAGTTCTTTCATTTGCTCTTTTGACTTTGTTTAATGGTATTATTTTGCTCCCCCAGATTTTATTTTTATGAAACAAATTATGAAACCCTTTTCTTTAAAGTTTCTGGGGTTCTGTCATCTATAGAAAGGCCTTTCCCGGGGTGCCTGGGTGGCTCAGTCAGTTAAGCATCTGCCCTCTGCTCAGGTCATCATCCTGGAGTCCTAGGATCAAGCCCTACATCGGACTTCCTGCTCAGTGGGGAATCTGCTTTTCCCTTTGCCCCTTACTCTGCTTGTGCGTGCGTTCTCTCTCTCTCTCTCTCTCTCTCTGTCAAATAAATAAATAAAATCTTAAAAAAAAAAAGAAAAAAAAAAGGCCTTTCCCAATCCAGGTTTATTTTTATAATCCACTCATGTCACTATATATCTGAATATTAAAGTTCAAATAAAGCATCCTGAGAATATAAGGTTTGCTTTTTCCAGGTGCTGGGGACTATTTTGTGGGTTCCTCTGCACATTGTGACTTCTCACACTTGCTATTTAGCCATAGTCTCTGAATCCATTTTACTATTTATTTTCTTGTCTATCATAGCATCTCTTCTGAAAGACAACATAGGTGTGTGTTTTATGAAGGAACCAGAATTCACCACATTTCAAGATCACCTTGTGGCTAAGTAGTTTATAAAACCAAAGTGAAGTGAGCATGCCTTCAGCATACCCAGCTGAATACACTCTTGGCCCATGCTTTGGTCATCAAGGGCGGACAACGTGATGGTCTTCTCTACTCAGCTTTGCACTTTAATTGCACACCAGGTAGGAGTGGACTCCCCATGCTTGGGAGGGTAGTAGTGCTGCCAAAGTTCATTAGCGCTAAGTTGCATTCATTTCCCTCTCCCCACCTCCACATTTATTTCCCCTTTGACCTTTTAACCAAATGTTTTAAGCTATTCCTTTGATCCTGAAGTCCCTAGAGCTTTTCAGGCAGAAGTATGGCTGCAGGGCAAGGTGCCAGGCTAATCTGAACATTGAGTAGCTACATTGAGTAGCACGACTTGCCTTTGGCCACCCTTCCCTGTTAGCAGCAAAACTACCAGTTCTGAAACATAATCTTACACTCTGTGATCAAAACCTGATGTATGACGGCTCTTCTGCTCCCAACACCTTCACAGCACCCTAAGGAGAGCACTGTACAAATCTCTGTATTGCTGAGACCTCACGGGATAACCTGAGTGTCTCTTTAAGTTCAATATTAAAAATTCTGTTGAGTTTATAGTGTGATTTTTTTTTAAAGATTTTATTTATTTGACAGAGATCACAAGTAGGCAGAGAGGCAGGCAGAGAGAGAGAAAAAGGGAAGCAGGCTCCCCGCTGAGCAGAGAGCCCAATGCGGGGCTCGATCCCAGGATCCTGAGATCATGACCTGAGCCGAAGACAGAGGCTTTAACCCACTGAGCCACCCAGGCGCCCCTATAGTGTGATTTTTAAATGATAATCAACCAGAAGAATAATTTATAATAATAACAAGAGCTAATACATGTAATACTTATGAAGTACTAGGCATTATTAGCAGTTTATGTGTAGTAACTGCTTTTATCCAGTGATCATATTTTATCTTATTATCCCTATTTTTTTTAATTTTTAAATTTTTTAATTAACATATAATGTATTATTAGCTGCAGGGGTACAGGTCTGTAAATCACCAGGTTTACACTTCACAGCACTCGTCATAGCACATACTTTCCCCAATGTCCATAAACCAACCACCCTCTCCCTACCCACCCTCCCCCTGGCAACCCTCAGTTTGTTCTGTGAGATTAAGAGTCTCTTATGGTTTGTCTCCCTCCTGATCCCTTCTTGTTTCATTTATTCCTTTCCTACCCCCTCAACCCCCCACGTTGCCTCTCAACTTCCTTATATCAGAGAGATCATATGATAATTGTCTTTCTCTGATTGACTTATTTCGCTAAGCATAATACCCTCTAGTTCCATCCACGTCATCACAAATGGCAAGATTTCATTTCTTTTGATAGCCGCGTAGTATTCCATTGTGTATATATATACCACATCTTCTTTATCCATTCATCTGTTGATGGACATCTAGGTTCTTTCCATAGTTTGGCTATTGTGGACATTGCTACTATAAACATTCGGATGCACATGCCCTTTCAGATCACTACATTTGTATCTTTAGGGTAAATACCCAGTAGTGCGATTGCTGGGTCATTGGGTAGATCTATTTTCAACTTTTTGAGGAAACTCCGTGCTGTTTTACAGAGTGGATGCACCAGCTTGCATTCCCACCAACAGTGTAGGAGGGTTCCCCTTTCTCCACATCCTTGCCAGCATCTGTCATTTCCTAATTTTAGCCATTCTGACTGGTGTGAGATGGTATCTCATTGTGGTTTTGATTTGTATTCCCTGATGCTGAGTGATGTGGAGCACTTTTTCATGTGTCCATTGGCCATCTGGATGTCTTCTTTGCAGAAATGTCTGTTCATGTCCTGTGCCCATTTCTTGATTGGATTATTTGTTCTTGGGGTGTTGAGTTTGATAAGTTCTTTATAGATCTTGGATACTAGCCCTTTATCTGATATGTTGTTTGCAAATATCTTCTCCCATTCTGTCAGTTGTCTTTTGGTTTTGTTGACTGTTTCCTTTGCTGTGCAAAAGCTTTTGATCTTGATGAAGTCCCAATAGTTCATTTTTGCCCTTGCTTCCCTTGTCTTTGGCGATGTTCCCAGGAAGAAGTTGCTGCAGCTGAGGTCGAAGAGGTTGCTGCCTGTGTTCTCCTCAAGGATTTTGATGGATTCCTTTCTCACATTGAGGTCCTTCATCCGCTTTGAGTCTATTTTGGTGTGTGGTGTAAGGAAATGGTCCAGTTTCATTCTTCTGTGTGTGGCTGTCCAATTTTCCCAGCACCATTTGTTGAAGAGACTTTTTTCCATTGGACATTCTTTCCTGCTTTGTCAAAGATCAGTTGACCATAGACTTGAGGGTCTATTTCTGGGCTTTCTATTCTGTTCCATTGATCTACATGTCTGTTTTTGTGCCAGTACCATACTGTATTGATGATGACAGTTTTGTAATAGAGCTTGAAGTCTGGAATTGTGATGCCACCAACTTTGGGTTTCTTTTTCAACATTCCTCTGGCTATTTGAGGTCTTTTCTGGTTCCAAATAAATTTTAGGATTATTTATTCCATTTCTTTGAAAAAAATGGTTGGTATTTTGATAGGGATTGCATTAAACGTGTAGATTGCTTTAGGTAGCATAGACATTTTCACAATATTTGTTCTTCCAATCCATGAGCATGGAACATTTTTCCATTTCTTTGTGTCTTCCTCAATTTCTTTCATGAGTACTTTATAGTTTTCTGATTACAGATTCTTTACCTCTTTTGGTTAGGTTTATTCCTAGGTATCTTAATTGCACCCAAAACCTTGGGTGCAATTGTAAATGGGATTGACTCCTTAATCTCTCTTTCTTCTGTCTTCTTTTTTTTTTTTTTAAGATTTTATTTATTTGAACAGAGAGAGACACAGCAAGAGAGGGAACACAAGCAGGGGGAGTGGGAGAGGGAGAAGCAGGCTTCTCGCCGGGCGGGGAGCCCGATGCGGGGCTAGAACCTAGGACCCTGGGATCATGACCTGAGCCAAAGGCAGACGCTTAACGACTGAGCCATCCAGGCGCCCCTTTCTTCTGTCTTCTTGTTAGTGTATAGAAGTGCAACTGATTTCTGTGCATTGATTTTATATCCTGACACTTTACTGAATTCCTGTACAAGTTCTAGCAGTTTTGGAGTGGAGTTTTTCGCGTTTTCCGCATGAAGTATCATATCATCTGTGAAGAGTGATAGTTTGACTTCTTTTTTGCCGATTTGGATGCCTTTAATTTCTTATTGTTGTCTGATTGCTGAGGCTAGGATTTCTAGTACTATGTTGAATAGCAGTGGTGATAATGGACATCCCTGTCATGCTCCTGACCTTCGCGGAAAAGCTCTCAGTTTTTCTCCATTGAGAATGATATTCGCTGTGGGTTTTTCATAGATGGCTTTGATGATATTGAGGTATGTACCCTCTATCCCTACACTTTGAAGAGTTTTGATCAAGAAAGGATGTTGTACTTTGTCAAATGCTTTTTCAGCATCTATTGAGAGTATCATGTGGTTCTTGTTCTTTCTTTTATTAATGTATTGTATCACATTGATTGATTTGTGGATGTTAAACCAACCTTGCAGCCCAGGAATAAATCCCACTTGGTCGTGGTGAATAAACCTTTTAATGTAATGTTGGATCCTGTTGGCTAGTATACTGGTGAGAATTTTCCCATCTGTGTTCATCAAGGATATTGGTCTGTAATTCTCTTTTTTTTATGGGATCCTTGTCTGGTTTTGGGATCAAGGTAATGCTGGCCTCATAAAATGAGTTTGGAAGTTTTCCTTCCATTTCCATTTTTTGGAACAGTTTCATTAGAATAGGAATTAATTCTTCTTTAAATGTTTGGTAGAATTCCCCTGGGAAGCCGTCTGGCCCTGGGCTCTTGTTTGTTGGGAGATTTTTGATGACTGCTTCAATCTCCTTACTGGTTATGGGTCTGTTCAGGTTTTCTATTTCATCCTGGTTCAGTTGTGGTAGTTTGTATGTCTCTAGGAATGCATCCATTTCTTCCAGATTGTCAGATTTGCTGGTGTATAGTTGCTCATAATGTGTTCTTATAATTGTTTGTATTTCTTTGGTGTTGTGATCTCTCCTCCTTCATTCATGATTTTATTTATTTGGGTCCTTTCTCTTTTCTTTTTGATAAGTCTGGCCAGGGGTTTATCAATCTTATTAATTCTTTCAAAGAACCAGCTCCTAGTTTCGTTGATTTGTTCTATTGATTTTTTTGTTTCTATTTCATTGATTTCTGCTCTGATCTTTATGATTTCTCTTCTCCTGCTGGGTTTAGGCTTTCTTTGTTGTTCTTTCTCCAGCTCCTTTATGTGTAGGGTTAGGTTGTGTACTTGAGACCTTTCTTGTTTTTTTTGAGAAAGGCTTGTATCGCTATATATTTTCCTCTCAGGACTGCCTTTGCTGTGTCCCACAGATTTTGAACCGTTGTGTTTTCATTATCATTTGTTTCCATGAATGTTTTCAATTCTTCTTTAATTTCCTGGTTGACCCATTCATTCTTTAGAAGGATGCTGTTTAGTCTCCATGTATTTGGGTTCTTTCCAAATTTCCTCTTGTGATTGAGTTCTAGCTTCAGAGCACTGTGGTCTGAAAATATGCAAGGAATAATTCCAGTCTTTTGGTACTGGTTAAGACCTGATATGTGACCCAGGATGTGATCTATTCTGGAGAACATTCCATGTGCGCTAGAGAAGAATGTGTATTCTGTTGCTTTGGGATGGAATATTCTGAATATATCTGTGATGTCCATCTGGTCTAGTGTGTCATTTTTTTTTTTTTTTAGATTTTTTTTTTTTTTTTTTGACAGACAGAGATCACAAGTAGGCAGAGAGAGAGAGGAAGGGAAGCAGGCTCCCTGCTGAGCAGAGAGCCCGATGCAGGGCTTGATCCCAGGACCCTGAGATCATGACCTGAGTGAAGGCAGAGGTTTTAACCCACTGAGCCACCCAGGCGCCCCTCTAGTGTGTCATTTAAGGCCTTTATTTCCTTTGTTGATCTTTTGCTTGGATGATCTGTCCATTCAGTGAGGGGGGTGTTAAAGTCCCCTGCTATTATTGTATTATTGTCGATGTGTTCTTTGATTTTGTTACTAATTGGTTTATATAGTTGGCTGATCCATGTTAGGGGCATAGATATTTAAAATTGTTAGATCTTCTTGTTGGACAAACCCTTTCAGTAAGATATAGTGTCCTTCCTCATCTCTTATTATAGTCTTTGGCTTAAAATCTAATTGATCTGATATAAGGATTGCCACCCCAGCTTTCTTTTGATGTCCATTAGCATGGTAAATTGTTTTCCACCCCCTCACTTTAAATCTGGAGGTGTCTTTGGGTCTAAAATGAGTTTTCTTGTAGACAGCATATTAATAGGTTTTGTTTTTTTTAATCCATTCTGATGCCCTGTGTCTTTTGATTGGGGCATTCAGCCCATTTACATTCAGGGTAAGTATTGAGAGAGATGAATTTAGTGCCATTGTATTGTCTGTAAGGTGACTGTTACTATATATTGCCTTTGTTCCTTTCTGGTCTACTATTTTTCGTCTCTCTCTTTGCTTAGAGGACCCCTTTCAATATTTCCTGTAGAGCTGGTTTGGTGTTTACAAATTCTTTGTTTTTGTTTGTTCTGGAAGCTTTTTATCTCTCCTTCTATTTTTCAATGATAGCCTAGCTGGATATAGTATTCTTGGCTGCATGTTTCTGTCATTTAGTGCTCTGAATATATCATGCCAGTTTTTTCTGGCCTGCCAGGTCTCTGTCGATAAGTCTGCTGCCAATCTAATATTTTTACCATTGTATGTTACAGACTTCTTGTCCTGGGCTGCTTTCAGGATTTTCTCTTTGTCACTAAGATTTGTGAGTTTTACTATTAGATGACAGAGTGTGGACCTATTCTTATTGATTTTGAGGGGGTTCTCTGCGCCTCCTGGATTTCGATGCTTGTTCCCTTTGCCGTATTAGGGAAATTCTCTACAATAATTTGCTCCAATATACCTTCTGCTCCCCTATCTCTTTCTTCTTCTTCTGGAATCCCAGTTATTCTAATGTTGTTTCATCTTATGGTATCACTTATCTCTCGAATTCTCCCCTCGTGGTCCAGTATTTGTTTGTCTCTCTTTTGCTCAGCTTCTTTTTTCTCCATCATTTGGTCTTCTGTATCACTAATTCTCTCTTCTGCCTCATTTATCCTAGCAGTAAGAGCCTCCATTTTCGATTGCACCTCATTAATAGCTTTTTTGATTTCAGCTTGGTTAGATTTTAGTTCTTTTATTTCTCCAGGAAGGGCTTTTATTTCTCCAGACGGGGTTTCTCTAATATATTCCATGCCTTTTTCAAACCCAGCTAGCACTGTGAGAATTGTCATTCTGAACTCTAGATCTGACATATTAGCAATGTCCATATTAATTAGGTCCCTAGCCTTCAGTAACTGTCTCTTATTCTTTTTTTGTGGTGAGTTTTTCCGCCTTGTCATTTTATCCAGATAAGAATATATGAAGGAGAGAATAAAATACTTAAAGGGTGGCAAAGGCCCCAGAAAAATGTGTGTTAACCAAATCAGAAGAGACCCCAAATCATGGGGGGAAGTAAGGGGATAAAAAGAAGTTCAAAAAAATTTTAAAAAAAAAGAGAAAAGAAAATATAGATATTAGACTGGTGAGTAGAACAGAGCCACCCCCTTAATTTTGAGAGTACTTTGGTCTCTTAGAAGAAACTACCTCCCAAAATTTTAAAGAAAGAAAAACATATGTATATATATACAAAAATAAGGGTAAACACGATGAAAGGATGGAATATGACTGCAAAGATGAAAATTTTTTAAAAATTCTAAAAAAGGAGTTGATAAGATAAGTTGGTTGGGAAAAGAAAGATAAAGAAAGTGGAGAGAATTTGCTCAGGCTGGAGACTAGAACAAAGCCCTGTGCTAGATTTAAGGTGTATTTTGATCTATTATAAGAAGTTGTATCCCAAAATTTTTTAGAAGAAAAAACCCTTTGTGTATACAAAAAATAAAGTTAGATACAATGAAGGATAAAATATGACTATAATAATGAAGGTTCAAAAAGATTTTTTTAACGAAAGGTATTGTTAAGATAAACTAGTTAAAAAATGTTTAAAGAGTTAAGATTACAAGTTAAAAAATTAGAATAAGAAACAAAAATAAAATTTAAAAAAATTAACTTTGCAAGACTAAAGAATCATGGGAAGAAAGCCATGAATTCCATGCTTTGCTTTCTCCTCCTCTGGAATTCCGCTGTTCTCCTTGATAAGTGAGCCTGGTCTTGGCTGAATTTCTTGCTTATCTTTTGGGGGAGGAGCCTGTTGTAGTGATTCTCAAGTGTCTTTGCCGGAGGTGAATTGACTGCCCTTGCCAGGGGCCAGGCTAAGTAATCTGCTTCAGTTTGCTCTCGGGAGCTTTTGTTCCCTGATCTCTTTCCATAGAGTCCTGGAGGGTGGGAATGAAAATGGTGGTCTCCCAATCTCTGGCCTAGAGGAGTGGAGAGCTCAGTGCCCCCACTCCTCAGTGCGCCCTCGGAGAAAAGCGCTCACTCACTCACTCTCATCTCCCTGCTCGCCGAGCTCACCCAGCCTGTGACCGAGTATCTCTGTCTCTGGCACACAGCCCCGCCTGGAGTCTCCAGACCCAGCAGATCACTGCTGTTCTTCCAGGGAGGTCTCCTCAGATCTGCCACTTGTGGGGTCTTAGCTCAAAGAGCAGTGGCCTGAGTGTGCCACAGATCACAGTTTAAGGTAACCCCGAGCTGAGAGCTCACTCCTCGGCTCCATCTCTGTAGCTGGCTTCCCTGTTCTAATACCTGCGAGCTCTATGATACTCAGACACCCCCGATCCTTCGGTGACCCTGCGGGACCTGAGACCACGCTGTCCCTGTGAGGGCTCCACCCCCACTTAGCCTCTGGAGTGATGTCCCTCAGTGGAGCAGACTTCTAAAATTTCAGATTTTGTGCTCCGTTGCTCCACTGCTTGCTGGGAGCTGGCCCCTCCACCCGCGGTCTATCTTCTTGTTGCTTTGGATTCACTTCTCCGCAGGTCCTACCTTTCAGAAAGTGGTCGATTTTCTGTTTCTAGAATTGCTGTTCTTCTTCTCTTCGATCCCCTGTTGGATTTGTAGGTGTTCGGAATGGCTTGATAAACTGTCTAGCTGATCTTCTGCTACCTGGTGTCATCTCAGCCTGCTACTCCTCTGCCATCTTGACTCCTCTTATTATCCCTATTTTATAGGTAGGGAAAGTGGGATACAAGGAAGTTACATAATACTAAAGAATAAAAGCCCATAAATTTCAGAGCCAGGGGTCTCCTTCCATAGTCTGTGCTCTTAACTAATTGCCTAAAAAATATCTGAAGTTTACTCAACATTTGCTTTTCTACTTAGCTGGTGTGAAAGCATTCCAAGGTAATCTTATCTAACTGTAGGGACCTGTGAAGTAAGACAGTGCCTTAACTGTTGGAGGTGAGGATTGCCCTCAGGCATTTCTGAACCAACTCATGGTTTGTCCTAGGTGCACGCTGCCTGCGGACCTCAGTGTTACAGCAGCCATTTTCCTCTCTTCCCTCTAATGTTTCATGTTGTCTAAATATGAAAATCTTGTCTTTGTCAGTAGGATTATAACCTGCCACAGAGCCCACCACCTAGAAATGAATCAACCCAGCTTGTCGCAGGGTAATGTCTCCTCCAGGCAGGGTTTTCTGCTGAGATATTTAAAACTGGGAAAAATAAAAGAGGTAAATGGGGTGTTTGGGTGATGCTATGAATGCCTAGAATTAGCTAAAGTGGCCTTCATCTCAGGGTACATACTCTCACTATGGTGAAAGGAAAGCCTTTCTAGCCATGTGTCAATGACTTTATCATCCCTACTTCATGGCAGATAGAATAAAAGAACAAAGAAAGTTTACTCCCAGAGCAATTTATTAAACATGAAGTAAAAATAATCAAGAGTCTTGTTTCTTATCATATTTTCCCCTTTAAAATTGCCTTCTTGGGGCACCTGGGTGGCTCAGTGGGTTAAGCCTCTGCCTTCGGCTCAGGTCATGATCCCAGGGTCCTGGGATTGAGCCCCACATCGGGCTCTCTGCTGGGCAGGCAGCCTGCTTCCCCCTCTCTCTCTGCCAGCCTCTCTGCCTACTTGTGATCTCTGTCTGTTAAATAAATAAATAAAATCTAAAAAAAAATAAGAATAAACATAAAAAAATAAAATTGCCTTCTTATTTTTGACAAATGTATTTATTTCCCTTTCATATCACAAATTTAAGTGTGTCTCTGAATAAGACCCAGTATCTAATTTTTTAAAGAGCTAATATATACTGGAACAAAGTTTAAAAATTCATCCCCCCCAAACAAAAATTCATTCCCTTGGCTCTTCCTTCTTTTTGCAATTTGGAGAGTATTAAAATTACGTTTGGGTAAGGCTTTCACTGAGGAGATATGTTTGCTTGTTTATCCATTTTACATCAAGAAAAAAAAACCAGATAAATATTCATATTCATATCACTTCTTGGCAAATAACTCAGTTGTCAAATTATTTTTGTATCCTGGGGTTGGTGCTAACTCAAACTTTTTGAAAAGGATATTGAGTTTAAAATGTGGATCTTTAATCAGATAGGTTACTTCAAATAATTTCAAAGGCATGGATGGTTTTTGTTTTTAATGTGAAGAATGGGGCATTAGAGTTATAAAATTAAGATTCTTGTTGAATAATCAAGTTTGTTTAAGAATGGGGTAATGGAAATGCTTACTAATTTGCACCGAGAAGTTGGAGTTGTCAAAAGCTAACTCCAAGGCAACTAAGTCTCTTGAAGCCATTTTACCTGGGCTGATCACCGTATTTCCCAATCTCAGCCAAGGTGATCTTAATCCCAACCCCTCAATAAAAATATAAACCTTTGTTTTCTTTTTTCCTGATGAGATTATAATAGAGAAGTGTCATTCCTCATTCTACTTTGTGATTTAGACATTACTCTCATCTTTTTGCTAGAAGCAACCAGGCACTGCAAAATATTATCTTTGACACTGTAAGAACACCAGAGTTTGACTGCAGTGCCTTAAAATGGGTGATTTGAGAGGCGAGTGGTGGCAAAGGAACACACAATCAGGGCTGTTTTGTCGGGCTTTGTGGTTGTGTCTCAAGTTGTTTTTGACACAACATACATGGTAAAACCACCCATCCCTATCATCCTTCCTTTCTCTGTGGAAGTCAAGGTATATTAAAAACCAATATACATTAATCTCCCAAATTAAGTATTTTGCATTTATATAGAATTTTGTATTCTTTGTAAAATATATATGGATATATATATATATCATGTTACACATGTTAAATGTTATATATGTTATACATATATATATACACACACATATGTTGTGTATATAATATATATAGAGAGAGAGAAAGTATTTTAATGTGCAACTTTAAAGATCAAATATATCCCTGTGGATTATAGCCTCTAATTATGTGCTATTTGAGCCATTATATTCATGTAATGTTTTATTAAAAATGGTATAAATACAAGAGGACATAGTGATTTTTTTATAAGCTCAGCCTTATGTAGTGTAAAGAGTTTCCTTTAATAAGACTATATTTAAAAAAAATTATTTCCAGGTTAAAAACTGGTTTTAGTACATGTAATTTAGGATCTTATTAAATACTAAAATATTATTTAAGGAATAAAACATGGATTTTTATGTTCCATGAGGGCTAACTGTGCTGTTGATGGGAAGTATTCAGTATACCCAAACTTACTTTTTTAAATTTAAATTTTGTTAGTTAACATACAGTGTAATATTGGTTTCTGGAGTAGTATTCAGGTCTACGGCCATATCACCCTGAATGCACCCAATCTCATCTGCTCTTGGAAGCTAAGCAGGGTTAGGCCTGGTTAGTACTTGGATGGAGTAGTGTTCAGTAATTCATCACTTACATACAACCCCCAATACTCATCAGCCTATCCCTTATGTAGCCTACCCCCCCCAACCCAGACTTACGCTTTTGTTATATAAAGCAATTTAACTATTTTGTTTACATATTGGTTGACACCACAGGGTAGTAGAAAATGTACTTGCACAGGCTTTGATGCCATGTAGACTGAAATTAAAATTCCAGTTTCTCTGCCAACTAATTGTGTGACCTTGGCCCAAGTTTATTTTGTCACAGGCCTCTGTTTCTTCTTCTGTAAAATGCAAAAAATAATATTAGGCTTCAAAGTGGAAATTATAAGGAAGAACTTAAGAAAGGCTCCTAGTACCATGCCTTAAACCCTGTATCTCTTTGATCCCAAAGTTTGGCCTATTCCACTTTATAAACCTCTCTCTGGATTATTGAGGTAGTGTGGTATTCCAATCTTTCTTTCAGTTCACCCTTAAAGTGGACACCAAAGTGTTTCTTTTAAAACACATCTTTGAACCTGTTAGTGTCCTGCTTTATGAAACTTGCCAGTGACTCCCTGTTGGCCAAGGAGAAAGTCCAGGTACCTTGTCTTGGCATTCTTGGGCTTTCCGAGGTCTGATTCTACTATCTCTTTGATCTTGCGGCCCTGGCCCTTGCCAGGTGAGAGGAGCCCTGAATCACAGGCTCGTTGCCTTTTATATACCGATTTAGTCTATGATACTGGTGGTGGTAAAGTATATCCATTCACATTCTCCTGTCTTACTGTTACCATAAACTACTTTTGTTGTAGCACCACATTTAAGGAATTACTGTAGTATTTTATTCCTTCTTTTTTTATTTTTAAAGGTTTTATTCATTTATTTGACAGAGAGATGGAGAGCACAAGTAGGCAGAGCAGCAGGCAGAGGGAGAGGGAGAAGCAGGCTCTCTGCTGAGTAGGGAGCCCAATGTGGAACTCGATCCCAGGACCCTGGGATCATGACCTGAGCCGAAGGCAGCCGCTTAACCGACTGAGCCACCCAGTTGCCCCTATTTTATTCCTTCTTATGTTGTCAGACTTGTGTGAGGTTTTAATGCAGTCAGTGGCTGAGACTAGCCACAGCTCTTCATCCTGTAGCCCTTGGCCTTGGGAATCTTTAAATGCCAAATGTATATGAGGATTTTGTTGTTGTTGTTGTTAACTGAAGTAAGAATCACATAACAAAATTAACCAATTTAAAATATACAGTACGGTGGCATTGAGTACATTCACATTTTTGTGCAATCCTCACCCTTGTCTTTATGAGGACATTTTTTAACCTAATGCATAGTGTCTTTGAATGAGCGGTGAAAGAATAATTTTAAGAGTGTTGAGGAAAAGGCAGTTGGGTGGCTCGGTTGGTTAAGTCCTCAGCTGACCTTGGCTCAGGTCACAATCTCAGGGTCATGAGATGGAGCCCTGTGTCAGGTTCCATGCTTAGCATGGAGTCTGCTTGTCCCTCTCCCTCCATCTCTGCTCTTGCCCCCTCTGCTCCTCCTTCTGTGCAGCACTCTCTCCCTCTCTCCCTCTGTAAAATACATAAATAAATAACATCTTAAAATAATTTATGGTGGGGTCTCCCAAGTTTACAGAATCTATAAATTCTACATATATGGAAAGATACAGTAAATGACACATAACATAAATTTACCATCTTAACCATTTTTAAATGCACATTTCAGTAGAATTAAGTACATTCCCTTTACTGTGCAACTCAATCCCCTTGGAATTGAAAACTTGGAAAACTGGAAACTTGGAAAACTGAAACTCAGGAACTTTCAGTTCCCCACTCTTCCCTTAGAAGAGTGAAAACTTGGAAAACTTGGAAAACTGAAACTCAGGAACTTTCAGTTCCCCACTCTTCCCTTAGCCCCTGGCAACCACCATTTTATTTCCTGATTCTATGGTTTTTTCTTCCTGTTTAAGTCTAAATAGTATTCCGTTGTATCTATGTGCTACATTTTGTTTGTCCATTTATCTGTCAGTGGACAGTTGGGTCATTTATACCTTTTGGAAGTTGTGAGTAATGCTGCTGTGAATTTGAGTGTACTACTATCTCTTTGAGACCCTCCCTCCTTTCAGTACTTCTGCTTATATGCCCAGAAGTGGAATTGCTTGATCATATAATAATGCTATTTTTAATTATTTTGAAGACCACCATATTGTTTTCCATAGCAGCTGCACCATTTTGCATTCCTGCTAAAAGTGCTACAAGGGTTCTAATGTGTGCACATCTTGCCAATACTTGTCTGATTTGGGTTTTGGGTTTTGTTTTGTTTTGTTTGTTTTTAACAGGAGCTATCCTAGTGGGTGTGAGGTAGAGTAGTACATTTTAAGTTAAAGTTTGATGAAGAGGGAATTATGATTAAATGTCTAGTATCATTCAGAGATTATAGCAAAAGTCTAAACTTGAAAACTTGTGCACCTTAACCCTTTTCTACTTCACTGTGTGCCAAATGATAGACCTTGTGTAAGGTTTATGACAGCTTAAGAATTCAGGAAAATTTGCCTGGGAATTGACTGAAACAAAATCCAACAAAATCTCAAGGTAGTGTGGGGCACCTGGGGGGCTCAATGGGTTAAAGCCTCTGCCTTCGGCTCAGGTCATGATCCCAGGGTTCTGGGATCGAGCCCCGCATCGAGCCCCGCATCGGGCTCTCTGCTCAGCAGGGAGCCTGCTTCCTCCCTTCTCTCTCTCTGCCTGCCTCTCTGCCTACTTGTGATCTGTCTGTCAAATAAATAATAAAATCTTTTAAAAAAAAATCTCAAGGTAGTGTGAAAAAAATAAATCACAAAATTTATGTACTTTGAATGTTGTACAGGCTACAGCTATCCTCACACCAGAGCTACTGACTTGGTATAGTGTACAAAAAATAGGTTAGGGATGTAGCGAGCTCAATAATATTTCTTCCTCTGCCAATTTCACTTCTAATTTTCTACATAAAAGGTTCAAAAAAAGCTAATAAACAGTAGTTAGAAGCAGTAACACTGACTGGCAATAAGAGATAACTGAGTTATTGTGCTCTGGTGGGATCATTTAAAAGTCAAAAAGCTAATGCCGGTAGGACCTATTTATGGTAAACTACAGTATACTATGTTACTTATTTGTAATTAGCATGAGGTCCAAAGATAAAGTGCTTGCACAAAGGGTGTTTAATTTACTAAGGCAGAATAAAAACCCTAAATTATTTTAAAATTATTTTTATTAAAATAGACTGGAAGTATTTTGCTTTTCAGAGCAATCAGCTTCATATATCTAAAAATGCTGTCCTATGGATTAGCTGGCTTTTCATTGGTGCCAAAAAGATGACATCCTGTTTAAGGTAGCATCTATTCAAGTACCCAGAAATATTTTCACCATCTTCCCTGTGTAAAATCCAATTGTCTTTATAATTTTCCATTTTCTGGAATGGTCCTTGAAATGTGTTTTCGTCCTCCTTTGTCTGCCTAACTCCTATTTGATGAATATCTCTTACAGAAAGTTTCCCATTTCTTTATACTCCACAATTCTGGGTTCCTTATTTTTTCCTATGTGGTATCATAGCAGATAGCATTTTCTCTCTTATACTTATCTCTGTATTATAGTGAATCTGTATTCATAACCATCTGATCCCTGAGACCACCATTACGGCTCAGATCAGAGACAAAGTTGTTGCTATCGTGCTGCAAATTCTACATAGCATACATCTTGGTACGCCTCTGGGAATGTGAGGCCATTAGGTTTTCTGATGTGAGTCATCCTGAAAAAAAAAATTGCTAAGACCATTGAACCAGACTGAGTAACTTGAGCCTTCTTTCTCTTTCTCCCATATACAGAACAGTGTTAGACCTAAGAACTCAGTGTATGTGTGTATCTTTGTGTTTATATAAATAAATATTTACTGTATTTTTTAATGTATTTTAAAATTTTGTGTTTTTTTTAGAATGAGTAAACACTAAGTTGAAGAATTTGGATTTTCTTTTTAAGAAATGTATATGCACTGTGGAATTTTAAGTTTCGTGTAGGAAGAGTGATAGAGTTGTGATACAATAAAATTGTGTCATAAAATCATTCTCCTCCTTCTTCCAGAAGAGAATTTGAGATTGAAGACTGGAAGATAGAGGTATAATAAGATTGTACTGAAGGGAGAAAATAAAATCGAGGTGAGGGAAAAGTGGGGCCAGATATGAGGCTGTAATATAAACTCCAGTTACGTGCACATTCACTCCAAGTGACCTGCAAATGCATCTCTGAGCTTTGTAGCAACCAACTCAAAAAGGGACAGCTTTCTGATCAGAACTTCACCATAGCTATGAGATCAGTCATCTAAACAACTATTTTGAAGGAATATGACCATTTTTTTGTCTTCCAAAAATAACCATAAACTCATTTTACTTTTATTCTGAAAAAAAACCATGCTTCTTATTAAAAAATAATCAACCAATAAAGAAAGTACAAAATCTCATATAAATACCTCATTAGAGATCATTTTTGGCCGCACACAAATGGTAACTTGGTAACACAGTTCATTCTGGCTAATTTACATTCCGAACAGCATAAGAACTTGGTAATTTTCTTGCACCCTTAGTAACACTGGGTCAGTATTGCTAATCTTTCTTAGTCCTATAAGAGAAAAATGATATTTGTTATTTTTCTATTATTCTTAGTACTGATATTTGATGTGACTTTTTCCATGGTTTTTATGATTAGACTTTATGCAATGTAATGAATAAGTATCCTTGACAACATCTTTTGATAGATTTGTTATGTTTCCTTCTGGAGTATTTTTATGATAACACTAAAATATGGGTAATAATATTTTACCAGATATTTAACTTCAGTAACAGCCTTCCTGGGGTCAATATGATATGGCCTGGTATTCAGTGTTCCTGTTGATTTAGATTTATCCAGGAGTGTATTTGTAAAGACCACTGCCTTTCCACCAAAATCCACTATCTCCTTCTTCCTGGACACACAGGTAGACTACATTTACCAGTTTCCTTAAAATTAAGTGTGGCTATATGATCGCATTTTCTGTAGTGGACTGTCACTGGAAGTGAAGTGAGTCACTTCCTGGCCTCACCAGTACAATCTCCTTTTGTTTTTTCAGTGCCCTTTCTTCTTTCTGGCTGAATGAAATGGCAGTGCTTAGGGAAACCTTGGAAATCAAGTGTTGAAGATGGCTAGAGAGCCGTCAGTCTGGATCCTTAAATGATTGTATGGGAAGAGCTGGCTTACCTGAACATCCACCCAGGACAGTCACATAAGAAAGAGATATACTTATTTAAGCTACTTTATTTTTAGAGCCCATTTCTACTACAGCTTAGCCTTCCCTAACTAATAGAAAATATAATTGAACCGAAATTGAACTAGATTCAAGTGCTCAATATCATGAGACTATGTTTTCTGTATCACATGACTCTTTTTTCTTCCAAATTAGCTTCATTCATAGATAGGTTTTCTCCACGCGGTAAGATAAACGGCCCCAGCAGTTTCAGGTCTATGTGGTCTTTGTTAGTTATGATCATAGAGGTTAAAAGTCTTCCTGGGCCTCCAGCACAATATCTCAGGAAGTGCTGATTGGCTCAGCTGGTGTCACGTGCCCATCCCTGAAATAATTTTTGTTGCTAAAGATTTGTAGTACTATGGCCAAATTTAGTTCACAATCCTACCTCTGGATAGAGGGATAATAGCCTCCCTCCCCCAACCTCAATTGACAGAGCATGATCAAAAGGAATGAAATAGTAAATCGTTCCCTAAAGAAAGGACTTCTGAACAATAAAGAATAAACACCAGACTATAGTATGGTTAGAAAGGATTTTCAGCTAATATAAGTATGAAATAAGAGGAGCCTGGATGAGAGTGTTGGTGTAAACATTAAAGTAAAAAGAACAAATCAGAGGAATATTAGTATATTTTTGTTAAAAGGTTGGCATTGTTGGGAAGGGAGTTAGTAGTAAAATCAACTGATGTTTGTAAAAAATAGTTGTAAAATTTTTCAATTGTGGCAGACAGTGCCTCAGGCTGGAGGCAGCTGCATGGGTGCGGTACTGAGGGGAATAAGCTCCGGGCCTGGTGGGCTTGCCCTGAGTCCCTACCTGGCCTTTGTACCCCACATGGTGTTGCACGGATGCTGAGCTGCCTTGCTGGTGGTGAAGTATTTCCTGTACCAAAGCATGCTGTGTAGTTCCTGGGACCAGGTGTTTACTGCTTTCTGGCAGCAGTGCCCAAATCCCTAGAGTATACATGTCTTGAGGGAAGACACAGTACACAGGGAGGTGACCCCTGACCAGGAGCTCCAGTACCAGGGTCTCCTGACCCGGACCAGCAGGGTGCCCCGCGAGAGCCCAATGACTGTTTGTAAAGACAACAACGTTGTCTTTACACTTTACAACGCTGCCAACGTTGCTCAATCAGTGTAGTTTACATCCTAGAGGATTCTGTTGTGGACCTGCAGAACCAGACCATAACCACCTTCATGTGGAACATTAACCACACCCAGATAATGGTGGTGGAGGAATGGTGTGTTTACTGTATGAGCTCTGAGAATAGGGGCTGGACCGAAATCCACGAGGAAGCCTGGGTCTCCTCTAGGGTGCCTCCAGAGCTGTCCAGGAATTTGGCCTCACTCTGTTACAAAGTACTTTGACCAAGACTGTGAAGGGCTTTGAATACATCTTGACCAAGCTGCAAGGGGAGGCCCCTTCCAAAACCCTTGTTGAGACAGCCAAGGAAGCCAAGGAAATGGCAAAGGAGAAGGCACTAGCAGCTACAGAGAAGGCCAAGAACCTTGCCACCAAGAGCAGCAACAGCAGCAGTTTGTGTAGCTAGCCCAGGCCCTGGTGTGGTAGGATGCCTGTCCACCTGGCTCAAATCCCTCTGCCCTTTATAACTTGTACTTTATTAGTAGAAGTCAACTTCCAAACAAAATTTCTGTTGTGGTAAAAAAAAACACAGCAATATTTGTCAACCTAACCATAAAGATACACTGTTAAGTATATTCATACTGTAAAAACAACTGTAGTTTTTGAATTAGGAAATGAGTAAAATGATAGTACTATCAAAGGATTTGAGAGATTTGAAAGGAAAAGCGGTAGGGAATAGGGAGAGAGGGATGTCATAATTTTTGATGAAACAGCCAACACCATAGGTTTCCAAAGTCTTGGGGAGCCAATAAAGTACTGCTGGGCAGGTGATTTGCAAGGCTGGAATATAGCTAACAGTGAGGAGAAAGTCATACACCTGGGCATTGGACATCAGGATTAGGCCACAGACAGATCTCAATGTAAGAGAACAGGGTCTCTCTTTTTAATCAAGAATAGTCTCTGTCGAAGCTGGTGAGAACACTTTTGGTTACAGTATTTATGGGCAGTGGTGGTCTTTTCCTGCATAAAAAAATTGGACTCAAAATAGAATTTCAGGAGCAGTTGCTAGAACTGAGATGCAGGGCACACACCAAGGGACAAAAACATGTTGCTACTTGATTGGTACCAGCAACAAAAGTGACTTCATAATGACCAATTTACTTGAGCAATCTTACATGTTTCTCCTGTTTCAGCACAAAATTTCCTTGATGGGAATTTGCAGGGCTTACCATAAAGATAGGACTTCAAGGATTAGATACTTAGGACATATTACAGGAAGATATAGAACTCTCTGTCACAGAAGTATAAGGATATCGAAGTAGACCATTGCTCCTTAAGTGATTAGAGTTATAAATGTTATCCTGGTAGTTTTCATCATAGAGATAAAAGACAAAATAACGGAAGCTGTTCCTTCCTGTATCGCTGGTGTGACTTTAATGTGCCACCGCAAAATAGCAAGGACCTCATCATTGTTATCAACAAATATTTGAGTGTTCTACTCTGTGTAGTACAAGACTCAAATTCTGCAGGACAAAATGTTTATCAACTCTGAGCAGGGGTGGAATATATGCTGTATTGCTTTGTGTTACAGTTCTGTTCCTTTACTTGCCTTGGAAAGCACAGTGAAAGACTCAATACTTTTACATGTTTTAGTATTATAACATGTTTCCAACCTACGAATTACTTGAATTCCAAAAGTTCCATGTAAGCAGCTTGTTCAAATTCAACACATTTTCCATTGAAATTGTGTTCTGAATGGTAGTTCAAGTTCCAGAATAATTCACATTCCTTTTAATCAACAGTTCATTTGAAATGCTGCACATCAGCAAAAACACATACTTGTTAGCAATGGAATCAAGAGAGATGCAAGAACTCTGCAGGTTTTTAAAAGGAGAGATGGAGAAAAAAGATGTACTTATGAGGAAAAAATTTTTAAGTGGACTTAACTCAGCTGAAACTTTTTTCAAATAGGTGTAAATAAAAGGCAGAAGATAAGGAGAACTCAAATTATGCACTGGTCTTTCTGAAGTAAGGAAGCAGGTGCTATTTTAGATTATACCAATCCCTTTAGAGCCAATAGGTGGTGCTGTTGTCATACAATAGTTATGTTACTCTCCAGTCTCAAAACAAAGGGAGAATTTGGGAAGTATATGCAAAGTGGTTTTAAACTGGATTGTTAAAGGGAGGCAGGAGAAAATAAGAGAGGCAGTATGAATTTGATTATATGTGGATGATGTTGATACATCAGGTTTTGTAGCAGAAGAGGTGACTGTACTAGCACATTTTCTTAAATTTCCGTGTAAAAATTAAATAGACTTGAAAACACACCTTTTCTCGGCACCTTTTCTTTGAGCTTTAATTAGTTATAAAAATAAAGATTGTTGTGAGAATTAAAATATAAAGTATCTAATAAGTGCCATATACATAATCTGATAATAAATATGATTGTGTTCATCTCCTAAATAAGTCAGATAAAATTAATAAACTACATTAACATAATGTTATTGGTATTTTGCAAAATTAGACTAAAATAGATGACCTCTGGACCCTGGAGTCTTATAAAGAAGTAGCAAGAAGTAGGAAAATGTTAAGCTTTATTATTTATTACTAAGAATAAAAAATGCTTAAGACTTTTTGGTTCTTTTTTTTTTTAAGACTTTATTTATTTATTTGACACAGAGAGAGAGAGATCACAAGTTCACAAGTTGGCAGAGAGGCAGGCAGAGAGAGGGGGAAGCAGGCTCCCTGCCGAGCAGAGAGCCTGATGTGGGGCTCGATCCCAGGACCCTGAAATCATGACCCGAGCTGAAGTCAGAGGCTTAATCCACTGAGCCACCCAGGTGCCCCAAGACTTTGGTTCTTTTGGCTCTTTTTTAGCTAAGTATTGTGATATGCATTACCAAGTACACCCTTCAGTAGATGTAGTCTATGTTTGTGCACAATAGATTTGGACACACCTATCTTAAAGTAATATTAACCGTTTTGCAGATCTTCAGTATTTGTGACTATAGTTTTAATCTTTTTGAACATCAATGGAAAGTAAGGAATAAGTAGGGAAGAATAACAGGATAATACTCTTTATTGCAACCTGCATAAGCAAAATGTAGCCAGCCTTCACATTTCATACTTCTACAGGCTTCCTTTTGGTGAAGTCACAATTTATTAGCCTTGCTTTCTGCCAGTGAACTGGAGTAGAGAACGTAGGTAAAATTTATGTTACCCAGTTTTATTAGTTATTAGCCAAGTTAAAGTTTTATTATAGTGAAAATTAAAACTGATGACCAAAATAATGGGATACTATAAATAAATTGCTCTTACTAGAATTTCTTTCCTTTCCTTTGTGTCATTTCATTGCTTGGGTTGGCCTTGGACTACCCCAAATTCTTCCTCCTCACTGGATCTTCTAGGTTTGAGAGGCTAAAGGAATTGTTGCCAGTGCTTCTCCAGTAGGCCTGCCTCCTTGAGGACTTGTGAATCCAAAAGTTGTTTCTCCCTCTTTGCTATACAAACTTTTAATGTCTTCCTAAGAACCTCTTACTCGCAAGTGAGAGAATGATTTCTCACTGAACTCATCTTGTTTAAACATAGGAAGCAGGCCTTAAGTCATGCTTCAGCTTTAAATCATAGCTCCACATCTGAAGTAGGCCTTCCATTTCCTTGGACTGTGGAACTGCTGGGAAAATCCTGCATTGTCTTCCACCTGATTACTCAGGAGTTCTTAACAGATGGCTTGATGAACTCTGTGAAAGGCAAGGAGAAGCAAAATACATGATACCCTTTCTGCCATTCACAAGACCTTGATTTGGTTTAGGGAACCAATACATGTGCTTGAATGCATTTCACAGTCTCAAAAGTGTGATACTTGGTCTGAATCTGTGATTTTCATAGGGCTTGTTGGCTCTCCAGAGTATGAGAAGGTTGCCTCCTAGGAAAGGGAGGGGGCAAAAGGTGAAGTAGTGTTGTGGACCCCTGTCTCAACTACAGAAGCTCTGCTTTGAGCAGTTTTATAAATTCAACCTCTATGGAAGATCTTTTAAAGAAGAGATTGAAAATTATTGACACCTCAACCTTTTACCAGCTGAGCCCAGTATTATACTCAGGATGTAGTTCACAAATACTGGAATAGTTCCTTTTAAGCAGATGAGTATCACAATTCATTAGATGATTATGTGATTTCTTTCTATATCAAAACAGATTTCTATTCATTAACGATAAGTAGTGCCTGATAGTAACTAAATTAAATAGATTAATGAAGGGTATTAGTAATTTCATGGATTAATAAATAAATGCATGTATTTTTAAAATTAAGACTAATGCACCATAAAATGTACTCTATTTATTTTTACTAAATTATTCATATTTAAAACTGTCATATATTCTGTGAATTATGTAAGGGTAGCTAATAGAGCAGTCCTCGAATCTTTTATGATCTTTGGTAAAATGACCAAGTACCACTCCATTTCTATAAAACTCTTTGGATCTGGAAACCAATCAAATAATCAGCCATACCTTCTACATTTCAAATCTGAAAATAAAGTTTGAGCTAAGCCCAAGCTGTACAAGTGGCATAATTTTCTAATTCTCTAAATTCTGTTTGTTTATTCCTTCAGTTTCTCTCTTCACCTCTCTATTGATAGCCCCAATTGTTCAAGACACTTAAAGTGAAAATCAAATACTTGATTATATTGGTTTATACTGTACTATGCGTGTGTGCTAATTTTGAGAGGGGAAAGTATTATTCCTTTTTATATTAAGGATGTACCAGATTAGAATTTGCTTGCTTAGATAGTGATTGTCACTAAAAATAAAATGAAGATTTTTCAGTCATAAATTTCCTCACTGTAAAATAGCTTTTTTAAGGAGCGCCTGGATGGCGCATTCAGTTCAGCCTCTGCCTTCAGCTCACGTCATGATCTCTGGGTCCTGGCATTGAGTCCCGCATCTGGCTCTCTGCTCAGAGGGAAGTCTCCCTCTCCCTCTGCCCCTCCTCCCCGTTCATGCTCTCTCTGTCAAATAAACAAATAAAATCTTTTTTAAAAAATAGCCCTTTTAAAACCTGGAATTGCCATATGATATATCTTAAAGCCTCTTTTATTTAGCTAAAAAGATTTTTAGCACCCCCTTTTATTCCTTCCCTTTGTCTGCATATTTAAGACATTTTAACTCCTATGTCATAATTCAGACATAGTCTTAGCAAGATCACTGAATGTTAGTTTTCTTGTGTTATTTTGTTAAATGTTCAGATACTCAATTATAAATATACTTTATATGTTGGAGGTAATTTAGGCTTACAAAGAATTGTAGAATGTATTAGGTGAATAAAGTACTTTCAAAAACTGATTACTTGCACGTCAGTCAAAATCTGAAATGGCTGCTTCTCTTTTATTTCTTCAGGGTGAACACATTATTACATGACTAAATAGTCAGGAATCTATCATTTGAAGTCTTCTTTTTAATGTTTACCTACTTTTGGGGGTGGGGGAGCATGTGTAATTACAGCTGTCTTTTTTCTGAGGGTCGAAAATTCCTTGCCATTTGGAAAATAAATGATTTTTACACAAAAATGTTTGATTTCTATAGTCATAGAAGGGAAGAAAATGCAGTGAAATGCTAGATATTTCTAGGACCCCCATGCTTGATTTGGGAATGCGTTCAGAAAACCTACTAAATTTCTTACTATAAATCTTCTTGGGTTAACATAATAGACTATTCAGTATATATTTGTTGGCTAAATAACATAACATTTTTAGAACTTTAACTTTTTGTTTGTGTATAAGATTACTATGAAATTTGAAAAATAACAAGTAAGAGTTTATTGTCCAAGTGGAAACCACAGATACGAATTTGCAATATGTTCATCTCTCTTTTTTTTTAGTTATGATCTTTTTCACATGTACTTTCAGACTTAAGTTTTGCAAATTGTATTTATGGCTTTTAAAAAATTAATGAAGTCAGATTTAAAGAGTTAATTTTGGATTTTCTAAGATGGAAGCAGAGGTTCCTTTTGAGAAACCTGTAAGTATGAAGAAGCTAATAAGATTTTAGGTAATCCATTGAACTAGTTGGCCGTCTTAAAAATTCTGAAAGCTTATCTGGAAGGCCTTTTTAATTGCTTTAAAAAAAGTATTACCTGCTGTGACCTGCTGAGATAGTCATCCATGCTCATATAAATATATGTAGAATATGTCAAATTATAGAATCATCACATTTTCAAGCAGAAATGCCTCACTTGATCACTATGGGAAAATAATAGCTTATGATTATGAATAAAATGTTAGTTTTTAATTGGATATCTGTAATGATACTGTATGCAAACTTTGTAAATGCTAATTTTAAAAATCTTAAATGGGAAATGCTTAAGGATAGAAGTCAATAAAAATGAGCTAATCACCCTATGCCTTTTTTTCCTCATCTGTAAAAGATGCTTTGAAGACAAGAGATAATATATGGAAGATATGTAAACACAGACTGGTATATAGCAGGCTCTTAATAAATGTTACGTCTGAGTAACTTCAGGGTCAGATTATCCTTTAAGTCATATGTGAAGATGGCTTTCAGTTTAAGAATTCTTAGTTTAGTACTCTTAATTAATGTGGGGTTTTGTTTGTTTTTAATTTACGATGCTCAGCATAAGAAGGTTAAAAGTCCCCAAATATAACCACTGGAGTGTGGTTCTTGGCTTTCATTAGCCCTCACTTCCATGTATTGGGCACCAACACTTCTAAGCCTCCTTTCATATGCAAAATGCAGTCCTGTCTATATCACCAGACAGACGTCAGTCAGACAGAAAGGGTCTTAACCTTGGCCATCCTACCACCATTTCTCCAAGCCAAGGGCTCCTGTCAGGATCAGTCTTGCTTATTTATAAGGGGATAGCTAGCTCAGAGATGTGTCACCTCAGTCAATCCAACCTCTTTTTTCTACCCCAAAGCATTCGTCTCCCCTCCCACTGCCCCCCCCCAGTGGGAAATACTGGGCTGGAAGTAGGCAGCTGGTTGGAAACATCACCAAGGATTTTATGTGCTTATGGGTCACAACCAATGTAAGCCTCCACCTTTGATTTCGTAATTGTAGAAGAAAATCCCTCCTCCAGCGTGATACATACCTTATGAATTCTGAAGCTCCAAAGTTTAAAGATTAAAGGCTGCCCAAGTATCTTCCCTGGATTAGGGAAGGAGCAGGGGCCTAGAGAAAAAGAGATGCCTAAGTCTATGGTCTCATTCTTCAGGGCTGTTGGTGTAACCTGCCTGTCTGGTACCTGTCAAGGGTCTTACAGGGTCGCTGAGACCATAGGAAGGCAGTATTTATAGGTACCAAATTAGAAATTTTATAATTCCTAATCCAACTGTCCTTTAATATGTAAGCCTTATTCACCTTTCAAATGTGAAGAATACCCTATATACAGAGGAAAGGGTAATTACTTCCAAATAAAACAAAAAATCCCCTTCTGTAACTCTTACCAGAACTGGTCTTTTATCGTGATGGTTACAAAATGATGGTATTTCAGCTCTGACACTTCTTCTACATTAACTATTCAGTATTGTAATAAGCAAGAGTCCTTTTATCTCCCCAGTTTATTTATCCCTCTATTTATTGCTATCTTTTAGCAGTTTGGATTTATGGATTCCTTTTTTTTTTTTTTCTCCTAGTAGCATATTTAGTTCTCAAGCATTTTGGTCTCAGGATCTCTTTAAACTTTTC
This sequence comes from Martes martes, assembly GCF_963455335.1. Lineage (NCBI taxonomy): Eukaryota > Metazoa > Chordata > Mammalia > Carnivora > Mustelidae > Martes > Martes martes. The sequence continues at coordinate 76,419,773 of NC_137892.1, read as the reverse complement.
ACAGCTATTGAAAGAGCTTTGTTTAGACAGATGCTGGTGAGGATGCAGAGAAAGGGGAACACTCCTACACTGTTGGTGGGAATGCAAGCTGGTACAGCCACTCTGGAAAACAGCATGAAGGTTCCTCAAGAAGTTGAAAATAGAGCTACCTTACGACTCACCAACAATCCCACTACTGGGTATTTACTCTAAAGATAACAATGTAGTGATCCAAAGGGGCATGTGCACCCAAATGTTTATAGCAGCAATGTCCACAATAACCAAAGTATGGAAGGAACCTAGATGTCCATGAACAGATGAATTGATAAAGAAGATGTGGTATATATCTACAATGGAACACTATGCAGACTGAAAACTCCACTATACATTCATGAAAGAATGGAAGTGAAAAAGACAGATAACATTCTTTTTTTTTTTTAATTAACATTCAATGTATTATTTGCCCCAGGGGTACAGGTCTGTGAATCATCAGGCTTACACATTTCACAGCACTCACCATAGCACTAACCCTCCCCAGTGTCCATCACCCAGCTGCCCTATCCCTACCCACCCAACCCCCAGCAACCCTCAGTTTGTTTTAAGAGATTAAGAGTCTTTTATGATTTGTCTCCCTCCCAATCCCATCTTGTTTCAGTTTTTCCTTCCCTACCCCCCACAACCCCTGCCCTGCCCTTTCCTCATATCAGAGATATCACATGATAATTGTCTTTCTCTGATTGACCTGTTTCACTCAGCATAATACCCTCTGGTTCTATCCACATTGTTGCAAATGGCAAGATTTAATTTCTTTTGATGGCTGCGTAGTATTCCATTGTATTATATTATATTATATTATATTATATTATATTATATACCACAAGGGCAGATAACATTCTTAGTATTATCATTAAAATAGTGTTGGCCTCCCAGTCCCCTTAAAAGGTCCTAGGCACCCCACAGAGTTCCCTGTAACAATTTGAGAATAGCTGGTCTGTAATTCCTTAATTATTTTGGTGCTCAGATTTATCCCAAATTTAATAAATATCAACCCCTGTAAGCTGGCTCAAGTTCTTGTGACAAGCCCCTCTTTTATTTTTAAATATTTTTGAGAATTCCCTTACTTTCTGGCATGGCAAGATGTTCCAGACTCATCTTGAATCCACTTTGCTCTAGGCCTAGAATTAGCCATTTGTCTGGCTGCAAATAGAACTAGAAAAAGACGTGAAGTTTTTCCAGGAAAGACTGGTATTTATCAGCCATTTCTCATCCACAGGAGTTTCTTACTGGTTATGTTGGCTCCTGTGCCCTGTATCACCACGTGTGTTTCTGGGCCTGTCTCTGTAGAACATGTGGTTTTTCAAGTGTGGTCTGCAGAATGATACAAAAGATACCCATTAGGTGATACAAAGATACCCATTAAAATTGTAAGATATATAACTATATATGTTTAAACAAAAAATACAACTACCGTGGACACTTGAACAGCATGGGTTTGAACTTTGCAGATCCACTTATCTATATGGGTTTTTTTCAATAAATAAATAAATACAAGGTGTCTTTTTTCTTTATAATTTTCTTAGTAACATTGTCTTTTTTTGGCTCACCCTATTGTAAGAATACAATATAGAATACATATAGCATACAAAATGTGAGTTAATTGACTGTTTATGTTATCAGTAAGCCTTCTCATCAACAGTAGACTATTAGTAGTTAAGTTTTTACAGTAAACTATTGGTAGTTAGCCAGAAGTATAAGGTGGATTTTCCTTCTTTCTTTTTTTTTTTTTTTTTATTTTTATTTTAATTCCAATAGAGTTAACTTTAGTTGGGTTTTCAACTGCATGGAGTGGTTGGTGGTGACTCTAACCCCCAACCTCACCCCCCATTGCTCAGGGGTCAAATGTAATATAAGTCAAGCATTTCGTGGTATTTTTTAGAGTAAAGTAAAAGTGAATTTTGAAAGGGGAAAAAAGCAAGCCAAATTAAAGAAAAAAATATTGAGAATGTAATACTATAAAGTGTGACAAACCGCAAAGCTGGATTGAATGAAAATTGAATCTCTGATGTTTAGGGCTCTCTGCTCTAGATGCTCTTGCCCTGTCTGTGTCCAGTGTTCCCATACCCTGTTCCCATACCCTGAAACTGATGAAATCTGTCTTTTACGTAAGCCTGTCATCTACCTAATACCCGGAGATCTCCCATTTTCCCCCTCTATTGTTTTAACTAAGTAGGTTTTGTATTTTTCTAAACAGAGGAAAAGGAAATCTGTATCCTAGGGCAATTCACTTTAAATCTTTTTTAAGATTTTTTTTTATTTATTTATTCGACAGAGACAGAGATCACAAGTAGGCAGAGAGGCAGGCAGAGAGAAAGGAGGAAGCAGGCTCCCCGCTGAGCAGAGAGCCCAATGCGGGGCTTGATCCCAGGACCCTGGGATCATGACCTGAGCTGAAGGCAGAGGCTTTAACCCACTGAGCCACCGAGGCGCCCCTAAAATTTTTTTTAAGTTTGTAAAATAATGTTGTTACTTCCACAGTCTTTAAATCCCTATACCATTGACCATATCTACATGAATTCAGACTTTTGTTTTGACTGTTTTAATTAAATCTAATGTTGTTTTACTATTAAGTGAAAAAACTGTGCATTGCTTTATATAATAAAACTCATTGGGTACACCAGTGTCAATTGTTTATTGTCATATTAAGACTTACTAAGCCTAGGGGCACCTGAGTGCTCAGAGGGTTAAAGCCTCTGCCTTCAGCTTAGGCCATGATCCCAGGGTCCTGGGATCGAGCCCCACATTAGGCTCTCTGCTCAGCAGGGAGCCTGCTCCCCAAGCCCAACACCTACCTCTCTGCCTGCGTGTGATCTCTGTCAAATAAATAAATAAAACCTTTAAAAAAAAAGACTTATTAAGCCTATACATATCTTAGATTAATGTTTTTGTTATCAAAACAGTGTTTAAATATAAATTAGACCCCAAATTTTTGACACCTGATCAGGTACTTAAAATTGCTCTATTTTGATAAGTAGGATTGTCTTTGCAACTATTATATGAAAACATACTAGTATGATTAAGTGATCAGTTTGTGCATAATTTCTTACTCAGTGGGAGGAATAGACTTCATTTCCATTTCTTAAAAATTATATAAGTAGGAGTTATTACAAAGAATGGAGTAGTTTTAAGACAATTTATTTGGGGGGAGGAACTTACATCTGATCATAAACAAATTTATTTGGTAAACCAGTGGCCTTATTCCATACATATACACTTTTTATACATCTTTGATGTTATCTATTTGTAAACAAGATTTTTTCAGCAATTTTCAAGGAATTAGTTAAACTAACTCATGTTTTACTCTATCTTTTCATTTATACACAAAGAGGTATGATTTTTGATTTTTAAAAATCTTGGGAAAAAAAAAAAAAAAAAAAAAAAAAATCTTGGGAGACCTTAAATTAATTTTATAGACCTAAGGGTAGGAATAAGATGTTAATTTTTGTGTCACAGGTATTTAAATATAGCTGTAATATATAAGCCTTTAGTGGTGTTCCTGGGACTGGTAGATCTTTCTATCATCTTCCTCCATGCTCAATTTTTTGATGTACACTTAAAAGCTTAGAGAACACACACCTACTTTCAGAACCCATTTGTTAGGGTTTTGTGTTTTAGAAAATAGTTTTCATTTCTGTACTTGTTATTGCCAAAAGAACATATATCTTGGTATTTAGGTAAGAACTATATGAAGGCACAGGTATTTTAATTCATCCAAACATTTGTAAAATTTTCATGTAAACATAGTTTAGTATATGCTAATTTTATGGTAACTTTTGTTACGATGATGAGTTTATATATGTGGATCTAAGTGGCATTTTAGTAAAGACACACATATCTATTTTGAGCCTCTACTAAGAGAATAATGCAGCTGTCATTGTTATAGGCTCCTTTTATCCTGACTCATCCCTACAACTTAGGGACTTCATTACTAATACCTTGACCTACTGTAAATTTATTTAGGATAAGATAAGCAAAAGGTAACTCCTCTTTTTAAAACTTGGGGAACCTCTGTGTTAGGATTAAATCAGCTTGATTCAGTGAGTCCATAATGAAATGCAGAATTTCCTTAACCCCGTACTTCAGAGTTATTACCCATTGATGGCTTGCACATGAAATCCCAACCTTACACTTATTATTACTAAGGCAAAGAAAATAAAACTAGTCACTCATTCTTCTTAGGCTACCTTTTTTGGCTTCCTTTCTCTTGCATAGTCACCCCCAGGAATTTCCGTGGTTGGCAACTGAAGGAATTTTTAGTTGGTAGAATTTCAGGTAGTGTGGGAGAGAGATTTGCAACAAGGTCATTTTGTTTAATTATGTCACTCAGTCTATTTAGCATGGTGTAAGGTTGGTCCAGGAGTAGGAAGAGAAGTAGTATTTTGTAAGGCCCAAATTTCTGTCCATGACCGGTGTGATCATTGTTAAACCATGCTCCTCCTCTCATAGTTACTCACCACTGTCTTCCTTGTTTCAGCTTGCATTCCCTGAACAGGCAGGCACACTTGCTAACTTTTGGGAAGTAGGAAGCTTACCTGGTTTCCCCAGGCACACGGGCTCAATGACAAAGGAACAGGTCTTGAAACCACCATTTTGACAAAGCTGCTTTGAAAGACATAATTGAGACTTTGTGGAAACAGAAGAAAATATCACATAGTTTTATGTCTTTGATATGAACTTAAAATACATGCTAATCAAATTTTTATTATTGAGAAAAGTAAGCCTATTGCATTCTCATCCTATCCCCGACCGATCTACACCTTTTTCTTTACTACTACCTCTGCTCTCATGTTTCTACATTGCTACCATCCTGCACCAGTGTTGATCTCAAACCTGAAGTATGAAATCCGTAGCTCACTAGCTTTTGCCCTCTTCCTTTAGACCCAGTGAGAGGTGGTTACTCAGATGGGTCATAGAATCCAACCTATGATTTGGTTCCCTTGGGTTTGCCAATGTAATGTAGCAGTAGGATCTTGTGATTCATTGCATACTTAGTAGGGGCCATGAATAGCAATTCCCTTGGGCAGTAGCAGCAGCCACTTGAACCTCTAATACACATACTCGCAGAATTTGAAGGACTTGTGCACATTACACAGTACATTGGTTACTAAAATGGGACTTTTGTTGTTGTTTTTTTTAAATTTTGGCCATTAGTGGCAGAAGATTAATTGGTTAGTCCTTTTTTTTTTCCTTTAACACAGCATCTAGATTTTTTTTCTACCAAAATTAATTTTGTATACTATGGCAGGAAATTTAAAATTTCTGTATTAAGTTTAGAATTTGCTTTTTCTAATGTACCTAATTCTAGTGGAATCTATTCTTTCTCCTGATAATTCTTTGACCATATGCGGAGGTGTGCAATATCCAAAGAGAAAATATTACTTGTGGTAACTGCTGTGTCATGAGTTTATTTAAAAATAAAATAATCACTTTTGTCTTATAGGACAAACTATTCGAGAGAAAAGAATTGTAGAAGCAGCAAATAAAAGAGAAGTAGACTATGAAGTTGGAGATATCCCAACAGAATGGGAGGGTAAGTTTGTGTTTTTAGTAGTATCTTCTGGAGGCAAATTGTTTATACAAAATTAGATAATTATTCTTCTTACAAAAATGTTGGTAATCTGAATCTATGAAATTTTTTTAATACTGCATTTCTTTGAAAGTTGTGATGGTGTCACACTCCAGTACAGGAACACATGTCCAGCGAAAGGAACTTACAAACATTAGCAGAGCTGGTACTGGTACTAGGGTGAGCAGAGCGAAACTCCTACAATAGAGGATTGAAGGAGGCACTCACTGTCATGTGCTGACTTTGCACTTGCATACCTCCAGGGTTTAAATATCATTTCTGGCACTCACTACCCCATGAACTTGGGAAAATCAATTCATACTTCTCAATCTTAGTTTACTCTTGTACAAATTGTGGATAATATTTGCTGTCACCATCTGGAATATTTGCTCAACTTTAAATGACCCTGGTAACTGACCCTCTGTTAAGACAAGGATGGACACTTGATCCCTATCAGGACTTTGGAATTAAGGTAAGAGTTCGAAGTGAGATAAAACAGTAGCAATCAGTCTTTCAGTACAGCTAGAACCATAACGTATAATTGTGGGTAGTTATCTTCAATCAACTAAGTTTTGTTGCAGAAAAAGCCAATCTACTAAGAGGAAAATGTAAACAGTCTGCAAAAAGAATATAGTGAGTTGGAATACTTTGTAGGTTTCCAGGAAGTTTCCAGTTCTCTGTTCCGTTTCTTTCTAAATGAAGTTCAAATGCATATCTGCCTTTGAGTGCTAGTACCACCCCATATCCTTGTAATAAATTTCCCTTTTCCTTACCAGTTTTTTGCCTTGTGCCTGTCACATACTAAGTGCTCAGTTAATATATAATGAGTACATGAAATCCATCATTTTTAAATAGATTTTAGAATGATCTTGTTAATTTTTACAAAAATGCCTCCTGGGATTTTTGGTGGGATTTGTTGAACATATATATCCCTTTACAAGAACTGACATCTTAACAATAAGTATCTTCTGACCCCCTGGACATTATATTTCTCTTAATTTAATTTAGGCCTTCTTAATTTCTTTTATTAAAGTTTGTAGTTTTCATCATACAGATGTTGCACATCTTTTGTCAGAATTATTTTTAAGTGTTTCATCTTTTTAGTGCTATTGTATATGATAGTTTTTTTCCAGTGTTAATTTTTGATTGTTTGTTACTATCATAAATGTGCCATAAGTATTTGTATATTATCTTATATGCTATGACTTTGCTAAGTTATTAATTATAGTAGCTTTTTTGTCAACCTTAGCAGATTTTTTTTTTAACTTAAAAGATCATATAGTCAATGAATAAAGGCATTTTCTTCTTTCCAACCTGGCTGCCTTTAATTTTTTTAAATCTTATCTGTTTCCACCAACTAGAACTTCCAGTATACTATTGATCAGAAGAGATGTGAATGGACATTCTTGCTTTGTTCCTGATTTATTATTCTTTTTATACATTATTGATTGGTTTATTTAAAATTTTGTTTAATATTTTTATCTTGAGGTATATTGGTTAGTAACTTCTTTTTCTTTCTTTTTTTTTAAATTTTATTTTATTCTTTCCATGTTCCAAGATTCATTGTTTATACACCACACCCAGTGCTCCATGCAATACATTTTCTTATAATGTCTTTGCTTGGGTTTTGTGTCAGTGTAAGCTGATCTCATGAAATGAGCTTGGATATATTCTTTCTTCAATATCTTACAAAAGTTTATGTAGAGTTAAAATTATTTTTAGAAAATATTTGATAGACTTTACTACTGAAGCCATCTGGACCTGGAGTTTTCAACTACAAATTAAATTTATTAGGTTTAGGATACTCAGGTTATCTACATCTTCTTGAGTTACCTTTGGTAGCATGTTTCTTTCAAAGAGTCTGTCCTTTTCATCTAAGTTTCCAATTTTTTTTGCATAACATGGACCACAGTATTTCCTTATTATCGTTTTATTATCTTTAGAATCTAAAATGATGTCCTCTCTCTCATTATTAGTTTTTATGGCTGAATTGTGTTTCCCCAAAATCTATGTTGAAGTCTTAACCCCAGCACCTCAGACTGTATTTGAAGATAGAGTCTTTAAAGAGGTAATCAAAGTAAACTAAGGTTATTAGAATGGGTCTTAATCGAATATGACGGATGTCCTTATAAGAAGAGGAGATTAGGACACAGACACATATAGAGGGAAGAACAGGGGAAAGACAGCCATCTACAAGCTGAGGTGAGAAACCTTAGAAGAAGTTGACCTTGCCAACACCTTGATATTAGACTTCTACCTTCCAGAATTGTGAAAAAAATAACTTTTTATTATTTAAGCCGCTGAATGTTTCGTACTTATCTTTGTTATGGCAGCCTTAGCAAACTAATACATTAGTATTCAGGATTGTTTATGATTCAGTTTTATTTCCTATTGTCAGTTAAAAGCTGTATCTCTACTGAGTGGCTATTTTTGGTATTACTGACTGCATCTTCAACATAGCAAAATCTTTATGTGATGTTTCCACTTCAGATAGATACAAGAACCTTACAAAGGTGCACTGCCATTTCTTCCTTCTAACATTTCTGTTATTGTAATATATTTTAGTTCTACTTGTTACAAACTGCACACTGCACTGTTATTTTTATTTAAATAGTGAACTAGGATTTACAGAGATTTAAGCAATAACAAAAATATGACATATTAATTCATATTGTTACCATTTCTAATGCTTTTCATTCCTTTTTGTAGATCCATATTAATATCTGTGATCATTTTCCTTAGGGTCTAATGCTTCCTTTAACATTTCTTTAAATGTGAGTCTGCTAGAATTAAACTCTTTCAGCTTTGATATGTCTGAAACATATATATATATTTGTGGGGTGGCAGAAGGAGAGGGAGAGAGAATCTTAAGCAGGCTCCATGCCCAGTGTAGAGCCCAAAGAGGCCTCAATTTCCACAATCCTGAGATCCTGACCTGAGCTGCAATCAAGAGTCAGATGCTTAACTGACTGAGCCACCCAGGTACTCGTGTCTGAAATATAAAAATATTCCTCAGTCTATAATATTCTAGGTTGGTAGGGGTTTTTTTTTTCTTTTTCTTCTTTTCCTTTTTTTTTTTTTTGATAGTTTTTTTTTCTTTTCATAGTTTAAAGATGCTTTATATGGTTTCTGTCGAGAAATCTGTTATCATGCTTTTCTTTGTCCTTTTGTATGTAATGTATATTTTTTTTCTTGTGGCTGTTTTAAAGTTATTCCTTTTTTAACTGGTTTTCAGAAATTTGATCATGATGTACCATTATACAGTCTCTTGTGCTTGAAGTTTCATGAACTTCTTAGACCTATGGGTTTGTAGTTTCAGTCAATTTTAGAAATATTTTGCCCATTATTTCTTCAGATACTTTCTTTGAGTCCATTTCTGTCCTTCCCTTTGGGGACTCCATTTGCAATTTTAGGCTATTTGAAGTTGTCTCATAGTTCACAAACTCTGTTCATTTGTGGAGGTTTATTTTCTTTGAGTTTCATTCTGTATGGTTTCTCTTGCTGTATCTTCAAGTTCACTAATGTTTTCTCTTACAGTGTCAAATTCCTACTAGTCCATCCAAGGTATACCTCATTTCAGACATTCTAGCTTTCATCTGAACAAGTTTAATATGAGTCTGTTTTATATCTTCCATGTCTCTACCTAACCTGTTCAATCTGTCCTCTAGCTTTTTGAACATATGGAGTACACTTATAACTGTTTTAATGTTCTTATCTGCTAATTCTACCATCTGTGTCTGTTTTTAGTTGGTTTTGGTTAGTTGATTTTTTTTCCTCCTCAATATGGGAAGTATTTTCCAGCTTCTTTGTTGGCTTTGCAATTTCTGATTGGATGTCAGACATTTAAAATTTTTGCCTAGTTGGATACTGGATATTTTTATATTCCTATCTATATTGTTGAGCTTTGTTCTGAGACACAGTTAAGTTACTTGGAAACAGTTTGGTCCTTTCAGGGATTGCTTTTAAGATTCATAAGTTCAGACTGAAACAGAATTTAATCTAGAACTAATAATTCTACACTGCTGATGTAAGTCATTGCTGAGTGCTCTCCTCTGCCCCGTCAGTCGTGAGGTTTTCTACTTTGGGTGGTGGAAATTAACATTACTCTTAACCCTGTGTAAAATGTGAGGACTGGTCCTCTGATCGTTTCTGGTGGTTCTTTTACTGATCTTAAGAGTTTCTTATTCACATGAACTCATTAGTGCTCTGCTAAATACTTGATAGCAGCCTCTTGCCAATCTCCACAGTTTTCTCTCCGTGTAGCTGTGTCATGTCTGATAGTCTGTCCTGTGAATTTTAGTTACCTTGGTCTCTCTAGACTCCCAGCTCCATCTCCATAATATAGATAATATGGTGAATTTTAGCAGGATCCCCTTCCAGTGCCACAGCCTGAAACTCGCAAAGCAATAAGCAAGGCATTGTTTTTTTGTTTTCTTGTTTGTTTTTTAATATTCTGAAGGGATCACTATATTTCATTACTTGATGTCCACTAGTCTTGAAAATTATTGTTTCGTATAATTTGTCCCTGTTGCTCCATGTTGCCTAGAAGCAGAAGGCAGCTTTCTTTCAATTCATTTAATGCATTTGAAATTCATCTATGTGTTTTCATGAATCAGCAATTTATTCCTTTTTTTATTGCTGAGTAGAATTTTATCATGTTGATATACCAGCTTGTCCATTCACCAGCTGCAGGACATTTGGGTTGTTTACAGTTTATAGCATTTATAACTGGAGCCACTATATAAATTCATATTTCTATTCAGGTATAAATATATCAACATAAATATTCACTTCCTTCAGGTAACTACCTGAAGTGGCATTTCTAGGTCAGGTGGCAAGAAGAGATTCAACTTAAACTGCTAAACTGTTTTTTAACATGGCTATACCATTTAGCTTTCCCATTAGCCAAGAATGGAAAGTTATAGTTGCCCCTCATCTTCACTAGCTTTGGTGTTGTCAGTGTCACTAGATTGATCCATGTAATAGGTGCGTTGTAGTGTCTCATTGTGGTTTTAATTTTTATTTCTCTCCTAGTGATGCTGATCATCTTTGCATGACCTTGTTTGACATTTGTATATCTTCTTTACTCTAGTGTCTATTCTTACCTTTTGCCCAGAAATTTTTTATTTGGTTCATTTTTTTCCAACTTGTTTATTTTTTAGAGTTCCTTATTTATGTTCAATACAATTCCTTTACTATGTATATGATTTGCACATATTTTTGCCCCAGCCTTCTTTCCATTCTTTCAACAGTGTCTCTTGGAGAGCACACATTTGTAATTTTAACGAAGTCCAATTTATCATTTTTTTCTTTGATATATCATGATTTTGGTGTTATAAGAAATTTTTGTTTAACCCAAGGTCATGAATATTTTCTCCTGTGATTTCATCTAGAAATTTTATAGTTTGGGGTTTTAGATTTATATCTTTGATCCATTTTGAATCTATGTTTGGTATGGTATAGGTATCAATTTCATTTATATGGATATCCAGTTTTTTCCAGTACTATTTTTTTATTGTGTTAAAATACACATAGCATAAAATTTACAATCTTAACCATTTTTAAGTGCACAGTTCAGTGGTATTAAATACATTGACTTTATCACTACCATCTATCCCCTTAACTCTTTTCATCTTGTAAAACAAACTCTGTACCATTAAACAATAATTCTCTATTCTTCCTTACCCTTCCCTGGCCCCTGGCAACCATCATTATACTTTCTGTCTTTATGATTTTAACTACTCTCCCAGCACTGTTTACGAAGTGACCATTCTTTTCTCACAGTCTTGGCACTTCTGTTAAACATCATTTGGCTAAATAGGTGTGGGCTATGTATTCTCACTTCTCTCCATGGATCTGTCCTTTTCCCAATGCCACATTGTCTTGATTACTGAGACTTTGTAGTAAGGCTTGAGATGGGTAATTTGAATCCTCCAATCTCTTTTTCAAAACTGTTTTAATTAGTTTGGTCCCTTTGTCATTATATATGATTTTTAGTATCATCTTATCAATTACTACCAAAAATCCTTCCAGGATTTTCATTGGGAATGTACTGAATTATTAGATCAGTTTTCATTGGGAATGTATCGAGTTTTTCTATGAACACAGCATCTTTTCTTCATTTCCTTGGGTCTATCCTTCATTTTTTTCATCTGTAGTTCTTAGTTTACAGATATGGCACATATTTTACTAAATTAAAACCTAAGTGTTGGGTCACCTGGGTGGCTCAGTCCATTAAGTGTCCAGCTCTTGATTTCAGCTCAGGTCATGATCTCAAGGTTGTGGGATGGTGTGGGGCTTCTCGCTCAGCATGTCCCCCACCTCCTACCCCTGGTAACCACTATGCTACTCTGTGCTTCTATGAATTCAACTTTTTTACATTCCACATAAAAATGAGATCATGTAGTATTTTTCTTTCTGTGTCTAGTATATTTCATTTACCATATCTTCTAGGTTTATCTGATATTGTTACAAATAGCAGGATTTTCTTCTTTTTAAGGTTGAATAATATTCCATTGTAAATATGTATGTATATATATATTTTATATGTGTGTGTGCATATATTTATACACACACACATATACACATATATATGCACACACACACACACCACAATTTCATTATTCATTTATCTATGAATGGACACTTACATTGTTTCCATACCTTGGCTATGGTCAGTAATGCTGCAGAGAACATGGAAGCACAGATACCATGTTAAGATAGTGATTTCATTTCCATTGGATATATATACCCAGAAGAGGGATTACTGGATCATATGGTAGTTTTATTTTTTTTATTTTTTGAGGTACCTCCATACTGTTTTCCAGACTGGCTGTATCATTTTACATTCTCACCAACACATAACACTTACTAGTTAGAATTTAAAAGAATGATGATACAAGTGTTAAAGAGGGTGTAAAGTACCTGAAAATTTCATAAATAGTTTGGCTGAAGTGTAAATGGTACAACTACTTTGGAAAACAGTTTATTAAATCTTTATAGATTTGAACATACACATATTTTATAATCCAGAAGTTCTGTTGGGTATTAAACCCGAGATATAAAAACATAGGTCTACCAAAACACTTGTACCCAAAATTTTCATAGCAGCTTTAGTCATAAAAGTACAAAATTGAAAGCTGCACAGACACCAAACAAAAAGTAAGTGGTAAACACACTGTCATTTTTCTATACAGTGGGATACTACACAGCAATAAAAAGAATGAACTGCTGCTATGCTCATTGTATTTGTTTTTTAGTGCTCCATATAATTATTACCATACACTTAGTTTAAAACTCTACATATTTATCATCTCCAGGTTTCTGTGGTTACAAATCCAGGCACAGCCTAGATAGATTCTCTACTTAAGATCTCACAAGGCTTCAGTCAAGGTGTCACCCAGGGCTGCTTTCTCATCTGGAGGTGTGCGTGTGGAAGGATCCACTTCCCATGTGTGTGGTTATTTGCGGCATTCCTTTCTTTGCAATTGTAGGACTGTGAGCTTCAGTTTTTCACCTGATGCTGGCCAGAGGCCACCTTAAGCTCCTAGAGGTCACTGGCAGTTTCTTGCCACATAGGATCCTCCAACATGGCCAGTTTTTCCCTTACAGCCAGGAAGGGAGAGGCTCCAGCAAAATAGATGCTGTAACCCTACCTAAGATAATCATGCACTCATAGACATCCCATCACCTTTGCCCTGTTATCACAGTTAGAAGTAAGTCACAGGGCTTGTGACAGAGATGGGGGCTATGGAGCCTACTTAAAAGACTGTTCTCCAGACACAGTTACATGGATGAACTTTGACAATATTATGTTGAGTAAAATAAGATGCAAAACAGTACATACTGTAAACCATCTATATGAAATTTTAGATAAGGCAGAACTAATCAACAGTGACAGAAAGTGCAGCAATAAATAATTAGGGCCTGTGAATGGATTAGGGTGGGTGTTTGCATGTGGTTAGACATTAGACAACTTATGGGAATGATGGAAGTGTTCTGTATACTGATTGTGGTGCTGGTTAGAAGGTTGTATACATTTTTCAGAATTGTTGCACACTTAAAGTGGTTTCACTGCATTGTTTATAAATTATATCTCAATAAAATGGATTAAGAAAAAAGAACACTAATCATCATGAGCATTACAAAATATTTAACTTAAATGTGCCAACTAAATCTAATAATATCCTTAAGATATGCCCAAGGGTCAGTAATCAGAAAGTGACTCATTTTCTATCATTTGAAGAATTTTCACAGTTAAAAAATATGGATTCTTGGGACACCTGGGTGGCTCATTTGGTTAAGCGGCTGCCTTCGGCTCAGGTCATGATCCCGGCGTCCTGGGATCGAGTCCCACATCAGGCTCCTTGCTCGGCAGGGAGCCTGCTTCTCCCTCTGCCTCTGCCTGCCACTCTGTCTGCTTGTGCTCACTCGCTCTCTCTCCCTCTCTCTCTCTCTGACAAGTAAATAAATAAAATCTTAAAAAAAAAATATGGATTCTTATTTTTATAGTTTTTTATAATGTGTACACACCCAAAACTGGCAGATACCATTTTTTTAAAAGATGAGGCTTTAGTATAGTGTTGTCTTTTCCTTGAGTGAAGTAAACAACACATATTTCTAATGTAATCTTTTGGATGCAGACTGTTGACAAGCTTTCCATAATTTAGTTCTGAATGGTCACCTTATGACTCTAGTGATAAATGTCTCATTTACCTTAACCTCAGTTGGTACTGCTTCTCAGAATGTGTTAGCCATTTTCAGTGCTTATGGAAATTTGAAGAATGTATGCTTCATGAAGTATTTTCCTGCTTGCTTCTTCCAGTCTCTTTTAGTGATTAATGGGAACTTTAATTTGCATGCTCACTTTTACGCTTATTATAGTGTGTTATGTTCCAATAAGAGTATTAAAGTTCATTGAAAATCTCATGCATACTGATGAGAATGCAAATGAACATTGATGAAAGAATGCTAAGATCTTAAGGCATAAACTGTCCAGTTATCTTGCTAAATTCTACTCAAACAATGGTTACATTATAATGAAGACTGATACAGAATCCACCATACAGATATAATTAGCAATGGCAAAATCATTATATAGTTTATAATTGGATAGAGGTTCAATTCCAGATTGTTATGAGGATTAAAAAAAAGAAATATAATGATTTGATATTAATGCTTATTTTTATTCCTTCCTCTTCCTAACCTTTGCCAACCTTCAGCAGGATATTTCCTTTGTTGCATATAGTGATTGGGAAAGTTAGGGAATATTATATAAATGAGTGATCACATTGAATATTTCCAGCTGTACCCTTTATTGGATACATAGCAGTAAATTGGCATCAACCATCATCTCAAGAACATTACAAGTATCTGGTTATTGTAGAATTATACAAATTTATCTCAGCAATTGCATTTATTTATCTAGATAAAACAAAGATCTTTTTCCTTGAGCCATTTAAAACAGAGCTAAGGAAGTCCTGTATCTTTCCTGAGAGAATAGTGTGTCCCATGAGGGTGACTATTCTAATTCTTAATACATTATCCAAGTTATATTGCGTTCTTCCATGCATGAATTTTATAAACTTATACAAAACCAGTAAACTTTAGAAAACACATACCAGAGTTACTCAATCTATTAATTTACATTGGGATTTTTAAAAATTATTGAGATTCTATTGAAGTATTTTTCTAACCTTACCAAAAATCTGAAAGTGCTGCTTTATAGACTCATTCATAAGACAGATTGTTGTTTTAAGTTATTTTTAAGTTGTTTTTCTCATGGTAATAATAAGTATGCTTTGTGCCTTTATTTTTTCAGTGTGATCTCATGCCAATAATAGGTGGTCACAGACTCTCAAGTACATGGTATTCATTAGTAAAAAGTGTAATATTTAATAATGATTTTTATTTTAAAAATAATAATGATTTTTATTTTAGATAATATGAAAGTATTTTTGAATCAAGACAGATAGTTCTTGCTACAAGGCCTTACTTATTGGTAGCCCTAGTACAGAGGCAGGCAAACTTCTTTAAAAGGCCAGGTGACGGGGCGCCTGAGTGGCTCAGTGGGTTAAAGCCTCCGCCTTCGGCTCGGGTCATGATTCCAGGGTCCTGGGATCGAGCCCCACATTGGGCTCTCTGCTCCGCGGAGAGCCTGCTTCCCCCTCTCTCTCTGCCTGCCTCTGCCTACTTGTGATTTCTCTCTCTCAAATAAATAAAATCTTAAAAAAAAAAATAAAAAAATAAAAGGCCAGGTGATAAATATTTTGGGCTCTGTGGGCTCTGTGGGTTTTGTTACAACTACTCAACTCTGCTGGTGTAGTACAAAAGCAGCTATAGATAATATGTAAACAAATACGTGTGGCTGTGTTCCAATAAAACCTTACTTACTGACACTGAAATTTGAATTATATATAATTTTCATGTGTCGTGAAATATTGTTCTTCATTTAATATTTTTTTCAACCAATTAAAAATGTAAAAACAAACCTTGGGTTCAATTTAGCTTGTGGGCTATATAGTTTGCTGACCCTGCCCTAGCAGTTGATTTTTCTGAATTAACTGTCTAATTTACTTTAAAACTAAAGATTTACTGCTTAAAACCTTTTAGAGGTATATGGCTCATGTTGAATTATTTCAAAAGAAGCTTCTGTCATAGAAAAATAAATGTCCATAAATAAAGTTAAGTAACTTAACTTGACCATAAAGAGGCAGTTGAAAATTCATAAAGCACTAATTTCCATGATTGCACAGAGGAGTTTTACTATTGCTGAGCTGGATTTTCTAACACAGGCAATAGTTCCATTGCAACAAATAGTCATATAATGGAAGTATTTTATAGTGGATATATTCATTCAACAGCTGTATTAAGTACCTACTGTTTGGAGACATTTAAGTGGTAGAAACATAAATCTCCCATGGATGCATCTTGCCCCTGACAACCTTAAAAACCTAAGAAGGAACATAAAATCTGTATAAGTTGTGGCTAGAAATGGACCAAATAGGAATGGAAGATAAGAAGAAAGAGAATGCGGAGAACAACAGGGGTAAAAACTTAGAAGTTAGAGGGGAGAAGGTTAAAATGCTGGGACTGTATTAAAAATACATTTATGGAATCAGCACAAGGCCTGCAGTTGAATGTTGTTCTCTGTACCCCAACAGCCATTCAGTACTGGGCTTGTCATGAGGACAGTTCCTGGTGCTATGACTTGGATGGCAGAAGGCAGGCTGGTGGAGCTGGTGGGAAGAGAAGGGAGCTAGTTAGCAGGCAGAGCTCAGGTTTTAGAGCCTGAGGGGGTTGATTCCTAGGCTGTTACTCACTAATTATGTGAGTTTAGGCAGATTGCTCAATCTTTCTGAACCTCAGTTTCCCAGTCTGTAAAATGGGGTTAGTAATTCTTACTTTCCGGCATGTAATTAAGGTTATGCCTGATTCCTCTTCCTAGTTGTGTGTTCTTTGCTTGTTTCTTACTGAAATTGGTGAGGCTGCTTAGTAGATCATGGGTAGCTTTTGCAGCTAGAGACAGGGTCAAATCTGGATTCAGATGCCACCATTACTACCTAATGTATAAATTTGAGAAAGTTATTTAATTTTTCTATTAAATAAGGATAACTTACAGTTATGTGATGAAGACTAAATCAACTAAAGTGATCAAGCAGTTTTCTACTTTTTAAAGACCAAATTTCTAAAGTATATTTTCTCACAGTTTTCTATCTATCCCAATAGGCCAAGCAGTTATTATTAATCTCAGTATTTTTGAGTCTGTTATAAAAAAATATAGGTTTATGGACTAATAGTGATAATGATAGTATTAACTTAGACTTAATGCTTCTTGTATGCCAGACTAAGCTAAGAATTTATAGATATCATTTAACATTCACAACAAACTCTAAAATGTAGATACTTTTATAATTTATATTTTATAGATAGGAAATCTGTTTTTTAGAAAATTAAACAGCTTCCCCCAAGTGACACAGCTAGTAAGTGATGAAGCTGAGATTTGAACCCAGAAGATCTGATTCTACTCCTAAATGATGTACTATATGTCTTCCATGTGATTCTGATACACTTCCCTAGAGGTACCTGCCCCAGTTCCTTCCTGTTGCTATAAGGCATCAGGCACTCAGTTGAATTCAGACAATTATGAGGTCTGATTTTAGATATGGACTGTCCCCTCTTTAGCAAACTCCCTATGCTGTTGTATTTTTTTATGATACAAATCATGACCTGACATCATATGTTTGTGTATTTGTTTTCTGTTACCCTTCACTAGTGTAAGTGCTGCAGGAGAGGAGGAAATTCATGTTTAGTTTCTTCTTGTATACCCAATACCTAAAACAACGTGTAACAGGTGCTAATAAATATTTGTTTCATGCATGAATGAATAAAATGCTTGGGTAAATTATCAAAAACTTACATTTAAGTATGATTTTTCTTTCTAGCTTGGATTAGAAAAACAAGAAAGACTCCACCTACTATGGAGGTAAGAATACATAATGAAAATATTCAAATAGCATGTTTTTATAATGCTGTGTTTCTCAATTGGGAGTTTACATAGAGCCTCAGAATAAATATATGCATCTTCCAGAGTGTTAATTTTACTCCACAGAAAACAATTTAAAATGTCTTTATAATAAAATAAATGCACAAGTTATGGAATATAACATGAAATTCATATGAATTTTTAAATGAAATAAGAAAAATGCAGTACAAAACAAAAATACATTTTCGAAAGTTTAGACTTAGAGCAGTTTGCATCAGGACATTTTGCCTAGTTCTTGGGAGCTTTGTTCTGATATGGGTGTTTGGTGAAAAGTCTGAGAAACACTAAATCTCATGGTCCTGTCCATTTTGCCCTTAACTTCATAGCAACTGTAAGATTTTGTAATCTTATATACATTTAACTCTATCAAGTATCTGGAGAAACTTTAAAATATACAATTAGCATGTAATATAAAACACTCAGTAATTAATAGTTGAATTTTTATTTTAAACTTCAGAAACATAGTTTTGGTAGTTTACAGAATATAAAGTATAGCAATGCTGTGGTGTATGTATTTTTAAAACATTTCATAATTTTCATTTTAAAACAATAGCATAAAGTGTTCTAAAGTTATTTCGTAAGAAGTAATGTATTTCAAAAGAGGAAAATTTCCAAATCATTAGTGTACTGCCTATTCCATTTCTTCTATTTATGACTTCCCTCCTGTTTTCTCTCCCGTCTGCCATCACTACTACAACCCGGATGACAACAGAAATGGGCTCCAGCACTCTGGCCCCACTTGTTGTGTACTCCAGGGCAGAATTCATGATGACTCATAAATTGGCATACTTATGCTTCATTTCTCCTATACTGACCCCATCAGTGTTTTTTGGCCAGGGTCTGAATGGTCTCTAAGCCCATTTCTAGTTTTGAATGTTGCTTCCACTTTGACCCTGCCCTACTCTTGTCAGATATTCTTTCTAATATCAGTGAACTTTGGAATAAAAAGGAAGAAAAGTCATTGTGATCCAAGATTCAGAATTATCCCCAGTGGTTTACAGTGGTAGGCATCATCAAGGAGCCCTCCAGAGTCCCCTTCTCTTGACCATAATAAGAACTCCTGTTCTCAGAACTAAAGATGATTCTTCCATCCCTAGAACTTTAAAAGGCTTCTTCCATGGAAACATTGATATACAAAGTGATTAGATGGAGAAGCTGAAGCAATTAGGCCTAAAACCCACCTCTGTAAATTTCAGGTTTTTCACACAAGCTCTAGTTAGAACAATAAGACCAAGTCATTCCATCCATGGTGCTCACATTCTTGAATAACTGAAAAGGAGCCTTCCCTTGCCTCTTTTCTAAAGTCCTATCAAACTCGCCCTTCTTTATGCTCTTCTGTACTGTCCCAACACACACACACATAAACACATACACACACACACCCCTTTCTCTCCCTCCTGATCTTTTCCATTGTGTTTCAGGAATTTCTATTTCTTTTTTAGCAGATTATCCTTCACCTTTCATATTTTCTTAGGACCTTTCTCTGCCAGAAAACCTCAACTGAAATTTGTTTGTGTCTAAAAGGTACTGAGGCTCTTTGTGCTCATTTAACCACAACCCACAGAAACAAAGTGGGTTCAACTGCCCTTCTTTCCTTAGTTACTTGCAAAAGTATTGTTTCATTTTGTGGGCCAAAGGGAGAGTAGTAACTTTGCAATCTAAGTACATTTTCCTGTCCCTGTTTATAATTTTTGTCTCTGCCAATGTCTAGGCCACTCCCCATACTGATAGCGGAGATGAGAACCAAACTTACAGACTTCTTCAGTGACTTCCCAAGTCTTAGCCATTCAGTTTTTTTTTTTTTTTTTTACTTCATCCACACTAATATCCCTACCTCAAGTGAACAACCACTTTGATAACCACACCTTAGTTCTTATCATCACCAAACACTGCTCTACCATTAAATCTTGTAAACTGTCAAATTTCAGATTCTACATATGTCGTATTAATAGAGTAAAACCTACTTAGTGTAAAATAAGACAAGTATACAGAAAACCACAAGAATTAAATGTATAGCTTAATGGGTTATTATAAGGTGAATTCCACACAGGTCAAAAACAGAACTCTGTCAGCTACTCCAGAATCATATGCCCTGTATCAGTACAACCTCCCCCAAAAGAAACCCCGAACTTGACTTTTACAATGATCATTTTCTCAGTTTTAACTAATTCGACCACTCAGATGTACATTATAGTTTAGAGTTGTCCATTTTGTAAAAACTTCATATTTGATTTAAATCTCTTGTCAATCTGTGTGGTTCTCCTCCATCCCTTTTATTTTTTGCTAAGTTTGTCTGTTGAAAAACCCAGCCCATTTCACCTATAGAGCTTGCCACAGTTTTGATTTTGTTTATCTTATGTTCTTCATGTGTTTCAACATGTTACTCTGTCATCTTTGAATTTTGCAGCTGGAGCCATAGGCTGGATACCCATTTTGATCTTTTTGTCAGGAGTATAGAAAATGTTTGACAAGACTATGTGAGAGCACATCTGGTTGTCCCTCTTTTAGTGGTCTTCACAGTTGCTTTGTTTAATGCCTGTAGCAGTTCATCGGAAACAACCTCATCATCTTGCGTGCCTGTTAAAACTAGTTCATTTTCAAGATGTTACCAATCAGTTGAGCTCTCTACTTTTTTTCAAGTCTCTTAGTGAACTCCCACCCCGAAGAGACTTTTGTCCCTTTCACCTTTACGCTATGGTTAAAAGCTAGCCAATAATGCTTAAAATGCCATTTACAGTAGCACCAGAACATAAAATACCCTGATATAAATTAAGCAAAATGTATGCAAGACATGTACACTTAAAACTACAGAATACTGGTGAGAGAAATTGAAGAAGACCTAAATTAATGGAGAGAAATGTCTGTTCGTGGGTAGGAATATTTAATATTGCTGAGATGTTAATTCTTTCAAATTGATCTACAGCAGCAAGTCTTACACTTTATTGTGCATCAGAATCACCAGGAAGGCTTGTTAAAACACAGATTGTAGGGTCCCAGCCCTAGAGTTTTTGACCCACTAGGTCTAGGGTAAGGCCTGAATATTTTCATTTATAACAAGTTCCTAGGGTGATGTTGATGCTACTGGTCCATACTTTGTGAACCACTGTTGTAGAGAGTCAGTCAAATACAAATCCAATAAAAATCCCATTAGACTTGTAAAAATCTAGATGTATATGAATTCTAAAATGTATTTGAAAATGCAAAGGCCCTAAAGTAGCTGAAAGTGATCGTGCAAAAGGAGAAAAAAATTAGAGGACTTATGTTTTCTGATATTAAGATTTACTCTGTGGTTATTACTATAGTAATCAAGACAGTGTGGTACTGGCATAGAGATATATAAATAAGTGAATGGAAAAGAATAGAGCATCCAGAAATAGACACTGTACATCCAGTTGGCTTTTGACAGCAGCACCAAAGGAACACAATTACAAACGGAAAGTTTTTTCAACAAATGGTGCTAGAAGAACTTAATATCCATGTGGAAAAAAAATAAGCCTTGATCCCTACCTAATATCATGTACCAATGTCAGTGTAAGATGGAGCACAGACTAAACAGAAAAACTAAAACTCATAAAGCTTCTAGAAGAATACGTAGTGGCATATCTTCACAACTTTGAGGTAGGCAGGACATAGAAAGCACTATCCAGAAGGGAGAGGCATTGATGATTAAACTTAATCAAAATTAAAAAACTAAGCTTATTCAAAGAGAACATTAGGAAAGCAATACACTAGGAGAAAATAGTCACAATCCATGTATTTGACAAAGGACTCCAGACTTTATAAAGAACACCTCAACTCAATGACCTAAAAGAAAAAAAAAAACAAAGCTAATAAAAATTGGATAAAAGTCTTAAACAGTCATTTCATAAGATACGAGAATTATCACTAAGCATATGAAAAGATACTCACCATCTCTAGTCATCAGGGAAACCATAATGAGATGCCACTACACTGCGCACCCATGAAAAGAGCTAAAATTGAAAAGGTTAACACTAGTTCTAACCAGAGCAACCATCCCTTTCATAAAGTGCTGGTTATTGTGAAAATAATACAACCACATTCCAAAACTGGCTGTTTGTTATAAAATCAAACACACACTTACCCTGTGACCCCCACATTTTTTTTCTCCTGGCCTCTCTGAAGGCTCGAAGGAATAAATTTTTAAGCACACTTCTTGGGAAAGCCTAGCCAAAAGAAGGGTTTCATTGGTTGGCAGACCATACAAGGCTTCCTGATATATGTCCAACTCAGTTTTATACTTTTCTCCTTACACTTGATATACCCACTCACCTCTCCAAGGATCTTCATGCTATCTCTCAGGTTTGCTGTCTTTTCCCTCTCTTACCAGCTGGCACAGTTCTGCTCGTGCTTAATTCCCTTTAAAATTCTTTGATGTTTTCCTCAACTGTTTTCTCAACTTTTTATCTCCTAGAGTTAATTACTCCTTTCTAGGTATAACTATACTGCCTTGTGCAGCTGTATAGCCATTTGAGTTTAGTGTTATCACTCTTTGTTTAGTTCACCCATTTTTCTGACTATATTGTGAGCTGTATGGCACAAGGATTGTGTCTCATTCATTTGTTTGTCACAGGCACCTAACACAGAGCCTGATTCATTATTGGATAGGCTTTTGTTGACAAAAGTGGAAATCTCAGTGCCATGTCAATATATTACATGGTTTCCATGACATTGAATTTCTGACAGCCAACTATAAAATGACTTTGTAAAAGTGAACATATTTTGAAGGTGAGCATTGCCCATCCTGCTATCCTAGAAATGCACATTTTACTGTAGGTTGCCAATATAGTACAGCCGTTTTCATCAGTGTGGTACAAGTTGAATTAACATGTCACAAAATTAATGCGATAGACTTTTCCTAATGATGACTTTATTCCATTGGAAATCACATGTAGCAAATATTGTTAAATATTGCTTCTCCTTTCATACTGAAAAAACAGTAGGAAACAAAATAAAGTTTTCCACTTCAAAAAGGAAATAGATGTGTTGCTAAGTATTGACAAAATACATGACTCAGCAATAGGTTTACAGACAGTAGAAGAAAGCTGTAATGATAGACCTCACCTACTTTCTCCATGAAAAAGGAAGAGGAAATTCTAGAAACCAGTAGAAAATGGAGTTGGAGGGGCGCCTGGGTGGCTCAGTGGGTTAAGCCTCTGCCTTCAGCTCAGGTCGTGATCTCAGGGTCCTGGGATCGAGCCCCGCATCGGGGTCTCTGCTCAGCGGGGAGCCTGCTTCCTCCTCTCTCTCTGGCTGCCTCTCTGCCTACTTGTAATCTCTCTCACGTCTGTCAAATAAATAAATGAAATCTTTAAAAAAAAAAAAAAAAGAAAGAAAATGGAGTTGGAGATGGTGATGCTGGAGTTAAACAAAAGGTTGGGGTAGTGTAGGATAATACCTCACAGTAACTTGTTTACTTGACCATGTTCTAAGCTCTGAGCTGAAAGCTCAAAACTCGCTTTTGTCCGTGTCTAAGGTGATCTGGCTCTAAAAGATATCAGAATGACTAAAAGACATGCAAGTTTGAAATAGTTGCCAGAATTTCAGTGTATTAATTTGCAATAGAAATTCAGTTGGCACAGGAAAGAAACAGTAGGTTACCTGGTGAGTATGGCATTAGGATAAGGGGAGTTAAGTAAAATAAATGTTCAATTGCATCAGGCCTAAAACTGTCTATTGTAGCCATCTCAAAGTAAGGATAATCTGACCATAGGAATGGAAATATTTAAATAGAATTGGCCACAGTTCCCAACATCTGTCTTTATCCTAGGAATAACCTTATGATTTGGAATCGAAAAAATTGCTATTGGTTGAGGAGACACTGTATGGATTGCCAGCATTTGTCTCTTTTTGTGTATTTGTCCATTTGTCTCTCAGCATTAGTGATTGTCTTTTTTTCTTTGCTTCCCTGTTCTGACTGATATATTATTTCCTTGGCTCTTACAGTGGTTTTGTTATGATCAAACGTTGGGGGCCCTGCAGCTATTCTTTCATTTATTCTTTTCACATCTCTGTTCTGGCCTATAACGTGTTGATCTTACAGTTTAACTATCAGCGAGGAATCTTATTTCTGAATTCTTGAGGTCCATTTCACCATTGTCTCCAAGTAACTGACACTTACTGATTGAGTTCTCAGTGCCCAGTATTATTATGTTCATTTTATAAGTTACTGAATTGAAATATCTTAACATGGATATTTTTGCATATGTAACCTCACTTTCCTGCCACCTTAAATTGCAAAGATAGAGGGGCGCCTGGGTGGCTCAGTGGGTTAAAGCCGCTGCCTTCGGCTCAGGTCATGATCCCAGCGTCCTGGGATCGAGCCCCGCACCGGGCTCTCTGCTCAGCAGGGAGCCTGCTTCCTGCTTCCTCCCTTCTCTCTCTGCCTGCCTCTCTGCCCACTTGTGATCTGTCTGTCAAATAAATAAATAAAATCTTTTAAAAAAAAATTGCAAAGATAGAGTGTATGTTCTCGTGGAAAAACAGACCCCCACCTCAAACCTCACACTATCACTTCTGGTTATACAGTGGAAATGGGTGAGAAAATTGCAGCATGCTTGTACTCTGGGTTACAGCATCATTCATTAAAGATAAATCACCTAGAACTGTGTGTGTCAATGGGGATAAATCTCAGAAACATGATGTCAAGCAAAAAGAGCAAATTACAGAAGATGATCATATAGTATGATACCTTTCTATAAAGTTTGAAAGCAAGGAAACATTAATGGACCTTCAAGCAAAGTTAGCAAGTTAAACTATGAATTTACTTTATCTTTTCAAGCCTAATGAAAATGACAACAAAGGGATTTATTTTAAAAAACATAAATCTATAAGGTCAAAAAAATTGAAGAGGCAAAAACAGCAACATTGTTTTGAAAGCTGGAAAGCAGATGAACAGGTGGTAACAGATTTAGCACAATTGAAAATGTCTTCTAATCTGGCAGAGAAGAAAGCCCAGAAGCAACCCGGTTTACATCACAGAACCCCCGAATTCTCAGTAATTGGCAGTGCCAGGAAATTCTAAAAGTGGAGTTGAGGCTGGTGCTAAAAACAATAACCCAGTTGAAAATCTGTTTAAGAAGCAATTAGATGCTAACGAATAAATTGTAGGCAAAATAGTAGAGTTGGAAAAAAGTCACCATTTTTCAGTGATCATTGTAATAGCTTATTCAGGAAAAATCATTAGTGTGTATCAAAACCATTAAGACAGATTTTGTTGGGAAACAGGTTATCTCCCTACAGAATACTTATTAATTACAAAGGGAGTGAGGTTTGTTTATAGTAGATAAATTTGTGCATACCACCTTAATCAAGTGGCCAAAAGTTGTACCAAGTGGAACAACTTGACATCATATGTGCCCCCTTGTACAATACACAGAATCAGACAATATTCATGTCATATTTCTTAAAACGCATTATCTTTATCTAATCATGAGTAAAGAACTGGGAAACCTAAATTGGAACACATTTCAGGTCATGTCAGTGTTATGAACAACAAAGAAAGACTAATCAACACAACAACTAAATGTAATATGTGACCCTGGATTGGCAGGGGGGTGGGGGGAGACTTAGCTATAAGGACAGTATTGGGGTAATTAGTAAAGTTTGAACATGAACCATATATTAAATAATAGTATGATCTCAGGGTTAAGTCTCCTGAAGAAAAGAGAAGGTTGTTGTTAAATTCTCTTTGTGGAAGTTTGAAAACCCAGCAACTTCTCTACCCAACTGAGATCTGGGAGTTTATATATGGAAAAGGAAAAACAGTATCTAGACAAATTTGAGGGAAGAAGTACCAGTCTGAAAATTAGAGTGATTGAATGAACATATACTTACTGAACTTAACAAGTGAGGTTGAATTATAGGTAAGTACCTGGAAAATACACAGAATTTACTTATTATTTCCAAGGAAAACAAAGCTTAGGTAGGAAAAAGAAAAATAATCCTGGTATACTAGATAACTTACTGTTATAGTGTGTATTCATAATCATATAAATGTTGAATATTGATATACAACTATATTGAGAGTATTAAGTCTCAAGAAGGATGAGGCAAATCCTTTTTCAATAGTAAGTTAATATATGGTGCTTAAATTTTAAAAATAATGATATCATAACGTACAGATGTTATTTTGATATTGCAGAGGAGTCAGGAGCAGAGTCTCCTTTATAACTGTCAGACATTTTCGTGACTCCCTTATTTGGCCTGTGCCATAACCAGAGACATCAAGTGAAAGCTTATAAAGTAGTTGTTTTGGGGGAGAGAGAACCATTTTTCATAAGCTTTGTAGAACAATGTGGCCCCTCAAATTATGTGAATATGTAATTTTGATTTAAAAAGAGTATTAAAAAACACATACACAGTGCTATAGAGGAGAGGTAGCAGAGTTGTTCTCCAGAGTACCAGCAAGCAAATATTTCAGGCGTTGTGAGACACAGTGTTGTTGCTCATATTTAACTTGGCCATGGTAGTGTGAACGCCCTTACAGCGGGCAGTACGTGAGCAAGCAAGTATGGCTGTGTGCAATGTAACTTTATTCACAGAACAGGTGGTGGGTAGATCCTGGTTTGCCAGCTTCTGCTGTTGATGAGTGGTTTTCAAATTGGGATACCTTTGCTGCTGAGAACACAAAGGCTTTCAGTGGGATGTGCAGGTACAGATAGTTTTAAAGACATTAATTTCCATATTCACTTTTTTCTATATGCCATCTTTCCTAAAAATGATCCTTCTGGTCTGCCAGTTCTCCTTTCTGATGTCTTACATAGTCATCTGTATCCCACTTTTCAGAAGGAAAGCTTACTCCTTGTCCATGCTAAATCTTACTCTTATGCATTGCTTTGGGGTTTAAAAATCTCCAGGGCACCAAACAGAGACTATTAGAGAGTGAATTTCTCCTGTGGGAGAGTCTCTTGAGACTAAAGCAGAGAAAGCTTCAGTAAAAATTACTGAAGGGGCAACACATTATTTCAGCCAGGTGACAAACTCATGTCCAGGATCCTTGCCTTATAGTTGCTCTGTCTACCTAGCTAGCTATCCATTCATCTCTCTTAAAATTAACATCCACAAGTGAGAAAGTTGTCATGGGGACACATAATAATACATTTATTTGAATTTAAAAATTAAGTTAGACTTTTTCTGACAGAGAGTAAGTCACATTTGGCTGATTGGGTTTGACAATGAGGACTGGCTCTGCCAATTAAGTTATATGGTTATATTTTCCACAGATTGAATAAGTTAAAATGCAGCTCCAAGGCTTTGACAAAAAATGTACTTAAAGGATGCATTTGATATGCATTAAACTGGAAAATATATCCTTTACCATTATTTGTCAACTTAATGAGCAAGATGGGTACATAGTTTTCAAAAGTCTATACGTGTGCCAACAAATCTAGGAAATCACTGCTCCCATTGTTTATGGATATATAAAGGTGTGGTAAAAGTTTTAAAAACATGTATGAAAATGATAGATAAGAAATTGAGGGTAGTTACTACCTCTGGGGAAGGAGAATGTTGGTGGGAGGGGTCACAGAGTGTTTTATTGGTCATATCTGTAGTAGTTTATTTCTTAAGCTGGATCATGGTCATATCTGTAGTGTTTTATTTGTGGTGCTTTATTTCTTAAGTTGGTTATAGCTATAGTGTTTTGTTTCTTATGCTGGATGGTGAGCACATGGGTGTATACAATATTATTAACTATATTTATACACTTGAAATATTTTATTTAAAAGAATACAATGAAACCTTGTAATCCGATATTTTAAGAGAACATGTTGGGTTCCTGATACAAAAATAAGATATTTAGAATAAACTGACAACTGAAATACTTGAAATTCTAAAATACTAAAAGCACTTAAGGAGTTATCATAGTAATATGCATAAGAAACAATCAGTGTGTTGGGGCTTTTTGGGGCTCAGTTCATAAGCTTCTGCCTTCAGGTCAGATCATGATCCCAGGGTCCTGTCATCCAGCCCCGTGTCAGGCTCCCTTTTCAGCGGGGAGTTTGCTTCTCCTTCTCCCTCTGCCACTGCCTCTCTTCCTGTGCTATCTCTCTCTCTCTCTCTCAAATAAATAAAATCTTTAAAAAGAAAACAGTATGGCTTCGTTTTTAGAATTCCTTGTTAAAACCTTAATGCTTATATATTTCTGGTACTCATTCAGTTACTTACTAAGCACCTGGTATGTGCTTAATAGCTGTCATAATTTTCTTTACATACCAACCTGTCCTAGATATCGTAACTCTGTTAAATTATGTTTAGATTCTGTTTTTAGCATCTTTTTTTTCCTCTGCAAAAGCAAATTAGTCTGATTAATCTTTAAGGTTGCAAGGGAAAAACATTCACATATTGCCTTCAGAAATTGGGTCTTATTGCAAGTTTACACAGGAGCATTACATCTTCAGTTGTGCAGTCGTTCCAGGATCCTTTCCTTTCCTTTCCTTTCCTTTCCTTTCCTTTCCTTTCCTTTCCTTTCCTTTCCTTTCCTTTCTTTTTTTTCTTTCTGCGATCTTTGGTTTCCAAGACTAGAAAGGATATATCCTTGAGCTTGGTCAACACCCTGTTCTTTAGTCACTACTAGCATTTCTTCCTCCCCAAAGATGCTGTGTCTTCATGGGTTTACTGCCATCCACAATGAAAAGTTCCTGTTGAGTGGAGTTATGCGAGTCATTTGACCTCCCTCATGCATAGCGGATTGTGGCTTTATTTGACCAGGCAAAGCAGCAGTCTTCTCCCCATTCAGAAGTACCTGAAGCTCTGCAGTTTATCCCTGCCAGTATAATTATTGGGCCTTTCTGTGACTCTGGCATGGCCAGAGTTACAATTTTGCCTCTTTAACTTTGTTTGATTAAAAAATTAGTCTAACAATTTTAAAAACAGAAATGGTAAATTACCCCAAATTCTATGGCTGGTTGCACAACTCAACTTTAACAAGTTATTCATACATTGGTACATTATTATAATTTGGGTATACTTTTGTTATTTTTTATTCTGATATTTTCACTTAACTCTCATAATAAAAGAATAAAACAAGTACTTGAAACACAATAGCATAACACTTAGAGACGCCTTTTCTACATACCTTTTTTGATATTGATCTCTAGCTTTATAAACGCTAAAATGATATAAAATTTGCCATGCTTCTCGGGGCGCCTGGGTGGCTCAGTGGGTTAAAGCCGCTGCCTTCGGCTCAGGTCATGATCCCAGTGTCCTGGGATCAAGCCCCGCATCAGGCTTTCTGCTCAGCAGGGAGCCTGCTTCCTCCCTTCTCTCTCTGCCTGCCTCTCTGCCTACTTGTGATATATCTGTCAAATAAATAAATAAAATCTTTAAAAAAAAATTTTGCCATGCTTCTCTAGAAAAATGTGGGAGGATATGAAAGTGAATCACTTGAGCATTTTGAGCTCCTTGAAGTCTATACTCAACCATAAGCTACTGTGTCTCCATAACTATAGGTATTTATGAATTGTACAAGAAATTTTTATTCTAGTTTGTGTTGTAAATCTTTCTGGTTTTCAAAATATTGATTTTAGGTAGATCTTACTAAAAAGTATCTCAAATTTCAAGCATCCCACCTTTTTCATTCTAAAAGGATTGCTTTTTATATGCCTCTGTACAAAGCTGAGGTCTGAGTGTGAATGTAATTTATCCTTAGCACATTTTTTTCTTCTATTTTGATCTTTTATGACCTTTAAGGAGCAGAACATAAAAGGTTTTTTCTAAAATGTATATAAATAAAGTGCCTTTATTTATTATTTTTAGATTTGCTTATGCTCAGTTTCTTCTGAGATTCATCATAACTTACTAGGTGCATATTAAAAAGTATACAGCATTAGTTCTGAATAGTTAACCTTCTGAGTCATATCATCAGTCACAAAGACAAGTCCCATTTAGGTTTTAAAACTGGGCTTACATCCAGAGTGAAAAAGGTTAAGGGAGTTAAAATGAGGTCAAGGTTTTTTGTTTTTGTTTTTGTTTTTAATCCACACTCTTTCTCAGTTATCTTATCCAAAACAATTTCTTGTGATTTTCCTCTTATTCTTCCATGTTGGAGAAGTAGTGATTTTTTTTTTCACCATCTAAATTTTAAAAGAAAGAAACTGATGGGGTGCCTGGGTGGCTCACTGGGTTAAAGCTTCTGCCTTCGGCTCGGGTCATGATCCCAGGGTCCTGGGAGTGAGCCCCGCATCGGGCTCTCTGCTCAGCAGGGAGCCTGCCTCCCCCTCTCTCTCTGCCTGCCTCTCTGCCTACTTGTGATCTCTGTCTGTCAAATAAATAAATAAAATTAAAAAAAAAAAAAAGAAACTGCTACTGATCACTTTTATCAGATACAATGTGATTTCTTTAAGTGGGGTAATAGTAGTGCTTAGGAAGATTGTATTGGTAATGTACCCTCAAAGATACCAAGCTACAGTTGACTGTCACAGTTAGGTATGCCAGATTTTATTCTCAAATATTTATTTTGACAGTGATAAAATACTACACTAATTTGCTATGTGTATGTCGTTGCTATGGTAATAAGAAATAAGGCATTTTATAAAATTTTTCTGATATACATATGTTTATTGCATTTTATGTATTCAAATATACTTAATTTCCTTCTCAAATATCACATTCTGTTGCCACCGTGATACATTTTTTTTTTTTTACCAGTATTCTAAAACATGAGCAAATGAATATGTCATCTAGGGCAGGGTTTTTCAATTTATGTGCTACATTAGAGGGGTGTGAAATCAATTTAGTGGGTTATAAGTATTTTTTTCTTTTTAATAAAGTAGAAAAAAATATGGAATAGGAAATACCAGCATATAAAACCTGACTCACAGTGAGTATTGTTTTCTGAAATTCTTGTTTCACATACATATATGCATATGTTTTGTGTCCATTGTAATGTAAAATGTATTTTTTACTGCAATGGTCAGTCTATTTTTAGATTATTTATTATTTCTGTGTGAGAGAGAGAGAGCGCGCGCGCACGTGCACATTTGCGCATGAGCTGGAGGTAGGAGGGATAGAGGGAGAAGCAGACTCTCCGCTCAGCAGGTTGCCCAAAGAAGCATTTGATCCCAGGACTCTGGGATCATGACCTGAGCTAAAGGCAGATGCTTAACCAACTGAGCCACCCAGGTGCCCGCAATGATTAATATTTATGTGTCAAGTTGACTAGGCTATAGCACCCAGATATTTGGTCAACCACTAGTCTAGATTTTGCTGTGAAGGAATTTTTTTAGCTGATACCAACATTCAAATCATTAGATTTTGAGTAAAGCAGATTACCCTCCAGAATGTGTATGGGCCTCATCCAATTAGTTGAAGACCGTAAGCAAAAAGACTGACATCCACTGAGGAAGAGTAGATTCTACCTGTAGATTCCTTTTGGACTCAGGCAACATCACCTCTTCCCTGGGTCTCCTCCAGACTGCCAGGCTACCATGAAGATTTGGACTTCCTAACCTCCACAGTTATGTGAGTCAGTTCCCTAAAATTAATCAATTCCCCCATATATATACATATATTCCTATACATGCTATATATATAAATATATATATACATACACATTCATACACATCTTTTTGGTTCTGTGTCTTTTGAGAACCCTAATATACTTACTAAAGGTCATAGTACAAAAAGTTGAAAATTACTAATCTTGAGAGTAGTTTTTTCACCTAGTAGACTGGTATATGTAAAATGCTAAGTCCATGCCTTGCTCAAGATAGGCATTAAATAAGGAATAACTGCTGTTATTTTATTATTTCTACTTGTTATTATTTCAAATCCGTAAGAATCCTAATTTGATGTGAGGTTATGTAGAAATATTTCTAAGCTCTATACTCATTTAAATCTTTTTAAAGAGATTCATCTGCATTTGAGTATAACACTGTGGTATTTTGAATGTTTGCTTCATAGAAATTACTGTGAAATTTTCTGCTTTGTTTCCTTTTCCCCATTTGCATGGCCTAAGAGCAGCCTGCATTTTTCCAATGTAATATTCAGAGCTGTTTAATATTTTTTAATTTTTGAAAAGATACTCTTTCTCTGTAGCTCAAGGTGATTTAAATTCTTTTTTTTTTCCATTTTATTTTATTTTATTTCTTTTCAGTGTTCCAGAATTCATTGTTTATGCACCACACCCAGTGCTCCATGCAATACGTGCCCTCCTTAATATCCACCACCAGGCTCACCCAACCCCCCACCCGCCTCCCCTCCAAAACTCTCAGTTTGTTTCTCAGAGTCCACAGTCTCTCATGGTTTGTCTCCCCCTCCAATTTCCCCCAACTCACTTCTCCTCTCCATCTCCCAATGTCCTCCATGCTGAGTGAAATAAGTCAGGCAGAGAGTCAAGTATCATATGGTTTCACATACTTGTGGAACATAAGGACTAACACGAAGGTGATTTAAATTCTTAATCTCAATGCAATAAGGGACAGGCATAAAAGAACGTAGTATCACATGCCTCTTGGGCCCTCCCTCATATCCTCTTGTCCTACTTTACTCCAGCCTAGCTGCGGCTAGAGTACCATCTTATCATATGTGTCACCTTACTATAGCTCTGCTGAGTAGCTTTAGCTTTCTGCTTTGACACTGTAGCATGGGATACCTGTGGGGAATCAATTCAGATATGTGAAAGGATTACCACACCAGGTGACCCTTGGGGGATAGGAGCTAATGAATAAATGCTCCCTTCTGCCCCTTGGGCAGACAGGTGAAACACATTGTCTGTTCAGACACATTCAACATGACTCCTCAAAACGTTCCAGCAGGAATTGGGTCCCAGCATCCAGAGCACTGACCAGATAAAAGCATACCTCTGGTTTGGCTTTCTTTTCCTATTTCACTCTCTCTAGGATCTTACTCCTCTTCCGGGGAGGGTCATTTATTCAGCATCGGATTTATTGAAACCAAAATTGTTGTCTATAGTAGACAAAATTGAGCTCAAAATTGAAATCTCAGTACCTAATAATTAAATTCATCAGGCCAGCTGACTTTGTAACATGAGCACACATTGGTCATGTTGGCACAAAATGATACATTCCTTAGAAATATTAAAGAGTATGTGTAGGTCCATCAGATGTACTTGAAAATTTTGTGATCAGAATCATCTTAGTGGGATAAAATTCTGGAGTGTTATTCAGTACTTGCCTGGATACTGGATACTTGAGAGATCCTGAGATTAATTTTTCAAGAACAGCTTGACTAAATAGACTTGGCCTATGAGCATAATTGAAACTTAACTCATACAAGAGTTTAGTGATTTAGTTTCCTAGTAAGAATCCTGATTGTACTTTTCTAGCTTGATAGTAGAGTGACTGTCTTACTGCTGCCCATCAGGGAGTAGAAGCAGGCATCTCCTCTCCACATGGAACACTGCTAACAAACTGATGCCCTGTAGAAGTATGCCTTAGCTTATCTAATGTCTTGATCCTCCCAAAAGTGTGGCCAAAGGAAATTATGTCTAAAGAAGATCTTCTAGGATAGAACTACCCAGCTGATAAGCCAGACCTGTAAAGAAATGTTCCCACAGTGTTAATGCTCTTAGTCCTCCATTGGCCACTTCCTTCCTGTTGTCAAAAATTGGGGAAGAACTACCTAAGGCCTATGGATATAGGCCTTCGCTGTGCAATAGAAATATGTTAGCCGCATATTTAATTTTAAATTTTCCAGGAGGCCCAATAGAAAAAGTAAGAAGAAATAGGTGAAATTAATTTTAATAATGTATTTTATTTAACCCAGTACATCAAAATGTTATCATTTCAGCAGTAATGCATATAAAAATTATTAGTGAGACAGTTTGTATTTTTAATACTAATCTTTGAAATCTAGTGTTTATTTTATACTTACAGCATTTATTTTTTTGAAGACTTATTTATTTGAGAGAGAAAATGCACAAGCACAATGGAGGGAAGGGCACAGAGAGAGGGAGACAAGCAGACTCCCCCTGGGTGGGGACCACTCCCCAGTGTGGGGCTCAATCCCAGGACCCTGAGATCATGACCTGAGCCAAAACCAAGAGTTGGGTGCTCAACTAAGTCACCCAGGTGCCCTGCCTTAGAGCATATCTTAATTCAGACCAGCCACGTTTTGGGTTGTCAAAGCCGCATGTGGCCAATGTCCACCATTGAACAATGAAGATCTAAGGGATATACTAGCCACCTCCTGTATCAGTTGCCATCATCGGACATACAGCTTCTCCCTCATTAAGTTCTAGCTTTTATGTTTTGGGCTTTTGATTAGCAAGTGAAAAGACTAGAAGATAATCATTTCTGAATCTGAAAGCGAGTACTGAAGATGTTGGTTATTTTGTTCTTTATCTCTTATTTAAGAAATCTTGAAAACAAATTCTTCATAGAAGTGTCTATCAGAAAAAAATTTTTTCTCTCTCTAAAAGAATAAATATGTTTCCCTTTATTAAGTAAAAAGAGTTACATAATTTGTTTAGCTTTTTGCCCAGGTTATTAGGATGTTGAGACTAAAAGGTACTGTTAAATCCCAGGAACTATATTAACACTTGCAGTTACCACATATCTTTCCTCCTTTTCCCCATGGTTTGACTTTTTTAACAATTTTCTTTTTCTTTTCTCTTTTCTTTCTTTTTTTTTTTTTAACTTAACATCTTTCTTTTATTCCTTAAAGAAACAGAATCCCTAGATTCATTGACTAAGTGAATACACTCCAACTACGGAGAGAAAGTATGAGTTTATTCTGTTAAGTGTGCTAATCTGATGTGCAGATTTCAATACTGGGCTGGCATAATTGCAATGGACTTGACTTTACAGCAATAGTAGGGACCTATGGAGCATAGAGATTCCTCACAGAAAAAGGCATGAGGCATTTCTTTATCAAAGAGATGAGAGAGGAGGAGAGAAGGGAAGAATGAAGGAGGATAGATATAGATGCAATTAAGAGATTTATATATTTCAGAGAGCTGGCTTACATGAGTGTAGGAGCTGGCACGTCAGATATTTGTAACTCAGGCAGGCAGGCAGATTGAAAATTCTTGAGCAAGAGCTGATCCTGCAGTGTTGAGGCAGAATTTCTTCTTCCTCACGGGACTCTCAGTTTTGCTTTTAAGGCCTTTCAAGTGAATAGTTGAGGGTCACCCAAATTATGAAGGGTAGTTCCTTTCTTAGAATCAATGGATTATAGATGTTGACTGCTTTTACAAAATACCTTACAGTGACACCTGGGTTACTGTTTAATTGAATAACTGGGTACTGTGGCCTAGCCAAGTTGACACATGAAACTTACCATCACAGATGATAATTAGTGCTTATATTTTGATAATTAGTTTTTAGTTATATTTTTTGTTTTCAAATCCATTGGGTTTTTACCTGAAACTAATGTAACATTGTGTGTCAGCTACACTCAAGTAAAAGAAAATGTTTAAAGAAAGATGTCTTTTAAAATAAATTTATCCAAGTAAGAAAGTTAAAAAAAAATCCACTGGGTTTTGAATGCTTAGGAATTTTGATCTTCAAATTGCTTGCCAGGAAAGTATGAATATGACCCAGTGAAAAAAATTCTACTCACAAGAATATGATTAGTCTTTTAGGTGCTAGTATTTGGGTCATGATAATTTGAATCAGTCTTTTATTCTGGTTTTTTTTCTAGTTATTTGCATATCTTACAATATGGAATTTCCTTGAACAAGAAACAACAATTCACACATTAATCAGTCCTCCGTTTTCCAAGACAATTATTTCTCAACTTAAGTAAGATTTTATGTCTTTAATACAACTACCAATATGAGAAAATTTTTTCTGGAGTTCAGATTCATATTGGGAAATGAAAGACTTACAAATTTGCACATATTTTTAAAATTTAAGTACATTATCTTTTACTGATAAATGCTGCTAGCTAATTAACCCTTGGAGACCTTACTTCAAACAGGTTACCACAATTAGCAATGAAGATGTAAGTGTGAATCTAATTAGTCAGTTGGGTTAGCCTGTTTCTTGCTTAATGTCATGTTCATATGCTTTGCTTTTATAAACACATTGTATGAGAATTAATTTAAAAAAGAAAATTAGGGGCGCCTGGGTGGCTCAGTGGATTGGGCCGCTGCCTTCGGCTCGGGTCGTGATCTCGGGGTCCTGGGATCGAGCCCCGCATCAGGCTCTCTGCTCGGCAGGGAGCTTGCTTCCTCCTCTCTCTCTGCCTGCCTCTCTGCCTACTTGTGATCTCTCTCTGTGTGTCAAATAAATAAATAAAATTTTTTTAAAAAAGTTAAAAAAAAAGAAAAAAGAAAATTATAGGTGCACATGGGTGACACAGTTGTTTAAGCCTCTTCCTTGGGCTCAGGTTGTGATCCCAGAGCCCTGGGATTGAGCCTCATGTCTAGCCCCACAAGGAGCCCCACATGGGGAGCCTGCTTTAGAGCAGGAAGCCTGCTTCTTCCTCTGCCTGCCCCTCTCCCTGCTTGTGCATACACGCGGGCACGCTCGCTCTCCCTCTCTCTGTCAAATAAATACATAAAATCTTTAAAATAGAAATAAAAAAGAAAATTATAAAATATACCATATCTTCCTGACTCTGTTATTTTTTAAAGTAAGGAAGTCTGTGAATGGAAAAAAAAGAAAAAAAGACTTGAAGAGAGTGTAAATACAAAGTATTTGGGCGGTGAGTCAGTTTTCTTCTTTGTGCTTTTATGTATTTTATGAATTTGCTACATAAAGGAAATATTTGTCTATAATCAGAAAATATTTAACTTTTAAAAAGGAAATTAAAAATGTCAGCTCAGTGGTTTCTAGTGACCTGACAGGTGGTGCCAAAGGACACGATAATACCCTTTAGCCATTGGGATTGCATCCTGGCATCCTTAATATAAAATCTGTCTCTCCTGGGTGGCTCAGTGGGTTAAAGCCTCTGCCTTTGGCTCAGGTCATGATCCCAGGGTCCTGGGATTGAGCCCCGCCCCGCATCGGGTTCTCTACTCCTCCGGGAGCCTGCTTCCTCCTCTCTCTGCCTGACCCTCTGCCTACTTGTGATCTTTGTCTGTCAAATAAATAAATAAAATCTTAAAAAAAAAAAAAATCTGTCTCTCCTGAGTTATTTACCTAAAATCTTGAGGCTGTTTCATTTGTAGCCTTAAGGTAACAAATGCTCTTTGTTACCACCACAAAAGTCATTTCAGTTCAACAAATATTTATAAAGTGCTGCCATGTCCTGTTTATCAGGTAATGAACATTTTTCCTGTGTTTATCTAGCAAGACTGTTTATATAAATTAACTTTCACTCTTTCTTGCATTATCCTTTTATATACTTATTTTTTGTATCTACATCTTTGAATGACTTTCATTTCCAGTTTCTGAAGATTTTTTTTTTTAAGATTTTATTTATTTGACAGCGATCACAAGTCGGCAGAGAGGCAGACAGAGAGAGAGGAGGAGGCAGGCTCCCTGCTGAGCAGAGAGCCTGATGCACAACCGATCCCAGGACTCTGGAATCATGACCTGAGCCTAACGCAGAGGCTTTAACCCACTGAGCCACCCAAGCACCCCCTTTTCTGAAGATTTTTATTCAAATGTCGAATTATCAAAGAATTTCTGTTTTGGATATATTACTCTCTTATGATCGTTCTCAATTTTTATTTTTATTGTTATAATTTATAAAACTTTCATCTTAAATTTTCTCTAAATAATTAATAATATTCCCTATCTTTGATTTAGACTGTCTAGACCTGTCAAATGTAGACTGTCTCTAGTCTAATACAATAGCGTCTTAGCCAAATGTGGCTATTATAATTTGAAATAAATATTTTTTTTAATTAAAAAGTCATACTTCTTGGGGCGCCTGGGTGGCTCAGTGGGTTAAAGCCTCTGCCTTCGGCTCGGGTCATGGTCTCAGGGTCCTGGGATCGAGCCCCACGTCGGACTCTCTGCTTAGCGGGGAGCCTGCTTCCCCCTCTCTCTCTGCCTGCCTCTCTGCCTACTTGTGATCTCTCTCTCTGTCAAATAAATAAATAAAAAATCTTTAAAAAAAAAAAAGTCATGCTTCTATCTTTTATTTGTATTTAAATTATGAAAAACATTAGGTTAAATAATTGATTGCTTTTCATCTCTAATATGTGAAGTTCTTGGTACATAGTAATAAAGTTAAATGTTTTCTGAATGTTTCTGAATAGATATAAGGTGAAATGTTAAAGAGGAAAATAAAGTTTTTTGTCCTTTCGAACTATTTCTGACTTTACTAAAATTATCTGTTTTGACAGTCTCTTCTTTAGACAGGGAGAAGGTATTATTTTAGTGAGGACTGATATGCATAATAGTTTAATAATTGTTCCCCCCTACAAAGTTAGACTAATTGCATTATCTGTGATCACCAAATTATAAGATAGTTTATCATAAAAATATTTAATTTCATATGTGTTGTTGAAAATAACATAATAAGATTTTCTATTGAATGAATTCCAAATTTTCTTCACCAGATGGATATTTTTACCAAGAAATTTACATTACATAGTAATTTAAATGCAATAATTACAAAAAGCCATGGCATATTATTACACTACAGTGGTATCTGTTAACAAAATTCATTTGTGTATTGAAAAAATATTTGCATGTATTAAGTCTGTTGATAAATTCATTGAAGGTTAGTACATTGCATGCATTCACCTAAGAAAACATCACAGTGCCTCTCAATTTAAGAAGCAAAAGTATTTACAAGTAAATGATATAGTAGAATGTAAATATTTTTACCTACACTATGAAACTAGAACTCAGATTTTGTTCCACTTAAATTTGTGTATTTACAGGTATTCGTGAGAAAAAATCGCAGATAGAAGCTTCCCCAATTCCTGCCACAATTAAAAGATATTCATCTAAAAGGAAAGAGCCATTCTTAAGAATCATAAAAAAAGAGCTCATCTAATCTGAGTATCACTGAACTTTTTACTGTGAGAATGAAAAGGGACCAACCCTGATACCTTTGAAGTGAACTCTTATCTAGCAGGTGGAAAACAGGCCATCCTAAACCTTCAGTTTATGTTCTTATTAACTGATACTGTTCAAGGAACTATTACTATTGCTGCCGTTTGTGCCTAAATACCACTTTTTAAAAATAAGTAATTAATTACTATCATAGAGGATATCCATAGAAACTAAGTTATAGGGGTGCCTGGGTGGCTCATTGGTTAAGCATCTGCCTTCAACTCAGGTCATGATCCCAGTGTCCTGGGAACTAGCCCCTTATCGAACTCCCCACACAGAGGGGAGGCTGCTTCTCCTTCTCCCTCTGCCTGCTGCTCACCCTACTTGTGCACTCTCACACTCTCTCTGTCAAAGAAATAAATAAAATATTTTAAAAATTAAAAAGAAAAACTAAATTACAAGTTCCTAACATTTTGGGTGCTCTGGCATCATAACACTCCTCCCTCTGATCCTAAATTAGTAATATGGCATGTCTTCATTTTCAAAGTAAATTACTAATAAGATTTTGAAACCATCAAAATTCTTAAGATATACAGTATATGGATGTACCCTTGGATGTCATAAAAGCAATATTGCATGTCCTTGAGCCATATTGCAGTGTTCATTTAAGCCCAGCCCAAAATTTACTGACCAGTCTGGGTGCAGTGATCCCTGATCTTGACACATTTCTTTTGGGAAAGGGGTAACAGAGATTTTCTACATTACTCTTTAGTAAAGGATTAGTTTGACAGCCTCTACTATTCATTTAATCTTTTAGAAGGAAGACTGTTCAAGAGAAGACTGGCATTATGCCCCAGGAAGGAACTAAACTTTGTTCACGAAGTAATCTAGGAGTATCTATTCTATGGCAGATGTTGGAAGTGTAGTGGAAAATAGGCAGATCACCCAGGGAATATTGTGTACCTCTTGGAGCTTATACTCTAGTGGGAAAGGCAGACATGTTACAAATACCAAAAATGGATCATTTGTACAAGTTGTGAAAAGAGCTCTGTAGGAATAAACAAAGATTCTAAGAAGGAATAGTAAGGACAGCTTTCTTTAGATGGAATTTAGGGCAGCTGCTCTGTAGAGGTAATATTTAGGCTGACACCTGAAGGATAAAAAGGAACAAGCAAACCAAAGAGTGAGTGACATGACACCTAAGCCAGATACCATAAGGGAAAAAATGACAAATTTGACAGCATAAGAAATTTCTACTTTTTTATAAAAATAAAATCCTAGATGAAATTAAAAGAGAAACCAAAGACTGATGGGGGGTGGGGGTAGATTTTATAAAATATAAGATAAAGAAGGATTTTTTTTTCTTTTATATTGACATGTGGGAAAACATTCACCATAGGTACAGGTGCAAGGTGATGTTGACTTTTAGAGAGCAGTTTTCCAAATACATAGCAGCTTTTTGATTCTAGTTCTAAGAAGACATCCTAGGGATGATTGAAAAATGTATAAAAATTTTATACAAGGATGTTTGTAGTATTATAAAATATGAAACACACTAAACATTCATTTGTAGGGGGTTGAGTGAATAAATTAGGTTACCTTTGTGCAATGAAATACTAGCCACTATATAGCCATTAAGAAGGACATATACATCTATAAGTTTGTACAGAAAGAGGTCTGGAAAATTTTAAGTGGAAAGTAATTTATGGAACAGTATGTGTAGTACATACCTTATTGTACCTTGTCAATAATTATAAACATGCATTTGAAAATGAGCTACATCATATTCATATTGTAAATGCATTTATATGTTTATAGGGAAGTCTGTAATGATATACTCCAGACTTTTTAACACTGGATATGAAATAGTGAGAGATTTATGTTTTTCAACTTTATGGATTTCTGTTTAAATTTTAGTATTTGTTTCCAGCTGTATTACTTTTGTAGAAAAAAAGAAAAGTGATTTTCATTTCAAGAAAAAAAAAAAAACAACATTTGAAAGGAGCTAAGAAAATTCTGTTTACTTCTTGGCAAGTACTCCCACACTAGTTCAAGTCTCCTGTTTCTTAGTAAACCCAAAAGAGCAGGCTGATTAAGTGAGAAGGTTATAGCAATAGCAGGCAGCAATCATCTGCTTACTTATATTCAGTAGTGATGTTATTTGTTGGTGTATTATTTGTCTCTTCCTACTAGAATTCAAGCCTCATGAGAGCAGGGACTATTTTGTTCCCTGCCTTGTCTAGAACAGTGCCTGGCCCAGCGTAGGTGCTCAATAGTATTGAATGACCGTGTGAAAAAGTGAAAGAGAGGACTCCAGCCTATGTCCTGCTGAGAGCCCTAAGAAGGCCAGTTTCTTCTCTGCTCTTGATTTCCTTTCGTGTTTATTCTTATTTCTTAATAATTTTTTTTTCTGCTCTCCCCTACCAGTTCCCATGATAATTCTCACCCACCTTGTTACTTCATTTTCCTGTCTGCATCCCTGCTGGGATATCCCTGAGCCTCTCTTTCTCCTGGCCACCAAACCTAAAGGAAGCCTGGCTCCAAGGCGACTGCAGATGCCCACTTGAGCTTACATTTGCTTGCTCACCTGACTGCCTGACCTTTAGAACTCACTCTACAATCCTAATTAATATTCTAGCCTTTTCATTCCTTCTTGAGATAAAAGATGTTACTGTGGTTTTTCCCTTTTATTGTCCCTCCTTCCCTCAATGTCATTTCAATTAGTTTCATCAGCTACTACTCTTCTGGGAATTCCACTCTCCTCCCAGTGTAATTGTTATAGGCAGTCCTGTCTGTTGATGTTATTCCAGTTGCATAAAGTGGTTGTTACTGTTACTGCTGGAGTAGTGGTGGCACTTTATGTGAATGCTGCAATTCTTGCTGGCCACATGGGGACCTTCTTCTGGCTCCTATCACTAGTCATCCTTTCCCAAACCTGTGTTCCTATCTCTTCTACCTTTTCCCATCCCTTAATGGGAATGATGGGAAAAGGTAGATGGGAAGGGAAGTGCTTGGACTGTCTTTGGAGTTGGGAGGAGTGGAGTCCTGGATTCCATCTGAAGTAACATGGCCCAGGCATGCAAAGGAGAGTACAAGAAGGGTGACCCAGGCAGGCAGTCACTTACCCATCTACCTTCCCATAGTACCTTTGTCTCTTTGGGGAAGCGACACTGCCAGCAGCCTGTTTTCAAGTTTTAGTCAGTGGTAGATGCTATGGATGATGTATTGTGACTCTACTGTGTATTTTTATTGCATACATGTTACACTGTGGTTGAATTGTATCCAAGGCAGGCAATATACATATCACTGTAACACTATTTCTCTTGGGTGGGCCGGCGGGGTTGGGGGGGGGCGGGCAGGGGATGTTTTAGGTCCAAAAATAACTGATCCATTATTAAACTTTCCTACCTTGATGCCATCCAAAGTTGGGAATTTTGTATTTGGGTAGTGATATATCTTAAGTTAAATACTTACTGGTTGACAAATGAAAGATACACAAAGAAAAAAAATTTTTCTTAATTTTCAAAAGGACAGGGGCACCTGAGTGGCTTGGTTGTTAGGCATCTTCAGCTCAGGTCATGATCTCGGGGTCCTGGGATTGAGCCCCACATCGGGCTCTCTGCTCAGTGGGGAGCCTGCTTCCCCTCTCTCTCTGCCTGCCTCTCTGCCTACTTGTGATGTCTCTCTCTCTCTCTCTGTGTCAAATAAATAAATAAAATCTTTAAAACAAACAAAGGTTTTTCAAAAGGACAAACTGAGGGTCGCCTGGGTGGTGCAGTTGGTTAAGCATCTGTTTCCGCTCAGGTCATGATCTCAGGGTTGTGAGATTGACCCCTGTGCTAGGCTCAGCATTGAGCGCTCAATGCTGAGCCTGCCTAGAACTCTTTCTCCCTCTCCTTTTGCCCCTCTCCCCACCATGCGTACTCTTTCTTTCTCTCTCAAATAAATTGATAAATCTAAAAAAAAAGACAAACGGTCATTTTTACCACATTGGTTTCATTCATTCATTCATTCATTCATTCATTGGCCTGTTTAATGTGGCTGCTCAAGGCCTGGGCAAAGTGGGGAGTGCCCTGGAATTGGGCAGGTAGGCAGGGTGGGTGGTTTGCGCAGGCCCATACCTGACTATAGGAGAGGATGCTGAGTGATGGGGGCTGGCCCAGGCATGCCAAAGAGAGTACCAGCAGGGTGACCCAGGCAGGAAGACCCACCAGGGGGCCTATAGGCCAGCCCTTGAAAAGATAATCTAAGCCAGGTGGTGAGTGCTCAGGTCAGAGCCTAGCCCAGGGAGAGAGGGTTGGGGCTAGTTGGGGGCTCCAAGAGCCTAGGGACTGGCATCCCTAAGGGCCTCCTCAAACTGGAACTCAAGGCGTGTCTGCCGGTTGGACTCAAGCAGCTCCGGGAGGTGGGTTTGGGGGTGGTCATTCTTCTCCAGGTGGTTCAGACAGAAGTTGATCTGGCCCAACGTGGAGTTAATGGCAGCATATTCTCCCTCCCCGAAGCCATCATCCTCGCATTGTGCACCCAGTTCCGCTGTCATGCCCAGGTCCGCTTGGGGCCCACATTGTAGGCTCAGGGCATCTCAAGGGCCTTGTGACGATGGAATGCACAATAGTTGCACCGAGAGCTGGTACCCTCACATTGGTTTTTTAAAAAAACAGTATAAGCTTCCAAGAGTATAAATAAATGTGTGCCTGTCTTTTCTCACTTTTAAAGTTAATAAGTCTTTTTCAACATTATGAAGAGAACTTTAAGTCAGTTCAAATCAAAATTTATTTTATTAATGAAAGAATATGACTTGTCCTTGATTATTAGCTATTTAAGTTTAGATTTGACTTTATAAGACAATTGCAAATTGCAGAGTTAATCTGTTTATTCATTAGTCGATAAAGTGCATATACAGAGGCAAATTTATTCATTCCACAGATAGATATTGAGCACCTATTACATGCTAGGCATCGTTTTAGGCAGTCAGTGTGGGGGAAAGAAGGGAGAAGGGAAGTAGGAAGGGCAGTCAAAACTCCATTCCTTTACAAATAGCAAAATATATATGCATTTGCCCTCTGCCTTAGCAATCTAACTTCTAAAAATCTACTCAAAATTATCTGGTGAAATAAGTAATTTATCATAATTCACAGGAATATTTGTAGTAGCAGTAGTAACTACAGCATATGGAAAGGCTAGGAACAACCCAAATGTCTGCTAATAAGCCATAATATACCACTCAATGGAGACTGTCTGCTCAGCACACGCTTTGTAGCTGGGAAGCAAGTGTGTCTTGAAGTGGGAACTGATCAGAGTATCTCCATATCCGTATCTGCCATGGGCAAGTTTGGGTTTTGTTCTAAGGACCCATTAAAGTTTTGTTAGTGGGAAGTGACGTGAAAGGTCAGTGGTTGCTCTGGACACTGAATCCTAGAGGAACAAGGAGACCTATTAGGAGACTGTGATCTTGGGAAGAAATGCTTTTGGTAAGGGAGTTGGAGAGAACTACATGGCTCAAGATACACTTTGGAGGAAGAATTGGTGAGATTTAGTGCTAGGTGGAGGTAGGAGGCAAGGGGGGTATAGGAGTACTTTTACTAAATACACACAGCTCTGTAAGGGAGGCTGATTCGGCTGCTGCTGGCTGAACTGGGCCACTTCCCGGCATGAGGACATCCCAGTAGCCCCGTGTCCTCTCCAGATCCTGCACTCTGGTGTGCATTTGGTATGTCAGGGAGGCCACTTTAAGAGTATGCTGGTTCACTTTCAGGACTGCCAGCCAGGTACCTAAATGCCCCTTTAGATACATGTGTGCAGTGTGATGTCGCCTTGGAGCTTGTCTGTGTCTT
This sequence comes from Martes martes, assembly GCF_963455335.1. Lineage (NCBI taxonomy): Eukaryota > Metazoa > Chordata > Mammalia > Carnivora > Mustelidae > Martes > Martes martes. Next base: position 76,374,914 of record NC_137892.1, on the reverse strand, counting down.
AGCGTGTGAAGAAAGGGAACAGGCTGAGGACCAATTGAAGTGAAGCGACACAAAGCTGCTGGAGGTCAAGGCAACACTAGTCAGGCAGCACTATCCTGAGGCCCCCGGTATGCCGAGCCCTATGTGGGGCTTGCTGAGAGGTGTGCAGGTCAGTAGCGAATAGTGGAAAGAATGTAGTAGAAGCAGACACTTCTGTCTCAAGTCTAGGCTTATTGTGTGACCCTGAGCTAGTCCTCTGAGCTTCATTCATCTTGGATGTATTGAATTTAAAATGTCCATTAGATATCCAAGTGAAGACATCAGTTAGTTGGATAGTATATAATTCTGGAGCTTGAAAAGCAGGCCTAAAAGCATAAATTTGAGATTTTTCAGCAAATGTAGACTGTATTTAAACTCATAAGATTGGAAATGACCACTGAGGCAGAGAGTATAGAAAAAGGGGCAGACCTCAAAGTGAGTCCTGAAGCACTTCCATATTTGGAGTTTTGGCTGAGAAGAAGGAGCTAACAATTTGATGCGTAATATTTGGGTATTTTGTAGACATCTCAAATTCAGTGTATCTAAAACAGATACGCTTCTTCCCTGTTTCCTCCATGGTTGATGGCATTACCCTGTCATCCATCATCATCAGAGACATGGGAATGGTCCTGTTCTGGTTCAGCTCCACACTCTTGATGACCAAGACCTTTCTCATTTTGAGTATCATCACAATCTGTCTTTTCCCCTCCATCTCACTACCTGTCTTGGTTCCTGCCCTAATGACGTTTCAGTTCTATTTCTGCAGTAGCATCCTGTCTAATTTCTCTATTTGAGTCTCGCTTCCTTCTGATCTAATTTTTACAGTTGCTAGAGTCATTTTTTTTTAGTGTGGTATAAACACGTAAGTCTCCTGCTGTGTTTGCCAGATTTTGCAAATAAAAATACAGGGCACCTAGTTAAATTTAAGTTTCAAACCAACAATGAATAATTATAAGTATATACTATGCAATATATAAGAATAATGTATGCAAAATAATCATTTGTTGTTTATTCAAAATGCATATTAACTGAGCATTCTCCTCCTTTATCTGGAAATCCTACTCTTGCTACAGAGCCAAAATACTTCACCATGGCTTTCAGGATGAAAGCTAAATGTCCTAACATCACATTGTAAGAGTCAGCATGTTCTCACCCCTGTATGCTGTATGAACTGCTTCCAGTGTTCTGAATTTGCTGTGCTGCTTTACTCCTCTGAACCTGTGAGCATGTACTCACCTCTTCCCAGCATGTCTCCTCTGTTCTCAGTTCTCTGGTTCATTCCTGTTGTTAAGACTCAGACCTTACCCCCTCCTCCCCACTCTGTGGATAATAATAGGAACACCAGCTTTTCTTCTGCAGTCTCAAACATTCTTTGCTTAATATTATCACAGAATTTATCATATTGTAATTTCATTAATTTTTAACCCATCTCTCTTCCTTAGATTTTGAGTTCCTTGAATTTAGGCTAAAGATTGTATCTTCTCACTGTGTCCTTGGCACATAGTGGGCTGTCGATATCTAAATGAACCAATGAATGAGCAAATGAGAAAGTAGGAAAGAACCCATAAGCATTAGCCACAAAACTGACCATTGGTGTTTACCCAACTCTACCCTGCCTTGATTCCTAGACGAGTCAGGAGGCAGGCAACCTCCTTTTGTTTTCCTCTTGGCCCCCAAGGAAGCTACTTAAGAGCAGAAGCCAGGTTTTGTTCTCCGTATCCCCAGGCCCTTGAATTGTAGGTGCTCATATATATTTATTCAATGAAAGAAAGAATAAAAAATTCATGAGTGAGGGCGCCTGGGCGGCTCAGTGGATTAAGCCTCTGCCTTTGGCTCAGGTGATGATCTCAGGGTCCTGGGATTGAGCCCTGAATTGGGCTCTGTTCAGCAGGGAACCTGCTTTCCCCCTCTCTCTGTGCCTGCCTCTCTGCCTACTTGTGATCTCTGTCTGTCAAATAAATAAATAAAATCTTTTTTTAAAAAAATTCATGAATGAATGAGTATATCTTGCAGGGTCGTAGGTTTATTGTCCCTTGCATCAAAGGACAGTACCTCTGCGTTAGGTCCTGGAGAAGGTAACCTCCCTCCACGGCTATGACCTGTTTGATTCTTCCTCCCAGTTCCTTTCCTTCCCTCCCTCAACCTAGAAGAGTAGAACTGTTTTCTCCCTACAGCAGCTGGCATATAACAGCTCAGTAAGTGCTAACAGTCCTTCACAGATGGAGCCTCCTTTTTCCTTCAGGGCTCCAGCCTCTGCACTTCTTCCCAACTCTAGGAGCCCAGGCCTGACAAGCCATTGCTTCTTTCCCAGGGATAATGGGTTTTCGCACTTCTCACACAGGGGAGCAAGGTTTTCTTTGTCTCCCACCAGGGCAGTGCAATTAAATAGGACTAAAGTTAAGTGAGTCTAATTATTTTTTTTATTAATGTTTAACTGCTATATTTCTTTTTCAATTAAGTAATTGTATCTTTATGCTCAAAGGTCTTTTTTTTTCATATAGATGGAAGTTCATTTATTTTATTAAAAGAAATACCACCTGTAAAACTATATTAATGACTTGAGCTCTGTGATTATTTCCTTTTAGTAACATTTTGAGATGTAATAATTAATCTGGCTCAAGTTCAACGACAGAAAACTCAACACCAGAAATTCCTACCAGCAAGGAATATAAACAAATCTTAACAATTGTCCCCTTAAATAACAAAAATCATTGAGATGAACTTCTTGCAATTAGAAATGTGTTTCAAAAATGTAGGAGAGAAGTTCAAGAAAGCATGTCAAAACAACAAAACTCAGTCTGCATTTTTGTGATTGTAATTGATCAAAGTCTGTTTGCAATAGATTTGAATGTGAATAAATTAAATGTGACATTGATTTGGCAGAAGCACACTAGTGATTGGCAAGAACACATAGCAAGAGCAGCTTCTGTTACAGGAGAACTTGCTTGCTTGTTGTCTCATTCTAATAGATTTCTTAGCAACCTGGTACTGTCATACTACCTAAGCGTTGTCATTTATTTACCGTTTTGGTTTCTGATCCCATCCAACCAAGATTCAGTTCATTTTTTATTACTAATCTAGCAGGCATTGCCTTGGGTCTGATACAGAGTACCTTTTGGTGACCTATGTCCCTCCCTGCTCTTTTTTCTCTCTCCCTTTCATATATTGAACAAATGTGATCTAATAACCTTTTTTTTTTCATCCTGACAGTTCAACTTGTAGAACTAGAAAATGTAGTTTAAATCAACAATTTGGCAATATTTTCAAGCTTGGGCATTGCTGTCATATTTATTAGACCTGAATTATTTCATGGTATATTACAAAAATGACACTGTAAAAAGAATATTCAGCTTAGAACATTTTGGAATAGTTGTACACCAAATTCTCATTATAATTATTTTGATTGTGGGGTAGAGGAAAGTTGCATATTCTGGGAGGCTACTTTTTGGGTGAGATCACTGTTTAGTAACCAAATGTATATGGTTTGGGGACCTGGAACGTACTTTCTGCCAAATTTTCACTTATACTGTACTTTCTAAATCTTTTGTATTCTTCAAAATGTTTTTTCTTAAATTGACAAAAGGCAGGGTGCTTATACTTTAAAATTTTTCATATTCATTAAAATAAAAAATATTCATATGTATAGTTTAAATTATGAAAAGAAATTAATGGAACTGTCAAAGTCAAATGTATTTTATTATATATAGCATATGTGTGGCAAGAGGTGAAAAAACAAATGAATTGGGGAGATGTACTTATTAATTTAAGTATTTTAGAAAGTTCATCTCTTTCCAAGACTAAAACTTTCATTGTATCTCTATCTTTTCTTTTCCTTTTTTTTTTTTTTTTAGATTTTATTTATTTATTTGTCAGAGAGAGAGAAAGAGAGAGAGTGAGCACAGGCAAACAGAGTGGCAGAGGGAGAAGCAGGCTCCCTGCGGAGCAAGGAGCCCGATGTGGGACTCGATCCCAGGACGCTGGGATCACGACCTGAGCCGAAGGCAGCCGCTTAACCAACTGAGCCACCCAGGCGTCCCTCATTGTATCTTTATCTTATGTGCTCTTTGAAAGTATATACCTAGATCCAGTAGTTATTAAAGTTATATCTACATTATACTTTCGCCACAAATATATTGTTAATTTATAATTTCAAATAAAAACTTTTAAAGACTTTGATTTCTCTTTTTTTTTTTTTTGTATGTGATGTAACTTGATCAGTATGAAATGGCCTTGTTTTTAATCTTACAGAAGATGTGAAAAAAAAAATCTAGTGACATGGCTAATTTTATCATTATGCATAAGACTAACTCCTACATCTTTGCTTGCTCTTGAATGTAATAAACTCTCTAACAATAAAGAACTGTTTAACTTACTTTAAACTGTATTTAGATTTTATCTTGAGATGTGTTTTGTACTTAAGTTTGAGGAACATAGTTATATATGTTATACTTGGAATTCACAAGTAGTTGAAACCAAATGGAGACCATTTATAAATACTGAACTCCAGGGAAGCATGGAACCAGAACATCAAAGAAGCACTGGATTATGATATGCATATGTGTATTGTACCTGCTTTTTTTCTTAGCTGGATTTATAGCACTTTTAAAACAAACATTATAATTCCCTAATAAAGGACTTAACCATTAGCTCTGTTCCATTCACAGATCCATCTATATGAAAATTATCAAATTATTTTAAAATCTGTTATTATTATTATAGCACTTTTAAAACAAACATTATAATTCCCTAATAAAGGACTTAACCATTAGCTCTGTTCCATTCACAGATCCATCTATATGAAAATTATCAAATTATTTTAAAATCTGTTAAAATCTGTTATATTATTAAAATCTGAATTTTATATTTAATATGCATATCACACCATCAGCATGATATATATGTATATAGAGAGCATTACTGAAATACTCCTTGATAGAAGAATTCTCAGTTCAAATAGGGTTAGGGGATTAGGATCTTGAATTATATCAAACTATTATGTGCTTTTATTTATACAAATGGCACATACAAATAAATTTAAAAATACTAGTGACATTTTATATATCTTAAATTAGTAATAATGGGTAATTTGTAATTACCTTCCCTTGTTTACTAGAATATATGTGTAAAAACAGATAATATTCCCAAGATTTTTTTTTTTTAAGATTTTTATTTATTTGCCAGAGAGAGAGAGAAAGAGTACACACAAGCAGGCAGAGAGGCAGGCAGAGACAGCGAGAGAAGCAGGCTCCCTGCGGAGCAAGGAACCCGATGTGGGACTCGATCCCATGACCCTGGGATCATGACCTGAGCCGAAGACAGCGGCTTAACCAACTGAGCCACCCAGGTGTCCCTAAGGTGTTTTTTTATGTTTGTTTAGATCTTTATCCAAATATTCAATTCCATTTAATAGTATAGACTCGGAACTGTTCATTCTCACACCTCTAGTCTAAGTGTGGCCCCAGGGATGCAGAATGATGTGGATCCCTGAAAAATCTTGGGTAACCTTTTTGACTCACTCAGATATTTCTCAGCCCTTCTCTCCTCAGTACTTGAGTAATCTAAACTTTCTTGCAGCTCTCTTCCATCAGAGAGCACTTGGTCAGTTCTCTCCCTTCTCTGAGATACTAGAATGGAGTTCCGCAGTTCAAATTTACATTGCCTCAGTTTCCATAATCTCTCCCAAGGAATCATTACAGAGATGTCTAGTCCCATCCTGCCAATTGTTTTACCTCTTTTTTTTGTATAGTTCTAATATTCAGTTCTATTACCTAACACCTCCTGTGTATAACTGTGTATCAGAGCTGATCTACACCATCTCAGAAAATTCATGTAAACTAGAATTTGCACAGGGGACTGTGTGATTGAATTGGTATCATATCATCGCTGAGGTCTATGAATAGCTGTTTAAGTCAGCATGTCAGTAGATTCCATTTTCAAGCTTTTTGTCTGTGTGATATTAATTTTAAAAAACTGTCCAACTTAGCAAAGTACAAAACTTTATACCACACTTAGCAATTTGCAACACTGAGTACAGTACTACAGCTACCAAAAGGGCTCTTAACCAGAACTTAGCCAAGAAGTGGCACTGGAAGGGACTTGAGCTATACCTTTTGGGGCTTGAGTTCACATCACTGAATTAATGAATTGCACACAGTAAATAACCATTAACTTGACTGTGCTAAAAACAGCGGTGAGCTTTTTAAAAGCATCCAGGGATTTTTTTAAAGGCATTCAGTTATTTTCCTTTTTTAAAAAAAATCTTAAGTGTAATCCTTCACAAACAATAATAATGTATAATATAATAATATAATAATAATATAATAATGTATAATTATAATATATAATAATATTATATATATAATATAATAATAATGTATAATTATAATTATGTATAATGACGTGGAAAAATACATAAATTCAAACATTAATACGTAGTACTTTTTACAACTGAATTTGTCTCTTTTCCCAGTATCAAGGCTTCATAAAAAAAATTTAAGCTGATTTGCTCCAACTGAATACCCTGCTGCCTGTTGAAATGAAGGAGATTGTCACAGAATAGTCATTCATTAACAGTATATTCAGGGAAAGTTCTAAAATAACAGATTTTGCTATAAGCTCATGCTTTGAGTATGGTTTCTTTCTTTTCTTCCTTAAGCTGAGTTAAAAGTGATATCCTTCAATACTTCACTCTCAGGGACTCTATGATGTGAACTTCTCAGAATGGGGTTGACCTCATGCATGACTTTCTGATTGTCAACTCCACTGGGCTCCACCTCAGATGGAGAAAACTCATTGTTGACATTACTGCTTCAAAGCCCAGACCAGGGAAGCCAGGACAGTGGTGTAGGACATGGATGGTTTGGTGCGCTGAGGCTCTTTGTTGGATAGGAGTAGAGAGGGAGTAAGGCATTGTCTCCCTCCTGCCTAGTGCTATTAATTTGAGGGCTGCATATAATCACAACAGTCTCCTTGCCTTCGGGTTGTACTTCTCATCAAAGATAACTGATATCTTTGCAAGCCTTAAGAATACCTCAAAATCCAAAGCCGTAGTTTCCATGTTCAGTATGATGATACTCCTCATGTGCTCAAGGAGTGTCCAGTGGGTGACGTAAAGTTCCAGCGCATCAAGCATATAGCATAGTGTCTACAAATCTAGCATTATTCTGTGCAGTGAGGTCCTCCATTCTGGTCATTTCTGTCACTGTAAATTCTGTTATGTAGATTCAAGTTTTCATCTTGTATCATTTTCCTTCAGCCTGAAGTACTTTCTTTAATGTTTCTTTTGGTAGGGGGTTGTGATAAATTTAGCCTTTGTTTGCCTGAAAATGTTATCACTTCATTTTTGAAGGGATATTTGCGTATAGGATTTTATATATTTTAATATATTTTATATATAAAGTTAGCAGTTTTTCTTATCTTTCAGCACATTAAAGTCAATCCATGTGTTACACCTTGCATTCTTTCTGATGAGAACTCAACAGTATTTATTTTTGTCTCTTCTGTAAATAAATCTTTTTTCTGTAGCTGATCTTAAGGTTTTCTCTTTTTCGTTAGCTTTTAGCAATTTGATTTTATGTATTTTGGTTTTGTATTTCTCCTGCTTGGAGTTTGTTTGGTTTGGTTTTAGTTTTGGTTTTTTGTGTCTTTTTTTTTTTTTTTTTTTTTTTTTAGTTTCTTAGATATATAGATTTATGTTTGCCTATCTGGAATATTTTTACCCATTATTTCCTTCCCTTCCTATCTTCTCTGTGACTCCACTTACATATTAGAGTGCTTGATATTGTCCCACAGCTTACTGAGGCTCTCGAACAGTTTTTAAGCTTTTTTCCCCCCCTGTTACATCAGTTTGGATGGTTTCCATTGCCTTGTTTTCAGATTCATTGTTCTTTTCTTCTGCAGTGTTTAATTTGCTGTTAGGTAAATCCTTGAACATATTTATAGCAGTTTTAATAAAGTCCTTATATTTATCACATAATTATGAGATATTTTCATGATTTCTATCATGTGTGATTCTGCTTCTATTGTCTGGGTTTGGATCACACTTTCCTTCTTCACTTCTTGATTGGATGATGAACACTGAAATAGTATATTGTTTACAGTCTGGGTTTTGATGTCCTGCTTTTAAAAATGTTGAGTTTTATCCAGAGGACATGAAATTAAAAGTTTATCAGCCAAACTTTTGGAAACTTATTTTTAAGTTTCGTTAGAGTGGATCTAGCAGTGGTATCCAATAGGAGTTTCTAGTCACATTTAGCTACTAAACACTTGAAATATGTCTAGTGCAGTGGAGGAGCTGAAGCTTTAATTTAAGTAATTTTAAATGTGTGACTAGTGGCTACTGTATTGGACAACACATGTCTAGAGTTACCTCTACTCTCCACTTACTTTACTCCTAAAGAGTTATCTTTCTGAGTGTCTGAATACTTGTGTGTTCAGTGTGTTCAGTGAGGCATCTCTGGCTGATTAGAACTTGAATGTCTTTTATTTTCATGCATGTTCCAACAGTTATTCAGTTTATAGCTCCTAACTAGTTATTCCTGGCCCTGTAGCATCTCACCCTACCCTTGTACTCAGTGAGACACTTAAGTGGGTCCCCTGTGCAGATTTCTAGAACTTTTTTCCTCTGTACTGTGGTATTCTGCCCCACAAACTCTGGCTTCCTCGGCCTCTGTAACCAACGTCTCCATCTCTTTAGCACAACTTTTGCTTGGGTTCGCCCACCCTATGCAGCAGCCCATAATATGTCTGCAGGCAGCAAGCTGAAGCAATACAGGGCTTATCTCATTTGTTTCCCTTCTCTCAGGAATCACAGTACTGTACTACCTATTGTTTAATATCTGATAAGTTGATAGTTGTTTATGGCAGAAAGACTAATGTGTTACTAGTTACTCCATCTTGTTCTCAAGTCAGTAGATGTTTTACTAACACCTCTATCCTCAGTCAAGTGGTAATGATAGCTGCCTTTGTCGAGAGCTGTGGCACTTTAAAACATTGAAGATTTTTCAGTTTAGCAAAATCATGAACTTTGTCTATTTATTCTTCATAAGAATAACCATTGATATAGGGATTCTGCTATTTACAAAGTTTTCACAACAGTTGTTCAATTTCACAAAATAGTGAGTTAAAATTTTAATTACTTAAACAGTTTAAGTATTGAAGAAATTTTATTTCTACTCTGAAGTAAAAAAAAAAAAACGGATGGATATAAATTTGGTGTGTTTATTTTTTAATGAAATGAATAAATAATCCACCCATTTATTGACTATCTAAAGTCCACTACAGAAAAATTCACCTGTACCCTCTTCTACTATCTTATCAGTGCTCTGCTGAGCCAGTTCTTCCCCAGTCCTTACAACACCCCGTGGAAGAAGACAGAATTGTTATCTCCATTTTACACAAGGAAACTGAGACACAGAGAAGTTCAGCAACACTGACAGGATCACGGAGCTAGGACATGCCCAAACTGGGATTTGTATGCAGGGGGTCCTATTTCAGAGCCCATGGTCTTAACCACAAACTTTCAGAAGACCTAACAATGTGAAGAGTATACATATGAGTATTTGAGGTGTAAATATTTATACATACACAGTCATTTTATTTCCACTTTTCAGATAAAGAAACGGAGACAGAGTCTCAATGTGGTTTTGATTTGAATTTCCCTGATGGCTAATGATGATGAACACTTTTTCATGTGTCTGTTAGCCATTTGTATTGTCTTCTTTGGAGAAGTATCTGCTCATATCTTCTGCCCATTTTTTGACTTGATTATCTGTTTTTTGGGTGTTGAGTTTGAGAAGTTCTTTACAGATCTTGGATATCGGACAAAACACCATAGTTGTATTTACATTTAAGCCAGCTTTCCTCCAGTAATAGTTACTATTTTGGTTGACCATGCACTTTGTTTTTTCTTTAAAGTTTTCTTCTGTGTCAGTAGACCACCAAGGATCCAGATTTCCATTTTTATCATACTTTCTACCTAGCAAAAAGGAAAGTTAAAAGATATTTGTACCACCTGTGTTCTTTTCTAGGATTTTTATAGTTTTAGGTCTCACATTTAGGTCTTTCATCCATTTTCAATTTCTTTCTGTGTGTGGCGTAAGAAAGTAGTCCAGTTTCATTCTTCTGCATGTTGCTGTTTCCCAGGTCTTCCAGCAGCATTTATTGAAAAGAGTTATTTCCCACTGGATATTCTTTCCTGCTTTGTCAAAGATTAATTGACCAGCTATTTGTGGGGTCATTTCTGGGTTTTCTATTCTGTTCCATTGACCTATGTTATCTATTTTAGTGCCAGACCCATACCATCTTGATGACTAAAGCTTTGTAATAAAAAAAGAAACTGAAACTGAAAAATACTTAAGTGACCTTCTTGGTGTCACAGTGAAAGATGGTTTGGCATGGAAATTATGTCTGTTTGAGTCAAAGACCTATGTAGATGGTCATCAAAGTGGTGTTGTTGTTTAATGAAAATGTGTAATATTGGAAATAACAGTAGGGGTGTTCATTAAGTAAATCGTGGTACGATGCCAAGTCATAAAACCGTCTTTTTTTTATGTTGAAGAATATTGTCAGGGAAAAAAGCAGCACATAAAAGGATATTTGTTTTAAACATATGAACATTTATATGAAGACCTACTTGCTCGCTCTTGGTTTATCTCTACACATTGAAATAAACATACTGTTTTTATTGATGAACATACTTAGACTTAAGGTGTTGTTCAAGAAAATGTAAGGAAAATTCTTATTTTATGGTAATTCCTACTGTAAAATAGGCTTTGTTACACAATTATTTAAGTCCACAGATTCCTATTTTTTCCACCTAACTGCTTTCATTTTATCTATTCCAAATATTTACAAAACTAGATTTCCTTTCATACATGATTTATGTTGTTTAATTTTCCTGGAGGCTGTTAGGAAGGGTCTGGTAACAATTAGTTTTAAAAAAAGAAAGACAAAAAGGAAATCCTTTTCTAGGAAAAATTATAATCTCCATGTTTCTCAACTTTGAAATTTTTAATCTGTCTTCATATGTTAAAATAATTAACATATTCACAGTGGGTTTATTTGCCTAAATGGTTATTGTAAGAAGGAAATTTGGCAGAGTGATGGTGAGTAAAGAGAAATTATGTGGAGACAGAACAAAAGAAGCAACAGCTTTCTGTCCTCAATTGTCTTGATGCAGAAGCTAGAGGCTTACACCAGCTGTAAGACTGCAACAGTAGAGCTGAGGTAAATAAAGCAGCGTGGGCAGCTTCAGGCGATGTGAAGTGACTGATCTTACACCAAAACCAAACAAGCTGCAGACCAACTTCTCAGTTGCGTTTTGCTACCTGTGGTGGGTTACTAGTGTAAGTTCAACCCTGTTCTGTAGCTTTCATTCTTCTCAAGAGCTTCCATGAAGACACAGCAGGTCATAGAAGGTATTGAAGAGTATGGAGATAAGAAAAAGTATTCTTTCTAAATTCCACTATTTCCAGTATCACATTGAGAGAGATTTCCTCTGTGATAGATGGTCACTTCTCCTGAGAATTCTACAGGGTGCATAAAAGCCTCACTGCTCTAACTCTCCTTGCACCTAAGAGCTGCCCCTAAACTCAGTTACTGTGGTTATTGAACTACTCATGGGGAATTGGTCTGTGTTGTAGAAATTACATGAATATTTATATTCTTTCCCAAACATGTTTGCTTTGAAGGAGGAGTTTCATTAGATGGCCCACTTTGTACCTAAAACTAATTCTGTAACACTATACCCGCCCCCTCAAAAAACCTTTTTTTCCTTTAAGTAGAAACCATTGTTTCCAATGTGATTTTAATTATCAGTGTTTACCTTTTTAAAGGACTATTACTACTTGAAATTCACTTTAGAAACAGAAAGGTGGCATCATACATTTAGATACCCAGATGTTGCTTTTAAGTGTTGAATAAAATGTTTAAATTAAAACACATAACTTGGAAGAACCTGTTTTTGTCAGTGTTGTCAAATATTAGTTACATTAACATTCGGTTTTTTTCATATTATAAATGATACATGTTAAGGAAAAATTTAAAAATACAGGTAAGCAAAAAGAAAATTTAAAAATACTACCAATTCAAAAGTAATTGTTAAGACAAAAGGAAAAAGGAATCAATAAAGATAAAAGATGTAATGACTATATTTCATCTGTTTTTAAGATGCCCATCTTTTCAAATTTTAATATCTCTGAAATGAGGGTGTGTAGAGTTCACCCTTTTTTAGTGGTACGTGTTAACAGTGATGCTTCTTTTTTTTTTTTTGTAATATTTATTTATTTGATGGTGGGGGTGGGGAGAGAGAGTGCACGCACAGATGCTTCTTAAATCTTAAATTCAATGTTTCCATTGTATTCAATGAAATACAGTAATTTGGGTTATAGATCCTTATGGGTAGAATAGCAATTTTGAGGGACAGAACCTGGGCGCCCCACAGGACAAGTTTAAAAAAGCTGAGGGGTGCCTGGGGGCTCAGTAGGTTAAGCGTCTGCCTTCAGCTCAGGCCAAGATCCTGGGGGCCTAGAATCAAGCCCCACATCCAATTCCCTGCTCAGTGGGAAACCTGCTTTTCCGTCTCCTTTTGCCACTCCCACTTGTGCTCTCTCCCTCTGTCAAATAAGTATTAATATAATTAATAAAATATTAATAAAAATTATAAAATGTGTCCTGTGCATATCTATATATTATTTAAATGCAAAGTATCATGTATATGTATATATTTATTAGCTATTTTATAAAACCTATAGTTTGTGTTTTCTTCTAACTAGAAATTTAATAATTTCTTCCATTTATATATACATGCAGGAAATACTAAAGAATGAAAAACATAGAGAAGAAATTAAAATGAAAAATCAAGATCTTTATGAAAAAGAAAAACTTCTTAGCAAAGGGAGCAATGAAGAACTTTTATCTCCACCAGTTCAAACTCAGATCAAAGGGCATGCCTCTGCTCCATACTTTGGAAAGGAAGAACCCACAGCGGCTCCCACCAGCACTGGTAAAACCTTTCAGCCAGGATCCTGGATGCCACAAGGGGGCAAGAACCCCAATCAATGAATATACTGTGGTAGTATTTCATTTGTATGTAACTTTTTTAACAATAAAATAAGTAAAAATTACTTTATTTCCTGACTGTACAGTAAGTAGTTCTCTAATCCATTAAGCTTAAGAATTCATTTTTAGTATGCATAAGAAATATGAGATTATGAACTATAGAAACCTTTTTTTTTTTTAATAATCTAGGGGCACCTGGGTGGCTTGGTTAAGCGTCTGCCTTCGGCTTGAGTCATGATCTCAGAGTCCCAGCATCTAGCCCCATGTCGGGCTCCCTGCTAGGCACTAAATCTGCTTTTCTCTCTCCTCCTGCCCCTCCCCCTGCTCTTTATTCCTCCTTCTTGCTCACTCTCAAATAAATAAGCTTTTTAAGTAATCTCTACACCCAATGTGGGGCTCAAACTTATAATCCCGAGATCAAGAGTCACATGCTCTACCAACTGAGCCAGCCAGGCACTCCAAAATCTAACTTCTTTTATGTTTAACTTTTTTTTTTCCTTTAAAGATTTTATTTATGTATTTATTTATTTATTTGACAGACAGAGATCACAAGTAGGCAGAGAGAGAGAAAGAGAACCCGCTAAGCAGAGAGCCCGATGCCGGGCTCCATCCCAGGACCCTGAGATCATGACCTGAGCCAAAGGCAGAGGCTCAACCCATTGAGCCACCCAGGCACCCCTATATTTAATTTCTTTATTTGCTTTAGTCATCATTCTGTTAATGAATTCACTTAGGTTTCCTCTCTTAGGATTGCTCCTTTGTGAAGTATCCTGTAGTTGTAAATTCTCAGTACACTTTGGATCTTTATGATCATTTCAGAACCCCAGTGTATATCATGATAGAAGGTAAGGGTAATTTGCGAGCTCTCCTAAAGTACCCAGTTAAAAAGAGAGAAAAATGAGAAGACTGCCATTTCTGGAGAGGCAGTCTGTAAGATTCTAAAGGATTAATCAAAAACGTGAACTTGGATAAAACATGTGGAGGCCAAGAAAATGTAGCTGATAATGGAAAGTCATGAAGACCTGGAGTTTGAGAAGAAGAATTAGGACCAAGAGACACAAAAGTCTCAAAGGACAGTAAACAGAGAAATGGTACAGTAACTGGAGTTCCCTAAGTTTAAAAACTATTCTGAGAGGGGCTCCTGGGTGGCTCAGTCAGTTAAGCGTCCGACTCCTGATTTTGGCTCAGGTCATGACATTAGGGTTGTGAGAGCAGAGCCTGCTTGGGATTCTCGCTCTGTCTCTCTCTCGGTCTCTCTCTCGCTCTGCCCTATCCCCCTCCCCCACAAAAAGAAAAGAACAAAAAAAAATCCCTTTGAGAAAATGAAAAACAGAAGAGAGTACTCTGTGATTGCAAGGACAGTGGGGATTCCAGTGGCTTGTATATTGAAGAAAAACATAGATGGGTAATGTTAAAACACCCATTATTATACAAAAGTATTTTTGAAGGATGATACGTTTTCCGAAGTGCACAACTAAGTTTTTATTGCTAAAACAGACTTCTCAAAATGTATGGCATTATAATAGGTGCTCAATATATATTTACTGAGTAAGTGATTCAAATTTTAATGCTCTATAGGAAATGCCTGGTTATGTTTTAACAGTGACTTCCTAAAAACACCAGTTAATATTTTTACTTAATAGAAGTAAAAATTTTTAATTGTTTAAGAAATAAATTAGAGAAAAATACTTTGTAAAATGTAATATTAAAAGAAATAATCAAATGTAATTACCATAACACACTTACTGAATGACAGAAAAGCCCCTTGGTAAAAATACTACCATTCCAGCAATCTCTTAATATGAGGTTAACCATTCTATCATTACATAATAATATTACATTTTGCCATACAGGCAAAAAGAACTAGCCACCAGGCAGTATAAAAAGAGGTACAAATGACTGTAAATTAAGATGTTCCTGTGTCCTGGGTTACAAGAAAAATTGCAAATGTTCTAACATGCTAGACTATTTCTACTGCCAAGTTGCTATTAGCTTATTAAATGTATTCTATACATATCTTTTTATAAATGTTTGCCTTACAGTATGTAAATATTTTAACATATGACAGAATTTACATTCATTTTTATTTTTTATGTTTTCATTGTAAAATACTTGTTTTTTTTAACTATAAAGAACAAACTGATGATTACCAGAGGGGAAGTGGGAAGGAGGATGAGTGAAATAGGTGAAGGGGACTAAGGAAAGCACTTGTGATGAGCACTGGGTGATGTACGGAAGTGCTCAATCACCAAAGTGTACACCTGAAACTAATGTTACACTGTATGTTAACTAACTGGAATTTAAATAAAAACCTAAAAAAAGTAAATAGTAAATAGATGAGGCATTAAAAAAAAAGTAAAATAAATTAAAATAACCTGTTTTACTTACATAAGCAGCAAAAGAAAATCTTAACCAAAAGTCCTTGTGGGAAAATATTATGATACTGGCCCACCATTATTAGTAGAGCATGTACTTAAAAAAAAAAAAAGTCTCTTTTAAAATAATCTCTATGTCCAATGTGGGGCTCAAACTTACAACCCCAAGATCAAGAGTCACACATTCTACTGACTGAACCAGCCAGATACCACTCCTAGAGCATGCAGTTTTAAAGTGATTTCAAGAACTGGAAATGACATTTATAGTAATCCATCCACACTCCTTTCCTCAAGACTAATATGTTTTGGATGACTGTGGTGCTGCTAGATGGTATCAAAACAGTTTAATGTCCTACATAAAAATTTCACTATAACTTTGGCCTAATTTAAATTACCCTTCTAAGCAATCTTTTTTATATTTGGCTTTTATGCCAGACACATGCAAAGCACAATTAAAGTATTAAGTAAAGTATTAGTTTGTCCACCATATGTTGTATTTTCAATAGTTATATTTTGGACTTTTATAAGTTTTTTTTAATGAAAATGTCTTAAAATAAGTAAATGAAAATGTCTTTATTTCTTCAAGACAGACTTTAGACCTATGCAAAAATTTTTTTAATTCCAAAAGTAAAAATGTTCATTTCAAAGTAATTAAAGTATCATATATACCTTATGTACTTTTCAGAGGTAAATTGTTCTTGATTTCCCATGCCTGTGCGACATGTGCATGTAGCAGACTTGACCGTTCAAGTACAGAAAATGTGTTGGCTGTTGGGTTCAATCATACAAATCTAGCCTATTAGCTATAACTTGGATATGTGATGTTGAAAATCAGTAAAAATGGAGGAAAAAAAATTTTCCCATTATCTGTTACTCTTTTCCATTTCTACTTTTACAAACCGATTTCTGTCTGTCACTTCATTTCTTAATTTAATCAGCCTTGAATCAGCCTTATGTTTTTTATCTCATTAACCACACTATTTAAAACATAACCTGATCTCACCAAACAAAAAATAAAACAGAAAAAAATAAAATAAAATGTAACCTAAATTTAAACAGAACAGGCTTTCTCAAACTGTGTTTGTGTTTGTTGGTGAAAAAACAGAAGTGAGAAGAGTCTATAACAGTCAAATTAAGTTAAAAGATTCCAAGAAATCACATAGGAATAAACCCTAAGTTCTATTTTATATATCCCAAACTCGTGGTCTTTGAACATGCAATCTAATATGCAATTTAATATGTTTAATATGTTTGAGAAATATACACACATGTACATGTATATAGTCCAGATATGAAGTAAATCTGAGTGATGCTACAACCAACCGCAAACATAAAAATAATCATGAATAGGAATCCGACTTCCTGTCATGTAATACCAGATGAGCTGTAAGTGCCCCTTGCCCTTTTACATTCTGTATAAGGAGAGAACGAATGGGTCAGGAGCTGCTAATTATAATTTATCTCAACACTGGTTTCCAGCTCACAGCATGGTAAGCTTACTTCGTTTGCTTACTCTAATTTCAAGAAATCAAAGCAAAAAATGGTACACTAAAAAGTATATCTCATACAGTAATACCATGCTGAAGTTTATCACATGGATAGTATGAATCAAATTCTGACACACAAACTTTTTTTTTTTTTTTTTTTTTGAGTAAAATGTCTGTTATAGGGGCGCCTGGGTTGCTCAGTGGGTTAAAGCTTCTGCCTTCAGCTCGGGTCCTGATCCCGGGGTCCTCGGATCGAGCCCCGCATCGGGCTCTCTGCTCAGCAGGGAGCCTGCTTCCCTTCCTCTCTCTGCCTGCCTCTCTGCCTACCTGTCATCTCTGTCTGTCAAATAAATAAATAAAATCTTAAAAAAAAAAAATGTCTGTTATAAGCAGCCTGTGTTTTTCCCAAAACCGTATTAGTTCTCAAAACTTCAGAAACAGCACAAAAGGCAATTTTTAAAAGAAGTATTACAGCTAATAGTAAAACATTCTTTCATCAATAGTACTATTTGTTGCAGTGAGTTTTTTTTTCTGAAGGATCCCAACCCTCATAGTATTCTTTTACATCCCCCCATTTCCCCCATACACATAAACATATAGACATCCATATTATAAAACCTAATGATCTCACATATATAAAAAAAGGCTCCCATAAAAGACTCAATTTCAAGAAACAGACTGAGGGTTGCGGGGGGCGGGGGGACGGGAGAGGGTGGTGGGGAAATGGACATTGGGGAGGGTATGGGCTATGATGAGTGCTGTGAAATGTGTAAACCTGACGATTCACAGATCTGTACCCCTGGGGATAAAAATACATTGTATGTTTATTAAAAGAAAATAAAAAAAAAGGCTCCATAAATGTTGGAAAAGCTAAAGCTAAAGAAACAAATGGCATATGTCAAATACAAAACTGGCACGTGTTAAGACTTTAAAGAAATTATAGAAAAACGGATTTCAGTTAAAATATCTTTAAATTGTAACAAGAGAACCAATGAAAACACAGCTCTAGTAGATAACTAAAAATTATGGTGAATATATCTTTTGCTTCAATATTTGACTCTAAAATGTGGCCATAAGCAAGACTTACGTATATAAATTTCTTTCACGAACAGCTTAATTGCAGAAGCCCAAACACATTTTAGATATATCTTAACCTCGTTTTTCTTCAACTGTGCTCTGCGGACCCAGGAGGGCCAGTAGATTTATAGAAGCATATTTTTAAGTTTTAATTTCAATGGTTATTTCAACGATTAAAAGTTCAGTGACAAAGATCACTAGATATCCTACCTTGGTTAAGTAACAAAATGGAAGTTGCAATATGTTCATTCCACTGGCACCACGTAAGAACTGACAACCTAAAGTGAAAGTACTAAATAGTGTTCAGACCAGTCCAGAAGCATTCTCAGGAGTCCTTAAGTTTTCATAGTTGAGAAATATTGCTCTTAACTTTTGTAAGTAGACTTTTAGCTAGAAATGAAACTCAAAACCCTGTGAAAAGTCTAACTTCTATAACATATCTAACTTTACTTTATTATTAACGCCCCTTAAAAAAAAAACCCAGGACCTCTTTATAAAAAAGTATCAAATTTATTTCAGTATCTAGTTTCATTGTTAAATTATAGCTGGTGGACAATTTTTTTATAATTTAAAATCATTATCAGAGGTGAGGAAAATATTAATAAGCTATTATATACTGACAGCGAATAAAATTATTAGACGTGCATTTATAAAAGCCATGTTTAATAGTAAAAAGTTCCAGTTATACTACTTAGCTGAAGGAAATATCCTTTAGCTCTTTATTTCTAATTTTAACACATTCTCATTTTGACACAATTTGCCTTTTTCACCCAATTACTAGTATGATGAACGAAATTTTTCCAAATGTTAAACTTTTACCACTTATGCAATAGGACTTAATTATTACTTTTTAAGAATTCCTTACGAGAAGTCTGAAATTTTAATTGTCACCATGAACGTGCTTGATCATAGAGTATCATTATTAGATAAATTAAAATGAATACTGGAATAAAAACACAAAAGTGGCATCTATATAATGAACAAATTATGTGGTAAGACATTTTAACTACTTTACATTTCTACATAGCACAATAAAGAATAAACTTGTTCCAAGGAAACACAAAGTTTGGCATTTTTACTGCAAGCTTTAAATCATAGTGTTATTCTATTCAACAAGACATCTCTAAGAAAATGGCAGGTTTACAAGTACAAAAACTGTTCTATCTGGTAGGTGGTATTCTACATAGCCAATAGAATTCTTTATAAAATGAGATTTTTAAAAAAGGCAGAATGATAATTATCTCAAAGGCTAATGAGAAAAATGCAAAACATGGTCATTGCTTAGTATGTGGCTTTGAGAAAGCCAGAAATTATTCTATTCCAAGAAAGAAGCAATAATAATAAAAGATGTAAATAATATACTATATGCCTTTTTAAGCCAAAGCACACTTTCACCTCAGGACAGTTTTGATTTTTACATTCTCAATTCCCTTTGTCCTGAACAGGACCCCATTCTAAGCCATTATTTGAATAGAGTTCATAATGTATAGTCATTTTTCTCCACAGGCTGTTTTCATTTCAGAACATAAGCTACAAAGTGGCAAATGACTAAGTCAATTATAAAGAATTTATAGCATAATAAATGCCAGTTTACAGTAACTGTGAACAGACTTCTACACCAAAATCTAAAAGTTGCTGCAGTAAAGGTCACAACTAACATGATTCTTACAGGTGCTCCAACTTTGTTTACAACAAATTTCTGCCATAAAAACCAGAAAAGAAACCTTAGTGGGTCCTTTCAACACTGCATTAATTTTCCAAATTATGTTCTTCTGGTTCTATAGCCTGTTTGTTCATTCCTTCAATCCTTTTTTAGTCGTTTAGCTTTTGCAATATTTTCTTGACGTTTTTGTTTCTTCTTTTGCTCCTTTTCCCTGGCCTCAATCATCTTGGCCAATTTCCAGGACAGTACTGCACTTGCTAGAAACAATGGAGTAAGGGCCAGGATAACTGTTGTAAGGAAGCCATATGGGTCCTTTGCAGCCCATTCCACAACATACTCAGCCCAAGCCTTTATATCAAACATCTTTGTAGCCGTCTTTGAAAAAGAGAAGAGAGGGCAACAAGAGAAAAGACTTCGTGATTAATCAAATTTTGAAGAGTTACATCATACAATTAGTTAACTCAGAATTGTTATCACTGATTAGCTTTTTGTTTTTAAAAACCATCAGATGGTACCATTTTAATATGGACTGTTACTTCCAGTTAAGAAGAAATAAACTAGGGTAACACTTAAAAGATTTAAGGTATAAAGATAAAAGTAAAAACCATCTGGAATCTGTCATAGGGACTATGCATTCTTTGTAGTCAAATTTTATTTAGCAGACTTTTGAAAGAATCTTGTCTTAAGCACTCATTCCAGGAAACAGCAGAATCCTGTTATTTTTTTGGACACAGTCTTAGTATTAAGTATTAATTAACAAAAGTATGATTCATCAAATTTGGTGTTTGAAAAGGACAAGCCACAGAGAACAAGAAATGCTTGGGGAAAGGAAGGTAATGGAGGGCTGTTTCCCAGAATGAAAAGGACAGGGTATGGGAAGTGTGGAAATATCCACATTCATATGCAAAGAGATACAAGCAAAAATGACATGCTATTTTATGCCCTCTTTCGGCTCTGGAGACTCCTCCTTGAGGACATAATTTAATAAATGACAAAATTACCCATAACAGGTGCCATGCATTTTGTTCCACTGAGTTGGTATGGGAGGGCAATCTGGTAAATAAGGACGGTATGGATCTGAGTGACATTTTCTATTTTGCCTCAGAGGCTTTTCAACCTTTTGTTTTGTGTGACCTCTACTCAAAGGTGAAAATTAAGAATACTTGGGTAGGAATGGGTGTACATACAACCACAATTTCAGCTGGGATTTAAAGTCATCTACCTTATGCTTGAGTACTTCTTTCCAACTTTGTCCTGGGATTATTAATGGGCCAATTACAATTTCAGATGACCCTTCCTTGTTTGTCTTCTTCTTTATTAGCTCTACCATACACTCGTGAGAGAAGGTTTAAATTTTACATACTGGGTGGGTTGAAAAGAACAGATAAAAGAAAAAAAGTTTAAGTCACAACTTTCAGGATAACTTTAAAACACTTTCAAATGGACAATTTCAAAACTGTCTACTTGCAACCTATAAATGACGTGTAAAACTGCCTGGCACATTATGGACGTTTAATACCTATTTCTTCCTAATTTGAAGAAAATCATTACTACAACTGCAAAGGCCCTCTAAGAAAATCCTATTGGAGTAATTACAAATATTTTACTAAGTTACTTCAAAAATAAAATTATGAAGCTCACGGACATATAAAAAGACAAATTAATTAACTGGTAAATTACAGCACATCCATTCCTAGGCTTTGAACTTTTTATACTAAAAAAGTCGTTAACTTGTAAGGTTAGGTACATAATTAAAAATTCTACATCTCACTTTATTCTTTAAAGGTTTTTTGGTCTCCCTATTATACAATTCGTGTTCTTTACAGAAAACCAAAACAAAAATCAGTCACAATCCCATTACCTCAAGGAAACTACCACTGGCTTTAATATCCTTCCACCGGTCTCTTCCTATTTTCAACAGAAAACACTAAAGTGCCGCTAGTATATTGTTAAATAGTCCAGCCTCCGCCCCCTGCCCTTGAATTCTTAGGCCCACACAGAGATCCCATCTGTTCCTTTAAGCTTCTCCAGCACGGTAATGAATTAACTAAGGCAATATGCAAAAAAGAGTAACGCGGAAGTGAACGACCTGGTTTGTGGCTAAGTTTTAGCCGTTAACACAAAAAAGTTATCGTCCACAGGCCACAAAGCTCCCGTGCACTTCCATTTCGGACCCAAACGCACGTGTCTCCACAACTGGAATCAGTATCACTCTTCTTTCCGTAAAGGGTCGACCGGGCTTGATCTCCAAACCAGACCTGCCCGGCTTCTGAAGCTGCAGCGGATAGTACTTCACCGGGATCCGCAAGTCCCGACCATCCCTGCTTCGCCCCTGCTCATTCCTGCTTTAGTATCCCATCCAGCAGCCCGCCCAGGGGCCACGTTGAAGCACCCCTCGGCCTCAGCGGGCAATACCCCGAGGTGGGAGGCTCGGAAAGCGGGTGGTTTCCGGGAATCCGGACTTGGTCCCGCCACAGCCCAGTCCGCCGGCGCCGTGGCCACCTCCTCCGGGAACGCGGGCAAAAGGGTCACCAGCAGCCCACCCTACACCACGGCCGGGGCCCTGGGTTCAGACCCCTACTCCCAACTCACCTCCAGGCCGGAAGCAGGAAGGCGGAAGCCGCGGCTTTCCCGTCCCGCCCACAGGCCGGCCTCAGCCCCGAGTGGGCCTGAGGAAGTCGAGGGGCCAGTTTCCGGCTGCGCCATTCTTGTGTGGGTCCCGGGACCTGGGCTTCGAGGACTCTCGGGGGCGGGGAGGACGGGGAAGGGCGGCGCCCGGCTACCCGGGGAGCGGCAGGTGAGGCCACGCCGGGCGTGTGGCGGCGCTCCGGCTGGCCTCTAGCGGGGAGCCCGAGACCGTCGCCTGCTGTCGGGACGAAGGGGCCAGCGAAGGAGGCGTGGGTGGACTCAGTCTCCAGGAGGCGGTCCGGAACCCTGCCGGCCCTCTGCCCCAGATGTCAGCCAGGAGACAGCTCCCTGCCCTGCTGGAACCAGACCGTTGATGGCGGGCCCCGGTGGGTGATGTATGTAGCCCCTGGAAACAGACTAAAGAGCGGCGGCAAGAAAGAAGTTGGTCTCCGCAAACCGCCCGAAGTCAAGGTGAGGGTCCCACAGAGACTGTTGAAGGATTCTGGCGAGTTCCTCCTCCTGGTTCACACTCCACCCCTTGCCCCTCTCATCTTCTGGTTGGACAATAGTTAAAGCCTCACGTACTGCCGACAATGAAGCAGCTGGACCATGGTGGCTCCACCGAACCTTATTACTAAGGAAAAATGCAACCGTTCTGTGTGAAGAGGGGATTTTTGCTGTTTGTTTTTAGTTTGAGAACCTAACTCATTTCACACACACACACACACACACACACACACACGAAATGAACCGTACTTGCCCAAAGTAAACTCGGTAAATAAACTGGGCATAGAATTCCCACAGAGATACTTGTTCTTTCAATACACAAAGGGATGCAAAAGTCAACAAGCAGAAAGCGTGAGCTTAATATTGTCTTCTAATCTACAGGAACTGAGAGATTAACTCTGGTTTGGTTGGTGACCAAATTTTATGATTGCTTGCACCGAACTGCTCTGTTTGACTACCGCTGAGAATGTTGCAAGACCTCTTCACTTTTGTGTGCCAAATACAGCAGGGTTTTATTCTTGAGAGACTATAGAATGTTCTCTTTGAGGAGCAAGCTGTGACATGCATAACTAGTTTAGATATAACAACAGTAACTATTATTTACCAGGGAACAGGCTTTTGGCAAATAATCTAGTGATCTAAAATACTGTTCGTTGGGCATATGTTAATGTTTGTATCTTGTATTAGCAGCAGTTGTTTTCTTACTCATTCTTGTTTGAAAACTTGGATGATGGTTTCAAAGCTTGTGCTGCTTGGACCTAACCTGTACTTGTAGTAGCCAGAAAAAGCAGACTCGGTCACTGGATTGTGTATACCGAAAACTTCACTTGCTAGAGGGAACTATGTGAGCTCTAAAAAACTGGTTCAAATAGTAACTGCAGGAGGGGGTCAGGATGTATTTTAACATCCTTCACTCCAGAGGCCAAGGTGTGTGTGTTTTGATTTAATTATGGATGCACAATATACCCAATTACTGCCTTTTGCTGCTTCCCTTGTTAAATGCACGGGAGACTTGAGCTACAAGAAAGGTTGCATAAGAAGCCTCTGTAGCTCTGGCTGTAGTCTCCACCCTGCCTTCGCAGTCTGATACTACTGACCTAGTTTTCAGTTCCAGGACAGAATGCAAGCCCAGGAATAATAGGGGTTGCCACAGCTGAGCCCCTTAATGCAACCTGCATTGCCTTCATGAAAGATGGTATCAAGATTGGTTCAGATACTGTGCACTATTTTCTGTAGTGAGGAGTCTTAGCTTGTGAGTTGTGAAACTGTTGATTTGTATACGCTGTAAGTCACTCTGAGCCTGTTTCCTCTTCTTTATGTGGAACATACACTAGGTCATCTCTGGTGTTCTTTCAGCTTTAAAATTATGTCAGTTGGACTGGGCTTGGCCATTTTTCTAACTTATGCTTCGTAAGTGGCAGCGGAACAAGGAATTTAGCGGAAACAGCCAATTTTCTTAAGGTCTTATTCTTTATTTGAAAAGATCCTCAATTGGATTTTATTCTTTCACAAATGAATGCCAACTTAGAATAACAAGAAAATAAGCTCTGCTTGTATTTATTTTTAAGAAATCTTACTCATGTAACTTTAGCCAAATTAACAAAGCTTTACACTATTAAGGATTTGTCTTTGCATAATATCGTGCCTCCCACCCCATTCACACTAGTTATCTTGAAAAAAAGAACATTACAAAATTTTGACCGTTTTTTTTTTCTTCTTGAGAAGGTAAGCCCTCTCTGTCATTTGTTTTAAAAGTCTTTTTATTTATTTATTTATTTATTTTTTTTGGTGGCGATGCTGGGGACCAAATAAAAAGTCTTTTTCTGTTGGTGGTACAAAGTTGCATTTCCCCTTGACTTATGTCAAAATTGTGAGTGAAAAAAAAAATCATGAATGAGTAAAACCTGAATAAGATTCTATTATAAAAATCTAAACTTGACTAAAGATCTTGAGAACTTTCCTACCTGCTCAACATTTGGTGCTTATTTCTCTGCAGTAACAGTTCACATATTTGACTTAATTTGATGAAATTGGTTTCTTCCCTAAATTTTATTGTTAGTTTCTTCCTTTCATTGAAACATAATGAAAATACATTTCTTTTTTTTAAGAGTTTATTTATTTGAAAGAGTGTGCATGCGGGTGCAGGCCAAGTGGGGGGAGGGGCAGAAGGAGAGGGATAAGCATCCTCCCCGCTGAGCACGGAGCCAGATATGAGGCTCTATCCCAGGACCCCAAGATCACAGCCTGAGCCAAAATCAGACAGTTAAGTGAATGAGCCACCCAAGCGCCCTGAAAATACATTTCTTAAAGGGCACAATTATTGATTTAAAAAGTAATAATCAGGTCTTAGCAGTATTTGCAAGATCATATTGAAAAATAATAACTTCTTAAAAGCTCTTTATTGAGTATTCACTATATACCAGGTACTGGGCTAGATACTTCAGATCTATTATTACTAATCCTGGGACTAAACAACCCCAAATAATAATGTTCTCATACCCATTTTACAGATAAGGAATCAGAGACTTGAAAAGGAGTAGAACAGGATTTTAAACCCATCTGGCCAAAATCCCTGCTCTTCTTTAATATCCAAAGACTTGTCAAAAAATGTTGATTTCATAAAATGAAAGTGTATTTTTAAATTTTATTTTGTCGATTAACTGATTATCACAATCAAAAATTTTCCATACTTTAGAATTT
Source organism: Martes martes (assembly GCF_963455335.1). Taxonomy (NCBI): domain Eukaryota; kingdom Metazoa; phylum Chordata; class Mammalia; order Carnivora; family Mustelidae; genus Martes; species Martes martes. The sequence goes on along the minus strand of NC_137892.1, from coordinate 76,349,400 downwards.
CTTGTTGCCCAGGTGGTGGCAGCATGTCTCAAAGAGCTAGTGTGGTGCAAAAGGTTCTCTCCAACTTTGCCAGTTGATTTGCTTCTTCATCACACATATGTGATCTCTGTCAGCTAATTCCTCTGTTAGGCTTTCACTACTATTAAACCAAGCCATCATTAACTGTGTTTTCCATCCTCCCATCCGCCTCAGCTTCTGAATGGGTCCTACTCTGCCAGTTTGCTTTCAGTCTGTTTTACTTAGAAAGAACCACAAAACTACTGTTTTTTAGAATATTTATGTAGACCTATCCAGTAACACAAAGTTTTTTTTCCAAATGTTGTTATTTTTCACAGATTGGTAAATGTAATTTGGAAGAAACTTACTAAAACAATGACCTAATGTTATAGAATACTTATTTAAATTAGAAGGCATGCTTCTTTAACTTATGGGATATACCAATTAAGGAGGTAATGAAAAGCTTTTAAAAGAATTAGTCTTCAAATTAAGAACAAGAACATTCAGGAGGGAGCAGTGCAAGGTTAAACAATTCAGAAGGAATGCATATATAGCAGAATAACTAGTTAAACCTACTTCAGCCAAAAATTGCTTGGAACATTATTCTCATCTTTACAGGGCAGATGTTACCTCCTCACAAAAACCCCTCTCTACCTCTTATCACTTAAATTTTTTTTCATAGCACTCCAATCTGACAACTTGTTTACCAGTTTGTCTGTTTTTCCTGCTAGAAGGTAAGCAGTATATGATCAGTTACCTCAGTATCTAAGAATATTGATTTGAATAAATGATTCCAAGATACAGCATTGCTCCCACAAATAAAACTGTTAGTTTTACTTTAATTTGTAGTTTGAACAAATCATGAAATAACCTAAATCTTGGGAAGTTGTGAAGTTTGTATTAAAGTACTAAACAGTTGTAGTATGTTTTCAGGGCAATAATGGATGCCCCAGTCTAATGATGAGCAGGTAAGGTGTTTGGAGAAAGGTAAAGTAACTGTGGTTATCTTGTTAATGAAAGAATACTAGTTGCCTAATAATTTCCAAGTGTGTAACAAGGAAAATAGACTATTAGTGCTAAGATTTATGATAAGAACAAACTGGAGTAGGTATCTATATATAGGGATCTTTGAAAATAGGGCAAAAGTGTATATGCAGACTAGATGCTCTCTCTAGATATTTTCCAGCTTCATTATTCCCAGTGGAGATTGCAGGAGAAATACTTAGATTGAACAGCAGATGGGACTCTTGTTGATTTTTCCTTGCTGCCCAGGGCTTCTTGTATACATTTAGAAACATTCAGTGTGTTTGGTTACATATTGCTGCTTTGGGTAATTTACAGAATTTTTTCACAAAGTGCTGAAAATAAGGTATTTCTGTTTTTGTAAGACTGAAACGCTATTTACAATTCTTTATCTTCAGAATGTACTGTACATGAACATGCAGCTAACTAATTCCCTGTGGATAGAGGACATCATTTTGGAATGGTAGAATTTCCAGTAAATCCTGTGGAGCCTTGGGTTGCAGTCAGTGCTGTTGAAGTTGTGAGATACTAAGCTTCCCTGCTGAATCTGGAAATTCAAATTTTAGGTCTTCCCCTAAATGATGAAATTGTATTAATCATGTCAAGTTACTTTTGTTGTCTGTCCCAGAGTCTCCTAGCCATTAAATAAGAATTGTTATCCCAATTGGGAAAACTAATCCATGTCTATGAATCCTTCAGTGTAAAAATCTTGTGTATTACAAAAGCACCCCCTAGCAATATCACTTTCACTGGGTAGAATTTGAATTTGATACCTTCACCTAAACAAGGTGAGTTACTTTGAGTAGTTACTTTGAGTAGGTGAGTTACTTTGAGTAGTAACCATATAAAATATTTTAACCATATTTGTTCAATGATATTGTCAGGGACATTGTTCTCCATGTCATAGAGTACCCTTTATATAAAGTCCCATGTAAGATACATTAGAATGTGATTCAAAAAAACTTTTGGAAACCGCTTTTTGATAGTGAGAGTTTTGCCTCTTAGATTTGACTGTCAGGATGCTCAAGAACCAAATTTGAAGTTCGTATTTAACATCTATCCTGACCTGCATACTTGCATTTCTTTTTATTTTTTTTTATTAAGATTTTATTTATTTATCCGACAGAGAGAGATCACAGGTAGGCAGAGAGGCAGGCAGAGAGAGAGAGAGGGAAGCAGGCTCTCTGCTGAGCAGAAAGCCCGATGCGGGACTCGATCCAAGGACCCTAGGACCATGACCTGAGCCGAAGGCAGCGGCTTAACCCACTGAGCCACCCAGGCGCCCCTTGCATTTCTTTTTAAACACATTTTTCCTAGGACAGGTATTGTCTATCTGTAATTATTATATATGTTAATTTAGTAAGATAAGTCCTTGGTCAAATAAGGCACAGTTTGGTTGCCTGTTTATCAAGTGTTTGAAACTCAGACTTAACAGAGGCTTTTGATATGTAACAAGTAGTTATTTGCTAGTAAAATTCTTTCACTGATTATAATTTTTATGTCTACTTTAAAATCTTGTATTATAACTGTATCATTTAAAACTAGGGAACATAGGAAAACATTGTATGGAATTGCATCCCAAAGTCTAATGCTAAAAGCTAGTTTGTGCCTTTATAGCCCATGGAGTATAATGTGTATACTTGGAATCTAGTTTGAAAAATAAACAAAATTTACTTGTGCCAGACTATAAATATATATGGTTTATGTTCCCTAAACCATCACTTAGAGACATATCCTACTCCCAAATTCATAAATTGCTCTTGCTGAGTTTATAGTTTATGTTTTTAGGCTTCAAGTCAGGAAGTGAAACAGTCTGAAATCTAAAAACTCCATTCAGATTCACATATGTAGTCTTGAAGTAATAAGTAGTAGTGATGCGTATGTTGAGTTTCTAGAGGCTTTGAATTTGGAGTTTTACTTAATTTTTAGATTTGACCTTGATCAACTAATTTTTCATTCTTTATAATAAGCAGATAATAGTAATACCTGCCATTACACAGGAATTTGAACCAATGTTCTCTTGAGATTCTTTTCATCTCTAGGTTTTAATATTCTATTGCAGGGCTATACTGTACACTTGTATTAGTAGTGAATATAGGTGTGTAAGAATCTGATTTTGTCTCTAGTTCTAGCTTCATATTTGATTTCGTGATGTGGAGTAAAAGAATCACCTACTATTTCTGTGCTGGGTTCCCATGTCCATAAAATAGAATTAAGACTACCTGCTTTTTTGCAATACTAACTAGTTAAGGAATAATTGTGTGGTCTCCTTTTTATAAAAGGTTATATTTTATAGAATTCATCTGTAAATTGATTTTTGGGAGCTTACACAGATTCCCAGGGAATTATGTTATAAATAGTGGTTATGTTCTTCATTTAGCCTGTAAATGCCTATTTGACACACAGTATAAGTGGAAAGAGTGCTTTTGCATAAAAAATGGTAGAGTATAATTTTCAAAATTCTTAATAAAGTAGTAAAAATCAGGTGAATTTTTGATAGCTTTGTGCCACAGTAAGATCTTCTACTGAGTGATGGAAAATGAATTTATCTGAATCCATTTCCCCCCCAGATCTTTACATCTAGATGGCATGAGTGATTTGTCAACATTTTCTGACCATCAGACTATATATGCAGGGTAATATATCTTACCGCATATGCAGTGCAGGAATCAATGTTTGTTGCAACTATTTCCAAGTCTGCTAACCGTTTTATATCATAAGAAACTAAAGCTACATATGGGTCTGTAAATTATTCATATGTGTATGCAATGCATATGGAATATATTCATGTACATTAATCTGTAATATGCCCCCTCTCCCCACTTTATTGTCCGTAGAATGAAGTACAGACTCTTGAGGGGAGCCTAATGATTCTTACCAATCTAGTCCGGCCTGCCATATAAATCTTCCAGCATGATAGAGAACCATTTATTTCAGTCCTCTGCAGCTCTAAGAGATGCCTTCTTAGTGTAGTGTTTGCAGTATACACTCTGGAACTAAACTACCTAATTTGAATTCCAGCTCTCCCTCTTGCTAGGATGATGAGACTACTGTGAGAATGTGCCTCACAGACCCCCACTACAAGAAGCTTAATTAATTGACCAAGGGCCCCAGCTGCTGTGCTCTGAAATCCGTCACTATGTTTGTGCCAAGACTGTTTCTTTTGCAGCTCACTAAGCGTGGCAGAGACTAGGGCCTGTTTTTGGCAGACACAAGACTTCCCTGATGGCCTGCAGGGGTTCAAGGACTCCTCCATTGCCTTGCCAAGCCTTCCTTTGGCTACATGGCCATCTAGAACAACTCCACCCAACCTACCCTTCCCTCTCTTTCACTTAGGGTCAGACTTGCATCGTTGTATGACAGTTCACCCAGTCTCTCTGGCTCCCTCCCTATTTCCTCTCACAGATATTTCCCCTAATTAAAAAAAAAAAAAATCTTATACCTTTAATTCCATCTTGGCTCTGGGATGGTAAAATTGAGATTTAGAAATGGTTTATCCATTTCTTGCTCAAAGAGGCCACCGTGATTGGTAGGTGGGGCACTCACTGCCCCTGGCATAAGCCTGCAGATTAATTATTAAAGATTTCACCAGTGTTGGCCTGGGACAATGTCCCAGTGAATGGGGAACTGTGGTAGATACACAGGCATTTGAAAAATATGGGAGGAATAACATCTACAAAGAGAATAGAGTTGGCTGATTACTCTTAAGTTGTATTGAAGTACTGTAGAAGGAAAACAGAAATAGCTGTTAACAACTTAGAGCTGGAGGTCTCCTATGGTATCCTTTATCACCTAGAAGGTCAGAGTCAGTTGAAGTACATGCTGAAGAGTTAGCCAATGTTGATGTCACAGAACTCCAGAGGCTTCTGAGCTTTGAATGTTTAGCTAATGTGGCTCTGTTAATGTGAAGGTGGGGAAATCTAGGGTCCTAAATATGGGATGGAGTCTTTTTTTTTAAGATTTGTTTCATTATTTGAGAGAGAGAGAGATGGAGCACGAGCAGGGAGAGGGACAGAAGGAGAGGAAGAGGAAGAGAAGCAGGCATTACCACAGAGCCCAACACAGGGCTCCATCCTACAACCCTGAAATCGTGAACTGAGCTGAAATCAAGAGTCAGACACTCAACTGATGAGTCACCCAGGCACAACAAGGGATAGGGTCATCTTGATGGACTCTCCTGCTCCTCCCTCTGGGCTTGCAAAGGTAGCTCTTCTTTAGTAAAAACTAGCATGTTTGTTCTCCTGGAGATACCGCAGATGCCTCTTGCCCACAAGGCAGTAACCCTCCTTCTCTACCCCCTTTATCTTTTACTAGTTGCCAAGGGAATAACAACCAATAACCAAGACAATAACTGGGTTAAATCTCAGCAAAGTGAAAAATGTTTGAGTTGCACTGGCAGACTGGAGGAAGGAATAGAGAGGCTGAGCAAATGGGCATGCTGGAATGGATAACTTGAATAAGGCCAGATGATCCATTGGAGGATTGTATTCCATGAGATGGACTAGAATCTTACCATTCACCCAAGGCCATCAGAGAGCACTGGTGAGATAGACTTAAGCATCACTTAGAAGTTTGGTGGTAGCTGTCCTCTGCAAGCCTGGGAGGTAAGAGAAGCAGCCACAGGGTTGGCTCATTAACATCCATGGCAATAATAGACCCCTGAAGTAAGGGAAGCCAGGTGGTGTTGCTTAACAGCCAGAAGCTAGAAGGCCACAATTATAACTGGCAGGGTCATTCTTATATCCAAAAGAGCTTGACCCACAAGGAGTTCTAGAGTCTGCTAATAGTGCATAGTCTCCCTGTGGGCAAAATAGATGGGCAGTCCGTGAGGGTGCTGATTAACATCTATGACCCTGAAAAAGCAAAGCACAGTTTCCAGGTCTAGAACTGAGTATGTGGATGAGTCCCAAGGAAGAAGAACCCTACCACAACACAGAAAGTACATAAATACATGACATTTCTTCATAAAGGCTTTGTGACCGTCTCTCTAATTGACTGCACTAGGGAAAGGGTAATAATATTTTGAGGACTATCAGTCATAGGATTTGAGTTAATTTTGGTATCTGGAAATTTTAAGCAACATTACAGCTTACTTGTTAAAATGAGGATCTACCAGACCAGGTGTTCTGGCTCAGGTTAGTCTCACAGTGGCCCCAAGTGCATAATTAGAATTTATTTATGTGGCAATTGGAGTAACTGCCACATTGGGTCCCTGGTCTGTGGAGTAGGGGTTATATTGGGGATTGACAAATGGAACCCTCTGAAACTGCTCAGCCCAAGACAGTAAATCAGGCATAATATTGTATTTTAGGGGAGTAATGAAGATTAGTGCCACCATTAAAGACCTAAAAGATACAGGAGTGCTGGTCCCAGTTCTCTTTCTTTAATATACCAGTCCAGCTCCTAAATAAACTATATAAGTCTTGCAGAGTTACTATGGACTACTGCTGACTTAACCAAGTAGTAAGTCTTAGTACAGCTGCTGTTCTGTGCTGCCCTCATTGCTAGAAGAGATTAGGAAGGCCTCATACCTGGTGTGTCACTAATTTGGCATTGTGTTTTTTTCCATTCAAATTAGAAAAAAGAGTCAGAAACAAGCACTTCACAAAGAACAGTCAACACTATTCATTTAGATGGAGTTTTTCCTCAGGGCTACATTAACTTTCCCATCTTCAGCCTTAATATAAAGATTATGGACCACCTGATTACCCCCTCATGACACTACACTGGTCCATTTTGTTGACAGCATCATGTGGTTGGACAGATGAGCAAGAGGTGACTACTATGCTGAAGACCTTGGTGAGATACATGTACCCCCAAGGATGGGAGATAAACACTATGAAACTGAGAGACCAGTCACTTGAGTAAAGTTTGGAGATCTAATTGTCAGGGGAATGCAGGATATCTCTTCCAAAGTGAAAGATTGTGCAGCCCCTACCACAAGGAAGTAGAACATTTTGTTGGCCTCTTTTCCTTCTGGAGACAAGGCATTCCACAACAAGCAATAATGCTGGCTCCTACACCAAGAAACATGGAAGGCTGCCAACTTTGAGTGGGGCCAGAGCCTGGGCCAGGTGGAAGCTTCGGTGCAAGCAGCCCTGACAGACACCTGGACCTCGTGATCCAGCAGACCTTAGTGGTATCAGTGGTGGGAAAAAATGTAGTGTGGAATTTATAGCAAGGTCAGTGGGAAAATCATAATCCAGGCCTCTGGGATTCTGGAGTAAGGTCATGCCATCTGCAGCAGGTGATTGTATGGCTATTGAGAAATAGCTCCTGGCGTGTCACTGAGCCCTGTAGAGACAAGGCCTGGCCATGGGACAGTTAAACCTGCCCTTCCTCCAAGTCCCTACTGGAGTGAGTAACTGATTTTCTAAATCCATCATTCCATCTAATTTATTAGTTGTTGCCATTGTAATAAAGTAAGTGTTTTAACCTGTTCACTTATTTTTAACAGATGGACTCATGGATTCTTAGTTAACAGATTAAATCTATTACTATCATTTTATTTATTTTGGTGTTGTTGATTGTTCCACATTTGACCATTAGAGCCCCAGAAATATTCCCTGTATATGTCAGAAGTCTTAGATGTGCCATATACTCGACATAATTTGAGCCCTTTCTTTTTGGTACAATCAGATATTCAAAGTGCATCTTGCACTTTCCCTCCCTAGCCCTGGAGTCAGTCATTTCTTCAAGGAGCCCTGCTTACTTTTCATGGACAATAGAATACAGGAACCAAGATTGGAGTGCTAGGTTTGCTCACGCTACTAGTGTGTCATTGGCTGCAGTCCCTCTCAGCAGTCGACACACATACAAATGGCTATATTTATACCTGTTAAAAACTATGAGTTTCTTTTGATACCTTCAGTAGCAGTCTATCACTACTTTCTATTCTTTCCCTCTTCCTTATTTGTAATTCCCTCAGTAGAAAAACTCCTGGCTGCCACTATCTTTTTTTGTTTTTATTATGTTGTTACCCAGAATATAGTACATCATTGGTTTTTGATGTGGTGTTCAACAATTCGTTAGTTGCATATAACACCCAGTGCTCATCACAACACGCGCCCTCCTTAATACCCATCACCTGGCTATCCCATCCCCTCACTCCCCTCCCTTCTGTAACCCTCAGTTGTTGCCACTGTCTTTAATATATATACTCATTTGCTCAAAGCTGAAATACATGGAAGGCATTTTTAGCATTGCTAATTCATAGTATTTTGGGGGAAAAAATACAGGTTTTTAGGTGACCCATCTGTTTCCAGTCTCTTGGTTTGGCTGCTGAAAAGACAACTCTTAAGCAAGATTAATAAATTCAAACTAAAGCCCCAAATAGTGTGTGTAGGCCAGGAGACCTGGATGGCCCATGGGGTTGTTAAAGGGCCATAGAGCTTCAACCGTCCAGGGCAGTAGCTTCAAATTTCATTTCTTTCAAATTGATGGTACAATTTACCTCTTTTTAAAAGGCGAACTGCAGTGGATTGTTCTTAAGCTTTTCTGCCCACGCATAAAGCACAATTTGTCAGTGACATCATTTATAACCTTGTGTTAGCAATTACATCCTTTAAAAAAACTCACATCCGGTTTTATGACCTACTAATATTTTAACAAATATTTTTAGGAAATGATTGAAGGAAAAAGGTGTTATTAAATGCAGCACTCTTAATCTGAGGCTAGCACTTTCTACATCAAAAACTAATTGATTTGGGGGAGGTGATATTTTGTAGTTGAAATATAAACTAAGGGATTTGGGGTAAATGTGCTGTTAACATCAGACTTCAAGTATGCCAGCCATTTGTGCTTTAACTTCAGTTTCTTTTTGCTTTTACTATTTTGTGTTGTTTTGGTAAATATCATTAAGCAACTTCAACTTTCCACCTTAGCATTGAATAATAAACAGTCCAAAGATGAATGGATCCTTTTGTATTGATAGTATCTTTGAGGAAGGCTTAAATTTTAGTTATTAAGGTCAGTGTTTAATGTTACGCAGTACACTGGCTTTTTCCTCTAAAATGGCAGGTTAAGTTGATTAGTCTCTTCAGCTTAACATAGTCCGTATGTTAGTTTGCCTGTTTTGTTTGGTATTTTGCCTTTAGATTTACTGTTAACTGCCCTTCAGTAAAAAGAAATTATATGTTAAATCCTTAAAGTGGCCTGTTTTTTGTGAACTTGAATAACTGGGGAAATGTTTGGAAAAAGAAAGGGGCACTTTTAATCTTTGGAAAGCACATTGACCTAATTCATAAGGCCATGTGAAAGTTGGAGTTATGCAAGCTGACTTGCTTTGACATTATTTGGTTTAAATGGCCTTAAATTGATGCATCCTTAGATAATGAAAGAAAAAAAATAAATTTATTAAAAAGTACACCTATCAGTTTACTTTTGGTTCATCTCTGCCAGAGCAAGTTCAGTTGGTTTTACAAAGAAATCAGTGATATGTATACCCCTAATGTTAAGACACTCTGGTTGAGATTCCTTTAAAGTAGGTTAATTTTTAAGTCAAGTATCATTAAACATCTGTAATAGGGAGCTTTTAAGATGGCTCCCAATGATACCCACTTGCTGGTATCTATACCCTTGTTGTATTCCCTCTCATTTAGTTTAGCGAGATCTAATAACATACTTCTGATTAATAGAACCTGGTAAAAGTGATAGGATGTCACTTCCAAGGTTAGATTACAGAAAGATTCTGGCTTCCATCTGGCTCACCCTATCTTGCCCTCTCACGCGCTTACTTTAATGGAAGCCCGTCTGTCATGTTGTGAGCTACCCTCCGGAGAGGCAGGGGAATGGGAGAGGGCTTCTAGCCTACAGTCAGTGAAGAACCGAATCCTACCATAACTGTGTGCATGCGCTTGGCTGCAAGCTCTTCCTCTCTCTATCAAGCCTTGATGACGACAGTCCAACTGATACCATGAAGGCAGCCTTGTGAGAAGCCCTGAGCCCCACTGTGCCAGATTCCTGACCACAAGAAGCTGTGCAATAAGTGTTGGTTGTTTGAATTGCTAAATGTTGGGGTCATTTGCCAGAAGTAACTAATACAGTGTCCTTGAAAAAATAAACCACAAAAGACCCTCAAGCTTTGTGTTTTCTCGGTACAGCTTTAACTAGCATTTCTAGATAAGTGATTTAGCATAGTGGTTTTCAACCACTAACATTAAAATCACCTAGGGAGATTTTTAAAACTATAAGTGCCTGGGCTTCACCCCCCAAAATTCAATTTGAATGGTCTGGGATGACTCAGGCCTCAGTATTTTTAAAAGTTCCCTAGGTAATTCCAGGGCATAGATGAAGAATCACTGATTCAGCATAAATCAATTTAGGTGCCAGGTGTAGGAGCAACAATAGTGAATGGGAAGTAGAGCTTGCTTTTCATTCATAAGTCAGAAGAGAAAATAAACATGTAAACAATAACAACAATGTGGCAGATGCTCCAATAAAGTTATTTACAAGGTGATATAAACACAAAAGAGGAAACACCTAACAGCCTGATAGAAAAGGTTTGATGGAGAAAATGTTATTCTGAAGCTAAATGTAAAAGCTAGTCAGCTAGAGTAAGAACGTGGAGGGATAAACATTGCAGGCAAAGGAGTACAAGAGTAAAGGGACAAAGTTTTTCAAGAATAAGCAGGGTGGTGGTATGTTCATATTTGAGTAATAGGGCCGGAAACATCCAGAAGGGTAGTGGGAGTGTTGGCGGAACACGAAATTAGGGTTATGGAAACCAGTTAGGATGATGACATGACCTGTAGTGGTGGCGGAAGGGATGAAGAGGAGAGAGGAGGATTAATTTGCTAACTAGGATACGTAATGTGTAAGACTGGGAAGCATGCACTGAAATGCAAAGGGAGGAGCCCGTGATGACTCCTGGGTTCTGGGTTGGCAGTTGTGTGGGTGGTAGCCTAACTTTGGCAACAGATATGGGGGAAGCAAAAGCAGAAGACAGAAGGAAATGAACAGTTTGGTGTTGGACTTAAGTTTAAAGCTTCAAAAGAAACAACTGGTTGCAGTTGGCACTAGAAATGAAAACCAAATTGCCAACACTGAAAAGAAATAGAAATTTAAAAAGAGAGAAAAGAAAATAAAAAGAACAAATTGCCATGTCACTTGCCAAAAGAGCATATCTTGGGGATTTTGCATATTTGGAAATAATCAAGAACATAGGTTCTGTCCTGTCTCCATGTGTTTTGGTACAACCAGCCCTCACTAAGACAAGAATGATCTTGAGAATAGCTATATGGACTTAGAGAAAGTTTTCTATTTCACTAAACCAAAGAAATCTTTAAAATTGTTCTGTATAGGGCACCTGGGTGGCTCAGTGGGTTAAGCCTCTGCCTTCAGCTCAGGTCGTGATCCCAGGGTCCTGGGATCGAGTCCCACATCGGGCTCTCTGCTCGGCGGGGAGCCTGCTTCCCCCCCCCCTCTCTGTCTGCCTCTCTGCCTACCTGTGATCTCTGTCTGTCCAATAAATAAATAAATCTTAAAAAAAATTGTTCTGTATAAGCTACTTTTCACCATTTGTGTTCACTCACAGCACACTCCTCTCCTTGGGTTCCTTTGCCCCTCTTCCCACTGAGGTTAGGAATGTCTTGGTTTGCCCAATTACAGTTTTGAACTGACAACAGATTGTATTATGTCCTGAAGTGGAAAGGGTTTGGATGGTGACATCCCCATATCCTTATAATGATCTGATCATTTTTTTCCAGTTTATTGAGAAATGATTGACATATATCACGGTGTAAGTGCAAGGCTTAGAGCAGGATGGCTTGATTTACATATTTTGTGAACTGATTACCACAATAGGTTTAGGTAACATCCATCTTCTATAGATATAATAAAAAGAAAAGAAAGAAAGAAGTTAAAAATTCTCTCCTGATGAGAACTCACAGGATTTGCTCTCAACAACTTTTTTATTTTTCATACTGCAGTATTAGCTACAGTCATCATGTTGTACATTACATCCCCAGTACTCACTTATAACTGGAAGTTTGTACCTTTTGACCTCCTCCCTCCACTTACCCTCCCCCACCCACTGCATCTAGTAAACACAAGTCTGATCTCTTTTTCCATTTTTTTTCTTTTTAGATTGCACCTACAAGTTGAGATCATACAGTATTTGTCTTTGTCTGACTGACTTATTTCACTTAGTGTAATGCATTCAAGGTCCATTGGCATAGCAAAAATGATAGGATTTCCTCATTATGGCTTAATAATATTCCATTGTATGTATATACCACAACTTCTCTGTCCGTCTCTCCATTGATGGACATTTAGGTTGTTTCCATGTCTTGGCTATTGTAAATAACACTGCTATGAACATCTTTTTGAGCTAGTGTTCTTCTTTCTTTTGGATATATTCTCAAAAGTGAAACTGATGGATATTGTAGTTCTATTTTTTTTTAATATTTTATTTATTTATTTGACAGACAGAGATCACAAGTAGGCAGAGAGGCAGGCAGAGAGAGAGCGGGGGAGAAGCAGGCTCCCCACCGAGCAGAGAGCCCAATGCGGGGCCCAATCACAGGACCCTGAGATCACGACCCGAGCCCAAGGCAGAGGCCCTAACCCACTGAGACACTCAGGTGCCCCTGTAGTTCTATTTTCAATTTTTTGAGGATCCTTCGTATTTTCCATAGTAGCTCCATTAACTAACAGTCCACCAGCAGTGCACACAGGTTCCCTTTTTTTCACAACAACACCAGCTCTTGTTATCTCTCTATTTTCTGATGATGGCTTTTCTTACAGGTTGGTATCTCATTGTGGTTTTAATTTGCATTACCTGGATGGCTAGTGATGTTAAGCATCTTTTCACGTGCCTGTTGGCCTTTTGTTTATCTTCTTCTGTGAACTGTCTATTAAGAGGGTGCCTGCATGGCTCGGATCTGCCTTCAGTTCAGGTCGTGATCTCTGGGTCCTAGGATCAAGTCCCATGTTGGACTCCCAGCTCATTGGGGAGTCTGCTTCTCCCTCTCCCTCTGTCTCTCCCCCCTGCTTATCTCTTTCTCTCTGTCTCAAATGAATAAATAAAATCATTTAAAAGTAAATAAATGCCTGTACAGGTCCTTCACCTATGTTTTAATTAGGTTATTGGATTTTCTTGCTATTGAGTTGTTTGAGTTTTTTTATATTTTGGGTATTAACCCATCATCAAATAGATGGTTTGCAAATATTTTTTCCAATTCCATAGGTTGTCTCTTTACTTTATTAATAGTTTCTTTGCCCTTTCAGAAGCTTTTTGATTTGAGGTAGTCCCACTTGTTTATTTTTTATTTTGTTGCTTGTGCTTTAAGTGTTATATTCAAAAATTAATTACCAAAACCAATGTCAAGATGCTTTACTCCTGTGTTTACTTCTAGGAGTTTCAACTAATTCCTAGCCACCCCTGCTCTGGGTCTCACATTTATGTCTTTGATTCATTTTAAGTTAATTTTTGTGAGTGGTATATGATAGTGGTCCAGTTTTATTCTCTTACATCTGAACATCCAATTTTCCCAGCACCATTTCTTAAAAAGACTGTCTTTTTCTCTATTGAGTATTCTTGGCTCCTTGTCAAGTATTAGTTGACCGTATTGGTCATTTATTTTAATTGCAATGGAGCAGTACCTCAATCTCCCTAAAGCATGCTAACCCCAGTATCAGAATGAAGTTACATGCTGTTATTTTGAATCCCTGACATTGTGATATGTGCTTTCCTGTTTCAGTCTACTCATATGTTTCATGTGTTGTGGGCACTTTTTATTTATTTATTTATTTATTTATTTTTAGGAGTAAAGATATCTAGTTGTGCCCATTATTTGCTAGTGATAAACTGACACTTTTGAACTTTTAAAACTGTTTTCTTCTCTCATCTAGACAGCTCAAATACCCCCACAGGAGGCAGAGAAACCACAGGGAAATACAACTGAATCTTTCTGTGAAAGGAAGAGCTGCACTTTGTTTCATCTCAAGCCTGCCTTGAGGCTGGTGCAAAAAAAAAAAAAAAAAAAAAAATGCTGATGTCCACAGAACATGTATCTCTTAGGTAAATCAAACCTGTAATTCAACTTGGCTGCCTCTAAGCCATTCTGATTCCTGCCAACAAGAACATTAATGAACTTAGTATCTCCACAGGTTTATTCATGTGTAAGACCCAATTCCTTATTCCTCTTCCTTGTTCCAGCAGCTGCCTGTGCCCCATCTGATAAAGTAGAAAGCTGGACTAGATCATACAAATACAGATGAACTTAAACCCCAGATTATTGTAGACAGTGTTCTCTAATTCTTCTGTCTGGCTTTAGGATAGTGAACAAAGTTTCTAGGCCTTGGATTTAAAAAAAAAAAAAAAAAGCCATACCCTAGTAATTATTGTCATGAAGAAACATTTTATGAAATTTAGCTTATTCATCCTCTTATTCTTCCTTTTATTCTCCTTTTGACAGTATTCCAGAACAAGTTGTGCTTTGGTTATTCTCCCCAAATGGCATGAGACTGATAAAGGAAGGGTGCTAAAAAAGACATGAACCTAATTCATCAAAAATTTTTAAGTTAGGAATATGAAAGAACATAGGCCATTTTATCTTTCCAAGTTTGTCTACATGTTAGAATCATCTAGAGATCTTTTAAATTTCCAAAGCTCATGCCACACCTAGATCAATTAAATCATACTTTTTAGTGATGGATACAGGCATCAATAGTGTTATGACTCCCCAGGTGACTCCAATGTGCATACAAGCTTGGAAATCACTGATCTAGACAAGTCTATTACTTCATAATTGCAAGAAAAAACCGCTGTGGCTTCTTCTCCCTAGACTCCTCTCCTAGCTGTTGGTCGGGGATTCTATGCTGTCCAACCAAGTTCTCTGTCAGTTTTGACAACTTTGAACCTAAACAAGGATGTTGAAGGAGGAAGGTCAGTCACTGAAAAGCAACATTCAACTAATCAGAAACCACAGATATGAAATAGTTGATTGCAACTTTTTAAGTTTTTTTTTTTAAAGATTTTTATTTAATTATTTTGACAGATTTTTATTTAATTATTTTGACAGGCAGAGATCACAAGTAGGCAGAGAGGCAGGCAGAGAGAGAGGGAGAAGCAGGCTCCCCGCTGAGCAGAGAGCCCAATGCGGGGCTCAATCCCAGAACCCTGGGATCACGATCCGAGCCGAAGGCAGAGGCCTTAACCCACTGAGCCACCCAGGTGCCCCTTAAGTTATTTTTGATATGTTTAACTTTTTCCTGATAACATGAGTATTGTGTGTCAGGTTTCTCTATTCCATTTTCAGACACACAGCTTCTTATGCAGTTAGTTTAATGAAACTAGTCTACGTGGGTGACATTTTTGCATGCTTTGGGTAATTGTTTTAAAATTCCTTCTGAATTAGTCAACTTTAAAAATGTCTAATGCAGAGTTGGTATGCGTTGATTGAGAATTGTCTATTTTTGCTTTAAGAGACACAGTTTGGCCCAAAGATAACCATTTAAAATTTTATTTTCGGTGTATACACAGCACATTACTTATTTATGTAAGCAATCACTGGCTGTCCAAAAACTGAGGGAAGCTTAATTTAAATACAACAACAACTGTTTATTCATCAGTGGTGAACTGACATCCTTTATCAAAACTCAGGATCCCACAATTGTACAAAAATCACGCTGCTCTATAAAATTTTAAAGTAATATTATAACCCAATAAAATTATGATTGTGCTATATGTCTATATGTATCTTGAGAGAAATTAATTAAAGAAAATAAAATCACAGTTGAAGCTGCTGGATGGTTGAAATTATCTGAATAAGTGTGATCTTGACTTTAATGAATTAACAAGTAAGCTTCTTGCCTTAAGTATTTAATTAATTTTAAACCATATTTGATTTAGAAAGCATTTATACTTAATTTCTGATCTAGTGTTCAATTAAAACTGTCTGTAATATTATTTGGAGTCTCTAAATCCTATTCTTGCTTTGGTTATCTTTCTGCTTGGTCACTGACTGCTGCTGAGCAGTGGAAAGAGAAGGCATATGGCTGTGATCTTCTAATTCCTCATATGCTAGGGAAAAATCTTCAGAGAAAAAGTTTGCTTTGAAAATGCATGGTTTTTCCCCTCCGCTTTTACTTTTATTTTTTTAGACAGCAGGAAAGAGAGAGAGGGAGAGGTGGGGAAGGGACAGAGGGACCCAGTACAGAGCCCAGTTCAGGGCTCGATCTCACAAGCCCCAATCTCACATGATCTCACATCCTGATATCATGACCTGAGCGGAAATCAGGAATCAGATACTTAACCCACTGAGCCACCCAGGTGCTCTCTCAGATTTGATTCTATAAGGAATCGTTTGGGAGAGGTGGTAAAAATAAATGAGAACACGTTTGTCATTAAAAGCAAAAGACTGAATTGTTGCAGTTACTTTCTAAAATCACTTTTTTTCCATAGGAAGATTTTGGATAAATCATTATCAAGGAAGCTAAGGACACCTGGGTTGTATTGAAAGCACACCAGCCATGAAATCAGAAGGCCAGAATTTGAATTCCGGTTACTCACAAATGTAAGGTTATATTTTTATTCCTCCTCTGTTAAGATGCTTTCTTGATGTGTGATGTTTACATTTTGTCCTAGAGCGTGTTTTCTTCTGCTCCATAGGAAGAGGTATATTCTGTACTGTCAGTTTTTATTTCATTTTAAGTGAGGACAACCATGGTATTATATAAGCCAAGGGGTAATGAATCCCAACATAATGAGATTTGGTTTTGAAATAAGTCTTAGAATTTATATTTGAAAGTGAGTGATGTTTTGGGGAACTGACTCTAATTCGATGTCACTCCAAATAGAACAGTGATGTTGGGGAACAGGAGTTATGGTTTATAACTCTGTTGTATCATGGTCTTATAGTATTTAGTTATATTTGGGAAATACCCTTTGACCCATACTATTTTTGAGCCATATAATGGACTACAATGTAGATACTGCTTAGGTAGAATAATGCAACTTCATTACAAGATTGCTTTATAGCTCTTTTTCCTTTCCTCCTTGCAGGATTTATTCCTCATATGAGAGGAAGTATTAACTCAGGAGGAAGTAATGCACCAGCCTTTCCTTCAGTGTTTGTCTTTGCCAGGAGATAGACAAATAATTCTTTTGCCTTTAAGGCATTGATTCTGAGTGTTAGATTAAATAGGCAGACTGTTGGCCACATGTGACCTAAGCAGTGTTGTTGGTTATTTTACCAAGCTTTGGATCACAATTTGCTTGAAGATAAACCTTTGGTAGAGATCAAGAGTGACCCGTATAGCCTTCAGCATTGTTTATACCACAACATTACTTGGTGGGATTGACTTGGAAAAAATGACGTTTAACTTCTAAGAGCCCAGATCAGATTCAGGTATTCTTAAATGTAAAACTGATTTTGACCTACCCAAGAGCTATAGAATGTATCCTGATCACAGGCAGGAGAATAAAGTTGTCCTACCGATTTTTCTGTATGCCCTTTAGGAAATCCATTCTGGAGCATAGAGGTGGACAGTGGTTAACCATTTTCTTTCTTGTGTGATATATCAGAGTTTGAAAATGTCGGTCTATTAACCAAGACTTGTATTGCAATCATTGCTGAAGGAAACTTTGGGGATATCATTGTGTCACCAGTATTTAGATTCACATTTTTTTTTTCCAGGCTAGATGAAAAGGTAACATAATAATCTATTACCCAACTAATTTAGCAGAAGGGAGGAAAAAATAGGTTGATTTAGGCCAAACACAGGTCAAATAACTTACAGGCAGACATGGCTGAATTAGTTCGGTGCGGGTTTTTTTGTTGTTGTTTTTCAAAGAAGCAGACTTTCTAAAGATTAGAATCAACATTACTGGTGGAAGCAGGAAACTTAGGAGCAGGCCATTAGGTGTGAATCAAAGGACAGCTGCTTCTGTGTCACAACTATAAGGACAGAATGATGCTCATTTTTCCTCAGGTGCTACTTTTGCATAGTTGCATCAGCAGGTTATATCAATAGACAAAGGAGAGACTTAGAATATACATGCAATTCCACCATCAGCCAAAAGGCACATAAATCTTTTACATTCTCAAATAACATTAATGAAAGGGCATAGTATTCTTTAGTGTACTTCTAAACTTTATCTCTTTCATTTTCTAAGTTCCTTCGCTCTTTTGTTATTTGCTCAGCAGAAGAGGACAGGAACAAGAGAAGTCTAGGATAGAATCACTGTGCTTTTTTCCCCCTTGAAACCAGTAGGTTTTAGTGTGTATATTATACACACGTACATGTGTAATTAATATTTAACGTGGTAACCCCTGGGTTTTTAGAACTATTTTACTGTGATGCATAATACTCTTATTTTAAGAAGTGGTAACATGACATCTACAGTTTGCAAAGGGTTGTGAGAATAAGCATCCCTTGTAACTGCCACCCATAGGTGAAAAAACTGCAATGTGGAAGAATTTGACCAACATGACAAAAGCCTTGTGGGTCCCTTGGCAGTCACAACCTACTCCCCACACTTGTCCTCTCTTCTCTGAGGAAGCTTTAGCTTTCCTTTATTCGGTAATCATTTCCTGTATAGTTTTACCACTTGAGTGTGCAGCTGTGTGCACCAGATACATCTAAATAGTTCAGTGTTGTATGTTTAGCAACTTTTTATAAATACAGTCATACTTGATATATTTTTTAGTCTTGCTTCTTCCGTTTGTTATCCCTGTGGTTGAATGTAGCTGCAGTGTGGTCATTTTCATTGCTTTGTAGTATTGTGTTGTGTTGGCTGTCTGGGTTGTCTGCACTTTGGACCTTCTGCAGATAATGCTGCTATGACTGTTCTTAGGCTCTCTCTTGGTGCACATACGACATGTATTTCTGTCAGATATAGTCCTAGTTAATAAATATCAGTGATGTGACAGTGGACAATTAAACTGTCCTTTTCTAGATGCAAATTTAATGAGCCAGCAATTTAATGAAGGAAAAAAAAATTTGGTTATTTTAGGGTGGTAGGTGCTATCTAGATACAGAGATGGCCACTTCCATCCAGGTAAATAAAAAATAGAGTATCCAGGATTTTACCTTTGTTTAAGATTCATGTCTGCAAGTATGTTTCATCAAGGAAAGAAAACATTTTCCTTTTTAAACAACCTCTAGTATTATTTCTAGAATTCTAAAATTAACAGGGTGAAGCAGAGCAGAGAATGTAGCTTAAATTTCTTCTGTGTTCTTCTCGGAGACCATGGCACTGCTAAAAAGATGTTAAGTCCCCGCTAAATATATATTTCCTCAGTAAGTATTTTTTGGAGTAAAATTATTTGTATAAATACATATAACTTACAAGGGACAGTCTCCTTAGAAGGAGGCAGGAGTAGGTTGGTTTAACTTAAAACTGTTTCTGTTTTAAAAGCCTCTTTCCTGAAACAGAAAATAATAGTTTGGTTGAATCAGTGCAATAATCTGCTTTTGCCATAGTTTTTCCTACTGCATTCATACTAGCCCTAAGTACAACTAAGATTAGTTTATTTCTGAGATTTTTTTTTTTTTTTAAATATGGGTCCTTTGCCTTTTGAAATGGAAGGCAAAATACACAATACAGTACGACGCAAGTGTGTCACTTGGGATGTTCCTGTGCTTCAGAGCATATGTCTTTTAGGGCTTGTCGTGACTTCACGAGTAAGGTCAGATCATGGTAAATTGATTTCAGTATCTTCCTGTTTTTATGGGTTTCATACTACAGCCTCAGCGGAAGAATCAAAATAATGTTTGTCACACTATTCTTGGTTAGCTGAAATTTTGTTTCTGTTTATAGGAAATGACCATTGGTTTAATGCAGTTAGCACAAACACTTTATAACCCATCCAAGAAATATTACAAGTGGTAAGAAAAAGGCATTCTACTTTAAAAATTACTTATCCAGCTCAGGTCATGATCTGCGGATCCTTGGATCGAGCCCCACATCAGGCTGTCTGCTCAGCAGGGAGCCTGCTTCCCCCTCTCTCTCTGCCTGCCTCTCTGCCTGTGATCTCTGTCTGTCAAAAATAAATAAATAAATAAAAATGAAAATAAAAATTACTTATCCAGGATCAGGCTTGAAGAAAATGCTGCTTCTTATGAATTCAGCATCCTACCCACCCCATGATTCATTTTGCTCCTTTGCTATAACAGATGTGTTTGAATTCTTTTTTGCAATGAAAAGATTCTTTTGTCTTCCTTAGGGATTGTAACTTTCAACAGGTGCTCTTAAATATATTACTACTTTATTTAAACCATTTGCTTCTAAGATGTGCAGTACTTTGCACAAAGAATAAGTCACCAATCCCCTGGGCATACAAAAGGAAAGTGCTCTGCTGGGTTTCCCGTTTTGTTTTGTTTTTCTGTGGTAGGTTTATGACTTGATGCCCAGATTTTTTATAGATTCACCTCTCATAGGACACAGTTCCCTTTAATGTGTTTTCCATGCTTATGGAATGAAACAGTGTGTTAGTATCTTAGTCTGTTCAGGTTACTATAATGAAATATCATAAACTGGGTAACTTACAAACAACAGAGATTTATTCCTCACAGTTCCAGAGGCTGGGAAGTCCAAGATCAAGGCTCTGGCAGATTCACTGTCTGGTGAGGGCTGCTTCCTAGTTCATAAACAATTTTCTTTTTGCTGTCACCTCACATGGCAGAAAGGTGGGTCTCTCATCAGGGCATTAATCCCATTCATACAGTTCTGCTCTCATGACCTGTTCACCTCCCAAAGGCCTCACTTCCCAATACTTTTTTCTTAGGGGTTAAGATTTCAAAATATGAAATGTGGGGGAACACAACCATTCAGACTGTAACACTTAGAAATACCTGTAGAATTTTCACTTTTACCACTTGGCTTTCTCTTGGTATATGGAGACAAACCTCCTTAAAGTGCTCCTATGAGGGGCACCTGGGTGGCTCAGTGGGTTAAGCCTCTGCCTTCAGCTCAGGTCATGATCTCAGGGTCCTGGGATCGAGCCCTGCGTCGTCGGGCTCTCTGCTCACCAGGGAGACTGCTTCCCACCCACCCCCCCACCTGCCTCTTTGCCTACTTGTGTTCTCTCTCTCTCTCTGTCAAATAAATAAATAAAATCTTAAAAAAAAAAAAAATAGTGCTCCTATGAGTCAAGTGAAAGTGACTTTAGTTGATATCTTTGTGATTTCTAAATTTTTTGGACAATTTATTGTTTTTATTCATCTGGGATAAACATTTTAGATTCTTTTATGAAATTGAAAGATATAAGGGCGCCTGGGTGGCTTAGTTGGTTAAGCATCTGTCTTCGACTCTAGCCATGATCCCAGGGGCCTGGGATCAAGTCCTGTTATCAGGCTCCCTGTTTGGTGGAGGAGTCTGGTTCTCCCTCTGTCTCTCCCCCTGCTCATACTCTCTGTCATGCTCTCTCTTGCTCAAATAAATAAGATCTTTTTAAAAATGAAATTAAAAGATTAAAATTACAGAATTAGGAAAGTTGTTAAGAAAAGTTGCCAGTTTCTGTGTTGGTGGTATAGTGTATCTAGGGAGGTCTGTGAGTAGAGGAATGCTATAATGAAGGTGGTATTTAAAGGAGACTGTTCAGCCACAAGGCCAAAGTCAGGAACATCTGCCCTTCTGTGACGTTATTCCAGACTGCTGTAACCTTGCTGATTTTTCAGTCTCTGTGAATAATTATACAGTATATAAGCAAGAACAGATGGGTGGGTCAAAATAAAATCCTTTTAGCGCAAATATAGAATAATTTACCCTGATAGGAAAGCAATGATCAAAATTCACATTAAAAAATATTGGATATGGTTTCTTCATTGGAGTTAGAACTTTTAATGTGTTAATTACATTTTTATTATTATTATTTTTTTAATTTATTTATTTGTCAGAGAGAGAGAGGAGCGAGAGTGAGCACAAGTAGACCGAGTGGCAGGCAGAGGCAGAGGGAGAAGCAGGCTCCCTGCCAAGCAAGGAGCCCGATGTGGGACTTGATCCCAGGACGCTGGGATCATGACCTGAGCCGAAGGCAGCTGCTTAACCAACTGAGCCACCCAGGCGTCCCCATGTTAATTACATTTTGAAGGTACAGGAAGAGCTTTATATTTCAAAGGATGCTAATGTTTTACGGAACAGAGTGGGAAACACTGAGTTAAACTATAGCATAATGTATTTAGTTTAGACATAATAGAAAGTTAGAGCATAACACTAGCAGTGTGTAACAAGAATGGATATGAGTCCATTTTTGTATATCCTCAAAAACAGAACACAGTTGTCTGCTGTTTTACTCCCTGTAAAACTGTGATTTTCAACAGAGGCTTCTCTTGACAAGGTGGTAGCAGAATCTCAGTTGGATTTTGTCAAATGTTTTTTCTGCATCTGTTGAGATGACCACGTTTTTCTTTTTTGAGTTTGTTAACATGATGAATTCCAGTGATTGGTTTTATAATGTTAAGCGAACCCTACATTTTTGGGATAAATATCACTTGTTGTTTTTTTTTTTTTTTTTTAAGATTTTATTTATTTATTTGACAGACAGAGATCACAACTAGGCAGAGAGGCAGGCAGAGAGGAAGAGAGGAGGGAAGCAGGCTCCCCACTGAGCAGAGAGCTGGATGCGGGGCTCAATCCCAGGACCCTGAGATCATGACCTGAGCCGAAGGCAGAGGCTTTAACCCACTGAGCCACCCAGGCGCCCCTAAATACCACTTGTTTATGATGCACTATCCTTTTAATATTTTGTTAGATTTGATTTGCTAAAATTTTGTTTAGAATTTTTATATCTATGTTCATGAAGGTTATCAGCTTTTAAGTTTCTCTCTTTTTTTTTGCACGAGTGGGAGGGGCAAGAGGGAGAGAAAATCTGAAGCAGACTACTGGCTGAGCACACAGCCCAACCTAGCGCCTGATCTCAGACAACTCCGAGATCACAACCTGAGCTGAAACCAAGAGCTGGACATGTGACTGCGCCACCCTGCCCCCCACCCCGGTTCTAACTTCCTCCTACTGGAATATCTTTGATTGTTGGTGTCATTGTAATGCTGGCCTAACAGAAGGAGTTTGGAAGTATTTCCTCCTCTACTTTTTAGACTAGTTTGAGTAGAATTATTATTATTTCTTCATAAGGTGTTTATGAAAATTTACCCTGAAGCCTTCTGGGCTTGGGATTGTCTTTATTGGAAGGTTGTAAACTACTATTTCCTGAACAGATTACAACTTACATCATTATTCTCAATTCCAGTAATTGATTATTATAACTCCAATACCACAAAGTCAATTTTAGTTTTCATCTTTTCCATATTTTGTAACCCCCTTCTCTGACAATGAACAGTCTGTCTCCTATTATCTTTAATATATTTATTTATTTTATTAATTCCCCTCTATGTAGTAGCCCATCTCCTTTGCCAGTGTTGCCCACGTTCCCATGCAAATCCCTGCTTCATCACACTTAGTTTCTGTCACCCTACCCAGGGTCGCAGTTGCTACCTCCTCTCCTAGGTCCCACCCCCTGTGGATGCCCTCCTCAGCCCACCCAGGCTTTGACGGCTGTGCGAGACTACCCTGTTGCATGGACATTTCCTACTTTCTCTTCTCATTCACTTGTGAAATTGTTCCTGCCAACTGAGTCAATTTTATTCCATTTAAACTCCGTGTTGTCTGGTACATAATTGGTAATTAATAAACACTCAAGTCTAAAAAGAACTACATTTTTTGATGGACACATGGTATATCAAACTCTCAAAAACGTGTTATATTAACAGGATTGCCATAGTTTGCATTCCAGCGCTGCTGTTGACTAAACTATGCAGCCATAGACAAATTAAGTAAACTTGTCTGAACTTCTGTTTCCTGATTTGTTAGATGAGGACAGAAATAATTACAGTGCTGTTGTTAATAACACATGAACCCTACTATGCGCCAGGTGCTGTGCTCAGGACTTGACAACTAATCTTCAAAATGATTTTTTGGAGGAAGTACTATTATTGTATTCATTTTACCAAAGAAAAAGCTGTCATTTAAGGGAGGTGCCATTATTATCGTCTTCATTTTACGCATGAAGGAATGAAGCACACACACAAAAAATTCACACAAAGTCATGTAGCTAATAACTGGTAGAGTTGGAATTTAGCTGCTATGCCTCCAGAAAGCAGTAGAGCCAACATATATGAAAATTCCTAGTACATAGTGAGCCACAGTAAATAATAATCCATTTTAACATGTAAAATGATTAACTATAGTAGTCTGAATCACTACTGCCAGGTCTGTGGGATAGAAAGAGTCATGATACTGTCCAATGAGAGTGAGGAGGATGATGTGTGTTTAGCTTGAATACAAATTAGAAGTAATGTTTCTTACTAGACAGAGTTTAAAATCCTCTCTATTTATTCTAGATTGGTAAAAGAGACATTTTTATGTAGAAAGAAGACACAGACTCAGAAATAGTTTATGTGCTTAAATCTAAAAGGAAATTTCAGATGAGAAAAGATGTTTCCAGTCAATAGAAAATGAGAAAAAGAATTAATGGGGGGCACCTGGGTGGCTCAGCGGGTTAAGCCTCTGCCTTCGGCTCAGGTCATGATCTCAGGGTCCTGGGATCGAGCCCCACATGGGGCTCTCTGCTCAGCGGGGAGCCTTCTTCCTCTCTCTCTCTAATTGCCTCTCTGCCTACTTGTGATCTAACTCTCTCTGTCCAATAAATAAATAAAATTTAAAAAAAAAAAAAAAAAAGAATTAATGGTACCCTAGAGATAAAAGAATAAACAAAGGACATCTGAGCTGGAGAAAGTAGCCCAGTGGTTGCAAGGAGAACAATAAAGACTTGACAAGCATCTATCATTCTAGTTCAGCATTTAATAACAGTCCTAAACCCACAGATACATTAATGTTGTGATGAATCTGTGAACTTGGCACATGATAGGTGCTCGCAATATGATTGTTGAATTGATCTGACAGTCCTTTAAAAAGCTTAAGTTAAATTTCAGTTAAAGGCACAAACCTAAAATAAAGGAGAGAACAGGAAGGAAGACAACAGTGTGTCAAAATTTTGAAGACTAGAAAGCATATAGTTATTGACTTAGGGGACTAGAGAAAGCAATCCTAAACTAGCAATAAGGAAAGTTGAACAGAAACCTAATTTACATTGCAAAATCCCCCAAGACACAGGTATCTCTGGAAGGCAAGGGTGAATATGGGGCTAAGACTTCTCTGTCAGTGTGTTAATGAAGCAATTATTCTTTTATTCCTTTCCCACTTTGCACAGCAACTTCCCCTGACCTTCTCAGCTCCCAGACTGCTGGCTGTCAACCAATAGGCAGCTGGCAGAAAAATAGAAATTCTCTGGGGGAGAGAAAAGAACTAAGATCCTGTTATCAGGAAGTCCCCAAGGAATAGAACTAAGATATTGACATTGAGAATCTCCCAAGGAATAGGCCCAGCTAGATTGCCTTCATTATGAAGACTAAGTAAACAAGCTACACATACATGCACAGAGTTAACTAATCTGATTTCAGGTGGACAGCTTTTGGTTTGAGCAAACAGCCGAGGAATACCCAAAGAACAGGGAAAACCTCTGTGAGTGAGTGGAATGTTGACAATGTAAGAGAAGTTGTTACATTCATAAAAGAAGAACAAGGTGTTATGTTTAAAAAAAATTCAGAGAACAAACAAGCATTTGGAAATGAAGATAGCAGATATGAAGGAAGTCTAGATGAACTAGAAGATCAACACAGAAGGTAGAATTTAGGAATTATGTCAAAAAGTACATGGGGCTCCCTGCTTCTCCCTCTCTCACTCCCCCTGCTTCTGTCCCATCTCTCTCTGTATCTCTTTCAAAGAAATAATAAACAATCTTTTAAAAAGACAAAGATACAGAAAGTAGGAGAGAAAAAATAAGAAAATAAGACCACCAATCCAGAAGATTCAATACCTGGATAATAGAGTTTCCAGAAAGAGGACACAGAGAAAATGGAGGGCAAGAAATTATAGAAGCTAACTCAAGAAAATTTCTTAGAATTGGGCATGGTTGCCCAGCACAGTGGTCTAAAACAGACCCACATTGTATCCTATTGTGGCATTTCAAAGCACTGCGAAAAGAGAAAATCCTACAATCTCCAGAGGGTTGGAGAAGAGAGATTTCATACCAGAATCAAGAATTAGAATGGCACTGAACTCCTCCAAATATAACAGTAGAAGCAGTAAGACAATGTGTTACTTAAGACAGTGTCTTCAAACTTCTGAAGGAAAAGTATTTCCAATTTCCTTTCCATTCCCATCCAAAAGTATGAGGGCAGAATGAAGATCTCTAAAAATCTATCTCCCTTGCACCTCTTGTCAGGAAGCTACAGGGGGATATGTCCCGCAAAAACAAGGAAGTGAAGTAAAAAAGAGTAAGACCTAGGATCCAAGAAACGTAAAGAAAAGGAGAGTCTGTAGGATGGATTGATTGGAGACCTCAAAGTGACAGCTATGCCTAGAAAGCAACATGTCCAGGATGGAACATGTCACAAGTTCCCAGGAAGGAATTCTTCAGGAAGTTGAAATTGTTGGATTACCTAATTTGAATATCTCAAGAGAAAACCTGGACACTTTGGGAGGGATTTGGATTAAATTAGGAACAAGCCCATCAAGAAGTAAAGCAAATCTATAAAAAGACCATTGTTAAATTAAGAGAAAACTAAAAAGTTTTTCAGGGCTTATTAAAATTAAGAATTTATACTCATCAAAAGCAAGTGAAAAGATGGAATCTTGAGATATTCATAATATGCATAAATGACAAATAATACCAAGAATATATAATGAACTCCTAAAAATCAATAAGAAGACCACAAACAACCCAATAAAAAGTAGCCAGGAAATCTGAAGTATTTCACAGAAAGGAAATTACATATGATCAATAAATGCAGAGATAGTCAGAATTATTGGTGAGCAGGAAAATGCAAATCAAGACCACAATGATGTAGCCATTTCACTGGCAAAAATTCAAAAGACTGATAATACCAAATGGTGAAGAAGATGTAGACTCAAAATCTTATTTATGTTGCTCACGAGATTAAAAAAATTAAAAATGCATTGGGATTACCTTCCAAAGTTGGGCGGCAAAACAAAAACAAAAACAAAAACAAAAAAACATACTTGCGACCCAGCAATCTTCTTTCACGTGGAAAAAAAAAGTTAAAATATATAAAGTAAGAGAAATCCACAAGAAGTTTCATCACAGCACTGTTCAGCAAAAACCTGGAAACAACTCAGAAGCTGTCTATCAGTGAGAGAGTGGATAACAGTTTATAGCAATCAAAGCAAATAAACGTATGAATGACACTTTATCCTAAGATTTCATCATAAATGAAAAAAATAATAGGGCACCTGGCTGGCTCAATGGGTAAAGCATGTGACTCTTGATCTCAGTGTTGTGAGTTTGAGCTCACAAAAAAAAAAAAAAAAAAAAAAAAAAATTTAAATCTTTTTAAAATTTTATATTAAAGATTTCATCACAAGTAAAAAAAGGAATTTTCAAATATATATCACAATGTACTTTATATAAAATTTTAATTTTTTAAAAATATTTTATTTATTTGACAGACAGAGATCACAAGTAAGCAGAGAGGCAGGCAGAGAGGGAGGGAAGCAGGCTCCCTGCTGAGCAGAGAGCCTGACATGGGGTTTGATCCCAGGACCCTGCGATCATGACCTGAGCTGAAGGCAGAGGCTTTGAGCTAAAGGCAGAGGCTTTAACCCATTGAGACACCCAGGCGCCCTGAAATTTTAATTTTTTTAAAGACAGTCTTCTTTCTGGGGGCACCTGGGTGGCTTAGTCGGTGAAGCATTTGCCTTCGGCTCAGGTCAAGGGGCTCCCTGCTTGCTCTCCCACTCCCTCTGCTTCTATTCCATCTCTCTCTGAATCTCTTTCAATAAATAAATAAATAATCTTTTTAAAAAGTCCTCTTTCTGTTCACTTATTTGTCATATATTCCTTTACTTTTCTTCTTATGGTTATCCTGGAGATTATACCTTGTATCCTTGACGAATTAGTACTTTCGTGTTTTCCTGGAAAATTCAAAGACTTTAGAACACTTAAATCCCATTTATCACCCTTCCTATTTATTTACCATTGTTGTCATATATTTTAATTTTCTGTTTTTAATCCCACAGAACATTATTCTCTTGTTTTCTGCAATCAGTATTGACTTGATTTACTTACATATTTACCTGGTTTTTCACTCTTCATGCCTCTTTACATTTTGTAATTTCCCCAAAATAATTTTCCTTCTGCTTGATGGACACATTTTAATTCTCTTAGTTTTTGTCTGAAAATATATTTATTTTACTTTTTTGATATTTACATTTTCTGGGAATAAAATTCTAGTTTGGGATTTCTTTTTTTTTTTTTTCAAGATTTTATTTATTTATTTGACAGACAGATCACAAGTGGTGGGGGAAGCAGGCTCCCTGCTGAGCAGAGAGCTGGATGCGGGGCTCGATCCCAGAACCCTGGGATCATGACCTGAGCTGAAGGCAGAGGCTTTAACTCACTGAGCCACCCAGGTGTCCCGTAGTTTGGGATTTATTTTCTTTTTGCACTTTCAAAGTATTGTTTTGTTGTCTTCTTGCTTCCATTGCTCCTATTGTATTGGATATTCCTTTAAAGTCATTTTTTCATTTTTCTCTTTCTCTTTGTTCTTGGTGTTTAGTAGTCATACTCTGACGTGTCTGGGTGTATGTACGGGGGGGGAGTTGAGACTTGGTATACTTCATTTTTAGAAAAATGTAAATAATTATCTATTCATGTATTATTGCTGTCCAATTTTCCTTCTCCCCTTTTGTGTCCTCTATATTTCTTACAGAAAGAAATCAACAAGAAAGAGCAGAACAAAGTATTCATTTTTTTCCCCTTCTTTCATTTAGGATGTTTTTATTTGAGTTTTCTCCCAATTCACTAATTCCCTTTTCAGCTTTGTTTAATCTATTTTTAGGTCTGTTCACTGGGATCTTAATATTATTGTTTTTAAGTTTAAAAGAATATTAAGAATATTAAGTTTAAGAATATTTTTTATTCTTTCTGATAGCTTCATTTATTTACCAGAGTTTTCCATCTTCCTTTATTTCTTTGAGCATACTGAGCATAATTATTTTAAAGTTATGTGTGGTAACTCCCTTATCTTGATCCTCTCTGTTGTTTTTCTTGGTTTTTCATCATGTTGTCATATGCTTGGTTATCTTTGAATGCCCACCATTTTAAATGAAAACTTGTACAGATACTTTGAGGTCTAAGATGAGGTCATCTTACTCCAGTGAAGATGTGAGTTTGTTTCTAGAAAAGTTGTAAGGGCATCAGCAATATTAGATCACCTAAATCCCTTACAGGATTGAGAAAATTTCAACTGAGCTTCCATCTCTTTAAGGGCTAATCTATTTCCAGTCCACTCTTTACCCCTTGGGTTTAGGTTTTAATGTTCTCAGTCTAAAACCTGGGAGTTACATCCTCCTCCTTGGTTAACACTGAACTCCAATTTTGTCCTGTTGGCCTTAGTTGTTTACCAGCAGCTTTGTCATCCTCTTCCAAAATCAGCAGATGACTAAGGGGAAGACAGCCTCAGATTGCTGCCTCACCTCTAAGGGTTTCTTCTCCCTGAATGTGAACTCACAATTCCTTACTGTCATCTCTCTGATAATTTCAAGCAGATTAAATATATATATGTATTTTTTTCTCTAGCATTTCAACTTGTTTAGTGAAAGAATTGGTCCAAATTGCAGAGTTGACCTCTAAAAACTCCCAAAAGATGCTTTTATTTACTATCTCTGTGTATTCCTATATGTAGAAATATATGTAGATGCAACAAAGTTATATAAAAATGAAAATAAGGAAATGACCAACACAAAATTCAGGACTATGGTTCATTCAGATAAGGGGATACTGAAAGATGGCTTGGTTGTAGATAACGAGAACATTGTTAGATACAGGTTCTTCTCATGCCTCTAGCTTTTGTTTCAGGTGTCAGTTCAAGGATGCTAATCCCATTATTAAGAAGAGCTAATTGAATAAATAAAAAAGGGCCATGCATAGCCCAGTGAAGTGTGTGTCATGAATTACAATTAATCCTATTCTGTGTACCTCAGGTTTAATAAAAACAAAGAAAATTATGTACGAAAGGAAATACAATCATAGTATATTAGTGTGGCACAGATGAGGATAATTTAAGCACTGAATAGTGATCTAACTGAAATTATGATGGGCTAAACTTGGGGATTCAAAGTGTGTATTTGAGGGGTGCTTATGTGTTTGAGTTAACCTGGGTGGCTCAGTTGGTTGAGTGTCTGACTCTTGATTTCGGCTCAGGTCATGATCTCAGGGTTGTGAGATCAAGCCCTGCATCAGGCTCTGCACCCAGGGAGGTGTCTGCTTGGGATTTTTCTCTCTCCCTTTGCCCCTCCCTTCGCTTGTGCTCTCCCTCTCTCTCTAAAATAAATAAATAAAATCTTTTTTTAATTTTAGGAGTGTATTTGTATGGAGGAGAGGGAAATAAAAGATAACTAAACCTTCCTCTTCTATATTGAGAAATAAATACATAATGACTAAAATGGAAAAGTCACAAAATGATCATATTATTTGGAACTGAGAAAGTAAATAGCAGTCTGCTGCAGGAGTTGAAAATGGTTGACTGGAGGTGTGGTGGTGGGTTGGGAGTCAGAAATCAAGTTGATACTTATAACAAAGTTTTTAGAGCTGTTTGACTCTTTAAACTGTTAATAAAATCTATAACTTTAGTAAAATTAAAATTTAAGAAAGTTATCAGAGCTAATTAAAAGTAGAAGAAACATATATTAGAAAGTAATGGAATACCTGAAGATATTTTGCCTAAAACTTACCATATCAGTTGATTTATTATTTCAACTAGTTGGCTTTCATCCAGTTCCTTTGCCCTTTTCCACATGGTAAAGGCATACTGTGCCTGCTTTTAATTTTGAAAGGAAAAAAATAAGGAAAGAAAGAGAGAAAAGAGGGGAGAAAGAAAAAAAAGTAAAACCTCTAAAGTGTGTGCTGTTCTTCTGCAAGGATTTTTTTTTTTTTGGGGGGGGGGGGTTGATGGCTATATTTGCATAGCCCTAAAATTCTGAAAAGAGGTTAAACTTTTATTTGGAAATTGGGAGTTAAAAAGACAGTTTACTTATTGTCTTGATTAAAAGATAAAGCTCCAACAAATAAATAAATAAATAAATAAATAAGGAAAGCTCCATAAAAATAAGTGAAAAGATACTATTTGATAAACCAAAAACTAGAAAAATTATTGTCCAAATGATGTGACATTATTAAACACTGTGAAAAATGAGGATTTCTACAAAACTGCAAAAAAAATTTTTTTTTAAAGTCCTGTTCTACACTTCTGATGGAAAGGTACTTTTGTTCAGGCATGTTTATTAGTTGCCTAGGCTGAATTCTTGGTTCTGTGTCTGTTAGTCATAGTCAGTGTGTTTTGTCTTCTAGTTACTAATGTATCAATCTTGGCACTGAAATGCAGCTTTCCAGATCCTAGAAGTGAGGAGGAGACGCAGCATAATTCAGAAGCCTTCTTGGGCCACTGATCATACATGCAATCTGAAACAAAAGTAATTATAACAAGCAGTACAAATTGAGTTTGCAACAAAACTTCAACCTTTCTATACTTTAGTTTTGCCAACTCTAAAATGGGAATAATCATTCTAGCTCACCTGTTAGGGTTGCTCCAAAAAAGAATTAAGGCACTTGATTGTCAAAGGCATCACCTTAAAAAAAAAAAAAAAAAAAAAAGAACTGTTTGATTGTTAGATAGTATGATAAGCACAAAAGTGACATTGAGTTTCATATCAAGATGTTAAGGGGATTGTTTCTGCTTTTCAGTGTCTCCGTGAGTAGATATCATTTAAGGAAAAGGAACGAATCATGCGTATTATATAAATAAGCACATACTTTCGTTGTTGTTGTTGTTAGAAAGAGAGAGCATGAGCAGGGGCAGAGGCAGAGGGAGAGAGAGAAGCAGGCTCCACACTGAGCAAGGAGCCTGATGCAGGACTGGATCCCATGACTCTGGGATCCTGACCTGAGCCAAAGGCAGATGCTTAACCGACTGAGCCACCCAGGTGTCCTAAGCACATATATATTTTTAAATCCTGTGATATATACTAGATATTTGTTATCTACTAGCTCTGTGTAAAATACAAAGTATCTGTTTTTGTGTTGACATATCTGTAAAACCCTAAGTCTGGATTTTAGGTATCACCAAAGAACCAGCTACATTTAGCTTCCCCCAAAGTAAATGAATATAGAACATATTTTGCCAGTGCCATAAGCAATGAGTTGACAAGCCCCATGACATCTTTTGGTTACATGTTTTGAATGACCACATTTTGAGTTACAAGGCTAACCAACCTCATGGCCATAAAAAGTTCTAACACTCCCACCCTATTAGATATTGCATTTATATCTAGCTTATTCATTTCTGCCTCCACATTGGGTAACTAGGGAAACAATGATGTCACTGCTCAGCGTGGTACTTAGTAACTTCCCTATTTGGGCTCATGGTTTGGGAAGCCTGCAGTTATTTAATAAATCTCACCTCTAACTCTGTAATAAATTCATGCAACTTTTATTTTTCTAAGGGGAAAATAGGGAAAGCAGGATCATTGTGTATAATGTATTGTTTGGAAGAAAATATTCTAAAGTGTACTGTTTGTGTGACCCAAATTAATGTTCTCCCTGGACCACATTCCTTTAAGCAGTCATCCTTCCACTGGCCTTCACTTCCATTGGCCACCACCCTTTACCCTCCACCTTACTTTTGTTTTGAGAAGCTGGATCTCTATCTTGGTCTTCTTCCTTATAATCTTCTTTCCAACTCCCTCACATTGGTTTAAAAAAAAAATAAGTTTTTAGAAATAAACAGTACCCGGGTATAGCCCTGGGCCCACTACCCTCAAAATGGAATAGAAATGAGCTGGCAGTCTTTCGAGTGAAATAAAGAAACAGGCACTCAGTACAGCTCAGCTATCACTTGCCTAATATGTCTGTGTTTTTAGTTGCCAAAATCATTTCACTCCTCTTTTTTCCTCAAAACTGCTACACCCCCTTGCTGTTCTCCTTTAACTTCTGACCTGATGGTATAATTCATTGAGGAACTTAGAGCAGACATGAATTCCATTATTTCCTCACTATCTAACAAACTTCTCTGCCTCCCAATCTGTCTTTCCTTTTACTTCCCTGACTGAAAGCTACCAAAGGCCAACGTGACACTTGGACTCAAGATCCTCCTTCCTGTCATTTGCAGTTTTCCCCCCTCTTTCCCTTTCTGCTGGACATTTTCATCATCCCCATGGTCTACTGTTTTCAAAAGCCTTTCCCTGACCCTACATATCACTCTAGCTACCGGCCCATTTCTCTTCTCTCCAGTCTCTGGCTGATGGCATGTATTTCAAATAGAGAGTTGTCAGTTGTGTTGAATGCTTCTGAGGAGTCCGGAGTCCTCAGTTTGGGACCCTCGAGGAAGCATCTATATAATTTACTGTCTCCATTTCCACATCTTCTGTTGTCTTCAGCCTCCCCTCACCAAGCTTCTGCTCCATCACTCCCCCGAAACTGCTTTTGTAAGGGTTCCCAGGAATCCCATCTGTCACATGCTGTGTACCCTTAACTTCTTGGCAGTGTTCAGTACAACTGAATCTTCGCTTTAAAAAACTAGTTCTCCCAAAAGCAGAGCCTGAGACAAAGACTTTTATGCAGACTTGTCTATTTGGGGGAGAGATTCCAGGGAGCTCTCATGATAGATCCCAGACAAGGAGAAAAAGCCAGCAAGGTTATATTCTGCTGTTGGCCATGGTTTTGGGTGACCAATGCAGCCAGTGCTTGATTCAGAAGACCCTTGTTTATAAGACCTTGAAGAGTCATATAAAATATGCCTTGGAACTGTCTGCTGGGGGGTTAAGAGAGGAAACATGTGTCTGTCAGATCTCATCCCCTCCAGCTCAGGGGTGGGCCCCCACATGTGTTATCTTTCTAGTCCTCACTAAGTGCCAAATGGGTTCCCCACTCCATGGGCCAGAGAAGCTCCAAGGCAGAAAGAGGGAGGTATCTGGTTTCTACCTGATCTACGCGTCTGGTTGCACATGTGTGAAGCCTTTAAAGGCTTCTTTGGGGCAGCCTTTGTAGTGTAGTTGGTTAAGCATCCGACGCTTAGTTTTGACTCAGGTCTTGAGGTTGTGAGATCTAGCTGCACACTGGCTCCTTGTTCAGCACGGAGTCTGCTTAAGATTTTCTCTTCCTCTGCCCCTTACCCACGACCCCGCCTCTGCCCCGTGCTCTTTCTCTCTCTCCCTCTCCCTGAAAAAACAAATGAATCTTTAAAAAAAAAAAAAAAATCTTTCATGGGACTTGTCATTTCAGCAGTGACTGGAATAAACATTGGTGCTGAGAAGATGTAAAGGAGTTGCAAGCTTCCTGACACTACACTTATGAAGTACCCGTCCATCTTTCTGATGTACTTTCTGATGGACTCTCTGCTTCACATCCTAATGTTGACATTCCCCATGGCTCTGTACTAAAGTTGCTGGTATTTTAAAAATCCAACTACTTTCTTGGTGACCTTATTCATCCCCATAAATGTAAATATCATCTATTTGACTTCCAAATGTAGCCCTAGAACTCCAGACTGGTATATTAACTATTTGCTTGTCTCATTCCATCTCATCATTTAGGGAATTATTGTAACCCTTGTAATCATTATCCATATCAATATCAATAGACCCAGAATCCTCACTGTGTGTTTCTCCAACCCTATCATGTCCCCATGCTTCCCTCTAAAAGTAACCACTCTCCTGACTTTGTAGTAACCTCTTGTGTTCATGATGTTATCACCCAAGTGTGCATTTTTAGACTCTGTTGTTTACACTTGCCTGAATTTTTTAATGTATTTTTGTACTTCCTCATAATTTGAAGGACCCGGGCAATTTTGACCTGTAGTGTTTTCAGCAGTCTAGATTTTTTTCATGATGCCATTTATCATGTTCTTTTTCTAATTGGGTTCAGACACTTGATCAAACTCAGGTTAGATCCCTTTAGTAAGATTGCAGCTGGTTTTCTTGTCTCTCTTTTATAATGACATTGTCGTCTAGATATGTTATTTCATGGGGTTACGAGTTGGTGATATCCTACTTTAGCCATTTTCATTTTATTCTCTGGAATTTTTTTAAAAGAGATGCTTCTT
The DNA here is from genome assembly GCF_963455335.1 of Martes martes. Classification (NCBI taxonomy): domain Eukaryota; kingdom Metazoa; phylum Chordata; class Mammalia; order Carnivora; family Mustelidae; genus Martes; species Martes martes. The sequence goes on along the minus strand of NC_137892.1, from coordinate 76,314,201 downwards.
TTTATCTACTATTTGATAGTTCAGTAGTACAGTTTATATAGGAAAAGCAAGGTAAATGATTTTCATTAACTTATCAGTTTTCAAGATAACAAATTGGTTCTATCATCCCCTGGAGGAGATAATTATATTAGTATAAACAGATGGGTTTATATACACTTGATAGGTTTTGAACCACTGCAATTCTTATATTTATTGAAGCTCAGAGTGTCCCATTTGGGGCAGTAGAAGCCTCTTTAAGTTGCCTCCTGAGTCCTTTAGACATGACCCCATGATTTGTTAGCTTTCTTACTTGGGTATTATAAGATGTACCAGGTTCATCTTTTTTCTTTTCTTTTTTTTTTTTTTTTAAGATTGTATTTATTTATTTGACAGACAGAGATCACAAGTAGGTAGAAAGGCAGGCAGAGAGAGGAAGGGAAGCAGGCTCCCTGCTGAGCAGAGAGCAGGATGTGGGCTCATCCCAGGGCCCTGAGACCATGACCTGAGCCAAAGGCAGAGGCTTAACCCACTGAGCCACCCAGGCGCCCCTACCAGGTTCATCTTAAACATTTCTTGCCCCATACTTGGTAGAGTGTTCTGATCACCCCTTTGCAAGGTGAGTGGGGGGTGGGTTTCCCCATACCAACAAGCAAGTCTCTGGACACTAGGTAGGTGTTCTACGGTTCAACTCAGTTCTGACACTGTCTGCCCAGAGATAGCAGCAGATCCCACAAGACTGCCCCTCTCACCTTCGGATGCCAATTGCAAGCCCAGGTTGTTACCTGTGCCTCTGATCCAAATGGCCGTAAATCAAAGGTTTCTATGACTATTTCTGCGGGTTCACTTAATTTGCAAGAGTAGCCCACAGAGCTCAGGAAAATCCATTTATGTACTAGATTACTAATTTACTACTAAGATACTTAGAGGATACAAATCAACAGCCAGAGGGAGAGATACATAGGACAAGCTATGAGGAAAGTGCAGGGAGCTTCTATGGTCTACAAGCACACCACTCTCCCACGTGTCACAGACCCAGAAGTTCTCCAAACCTTGTCCTTTTGGATTTTTTTTTTTGAAGGTTTAATTTCTTAGGTATGATTGATTAAATTGTTACCCATTGGCAATTAATCCAACCTCCAGCCCCTCTCCCCTCTCTGGAGGTTGAGGGGTGGGACTGAAATTTCAATACTCCAGGCACTGAGTTGGTTCCCCTGGCAACCAGCCCCATCTTTGGGTGACGGGGCAGCATTCTTAACGTTGCCTGATTAACATAACAAAAGACACCTTTATCTCTCATCACTTAGGAAATTCCAAGGATTTTAGAAGCTCTGTGCTGGAAAACAGGGACAAAGACCAAATATATATTTCTTATTATAAATCACAGTATCACAGTTGACATGAGTCATTTTTCCAAGAAGCTCTGGTTTCCTTCAGTAGGAAGTGATGTATCAAGACCACAGTCTGGGGGATTGGTCATTGTTTCTAGGCTTTTCAGGGGAGCTAGAAAAAAATATGCATTTATTGGGGCGCCTGGGTGGCCCAGTCATTAAGCAAGCCCCTCATCTCATCTCGCATCTCGCATCTCAGACTCCCTGCTCAGCAGGAAGCCTGCTTCTCCCTCTCCCACTACCCCTGCTTGTTCGCTCTTATGCTGTGTCTCTCTCTGTCAAATAAATAAAATCTTTAAAAATATATATGTATAGATATTTTAAAGATTTTATTTAATCATAAAATATCTCTTGAGATACTACTTTTATACTGCTATGTTTAATTCGTATTCACGACTATAAGGGTTTTATGTTTTATCTGTATCTCCTTTATATTGTATTTTTTAAGATTTTATTTATCTATTTGACAGAGAGAGATCACAAGTAGGCAGAGAGGCAGGCAGAGAGAGACGGGCAAGCAGGCTCCCTGCTGAGCAGAGAGCCCGATGCGAGGCTCCATTCCAGGACCCTGGGATCAGGACCTGAGCCTAAGGCAGAGGCTTAACCCACTGAGCCACCCAGGCGCCCCTATGTTGTATGTTTTATCTGTATCTCCTTTCTTCCACATCATGAATTTTGCTTCTCAAGGACATAAGAGTTAATAGAATTAGAATATCCCATAATAATTCCTTTGTTTTATCCCAGATGCCCATGCAACAGTCTCAGAGGAACAATGCTAATAAAGTTGACATCACTAATACTAATATTACTAATAATACGTCCAACAATTATGATTACTGGAAGCAGTTACAAAAAATTTTTTGGCATATGTAGTATCCCTATTTTTTATGCTTAACTTTACAGTTGTAGGAGGATATAGCTGTTACATACTTTTTAACCTGTATTCAGTTCTATGTGTAATTATATATTTAATGCTATCAGTCTTTATATAGCTATGTCGGAGTCATTTCTGTAGTGTGAAGCTTACTCTAGTAGATTCCTGAAGAAGCACTCTACGGGAACAACATTCCTTGAGTTCTCCTATACCCTTAACACTTTGTGCCCTTTGTACCTGAAGATAGGTTTTGATCAATGTATATCTGTGACTGGTATTTTCTTGAGTGTCTAAATACGCTACTTGATTTTCTCCTGCTGTTAAGCACTGGTGTCAAAATGTCAAAATGTCTGACTGTAGTGTAATTTTCTTTTCCTTTTGGGCTGGATCCCCAAATAAGTTTTTATTTAAAATCCGTTGTGTTTAAAATGTAGCTTTAGGGGTTCCTGGGTGGCTTTCTTGGTTGGGCGGCCGCCTGCAGCTTGGATCATGATCTGACAGTCCTAGGATCAGGCCCCACAGTCAGGCTCCCTGCTTAGTGGGGAGTCTGCTTCTCCCACATCCCTCTCCTCCTCCCTCCGCTTGTGCTCTCTCTCTGCCAAATAAGTAAGTAAAAAAATTTTTTAATGTAGCTTTTTTTAAAAATTGTATTTATTTATTTGACAGACAGAGATCACAAGTAGGCAGAGGCAGGCAGACAGAGGAACGGAAGCGGGCTACCTGCTGAGCAAAGAGCCTGATGCGGGGCTCAATCCCAAGACCCTGAGATCATGACCAGACGCTTAACCCACTGAGCCACCCAGGTACCCCTTTAATGTACCTTTAAATATTTATTTCAGGAATTTTCTTAAGTTAGTTTTTAGTATTTGTTATTTTATCTACTTTTCTTCGTTAAGGACTTCTGTTATTCATATAATCTTTGGTTGTTTTCAACATTTGTCACTTTTTTCAAATACTCTTTCATCTCTTTCTCTTTTTACTCAAAAAAAAAAAAGTAAGTATTTTTCTTAAGGCATCTTTTTTTCCTGTTTTTCCTTCTTATACTCCTAGTTTGGCCTTCATCTAAAATGATTTTCTCCTTTTATTTCTAATTCTTTCTTGAATTCTGTCATCTCATTTTCTAATTTTGATTTATGCTCTTCTTTTATTTCTTACTTTTTAAATGCTTCTTTAGATCATTTTGAAATAGCAGATTAAAGTCTATGTGTTTTATGGACATCTCTTTCTGGCATGCTCTCATTGACCGTAGGGATGTTATTGTGCTCCTTATTCTGTTTTTTAAATTATTATTATTTTTATTAACATATAATATATTATTTGCCCTAGGGGTACAAGTCTGTGAATCATCAGGTTTACACATTTCACAGCACTCACCATATCACATACCCTTCCCAATGTCCATAACCCAACCACCCTATCCCTACCTCCCCACCCCTAGCAACCCTCAGTTTGTTTTGTGAGATTAAGAGTCTCTCATGGTTTGTCTCCCTCCCAATCCCATCTTATTTCATTTTTTTCCATCCCTACCCCCCACAACCCTCCACCCTGCCTCTCAATACTTTCATGTTGCTTATTTCTTTTTTCTTTTCTTTTTTAAAAGACTTTATTTATTTATTGGTTAGAGAGAGAGGGAGAGAAAGAGCACAAGGAGAGGGAGTGGCAGAGGGAAAAGCAGACTTCCCACTGAGCAGGGAGCCCGATGTGGGACTCAATCCCAGGACCCTGGAATCATGACCTGAGCCAAAGACAGATGCTTAACCGTCAGAGCCACCCAGGCATCCCCATGATGCTTATTTTCAAATGAGATTAGCTTTCCTTGACTTTAAGAAGGAGGCCTGGTTCATATAACTTTCATAAGATATTAACAAAATATGAGGGCTTGTGTCCTTAAATTTTCTGGTTTCCTTGCCCTCTCCCACTTGTATCTGGACCATCTCTTTCCATGGTCTCTGTCATCCATATCCTTCTCAAGTGCGATTCCAGGAACCACCATTTTGCTACAGTGTGGGGCTCTGGCCTGGAAGGGAACTCTGGGTGATCATTTTCAAAAGTTCATAGACTCTAACCCCTTTAGATGCTGTTGTGCACTTGGCATTCACACCCTATGGTTATAGGTAAAATCCTGCCACTTTTAGCTGCTATTTCGTAGTTGGCCTGCTGTGCTTTCAATGAATTCCTGAAGGTAATTTTGCTATTTTCTGTTCTCCTATCTGGCAGATGTCCTATGGCTTATCTGTGCTTCCCCTTGCACAGATGCGGATACTAGGCAGATCTTGTGGTTGCTGGTGATTTGCCCCCACCCACTTATGTTTGGGGTTTTATAGAGATGATACTCTGTCACCAAGTTTGGTTATAAATGCAGTCTGTAGCTTCTGAGTTCTACTATCAACTTGCTCATTTTTTTGTTTAGGGATTTGGTTTCTACTACCACTCTATCTGCCTATAGCATTCTCAAGAAATGTAATTTTAAGCTGAAAATAAACCAGCCAAATCTCTCTTTGAATCAACTCTATGGTTATTCTATTGTAAATGATAAGATGATGTATGCCAAGATGATCAAATTTTATTTTTATGAGAGTGAAAGAAAATGCACGTCTGCTTTCTTCTAAAGCACACTTCTGTGTCTCTTTTCTTGGAGCCCTATCAAAAATGACATCATGGAATGGAATATATTGTTCCTAATTTAACACTTTTGGGGTGATTAGATCATATACATGTAAATGTTAGAGAAGCGTTGAGTTCTTTGTAAATCGTTGTGTTAAAATATATGTTTCCGTTAGTGCATTAATATTGTAAGTGAAGTTGTGTTTCTGACTTCATACATAAGTGTCAATGAATAGACACATTTGCCTACTGATTAAGTATAAACAGCTTCCTACATTGATGGCTGAACAGACCAGGGCTTTAGAAAATTATTACTTAAACCCTTACCTGGCAGTCTGCTCAACTTTCCATGTGATTTATATGGTGACTGATTTACCAATGGCTTCAAAATGATCTTCACTCCCTTGGCTGCCTGGCTGGCTCATTTGGTAGAAAGTGCTACTCTTGATCTTGGGGTTGTGAGTTCAAGCCCCATGTTGGGAGTATGCTTAAAAATAAATAATTTCAGGGCGCCTGGGTGGCTCAGTGGGTTAAAGCCTCTGCCTTTGACTCAGGTCATGATCCCAGGGTCCTGGGATCAAGCCCCACATCGGGCTCTCTGCTCAGCAGGGAGTCTGCTTCCTCCTCTCTCTCTGCCTACCTCTCTGCCTACTTGTCTTGTGATCTCTGTCTGTTAAATAAATAAATAAAATCTTTTTTAAAAATAAATAAATAAATAAATAAATTCTAAAATAAATAAAACAATATTCACTTAGAGCTAGAGCTTAAGATAATTTAAGATTCCTTGACTAGATCATTCAAGTACAGCCTCATAAGACCATAGCAGATTACCCCTCTCATAATTTTTTTGAAGAGATATTAGTTAGTAGAATTTATTTTCATTTAGAATTTATTGCTGTAAATCAAAGTATAAAATGTCTTAGAAAAATTATTTCAATGCCATCACAGATTGATGGATGGATAGAAAAGAGGATAAATGTTTATATGCATTATAAAGTGAGTACAGAAAAAAGTTAATGATAGAATCTAAATGTTGGGTATAGATATGTTTACTGTAAAATTCCTTCAACTTTGCTGTATGCTTGAAAATGTTTATAATAAAGTATTAGAGACAATATCATAAACGTTAAACCTCTATGAAAGTGAAGTAGAAGACGCCTTAGATTTCATTCTAGAATTTCCTTATTTAAAACCAAACAAAGGGATGCCTGGGTGGCTTAGTCAGTTAAGTGTCTGCCTTCAGTTCAGGTCATAATCCCAAGATCCCGGGATCGAGTCCCACATCAGGCTCCTTGCTCAGTGGAGAGCTGCTTCTCCCTCTTCCTGCCACTCCCCCTGCTTGTGTTCTATCTCTCTGACAAATAGATAAATAAAATTTAAAAATAAAAATAAAAATACATAAAACCAAACAAAGTTTGTAAGAGCTAGAAGAATTATACTTCAAAAGTTTCTTGTGTGTATTTAAGCACATTTTTGTAACTTGTATAAAGAAAGAATTTCTTTAGAACAGGTTGATTCTTTTTGGAAGCACTCTATCCAAAATGGCTTCAGGAAGGAGGTTTCCTTGATACAGGCTTAAAATAAAAATCAATTTAAAAAAATTTTTTTGAACTGGGTGCCAGAAGATGCTGTTATAGGCAATTCCTTCCCCATATACTCATGCCCATGATAGGGTTTTGTTTTTCAGCTGTGACAGAAGGGTCATAAATGTTTGGCACATAGGTTCAAGAAGATTGTAAAGTAATGATGGTATCTTTGCTACCTGCCCATAGCATCGTTTTGGACCCTCAGGATTAGAGAAGTAAAGGTCAGAAAGCAGACCTCCTACAACTCTGGGCATCAGTCAAGCTGCTGTGGGGCTTACATGTCCCAATGTGCAGATAGTGAAGTTGGAGGCCATTTTGCCAGCTAGCATGGAAGTCAGGTCAGCTGTGGCATGTTGAGAGCTGGCGATTAGAGGAATATCCAAAAGCAGCATCCTTGGCCTGGACATCATTTTTCTCAGACTGTGAGCCTTCTGCAAAGACCATGGTGGGGTTCATTCAACTAGATTCCTGAGCAGTGATGAGGACGTCTGTATGGAAGAGAAGAAGGTGGTGGACCCACAGGAGACTGCCATGCCAGTCTGAGTAGTAGACATAGATGAGTCTCTGTTTGGTGGCTGATGGAAACAAATGAGGGATGCTTTGAGTACGTTTATTGTTTGAGAATAAGTGGCCTAAAAAGGAGAGCCTGAGATGGAAATTCTTTTTTTTTTTTTAAAGATTTTATTTATTTATTTGACAGACAGAGATCACAAGTAGGCAGAGAGGCAGGCAGAGAGAGAGAAAGGAGGAAGCAGGCTCCCTGCTGAGCAGAGAGCCCGATGCGAGGCTCGATCCCAGGACGCTGGGATCATGACCTGAGCCGAAGGCAGAGGCTTTAACCCACTGAGCCACCCAGGCGCCCCTGAGATGGAAATTCTTATTCAAGTGATTCATTTGAGAACTGTTGTCAAAAGAAGGGCATGAGGAAAGCAAGATGGGGCAAGGGGATGAATGGATAAAGAAGATGTGGTATATATACACAATGGAATACTATGTAGCCATCAAAAGAAATGAAATCTTGCCATTTACAACAGCATGGATGAAACTAGAGGGTATCATGCTTAGTGAAATAATCAATCGGATTTATCAATCGGATAAAGACAACTATCATATGATCTCCCTGATATGAGGAAGTGGAGATGCAACGTGGAGGGTTGGGGGGGTAGGAGAAGAATAAATGAAACAAGATGGGAGTGGGAGGGAGACGAACCATAAGTGGCTCTTAATCTCACAAAACAAACTGAGGGTTGCTGGGGGGAGGGGGGTTGGGAAAGGGGGGTGGAGTGGTGGACATTGGGGAGGGTATGTGCTATGGTGAGTGCTGTGAAGTGTGTAAAGCTGGCGATTCACAGACCTGTACCTCTGGGGATAAAAATACATTATATGTTTATAAAAAAATAAAAAATTTAAAAAAAAAATGGGGCAAGGGGAAGACACCTACCCAAAAATGAAGTCTTAGGTGGAGGTTAGCTTCAATCAGACCTCACAGAAAAGCTCTGGAGGGTAGATTGCATCTCACAATTGGTCCCTGAGGCAAAAGGAGTTGTTCTTCCATAATTTTGTATCAGCCAGTTACTGTCTGACGTTTGGCCCAGCAGTAGAGGTTTGGAATAGCCTTCCAAATGAAGAGGCTCCTGAGGGCAATTCTTTGGAGAAAAAGGAAGCTGTGTCTTATTAAAATCCAAACTAGGGTAGTGGGTGCTTGGCCTGTAAAAGGGAGCTGTGTGGAGCTTCATTACTTCTGCTGTGTTCCTCTTTCACAAGTGGGGGTCTCTGAGTCATCATAATCTAGGTAATAAATGTGAAGTTACTCTCATTTTATAGTCTCCGGCTCGTGATGCCAGCCATACTAATCAAATATATCTTAGATTAGCTTCAAGCTTGTAGACCACAAACTGTTAATGTGCTTTGGCTTTAGGGACTATACCTGATTATAGCATTGCAAGCTCTATACTCATGACTGGATGATTTTTAAAATATGAAAGGAGTTAATAACAGTGTAAACAGAAAATCTGAAGCAGGGTTAGCTCTCAGGGAATTCAGTCCTATTTCTACCACTCCTGTGGCTTCCGTTAAGTCTTTAAACCTCTCTGGGTTCTTGTTAGATAAGGGATAATTGACATTTGCTACAACCTTAATATTGTGCTTTCTCTATTTATAAGGTGATAGGGAGCCATGGAAAGTCCTCCAACCGAGGCCATTTGGTTTTAAGTATCTTTAAGAAAGGCGGACCCAGTAACACTGGGTGTACTGCCTGGAAGAGTGAAAAGCAGAGTGACAGACTAAAAGGCTGATACAGTTATCAGCCTTGAGGTAGTAAGGCCTTCTCTGCTTCCTCCCCAAACCAAACTAGATTAGAGTCCCCTGCAGAAGTCTCTCAAAGCATCTTGCAATTACGTGTTCAGTGTTCACTTTATCCACTAAACATTGCTTTGCATAGGGGCAGGAACCATGCCTGTCTTATTCCTCATTGCATATCCAGAGGTTGACACCACTGTGGCCAGCAAATATTGGCTGAAGATATAAGGAGTTTGAAAAAATAGAGGAATGTAGTTTAATTCAGTAGATACTGGTCAAGAATAAATGTCAAGTATTGGTATCTGATGAAGGAGAAGAGTCACAGGTAACTTTAAAGCTTTGAGCCTGAGAGGGCATTAATAAAGAAGTTAGAAGGGTAAGTTTGTGAATTTTCTGTTTCTGCAGAACAAATAACTTATTGGATTAAAATAATGCACAAGATTATTATTGGGTGAGGAGTCTGAGCACAGTTTAACTAGGTCCTCTGCTTTGGGTCCCACAGGTTGCAATGAAAGAGTCAGCCAAAACTGATGTTCTCCTCTGGAGCTTGGGTCCTCTTCCAACCTTGTTCAAATTGTTGGTTGAATTCAATTCCTTGTGATGATAGGACCACTCAGCAACTAGAGGCTGTCTTCTTCCTAAGTAGTTCACAACATGGTCATTTGTTTTTTCAAGGCCAGTAGAAGAGGGTCATTCTTCCTTCAGTTCTCTTCTTTCATGGAAGGGATACACCCTGTTTTAAAGGTCTCACCTGATTAGGCCAGGAGCTAGGATAATTTCTTTTTTTATTAACCCAAAGTCAATTGATTGGGGACCTTAACTATATCTGCTCAATTTCTTTGTCTTTGCCATATTGTTGGCTAGAAGCAAATCACAAGCTTTACCCACACGGAATGGGAGATGATGATCTAAAGGTGTAGATACCAGGGGATAGAAATCACAGGGAGCCAATCTAAAATCCTGCAGACCATGGTAAGTCAGCTCACATTTGAGTATTAGTGGGAGACAAGAAGCCAGTGATGGGTGAAAGGTCACTTGGACTTGTGGTTGGACACACTTGGCATTAGGAGAGAAAGTTTATTATATAGAGAGGAAAGCAAAGGGACAAAGACACTGCAGGTTTTTGGGGGAGATGTTTACTATTTAGGAAAGGAAATGGACCTAGAGAAGTAGAGAAGGATCAACAAAATAGAGGAGAGAGACTCATAATGAACTCTCACATAAGCAGGAGGGAATTTCAAGAGCTGGGGATTAATAGAGTTGAAGATCACAGCCCTGGAGGGGAACACTGGTAAAGCCATTCATTTGTGCAGTGACCTTAGAGAAAACTGGTGTGATGCTGTGGTGGTGGGCAGAGCCAAGGCTGCAGGGAATTAAGGAAGCAGGGGCTGGTGAAGCAGGGGAAGAGGAGTGTTGGGTGGAGATCTCTGAGATGTCCCACATCTGTCAGGGACTGGGCTGGGCCAGGAGTCACTGCTTCTGCAAGAGAATGAGCTTCCACCGGAGCCTGTTTAGTCTAGCTCTGCCTACACTGACCTCTGTTAACTTTCATTCTGGAGTGTGAGCTAACAGCACAGTTTGCGTTTAGGCTGGTTGAGGGGCTCTCCTGGGCAAGACAAATGAGACTTTTAGGAGAAAACATGAGTAATCTACCGACTTGGGGAAATCTGAGGTAGGGAGCCTTTCTGCTCTCTGAATAATTAAAAATAGACTCTTCCATCTAGTTCTGTGAGTTGAATTTTTAATGATGAGCAAAAATCCCTTGCTTGGTTTCTTTTTGGCCAGGCCTCATTCCTTTCAAGTCAGGAGCCCAGTTGCCCTAGCTGTTTTGCAGAAATCAAGTAGAATTCTGAGGAAATGAAATAATAGGAAGCATTAAACAATTTTTGGACCCAAGATAGATATTCTGAGGCTCTTGAAATAAGCAGTATTGAAGAGGTGTCTCATTAATCAAATGCAGTGTTGCCATATAAAAGCTAAATTTAATTCCAGTGTAGGAAATCCATAAATGAGGCAGTTTCTCTTCATGGAGTCTCAGGATTATGTTCCATTCTGTCTCCTTTCATTCAAAAGATCAACCTGAAATAATTTTGTTTTTATTATGAGAGGTGTGTAGCTAACAAAGACCAACACAGTGTCATTTGATTATATCAATATGGCAATATTGTTGGACTTTCTTGTATCTCACCGTCTTACTTCCATCACCAAGCAATTCACATAAGTGTTTTCATCTTTTTTTTTTTCTTTATCATTTGTTCCATGTTAAAAATTCTTGGATATAAATACTATTCACAGAAAAATAGGATTAAAACCTACAGCCCTAAGAGTTTATAATCATCTCTGCAGCCCACCGTGTTCATCTAACATTTTAAATGGATTTTTCCATCATTCTAAACCAATAGGGTAAGTGCTATACACACTGTTGTAAAGTGTATTTCATGGCTCGCTGGGTTTTTCTGTCTTTAACTTTACAATATATGTAATTTGATTAAAAATTTTGGCTGGTCGGGATAAGAAGAAATAGAGGGAAATTGCTCTTAACGGAATCTCCAGTGTGCCTGGGATTATAATTGAAGCAGAAATGAACATCTTTCTCCGTAGGAAGTTAAAGAAAGGCTTTGTTCCATTTTTACATTGGAGATCATCTGTTATTGTAACCTAGACACCTAAACCCACTCCAGATTCAAAAAGTGCCATTTATAAACACGCATGCCAAGTTTCGAATGCCCTTTTTAATGTTTGCATATAATTTGAAGCTTGCAATGCCAAAGTAAAATACAGTTTCCATTGTATTGCATTACCCACACTGCATGTGAGCTGCCTGTTTTCTCTGACATTGCCTGAATAGACGAAGCATAGTTTGACTTGGTTCAAAAGAGGAATGTTTCTCGGCTCAACTGAAATGATTGCTAGGTAGAAGGTGCCAACTTCATTTTCCCCCCACAGAAATGTACATTTTTCCCTATTATAAAATGTACTTATAATAGAAATGAGACAGTTCCCCAGAGTGTGGTTATCCAGAGGTAATCTCAACCCAATCTGATTAGAGGCAAGTGGCTCATGCCTCAGAATGCTCCAGGGTATGATTATTTTATGATAACCATACTCTGTATCATGTCTTATTGATTAACTAATAAAGTGTCAGGATTTCTATTTAGAAGAAAAGCTGAGAAACCAGGGGAGGATTCTGGTTCTAGAAGGAAGCGATTCTTTTGAAGGACCCAAACTACCTCTTTTGTGCCAACTTTTTACAATTTCGAGTGGAACATGAAAAGTCATCATGTGCCTATTTTCACATCACTTTGGCGATAAGATCATTCGTTGGTTTAATCTGATGTATTGATTTATATTTAAATGTACCATAAATTGTTGCCTCTCTCTGTTGTGAGATGAGAATGTGTGAGAGCAGAATGACAGTTCTTTAAAGAATGCTGCATTTTGTTCTCCTCATCCAGATGACTTCATTGCACAGGTCCAGGGAAATATAGATAGAACCCGAAAAATATAGCAACCAGCTTGCCTATGGAAGCCATATGCTGGTAATATCAGCTAGCTTTGGAGTGAGAAGAGCATATGACTAGCAGGCAAGTATTTTGCAGCTAGAATAGCTTTTGGACTATCACTAGGAATGCGTCCCATGGCTTAGAAGTCCAACAACCAAGAACCCACAATATCATATCTCTCCCAAAGGCTATGACTACATGTATATGAAAAAGGTGGAATAGGGAATTGAAGCAATTCTCTTACATGATTCAGTTCAACAACCTGTTTTGTCACAGTTACTTTATGTTTTCATTGTAAATATAAGCCCTTATGGCCCTGATCACCAAATTATTGCCTCAGTATTCCATTTTCTCTTACTATGCAGCACAGCTAATATATTCAAATTGAAAAATGTTCCACAAGCAATAGTGTCCACTGTAGTTCTTGGTGACGTATGTTTTTGATGAAATTTCACTCTCTGAGCAGTATCATCTAGTCACTTCTATAATCATTGGTCAAGAGGCACTGGGCATTGGGGTCAGAAGATCTCTTTCACTCTTCAATCCATTTCCTGGCCTATACATTATCGATGCCACTCTAACAAAGATATACATAGGATTATCTTAATTTATTCATTCCTGCTTTAAGTATCCCACTCCTCACAGAGCCGGTGGTATTTTTATCTTCAAAATCCAAATCTGCTAGAATGGAATTTCTAATTTCCCAAAGAACATTTTACCAGAATCTCTATCTTTAAGATTTAGGTTTAGTATTTGTTACAGGAATCATCCAAATTGTTTTCACAAGGACCTTAAAACTAATCAAACTGATTATTTAACACACATCTTCCTATTAATCTGATGCTGTTTCTCACCCTCTTAGAAACAGGATTTTACTGCTCATCTCCTTTTTTCTCCTATGATGGCTTTTTTTCATCAGACCTTTGTTTATGTTGTTTGTTTGTTTGTTTTTGCTGGACAAACACACTCCTTCTAAATTATCTTGCACTGCAAGACATGAAGGCTCTGCCCCCTAAGTTCTCAAAATTAAGGGAATATGGAACTCCCAAAGACTGGTGATGACGTTTGTCCTAGGAAGAGTTGTGCAGGAAGAGCTCCCCCAACTTTTTACCCTGGAGTGAAAAGCCAGCCACTCCATTGGTTCTGATATTCTCAGATGTTAACAGATCCTCCAGGAGGATCAACATTGTTGAGTAATAATTGGTGTCTCCTGTTTTTTCTTCTGTTTGAGCTTACTGTGAAAGGGAAACCTTATTAAAATGGAGTGAGGAGGCCAGAAGGGGGAGCTCTCGTACCCTACCTCTTCTTACCAAATGCAGAACTAACAGGAAGGGCAGCACCCTCCAAGACCCAATGAGTACTACTTTCCTAGCCTGTAGAGGAAAGGTTTTCTCCTTGCCTGGCATCAGCCCATCCAATGAGAAACTGCTACAACTGGGCAGGTGAAAAACCACTACACTTCAAACTCCTAATTTACTCCAATGGACTTTTTGTTTATAAGACCCCCTCCCAGCTCTTCCCTTTCTTCTATAAAAGAGTGTTCCTCTCCTTTGTTCTCTTGAGTTGCCTGTGGCTTTGACAAGGCTTGCATATCCCAAATGACAATTCTTTGTCATTTGGCTGGCAAAATAACTGAGTTTTTTTTTTTAACATTTAACATTTTTAACATTTTATTTATTTATTTGACAGGCAGATCACAAGTAGGCATAGAGGCAGGCAGAGAGAGAGGGGGAAGCAGGCTCCCTGCTGAGTAGAGAGCCCAATGCTGGGCTCGATTCCAGGACCCTGAGATCATGACCTAAGCCAAAGGCAGAGGCTTAACCCACTGAGCCACCCAGGTGCCCCAAAATAACTGAGTTTTATCTTTAAGGTTAACCTAACCAAAGCTGTTCTGTTTTGGTTTGGGTTTTTTGGTTTGTTTGTTTCACAATGACCAGTGGAAATAATTTAGGTATGTGAACACATTTTAAGATGTGTGTCTTAACTCTTACCTTCTGATGTCTGTGTTTCTGGCTGTTCCTTTTGGGTATGTAGTTCAGTAACTCCCACATTTAGTTAGCATAGGCTACATTACATTGCAGTAACACACAACTGTAAAGTTGAAGTGATTTATTTTTTACTCTAGAGGTGAGATTATTGGTCAGCAGGATAGGCTCTGCCCCACATAACCTCACTTTAGGACCGAGGCTACCAGGAACATTCCTGTGCCCTGGGGCAGTGGGAAAGACAGCTCTGGGGAGTCCTGCATGGGTCGAGTGCCCTACCTCGGAAGTGATACACACTGACCAATATGATGCTTGTAGTCCATCCAACAAGGATTGTACCAGAGAGGACAGACAGTACAGAGCTATTATAGGTCTAGAGTAAGAGAGAGCTGGAAACGCTTGGTGACCAGCATGAATGACTATCACATCCCCTCAGGTAAAACACAGAGCAGGGTGCCTGGGCAGCTCAGTCACTTAAGTGACCGACTCTTTTTTTTTTTTTTTTTTTAAAGATTTTATTTATTTATTTGACAGATCACAAGTAGGCAGACAGAGAGAGAAGGGAGGAAGCAGGCTCCCTGCTGAGCAGAGAGCCTGATGCGGGGCTCGATCCCAGGACACTGGGATCATGACCTGAGCCGGAGGCAGAGGCTTTAACCCACTGAGCCACCCAGGCGCCCCAAGTGACCGACTCTTGATTTTCAATTCAGGTCATCAGCTCAGGGTCATGGGATGGAGCCCCAAGTCAGGCTCTGTGGTCAGCAGGGAGTCTGCTTAAGATTCTCTCCCTCCTTCTCCCACTGCCCTACTCCCCATTCTAAGAAAAAAAAAAAATAAATCTTTTAAAAAACAAAACAAGAGAGCTACCTTTTTCCAGATGATGGAGGAGCTCATTAGCTCTTCTTCCCACATTACCTAATAAGTCCTTACCACACCTCAAAACCTCAGATTAAAGGTACTGTCATCAAACTTTAAGGTTTGAGGGTAGATTTATTCATTTTCTATTGCTGCATGAAAAAAATACAGCTAATATAGTAGCTTAAGACAATCTATATTTATTATCTGGTAGTTTCCATGGATCAGAAGTCAGTGTATGGGTTAGCTGGATGTTATGCTCTGGGTCTCATCAGGCTGAAATCAAGGTGTCAGCAGGGGCTCAGTGCCATCCCAGGCTTATGGTCTCACTGGTTGTTGGGTGAATTCAGTTCCTCATGGTTATTGGAGTAAAGTCCCTAGCTTCTTGGTGGCTATTGGTCAGGGACAACTCTCAATTCCTAGCCATCACACTCATGTTCTTTGCCATACTGCATCTTCTAGAAGCAGTTCACAGCACAGTCACAGTTGTCTGCTTTTCCAAGGCCAGTAGGAGAACTCTCCTGGACTTCCTATCTCTCTGATATCTTTTAAGGGCTCTGCTGATTAGGTCAGGCCCACCTAAGATAATCTCTGTTGATTAACTCAAAGTCAACTAATTAGGGGTCTTAATTACATCTACAGATCCCTGTGCCTTATAACATAATGTAATTATAACATAATGTAGTGTATAAATGCCATTATATTTACAGGTTCTCTCACATCAAGTGGTAAGAGGATTATACAGGACAGATATACCACGGGATAGGAACCTTGGGGGCCATCTTAGAATTCTTCCAACATAGAGACATAGAGGGACCATATCTGTGCAATTAGAAGCCAGTCTTGCAAGCTGGTTGTGTTTGGGACCATCTTAATAGCTGGTTTTACAGAAAAATTTGTTGTTTTGTCCAGTGCATCAATATTCAAAACATAAAAGGAAGGAGAGAAGGAAGGAGGAAGCAAACTGATGTGAAATAACACCAAGGTGAGAGGACCATGAAGTGGTGAAGGAGCCACACATGAATCATATCAGCCTCCCAAATGCTAAAAGTTCCAGTTTATTCCCAAGTGTCACACTGTTTTTTTAAATATAGATAAATGTGGCATTCTTAGATGGCCCTTGGTGTATCTTATTGCATCTCCTTTTTTCTTGTTTTGTTTTGTTTTTTTTTTTAAAGATTTTATCTATTTATTTATTTGACAGAGAGAGAGATCACAAGTAGGCAGAGAGGCAGGCAGAGGGAGAGGGGGAAGCAGGCTCCCCTCTGAGCAGAGAGCCTGATGCTGGGCTCAGTTCCAGGACCCTGAGACCATGACCTGAGGTGAAGGCAGAGGCTTAACCCACTGAGCCACCCAGGGACCCCTGTATCTCCTTTATGATACAGCATTTTTTTAAGGTTTCCTTTAAAGAAACTTCCTGCATTATTCTTTCCTAGAGAGAAGCACATTGGTTGCTTTGCTTCTTGCTCAACTGCCTAAGACGGCTCATTATTCTATAATATGTGCAGTATTGCCCAGAAGTAATTTTCCTTTTATTTTTGCCCACAAGGTGGAAAATTAAGGTTGAAATACAACTTTATTTTTGCTTTTCCCAGAAGAGGTGACAGTGTAGTTTTTCCTGCCTGTTTTTTGACAAGCAGTGAAATATTATTTTGGCTACAACTATTGACTCCTTCATTCTATTTTGGCAAAAATTTTAGGTAGAGAGTCTCCTGCCTTTGTTTATGCTCTAGAGGCCCATTCTAGGGCCTTGCAGGATGGAGGGGGGATCCCCTTTCATAGCCTTTGTGACCTGGTTTTTCTGCCTGTTACCGCTCTCACATAGGCCTTCGCATGCTGGTCTTCCTTTTCTAACTGGAGAGGCTCGTTCCCCATCTCCT
Source organism: Martes martes (assembly GCF_963455335.1). Classification (NCBI taxonomy): domain Eukaryota; kingdom Metazoa; phylum Chordata; class Mammalia; order Carnivora; family Mustelidae; genus Martes; species Martes martes. The sequence continues at coordinate 76,297,249 of NC_137892.1, read as the reverse complement.
CATAACATTTCTGCCCAGGAAATACCACTTTTTTGTACTGAAGAAATGAGGAAGCTCTAACAAAGACTTGAATGTTGAGAATTTCAATTTCTCTTTGGTCCTGAGTATGCACATACTAGTAGAAACATTGACCAAGAAAGACTCCATATGTTAAGAAATTTTATCTTGATTTCATTATTCTGTCCCCTATTAGTCCTTTTTAAATTTTTGCAGTGTGGTAAAGTAAAGAATTTTAATAATGAAGAACTACGAGGATTTAGGCCCACTCTTATACATATCTTTTCCTCTAATTACATTTAACATCATTTTGTGACCAATACGAAAGGTGAACTACTTTGATGGGAAAGCATTATTTTTTTTTTTTTCCAGCTAAGGAATGTTTAAAGAGTCTATAAGGTCCTGAAGCTTCTATTCAATATTCATTCAGACCTGGATTTGAATTACTGTTCTGCCACTTCCTGAGTGTAAGTCTTATGCATATTATGTATTTCTCTGAGTCTCCATTTATTATCTGTAAAATAGGTATAATAAGCCCTAGCTTCTTAGGTCATGAATATTCAAAGACTGTAGTCCCATAAAAAATATATTACATCACCACCAAGTTAGGAATCCAAGGGATGGTCAAGTCATTTAATATAAAAAATACATAAATATAACACATTAACTGATTATTAGAGAAAACCCATGTGATATCTCAGCAGATGCAGAAAAGGCATTTGAAAGACTTGGACATTTAATCATGGTAAAAACTCTTAGCCAACTCTTAGGAAATTCCTTAATTTGATAAAGATACTTATCAAAACCTTGAGTAAACATTTTTATTAATGAAATGTTAGAAGCATTCCATTTAAAATCAGCCCAAAGATAATAGTACTCATCTATTACCACTTCTGTATTTAACATTAGACTGCAGTTACTAGTCAACACAGCAAGATATGAAAAAGAAAGAAAAGCATAAGGGTTGAAAAGCAAGAAACGATGATAGTATTTATGGAGGGTGTGACCACTTTGGAGAGAACCCCAAGGAATCTACATACATAATAAGAGAGTTTTTCAGACTGGTTTGGTTATATGATTAATATATTAAAACCAAAATTTTATTTGTATACTTGAGCAACAAACAATTGGAAAACATATTTTAAAAGATTTTCTTTTATAAAGAAACTAGAAATTAACCTAACAAAGGACTTCCCAGGTATGGGAAGGATTATAAAACCTGCTTAAAATCCTTACCCAGCATATATTTCATGGCCAATAACTATAATCACTAAGAATTATGCTCAGACCTTCAACTCCCTTGCATTTTCATTGCATGCTGGCCTGCTTAGCCAAAATCAGAGTCATAGCCAACACTCTCTCCACCCTAGTCCTGCACCTGTGCAACGGAGTGTGACTGGAGTAAAATAACACAAACATGCCAGCTGGTTTCACTTTAAATTTAGGATTGCTAATCTTAACTGGGCCCTACTGCTTCCCTGAAACTGTGCTGTATTTTTTTTTGGGGGGGGTCCATTTCTATTCCCATTCTCCTATACCAGTGTTTTCAAAATGGGTACATGAGCATGGAATCACCCCTTAATCCAGCTGTCCATTCCTAGGTAGACAGAGGAATTAAAAGCAGGTACTCAAACGGAAATTTGTACATCAGTGTTGAGAGCAGCATGATTCCCAATTGCCAAAAGGTAGAAACAACCTAAATGCCCACTGACAGATGAATGGATAAACTGAATGTGGTATTTATGCATAATGGAATGTGATTATACTTTATACTTGATCTTAGCCAAAAGGCCGAGAAGCGATGGAATGTGATTTTACTTCAAAAAGACGTGAAATTCTGGGACACCTGGGTGGCTCAGTCAGTTAAGCATCTGCTCTCGGTTTAGGTCATGATTCCAGGGTCCTGGGATCAAGCCCCACATCAGGGTTCCTGTTCATTGGGGAGTATGCTTCTCTCTCTCTCTCTCTCTCTTTCTCTCTGTCCCTCCCCATCACTTGCTCGATCTCTCTCAAATAAATAAATAATCTCTCTCAAACAAATAAATAAAATCATTTAAAAAATTCAAATAAATAAATAAAATCTTTTTAAAAATTAAAAATAAAAAGAAGTGAAATCTAACACAGGCTGCAGCATGGATAAACCTTGATTACATTATACTAAGTGACATAAGCCAGTCTTCACAAAAGGACAAGTGTTGTATGATTCCACTTAGTGAGGTAACTGGAATAGTCATGTTCATAGAGACAGAAAGTAAAATGGTGGTCACCAGGGGCTGGAGGGAGGGAGGGATGGGGAATTGTTTAACAGATACAAAGTTAGAGTTTAGGAAGGTGAAGGAGGTCCGGAGATGAATAGTAGAGAAAACCTTCTCTACTACAATGTACCACAATGTAAATCTGTTTAATGCCACTGATTGTACACTTGAAAGTGGTTAAAATGGTAAATTTTATATTACCTATATTTTACCACAATTTTAAAAACACATACATATGTGGGGCACCTGGGTTGTGCAGTTGGTTAAGCGTCCCAACTCTTGTTTTGGCTCTGGTCATGATCTCAGGGTCATGAGATTAAGCCCCACATCTGGCTCTGCTCTCACCATTTTGTTGGCTTAGAACTCTCCCTCCTCTTTCTCTGCCCCTCCCTGCCACTCTTTCTCCTCTTCTCTTTCTCTGTCTTTCTCTCTCTCTGGAATACATAAATAAATCTTTTTAAAAAATTAAAATAAAAAAAAACAAACATATGAAGGCTTCTTATGAAATACATGGTTGAAGCAGTCACTTTGCAAATACACCCTTTCCCAAAACTAAAGTGCCTAAGAACCTCTGAGATCCAGGAGTCCCTTTTCACATTTGCTCTTCTCTTCTTTATGAAAAAAGTGTTTTTAATCATGCATCTCATCTATTATGAATATTATTATGGTGCATGGCCCTGGTATGTAAGAAGCTAGATAAAGAAATAATTTGAAGTATTGTTGTACATGTTCAGAAAATGAATGACTCATTGTTGGGAAATATTATTACAGTTCAGTTATATTCCAACTCTGCTTTTAATTAAACTGAACAAGAACTAATTGAGTTGTCAGCAGATAGATCATTAAAAATAATTTTTAATGATTGATATAAAATATTTATACAGATAATCGTTTGTTGAAATATAATTAATATACCATGTTGTGTATTAGTTTCAGGTGTACAACATATTGATTCCACAATTCTATGCATTACCCATTACTCACCACAATAAGTGTAGTCACCATCTGTCACCACACATTATTACAATATTATTGACTGTATTCTCTATGCTGTGCTTTGCATCTCTGTGACTTATTTATTTTATAAATGGAAGTTTATACCTCTTAATCCCCTTTATTTATTTTGCCCATCCCCCCCACCCATTTTCCCCCTAGCAACCACCAGTTTCCTCTCTGTATTTAAGAATGTTTCTGTTAGGGCACCTGGGTGGCTCAGTGGGTTAAAGCCTCTGCCTTCGGCTCAGGTCATGATCCCAGGGTCCTGGGATGGAGCCCCACATCGGGCTCTCTGCTCGGCGGGGAGCCTGCTTCCCCCTCTCTCTCTCTCTGCCTGCCTCTCTGTCTACTTGTGATCTCTATCAAATAAATAAAATCTCTAAAAAAAAAAAAAAGAATGTTTTTGTTTCTTTGTTTGTTGTTCTTATTTCAGATTTCCACATTTAAGTGAAATCATATGGTATTTGTCTTTCTCTGTCTGACTTATTTTACCTATCATTATGCCCTCTAGGTCCATCCATGTTGTTGCAAATGACAAGACCTCATTCTTTCTGATGTGTAATATTCCATTGTGTATATCTATCGATGGACACTTGGTTGTTTCCATACATTGGCTGGCTGTTTTAAATAATGCTGTAATAAGCAGAGAGATATATGTCTCTTCATGCATATTAGTGTTTTTGTTTTCTTCAGAGAAATACCCAGACGTGTAATTACTGGATCATATGGCATTTATATTTTTAATTTTGTAAGGAACCTCCATACTGTTTTGCATAGTGGCTACACCAATTTGCATTCCCACCAATAGTGTACAAGGGTTTCCCTTTTCTTCACAATTTCTCCAACAGTTGTTATTTCTTGTCTTTTTTTATTTTAGCCATTCTGACTGGTGTGAGGTGGTAACTGATTTTGGTTTTGATTTGCATTTCCCTGATGATTAGTGATGTTGGGCATCTTTTTGTGTTTGTTGGTCATCTGCATGTCTTTCTTGGGAAAATGCCTGTTCAGGTCCTCTGACCATTTTTTTAATTGGATCATAGATCTTAATATGTTTTGGATATCAACCCCTTCTTGGATATATCATTTGCACATATCTCCTCCCACTCAGTATGTTGTCTTTTTGTTTTGCTAATGGTTTCCTTCACTGCGCAAAAGCTTTTTAGTTTGGTATAGTCCCCAACAGTTTATTCTCAGTTATTCTTATATGAATCTTATGTAAGAACTCTTTGCCTTTGCTTAAACAGAACTGAAAACTAATTTTTGATAATAGATATACAATATTTATAAAAATAATTTTCAGTAATAATCTTTGTGATTTTGATAAGTAACTCACGAGTTTCAATAATTTCATAACTTTGCTTTAACAAAACTCCTCTTCCCAACTAGCTATAAGTGAATTTATATCTTATGCAATGATAAATTTATGGTGAAACATTTTAGATGTCACTTTAAAATGTATGAGGAGATAACATCTTTCAAAATTATTTTAGGAGGTATGCAAAGAAAAAATTTGGTGACTACTAAGTTAGTTGACTACTTGATATTTTTTCCTTTCTGTACAAAATGCCAGCTTTTCCCAGATTCTATCAGCCAATGACTCTGCTTTCTCTTATACTGAGAAAATTGAAGCAATCAAAAGAGAATATCCACAAACCACTCCTTCATGCACACACCTGCTAGCTTCTGCACCCACACCTCATCCCACCTGTTCCTATAGATGAACCCCCCCAAGCGATTAACTGAAGCTAAGCCCTCTCTTTGTACCCCAGGTCCCACCCCTTTTTGTCTCTTCCAGGGCATTGCTGTAGCCATTGGCCTGTCTATTGCATCCCATTGTTTCTCCTTACTACGGAATCATTCCTGTTAGTAAACAGAGAATCATTCCTGTTAGTAAACAGATACGCTCCTATTTCCTCTCATCTTAAATACAAAACAAAACCTGTCTTGATTCACATTCCCTTCTAGTGAGCACCCACTTAACCTCAAGCCCTTTATATATAATTTTGTAATTTACAGCAAAATTCCTTGAAAGAGTTATCTATTCTCAATTCGTTTCTCTCATCGTTCACTCTTAGATAGACCTGCTTTGGTGAGGCCCCACCCATTCCCACTGCTCTTTGTCAGTGCCACCAGTGGCCTTTGCTTTGCTACATCCAGTGGTCAGCTCTCAGGCCTCATCTTTGGTGTTTTGTTTTTTAAGATTTTTTATTTATTTATTTGACCGAGATCACAAGTTGGCAGAGAGGCAGGGGGGAAGCAGGCTCCCTACTGAGCAGAGAGCCCAATGCAGGGCTTGATCCCAGGACCCTGTGACATGACCTGAGCCGAGGGCAGAGGCTTAACCTATTGAGCCACCCAGGCACCCCTCTCAGGCCTCATCTTACTAGACCTGTCAGTTGCTTTCTAGTCATTCCTCAGTCCCCTTTGCGGATTCCTCATCTTTTCAGCTTCTAGGATCTCTTCTCTTTTCTGTCTATGCAATCCCTAGTCATCTTATTCAATCTCTTGTCTTCAAATACCATCTTATCTGCTTGTTCCAAGTATCTTCTCTTTCCCTCCAGATCTCTTCTCCATTTCTCCATCCTGGTCTCTGCCTCAGGTGGTTGACTTGTCTGCACTTTATTGACATGCCACAATAAACTATTGTGCCTTCTCACTTCTAGTTGGTTGTGACCAATAGCAAGCTGTGGCAGCCTAGTCAGGGGAGAAAGAAGACTAATGTTTGGATATTTATTTCTGCAGCCTCTTCTTTGTGAGGACTCTTAACCAAGGTAACTCCTCCCAAGGTCCCCTTCTCCACCCAACTTTCTGTTTTCAAGTTCTTATAACACCTACCTCTCCTGTTCTTTTATTTGGAACTTTTAGGGTGTTCAGCAATTCCTTGTATTTCTTTACACACTCACCTCTAATAGTCCCTTTGTAAATAACCCTCCTAACATATTCCTGATTTGAGTGTGCCATTGTTTTCTGTTGAGACCCTGACTGGTGAGATCTGTTCTGGTACAGATGACTTCCATATTTATAACTTTATTTGGAGTCTTCCTTCTGAACTCCAGTCTTCTGTATCTAGCAGGCAAAAGAGCACCTCCTCCGAGCCATCTAACAGAAATCTCAAATTTGCCATGTCTAGTATTGAGCTCTTGACATTCTTCCTCCAACCTATTCTTCTACCACTCTTCCCCATCATGGTAAATATGTCTGATGCTCAGACATATCTCTCAAGCTGATTGGTCCTGGCCTCCTCTCCCACCTCCATCTGCTCTGTCAACAAGTTCTCTTGGTGCTACCTTTCACTGGCCACTTCTCACCACCCCACTGCCACTACTCTGATCCAAGGCACCATCACATATCATCTGGATTATTGTAGGAGCCTCATGGATGGCCTCCCTGCTTTCTCCATGCTTCATCAGTTCCAACATAGCAGCCAAGGCACTCTTGTTACACACAGTCAGATCACGTCCCTCCTCTGCTTATCAGCCCAGCCTCACCCTGATCTACGTGAATGGGTCTCTGTCACCTTTCTGACCTCATTTATAATTCCTGCCTTTTCTCCACTCCAGCCGTTGTGGACTCCTCAGAGTTCTTTGAACAGACTGGATAAACCAGACTAAACTTGTGGTCCCTCTGCTTGAGATGCTCTTCCCCTAGATAGTCACATAGCTGGTTTCCCCACTATCTTCTGAACTTTTATATATTTATTGCTTATTTATTATTTTACTTTTACTTATTCTTTTACTTATTTATTTTGTTTGTTGTCTTCTCCCAATCAGAATATATGTTTTATGAGGGCAGGGATTTTTGCCCTTTGTAGTAATGTCCAGCATAAAGCAGTTGAATTTTCAATGAAATGAAAACATTTTTAAAAGACCTAAATAAGCCTCTGCCTTCAGCTCAGGTCATGATCTCAGTGTCCTGGGATCAAGCCCTGCATCAGGCTCTCTGCTCAGCGGGGAGCCTGCTTCTCCCTCTCTCTGTCTCTGCCTGCCTCTCTGCCTACTTGTGATCTCTCTCTGTCAAATAAATAAATAAAATCTTTAAAAAAAAAAAAAGACCTAAATAAATGGAGATATACAGTTTTATTGGATAGGAAAACTCAATATTAGAAAGATGTCAGTTCTCCTCAAATTGAAAAATTCACTGCAATTCCAATAAAAATCCCAGTGGAATTTTTCAAAGAACTTGACAATTCTAAACATGTATTAATGAGCACAGCCTAGGAATAGCTAAGCACTCTTAAAGATTAAAGTGGGGAATCTGCTCTTCCAGATAACAACACTTTTTCCTCAACTTATAGTAATTCAGACAAGGTAGTATTGATTCAGGACTAAACAAATTGGTAATAGAACAAAATAGAAAACCCTAAAACAGACATATGCTTATGGCAACTTAATATACTACCGAGGCAGCTCTGCAGTCATTGGAGGAAGGAAGGATAATTCAGTAAATTGTCCTGGAACAGTTGAAGGGTAATTCAATAAATTGTCCTGGAAAAAAAATGTACATGGGTCCCTACCTCACACCATACACAAAATTAATCCCAGATAAATTATGCTTAGATGTGTAGGACAAAACTTCAACATTTTTAGCAGAAAATAGATCATATCTTTATGACTTTGAGGTAGAGGACCTGCTAAAAAAGACCAAAAAATTGCTAGACATGAAGAAAATACTGAAGTATTTTTGCATACATAAAAATCTGGGTACATAAAAGTGAAGAACATTTGTTTATTAAGAGACACTGTAAAGCAAATGATTATTATCCAGAATATATAAAGAGCTCTTAGAAATCAATTAGAAAAATACAAATGTTCCAAAATGAAAATGAATGAAGCCTTGAACAAGCTTTCACAGCAAAAACACAAATGACCAATATTCATGATAATATCTCTTTGGTAATCAGAAAAATTCAGATTTGCATTAGAAGTCACAGGATTTTTGTTTTAATTAAGAAGTGTTATAATAGGAAATGTGAGTAGGGATATGGAGCAAATGCAATACACACTGCTGGTGGAAATATCACTTGGTACCCCCATGGGGAAAATAGCGGGGTTTGGCCTCTAAATGTGAACATTCACTTGGGTACCAGGAGACCTGTATAGGAATGTTTGTAACAGCACTGTTTACAATAACAAAAATCAAACAACTCCCCTCAAAGAATTAAGATGCTAGAAACAACCCAGATGTCCATCAACTGTGTGAATAAATTGTAGTATAATCATAATATAACATTTTAGAATAGTGGAAATGAATGAAACCCAGCTACACTGGCTTTCTTTCCAGTCCTATTGGCCCGTGTTGCTACTCTCCTGTCAGCTTATGCAGCTCAGCTCAAGATAGAAGAGCCAGTTCTTCAAGTAACAGCATGGACTTTCAGTGTGAGCCCCTTTTCTGTCTCCTTAAACTCAGCTTCTGACTCATTTTGCCCAGCTTCACACTCCCTGGACCTCACCCCTAAACCAGGCCCAGTGTGTGTGTGTGTGTGTGTGTGTGTGTGTGTGCGCGCGTGCATGGTTAAGAGAAGATTTGTGAACAGATTAGGATTCTGACAGGAAGAAGAAGGAGGGCGTGGACCTTGGGTAGGCAGCCATTGTCCACTGCAGATCTTCCTGGACTTACAGTGGGGTTACATCCTGATAATCCCTTCAGAAGCTGAAAATACCCTAAGTTGAAAATGCGTTTAATACACCTAAACAAACATTATAGCTTAACCTACTTTAAACATACTCAGAACACTTCCGTTAGGCAGTTGTTGGGCAAAATCATCTAACATGAAGCCTATTTTATAATGAAGTGTTGAGTATCTCGTGCAGCAGATGAAATACATACTGCAAGTGAAAAACAGAATGCTTGTATGGGTACAGAACGGTTGTCAGTTGTATTGTTGTTCTCCCCCATGATCGCGTGGTTGCCTGGGACCGGCTGCTCACGGCAGCTGCCCAGCATTAGGATTAGGAGAGAGAATGGTAGTGCATATTGCTGGCCTGGGAAAAGATGAAAATTAAATATTCAAAGTGCAGTTTCTACTAAATGTGTATAGCTTTCAGACCATCGTAAGGTTGAAAACTTGCGTCTGCCTGTCATAGGTCAGAGACCCTGAAGCATTCGTTGACACCTCTTCCCTCTTGTCTGCTGCAGACTTCCTGAGGGGAGCGCCATGTTATCACCATCCGTGCATTCCCCCAGCACAGCACCTGGCACATCTCAAGGAGTCAAGAAATAATGAACCAAAGATGAGTCTAAGAAAGACCTCACTGGTCAGACCCGACAAAAACAGAAATCAGGTCAAGAGCCTCTTTGCCAGATCAACATGCTTACTGGGAAAGCTGGTAACTGTAGATAAGGAAATGGGGAAGATGACAAATCAAGAAACAGAGGCATTTAGGGCTTTCTTTGGCTAGCAAAAACAAAACGTACTGGTCAGAGGCACCAATTTTCCAGAGCAACAAAGTGTCTAGTTTAGGACACTTGCTTTTTGATGCAAGCATCCTCAAGTCTTTAGCAGTAACTCCACAGTGAGGTGATGTTTTCTGGATCTTGAAAGGAGCACAGCAGAAGCTTTTGTCCTCCAGTTGCCAGGGCGGGGAACGTGGCTTACCGTTCAACTGGAACAGTATTTTTGGCAGCCAGGGCTTTCAGGAGCTTTTCTCAGCCATCCCTTACGCCAGCCAGCCATTTACTGGACGGAACGGGCTGACAGCACAATGCTTGGGTACCAGGCCCCCCGGCTCTGGTTTCCCCAGGTAGCCTGGGGTAATGTTTGGTATCCCTCTAGTGATGACTAATTCACCATCCCAGGGTCTGAGGAGGTGTGGAGGACTCAGACAAACCCCAAATTTTCCTGACTTTTGGTCAAAAGTGCCAAGACCTGGGCATTGTATTCCAGCCCTTCAGAACAATTCTTCTCCTACCTGCCTCCACACTGGGGTCACCTCGAGCAGTAATGTGCTTTGTGCTTTGCACAGGGCTTTTGCTGAGGAACCAGGGGAACAGAATCCAGATGACATTTTGCTCACTAAACCTGGAGAGAGGGTTTGCATCCTGTACCTCTCTGGAGGAGGGAGCTCTTTCTTATTAGAGGCAGCCACTGCTTGCCAAGCCTGGGCTTCGGCTGCCCAGAGGGGCACCTTCACTTAATTGGCACAGAGATAAGTACTGTCTTCCCATCCTGTCCCTAGGAGGCACCCAAAAGCATTGGACAAATTTGTGATTGCTTCCTGCCCTAGCTTTTGCTGGGAATGAGACCATCTGCAGAAGGGCCGTGATCATGGCCTATGTTCCCAGCCCTGCTCCTGAGAGTTTTGAATCTTCCTGATCACTGCCTATCTGTGAGCCTCGTCTGCCCAGCCTGCTGGCTGCCTGTGCTCTGGCTCCTTGCCTGGCTGATTCCTGGCTCACAGCTTAGCTCCGAACTCCCATTTGTGCCCAGGCCCCTGCGTGGTTGCTGACGCCATCCCTGGATGCAGCCGGTCCGGGCTTTCCGTGCTGACTCTGGGCTTCAAAACTTAAAGGCTTAGCACTGACAGTAGCCTCGGAGCCAGACAAGAAGGAATTGTTTTCCACCGAGTAAAGTATTTTCTGTCCAGCCCAGTAGGACATCTTTGAACAGCCAGGCTTGACCCACTGGTGTATGGTACACATACCCCTGTTTACAGATGGCCTCATAGATCCTTCTGTTCCAAGCACACCTCCTATCCCATTCTTCTGGTCCGTGACCACAGAGTTCATTCCACTCTCATCTCTTATCACGTGTATCTCTCTAGATTACAGATGATCTTTCTCAGTATTGTTTTCAGTAATATGCTCAAATTCCCACTAAAATCCTTCACAGCTTGACCCATCGCCCAAGATTCCCCCAACCCGTGCCTCCCCAAGGAGTTACCCCATCACACCACACACACACAAACACCGCGTGCACATGTACATACATGTACATGTGAGTGTGTGGACATGTGCACACATACACACAGACCCACAGAGCCTGCTTTGGATTTAGGGTCCAGAGACTATTTGGCTGCTGAAGCCATATGCAGGATGAGTCAGGAGCCTGCAGAGAAAACCCGTGTTGTTACTGGAAGGACTAGCTGTCCTGTCCTGGAGCTGAGCTGTGTGACTTGCTGGGATAGGAACGCAGGCATAAAGGATCAGAAAGAAAGTCAGGAGTGGGGAGGAATAAAAGATGAGAGAAATTAATCCTATTGGAATCCTGGGAAAAAAGATTGCACTTTGAAAAATTTATTTGGGGAGCACATGGGTGGCTCAGTTGGTTATGTGTCTGACTCTTGATTTTGGCTCAGGTCATGATCTCAGGATCCTGGGACCGAGCCCCATATCAGGCTCCACACTCAGCAGAGTGTCTGCTTGAGGATTATGTCCCTCTCCATCTGCCACCCCACCACTGCTCTCATGCTCTCTCTCTAAAAAAAAAAATAATAATAATAATAATAAGTTTTTTAAAAGAAAGGAAGGAAAGAAGGAAGGGAGTGAGGGAGAAAGGAAGAAAGGGAGGAAGAAAGGTAGGAAGGAGGAAGGAAAGGAGGGAGGGAGGCAGGAAGAAAGGAAGGGAGAAAAATGTACTTGGGAGCAGCACCTGGGTGGCTCAGTTGGTTAAGCATCTGCCTTCCGCTCAGGTCATGATCGCAGGGTCCTGGGATGGAGCCTCACATAGGGCTCCCAGCTCAGCAGGAATCCTGTTTCTCCCTCTCCCCCGCTTGTGTTCTCTCCGTCTCTCAAATGAATAAATAAAATCTTTTTTAAAAAGAGAGAGAAGAAAAGAAAAAGAAAAATGTTTTGGGAGCCATCATGCCTCTGGCTCTTTTGCTCAGCTCCCCCCCTATTTCTGACCAGAAACTATGAAGAATCCAGCTCCCCTTTCCCCCATAATTCATTCTGGCCATCTAGTCATTCTAACACAACTTCTGATCTGATTCCTGTAGTGTAAGTTCCAGGTGCATCAATCACCTCGGCTACAGGAGACTATTTTGTGCTGCACCCCCAGCAGCTGGCCCTCTCCCACAGGGGGTCAGTGCATTCAGGCTCCAGCCCCTGCACCCTGGCTCCCATGAAATGTATTTGAGAGCCTCTGGGGCTGAGATCCCTTCTTGATGTTCCTTTCAGCTCTTCACACCACCTACCGTGATTCAGGGCACATATCATACCATCAGTGTTTGTTAACTGATGGACAGATTAATCATAAGCACACATTCCATCACCTCTTATTGAGTGGTGTTTTTCAAAAAGTGCTGGGAGGATCCTTTGCACCAGAATCTCCTCGGGTGTTTTCTAAAATGCATGTGCTTGGGGCGCCTGGGTGGCTCAGTGGGTTAAGCCTCTGCCTTCGGCTCAGGTCATGGTCTCGGGGTCCTGGGATCGAGCCCCGCGTGGGGGGGAAGGGTCCCTGCTCAGCAGGGAGCCTGCTTCCCCCTCCCTCTCTGCCTGCCTCTCTGCCTACTTGTGATCTCTGTCTGTCAAATAAATAAATAAATAAATATAAAATGCATGTGCTTGAACCCCACCACGCACTGGCTATTTCAGAATTTCTGAGAGTGTAACTGTGGCAGCTGCCTTGTAGTGGATAGATGATGGCCACAAACTGACATTTCTGCCATCAAGAGAGGGGGTCTGTTTCTCCCCTCCTTGAAACTGGCCCATGGCTGCTGTGAATAATGAGCTGAAGCTCTGCCAGTTCCAGGCCCAACCTTGGTCTCTGGAAGGCCTGGACTATGTGGAGGGACCCTAAGACTACATGAAGAGGGGAAAGAGCCTGCTGAGCCAGCTCTCCACTCATCCCCTCCAATTTGCCCAGCATGTGGGTAAAGCTCTTCAGGACCCTCCGGATGAGACCAGACACCAGCTGAAAACCAATGGATGACCCCAGGTGATCACCTAGAGCAGAAGAATCAACCAGCTGATCCTTCCCAGAGTTCCTAACCCACAAAATTATGAAATGGAATAAGTTGGCTGTTGCTTTAAACCTCTGAGTTTTGTGATAACTTGTCACATGGTGATAGAGAATAAGAATATGCAGACGTCATAAATTCTCCAGGTTTTTCTGGTGTATCCTAGAATTTGAGTCATTGTTGTAAAGGGATCTGACATTTAATGAATAAAATTTTATATTAAAGATGAAAAAATGTAATTTACTTCACAATTTGTTATTTATATATCCTAAGGGAAGAATATATAGTAAAATAAAATCTCATAATTTATGTTGAACTCATTTTGTTTACTGAACAGTTCTGATCATAATACAAACAAGAGAGGGCCTCCAGCTCTCCTGAACTTTTCTAGACAATTCAATTGCCTCAGACAGTGTTAATAAACAATGTCATCCCAATGGAATAAAATACGGCTTTGGATTTAAAATGTAGTGAGTCCTGACAACATTTGGTTTGGATTGGACATGTTTCCTTAGTCTTTGCTTCCAGGCCAAAACTAAGAAGATTGGTGGGGGGGAGGGAAAGGAGGTTAGTCTCTTGGGAGTATATTTTAAATCTGAAGGTTGTGGGTTTCTTTCGGGTTTCATAATGAAACCTTGAGACTTGTAAGTCACATGACCAACCACTGCTTTAGCCAGAGTTTTGGATGAAAACCACAGGACCCTACAAACCCCACTGGGATTAGTGATTTTTGTTTTGGTTTCTCAACAAAGCAATTTGGACAAATCTGAGAAATTTTTACAGACTCAGCAGAGATCGGTGTGAAACTCTGCGTCTTCCTTGGATGCTTCAGCTGAGCTTCGGTGGGTTTGGACGGGTCCAGTGCTTAAAAATGGAACTCTAAAAGCATAAAACCACACAAGCCAAAAATATTTTCCAAAATGAGTTTAACTAAACTGAAGCTGCTGGGATTTGTGCCCTCTCTTTGCCGACAAGTAAATGTGCCCCTTCCAACTCGATTCCCAACCTGCCTTCCAGCTCATTGGGTCGGCTGCATCACGTGCTGAGCGGAGCTGTCGCTCTAGAACAGAACCCTGGCCTCTTCAGACACTCTTCAGAGGTGGCGGTGTATTTCCCAAGATTCAGTAGTTTGAAGCCTGGCAAGAAATCAACCTCACCACCTATTTTTATTTTGTTCATCTGAAAAACAGAGTGTCCATATGGTGGCATCACTTGAGAATAGCTGACAAATAAATACAGTCATCCTTAAAGCCAGTGGTTCCCAGACAACCAGTCTGGCCCATGGCCGGGCTGCATCAACACTGCTTGAGACCCTGGTGAAAAATACAGATTCCCAGGCAGCTCTCCAAGTCAGAATTTCTGGATGGGAGCCCAGGAATCTTTATTTTTAATGAGCTGTTCAGATGATTGTATACATCCAAGTTTAGGAAACACTTTGGTGTTGAAAAAATATGACACCCCAGCCCTGGCCAAGATGGAGTAACATGAATTGGATTTATCCTACTGCCTGAAACAACTAAAAAACGGCAACAAAATGTATAAAAGAGTGGCTTTCCGACACGGGACGTCAGGCAGTCCGGGATGATGATCACTGAGAGGGCAAAAAATGATTTTCCAGATACCAGGAAGGGAGAGCGGGCAACGCTTGGTGCATGACAATCACGTTTAGGGGATGAGGTTGTTAGCCCGTGATTTTATTGTACTCTATGAAGGATGCTTAGTCACTTCACAGAGGACTCCTCACAGAGTGGGGGCAGGCTGAATAACCTGAGGGCCTTCCTTCCAGTGGAGATATTCAGCAGCACAGGTGCGCATATGCTGATGGAGACTAAGGCCAAGTAAGGAATGGGTTTGCAACATGCTCTTGTTTGTGTTTTAAAAATAGAGGTATTTACATATTACAATATGCAAAACCTTTCTGTCAGAAACCTAAGAGAGTGGTACATTGGTTGTTTCTGAGGCACAAGCCTGACAAGCTGGGCTGAGGTGGGATGGAAACAAGTTTTACTGTATACTTTCTATACTGTTCAAATATCTTTAAAATGATCATGTATTTCACTTCAAATGAAAAATTAAAATAAATGAGTCATCCTAAGGATTTCTTTAAATATTTAACCAGGAGTATCCAGCTGGTTCAGGCCATAGAGCATGTGACTCTTGATCTCAGGGTTGTGAGTTCAAGCCCCATGTTACTGGTAGAGATTACCGAAGAATAAGCAAACTTTAAAAAATAATAATAATAAAATCAATAAATATTTAACCAAATTTTATTTGATTTTCACAAAACACCTCTCCTGTAACTCTTGAGGAAGATATTGACCATGTAAAGCACTTGATATAATACACACCCATTCAGTAATTTATTCTATGTATCATTCACAATTTAGTTTGTCCTTATTCATCTGACGTATAATACAATACTACACACCAAACAGTGACAGCAAATTACATCATTTATTGTGTTTCAACTTAATTTGAAAAACAAGTTGTTGCCATTGCCTTTTCTTTTCCAAAATATGAGTTTAAAGTTATTTAATTGTTTTTGGGGTCTGGCACAGTCCCACACAATGCCCAGTGTTAATTATCTGGTCACATCCAGATTCCTGCGGTTGTTTCTAAAATCTACAAAGTATTCTATTTTAGACTCCCAAGGGTCCGAAGTGTAAGATGTTTGTATAAGGCCTGTGTTTGCTCTATGTGTGGGTACACGTAAGATAAAGAAAAGCTTCAGGCTCAGAATAAATGTTCTTCCCTCAGGCAGGGCCACCGTCCTGAATGGATGTCCACATTCAGGCCTTTGGATTATGGGGAGCCCTTCTTAAGGGGACCCCACACAACGTTTCCTGTTGTGCTTTTTCCACTCTTCTGAAGGGTAGGATATACATGTTTTCATTGTTAAACAAAAGATATGAGCTATGTGAATTACCTAAAATTTTTCTTCTGCAAATTGTAAGGATTTGGGAAATTTAAAGAACTAAAAGGCCCAAAGAAGAGATTTAACCAAAGAACCAAAGTCACAGAAAGTGAATTTGGGAATCTAAGTAACTGAGAAATCAAATCCATTCTTTCTGATATTCCATTGTTTTCTCTGCTCATGGATTCTCACCACAGGACAAGCAAGGTCAGTTCCTTCTCTCTTAAATTCCTTCTCAAAAACAATGGGAAAGGAAGCAAAATATGGGTATGTTTGTGTTTGTTTGCGTCAACATAAACACCAGGAACATACATGAGAATCCCCTATAAGGACAGGGCATGGGGGTGGAGAGGGACTGGAGTACACGGGGACAGACCTCTCAATTTTTAATTGAAATATAGTTGACACACAGTGTTACAGTAGTTGCAGGTGTACAGCATAGTGATTCAATTTCTCTATACCTTATGCTTTGCTCACCACAAGTGTAGCTGCCATCTGTCACCATACAGCATTAGTACAATACCATTGACTACATTCCCTATGCTGTACCTTTCATTCCATGACGTGTTCATTCTGTAACTGAAAGCCTGTGCCTCCAACTCCCTTTGACCCATTTCGCCCATCTCCACTACTCCCTTCCCTGCTGGCAGCCATCAGTTTGTTCCTATACGTATGCGTCTGTTTCTGCTTGTGTGTGTGTGTGTGTGTGTGTGTGTGTGTGTGTGTGTGTGTTTTAGATTCTACGTATAAGTGTAATCAAATGGTATTTGTCTTTGTCTTATTTCAGTTAGTATAATAGCCTCTAGGTCTATCCATGTTGTTGCAGATTGCAAGATCTCACTCAATTTTATGACTGCATGATATTCCATTGTATATATTTCACATCTTCTTTATGCTTTCATCTATAGAGGGACACTTGGGCGCCTTCTGTATCTTAGCTGTTATAAATAATGCTGCAGTAAGCATGGGGGTGTATATATCTCCTTGAATTAATGTTTTCATTTTCTTTGGGTAAATAGCTGGTTGTGGAATTACTGGATCATATAGTATTTCTATTTTTTTCATTTTTTGAGGAACCTCCATACTGTTTTTGACAGTGGCTGCACCAATTTACATTCTCACCAACAGTGCATGAGGGTTCCCTTTTCTCCACATGCTCACAAATACTTGTTATTTGTCTTTTTGATTCTAGCCATTCTGACAGGAATAAGGAGATATCTCATTGTGGTTTTGATTTGCATTTTCCTGATCATGAGTGATGTTGAGCATCTTTTCATGTGTCTACTGGCCATCTTCATCAACATATACATTTTTATAATGTTTTCATCTTGGACCATGTGAATGAATCAGCTATTTTTAAGATTTAAGCTAAAAAATATTTCTTGAAGCTTATCTCTTTCCATAAAACCTTTATATAACATGCCTAAGGCTAGGTTGAATGGACTGAAGTTGCATAAACTGAATAAAAACAACAGGAAACTGGAGCTCAATCTCCCCCTCCCCT
The DNA here is from genome assembly GCF_963455335.1 of Martes martes. Taxonomy (NCBI): domain Eukaryota; kingdom Metazoa; phylum Chordata; class Mammalia; order Carnivora; family Mustelidae; genus Martes; species Martes martes. The sequence goes on along the minus strand of NC_137892.1, from coordinate 76,279,687 downwards.
TTCTTCTGCTTATCATTTTGGGTGAAAAAAGATCTCCAATAATTATCTAAGTGATTGCCTTATGGCTTTTCCATGGCTTAGATCAGATGAGTCTGTAGGTTCCTAGAACATTTTGAAAGATAAAACACAAAATTCTACTTCGTGTAATTCTTCCTTTTGGAGACATTTTGGGCTATTCACTACAGAATCACCTGTGTAGGATAACAGAAGTCAACAAAACAATGAGGATCCTGGAAAGAAAAAGAGATTGTGGGGTGCGTGTGCATGTGCATGCGTGTGTGTGCGTGTGTGTGTATACACACAGTCATGTGCCGGGTGATGGGGAAGATGGCAGAGAAGGCCTGGAGGTATTTCCCAGTGTAAACATTAGAGGTTTAATTTTTGCAAAGCAGCTTTTCTGGTGAAATATTGCTGACTGTGTTTGGAAGTTGATAATATAATTCAGTTCTCCTCTGGGCATTGTGGGTATACTATGATTTTCTTGGTTGAAATGCCTCCCACCCCAGAATAGTAGAAAGAGTGAATAATTTCATATTGGACACTTTCCCTTTTGGGGAATAATTTAAGCACTACCATATGTCTTCTTATTTTGTCCTTCTACTGTCTCTCACGAACCACTGGGCTTTGAAAATGCAAAAACAAAGCAAACACAAAGAAACACACACATGCACGTGTCTGTGTGTGTGTCTGTGTATGTGTTTAAAAGCACTCTGTGGTGATTGTCCAACCACTGGGCCATGGTAATTATCCAGGAAGGTGTTTGAAGATGTGCTTCACTGAAGGGGAGTGATAACAACCTTCAGAAACTGTTTAATCCCCAGGAACTAAAATCGGTCTGATGGTAGCTGCATAAGACGGGAAGGAATAATCATTGAAATTAGACCCAAGGAAGAAGGCGTGAAGTGTGCCTGCTCTTGGGGCGCCAGTGTCAGAGGCACTCAGGTACAAGGCACGTACATTTGACCTCAGATGAATTCTGGAGTGTTTTCCTGTAGAAGAGCTTGTTCTGAGTCACTCCTGGTGAATTGGTGTCTCTCTCTCACGTGGTGTGTGGTGTGGTTGTCCCATGTCCACGATGAGCTGCCAGATCTGCAGAAGCAGAGGCCTTTTTCTGAAGTGCCTAAATCAATCTAGAAATAATAGTCTGATTATTTGATTTTTCACAGTTCTTTGCCTTTTTCCTGCACTGAGGAGTTATGTAGCTAACTTTATTCATATCAAACAGCAATGGAGGTTAAAGTGATCTCTGATTTGGAACCATACCATTGACTTGAAAAGTGCAGAAGTTCTTTAAGTATACTCAATTCATGAGCACCCAGCCAAGCAGATCATTTGGGAAGACTCTTATCTCAGAAAGCTGATTAAATTATAAAATTATCAAGACATTTATTTCAAAGATACTGAGAAAAACCAGGGCGTTCTTGTCAGGTGCCTGAGGCACCCTTAAAACTTGACTCCAGCATTCTTTAACATCTTCTCATCAAGAACAGGAGCCCCTGTCCCTGCTCTTGAATCAGGATGGGCTGGTGACTGCTTTGAGCAATAAAATGTGACATGGCTCCTGAGGCGAGATTGGAAAAGGCCATGCCACTTCTGCTTTTTCCTCCTGGGGTGCTTGTTCTGGAAGAATCTGGCCACCACACAAGGAGTCTGCCTCCCTTGAGAAAGTTTTGCCGGGCCAGCCTCTGGTCACAGGCTCGCTGAGCTTCCAGTGGCTCTGGGCGGTGTAGATGGGCCATCTTGGAAACGCAGCCCTGTGGAGCCTTCAGATGGCTGCCGTCCCTGCCAGTGTCTGACTGCAACCTCAGGAGAAATTCCATGTGACAAAAAAGCAGCTAAGCCCTTCCTGAATTTATAACTGACAAAACACTTTTTTTAAAGTTTTTTTTTTTTTTATAATTTTACTTATTTTGACAGACAGAGATCACAAGTAGGCAGAGAGGCAGGCAGAGAGAGAAGGAAGCAGGCTCCCCGCTGAGCAGAGAGTCTGATGCGGGGCTTGATCCCAAGACCCTGAGATCATGACCTGAGCCGAAGGCAGAGGCTTTAACCCACTGAGCCACCCAGGTGCCCCTTAAAGTTGTTTTTTAACGCACTGGTTTTGGTTTACACCACCAAGTTTTGGGTTGATTTGTTATTCAGTGCCAAGAGGAAGGAAGTTTCTCTCCTTTGACACACCTTCTTATTCCAGCTGCTTACGTTCACTTCTGAGCATTTACCCTGTGCTTGTGTTAGGCCATTTTTCCTTTGGTTCATCTTTTCATCCTCCACCTATATACACACACACAGCCACATGGCCACGGCCACTGGAATATGCACAAAATCGATCACTAGGCTCAGTTTTACTTTCTAATTCACTCAGTTCAAACCTCATTTTTCAGCTGAAAAACATGGGTCTGCAGGGATTAAGTGTTAGTCCAAGGTCACAGGGCTCAGAAATGGCCCAGCTGGAAGTAAACCCAGGTCTTCAGATGCCCAGACCAGTCCTTTTCCCACTAATTACTTTCATTTCCCATTCATCTCCCAAAATAAAATGGGTCAATCCTTTTCTAGTCCAGAGGCCATAAACTCTGAAAGGGCCAGATGCCTGGGCACAGCGCCTCATTTGGCCTTCCAGTGGTTCCAGCGGTGACTGGTGGGCTCCTGGCAAGGGCTGCCTGTAGCCAACCTGCTGGGGGGAAAAGAGGGGCAGTGAGTGGAAAGAGGAAAGAGGGAAGTGCCAAGAGGGCCTGCGCTATCCCTCCCTTGTTCCTCACAGGCCTATATTCTGAAGGCCTGACGCTGATTATGGCCAGAGTGCAGGCAGGGATTCCCAAATGTGCTGGAAAACTGCCAGATGCCCCTCCCCCGCTCTCAAGTTTCTGTTAGACCCTTCTCACAAACACAGAAATCTTTTTTTTTGTTTTAAAGGAAATGTTTTTTTGTTTTTTAAAGATTTTATTTATTTATTTGACAGACAGAGATCACAAGTAGGCAGAGAGGCAGGCAGAGAGAGAGGGGGAAGCAGGCTCCCTGCTGAGGAGAGAGCCCAATGAGGGGCTCGATCCCAGGACCCTGGAATCATGACCTGAGCCGAAGGCAGAGGCTTTAACCCACTGAGCCACCCAGGTGCCCCCACAGAAGTCTTTTTAGATGGGATACTGTGTATTTCTGAGTCAGGCTTGAAAAAGATGAGCAAGTGGGGCAAAAGAGTGGGAAACCCTCTGTTAGACAGGACTGGGGCTGGTTAAATGTGAGAAGCGTGTATCGGTGTATTTTATCTGCCACTGAGAGGACCAGGCACGCTATCATTAATACACTGCTGCCCACGGCCCCAGCATTGCCCCAATTTTTCTAAGCCCTACAGCATTGATATATCATTTGTCTAGCAAGGGAATCAGAGGCAGTGAGTAAGAAGGCCACCTCCTGTGCTCCCCCAGCATCCCCCCACCATGGTGTATTTCCATTCCTTGAGCTTCTTGCCAACAACCAGATCTCCCTCCTCCACCCACCTCTCCACCATTCTCCTACACCAAAGGGTAAAGGATGATTAAAAGTCGTCTGCATGAGGTGTGGTTTCGTTCAATATGTACTGTTGGTTCTGCAAATATGCTGGTGGGACATTGACCACGCATGTTATGTACCATATGCCGCTCTGTTAGCTGGCATGCAGTGGAAAGCCTGAAAAGCCAGGGAGGAGAAGTGGATATTTTTTCTGCTTTTGAAGCACAGGCTTTAATAAAACAAAAAAACAAAAACCCAAGAGTTTCGAGAGAAAAAATATCACATAATTACAGTTTCGTTAATCCTTCATGGATTCCTTACGCTGTACAGTTTGCCTCTCAAAAAAAGCAGCCGCAGGTTCATTCGACTGCCTAGGATTCGTAAAATCATATCAAAGTAAGTATATCTCATTTTCTGGGTTTGATATATTCTGGGAAAGTTATATGTAAATTGGATTTTTGCAAATTTGGCCTTATTTCAAATATTTTCAAGGTGTTTTCAATTTAAACTGGTACTATTTGTAAAGCAAATAATAATTTGGTAATGCAAATAGTCACTCCCTAACTTACTTGTTTTGTAAGTTTGGGCTATTGTATTTACACTTTTTCAGAAACAAGATAGATGATGACAGACTGTAAGACACTAACATAATACAAACTAAACATTTTAAATATAAATGAAATATTTTTAGTTTTAAAATTTAATCTAAGAATATAGATTTTTTTTAACAAGTTTTATCTAAATTAAGAACTTGTGCCTATCCCAAAGTAGGGCAATCTGGCAAAATATTGACATAGCAAAATACTGAATTTATCCTAAGGATATAAGAGGACCTTGTGTAAAAATGTATGTGCCAAAACAAACAAACAAACAAACACCCAAACAAACAATTGCAGCACTGTTTATAATAACAAAAAGTTAAAAGGAACCCAAAATACAGAGGTCAGTAAGAGAAGTCATTTAAATAAAAACATTATTTCATTCTCCTGAAATGTTTAGTTAGTTACACTGCTGTCAAAAGAATGAAAGTGATGGGGTGCCCGGGTTAAAGCCTCTGCCTTCGGCTCAGGTCGTGATCCCAGGGTTCTGGGATCGAGCCCCGCATCGGGCTCTCTGCTTAGAGGGGAGCCTACTTCTCCTCTCTCTCTGCCTGCTTCTCTACCTGCTTGTGATCTCTATCTGTCAAATAAATAAATAAAATCTTTTGAAAAAAAAAAAAAAGAATGAAAGTGAGATACCATTTTTATCTACCATGTAGGCGAGTTTGAGAGTTTGATGACCTCCTGTTGAGGAGTATAGGGAAATGAGGGGTCAGAAGTGGTGTGGGTAAGTACGTAAAACACTTCTTCACTGGGTGGTTGCCTCTGGGAGTGGCGGTAGTTTTGGGTACGATCAGATTTGCCAGTCCACAAATATTCCGGAGACTGAGACACTATAATCAATGTGACATCAACTTGAATTATTTATTTTAAAAATATTCCAAAGCCATTTTATATATTTAAGAGATTTAAAAAGAGATTTGAAAGAATTACACTGTTTAATGAGGAAGTATTAAAGTTTAATTTTCCTAAGATGTTTTCATTAGAAACATCTTTTACTGTCCTTTAAGGAGAAAATTTGTATCCAGCTCCTTCAAAACAAGTTCTAGATAAGATCATCTTGTGTATTTGAAAGTTGGGTAGTGAATTCACTACATTTGATAAACTCAGCATTACCAACTTTTTGGGTCTTTTTCAGGGAGAAGGTATACATGCTCCCTAAAGTTTACTTGATTAAAATAAGTTAAGAAATACTTGACAATTCAGTTTATAGAAATGGACTGTTATTTAAGATGTGATTCCAAAGATTTCCATTTGGTTACCAGTTTCTTTCTTCTTCCTTCCTTCCTTTTCTTTCTTTCTTTCTTTTTTTTTTTTTTGGTGCGTGCATAGTACAGAAAAACAGAGATAAGGAATACTCACCAATAACCTCACCATCCTAGCTTAACAAGGTTTTTTGTCTATTTCCTTCCGTGAGTTTTTCTTAGAATTGTTATATTTTTTTAAATACAAAACACTACAAACATACAGAAAAATACAATAAATAATAGAATAGGACTCCTGTTTGCTTCAGTATGACAGATCAGATACTTGCTGAAAACAACTAAAAATGCTAAATAAAATATCAGAATTAAAAATTATTTTCAAATGCATCACTGAGCTGGTAGGAGACTATGAAATATTCAGAGGCAAATAAAGTGAAAGCAGGAAGTGGAAGGGAACTGTGCTCTGAATTTAGCCTTCTCTGTGGAGGCATGTGAAGAGCCCTGCTGGTATTGACCTTGGGTTTTGATGGTGGCCTGAGGTAATGCAGACTGGAGATCAAGGCAAGAACCCCATCAAGGTGAAGTCTAATAGGAGACACCCCCCCCACACCCCTTGATAAAGCTAGGACCCCAGTGGGCAATGCCTTCAGTATACAGGTAAACTAGGTATAAATCCATCCCACAATGGGATTAGCAAGGAAACTTGCTTATCTTGACCATTGTGCTGGGTAGAGGGGGGAGAAAAATCTCCCTTGAAAATTTGTAACACAAGCATACCCATACAGGGATTTGTGGTCCAGAATTTACATTATCTGAGAGGAGCCAGAAAGCCAAAATTTTATTTTCAAGTGGTTCAGGTTTTAATTGCTTCCAGGCATATGGCAGAAATAAAAGAAATATTCTCTGGAGGAGCCCACCTTCAAATAAGGCCTCAAAAAATTCCCGCAATTAAATACAAGTTAATCTGCCCTGAATGAAACTCACAAAACACACAAGCAATCAAGACACCATGGGGGATATCCAAGAAACAAAATAAGAGAATCAGACACCAGGGGTGCCTGGGTGGCTCCGTGGGTTAAAGCCTCTGGTTAAAGCCTGAACCTCAGGGTTCAGGGATCGAGCCCCACCTGGGGCTCTCTGCTCATCTGGGAGCCTGCTTCCCCCTCTCTCTCTGCCTGCCTCCCTGCCTACTTGTGATCTCTCTCTCTCTCTCTCTGTCAAATAAATAAATTAAAATCTTTAAAAAAAAAAAAAAAAGAAAGGTGGAACTGAGGCAGTTGTGGGGATCATCTTGGTCATTCATTCATTCATTCATTCAATGAATAATTACTGAAGGCCTTTTCTGTAGGCCAGTAGTTTAAAGGGCTTACCTTTCCCAGCTAGAGTCAGTTCTTACTTTTTGGGGTGTGATGAGACTCTGTCTGTGACCCCTCGAATCTGCTGTTTCTCCCTGTAGATCTGTGTTTTGACTGCTTTACTGCCCTATAGACTTCCCACTAGGGAGAATCCAGAGCACATGAAAGAAGAGTACAGTTCATTCCCCCTGTTGCTGGGAAGAAAAGGTGAAAGAAACACAGTTGAAATCCTTCACTCTCCATCCTGCTAATTTCCCCTCAGTTCTGATCTTTGCCTGGCTACTCCAGCTAGTCTGTCTTATGCTGCTCCCAGGCCTCATTTTCCATAGCAGTCGCTTGGTTGTTAAAAATACACTTGCAATGAAATTTCTTGTGGTGAGGTTTAACTTGAGAGGGAAGTTTCTCACCGCTTGATCATGATTTTCAGTTGTTTGATGGCCAGAATGACTTTTTACATCTCATTGTATGTAGACTGCATACAATGTACTATATGCAAAGTCAATTATTAGTAAAGATTTCTTGAAAAAAAAAAAAAAAAGAAAGAAAGAACAAGAATGTAAGTGAATGGATGACTTAGCAAAAATTGAGGAATTACTTTTAAATTTTATTTCAAATTTGTGGTCTGTTGTCCTCATGTGACATATACCTTTAATTGGAAAACCAGAGAGGAATTAGCATATGTATATCAAAATATATCATGCTACTTAGAGTCGAAACCTAGGTGGAGGTACTGGGTTGCACTTCATCCTCTAGCTGTAAATTTGGTATTTTATGATTTTATAAAATTGGCTGCATCTAGCAAGAAAACAGCATCTCCTGAATTGGAGTATCCATGCACTTGAATGTACTCTCAAATAGGCCCATTCAAAGCATTTTTAAGCCTTAATTTTCCAATATCAGATCTCATTTTTAATTAAGGCTTAACTTCCACTCTCCCTTGCATCTCCATGGAAGGATTAGGCCAGGCCACATCACATCTGGCTGGGTCTGTGATGTCTCGGGGATTTATGAATGACAAGCGATATTAGAACTGGGGTCGTGTGCAGTCATCCTGAAATCAAAAGCTGAATGCTCCCTTCCCAGCCACATAGGGTTGGGGTAAATAGGTCATCAAAGGCAGCATTGTCTCTGCGCTTTCCTTCCGTTTTCAGAATCTTGCCTCATAAAAATTCAGAACCAGAATTTTGTGGCATTCTCTAATGAGTAACCTGTAATCAAAAGCAAAGCTTTCTTTAACATTGGTTATGAAGAGGGCAAGGGAAGAAAGGCTGGAAGGGGTGTGAGGGAGAATCAGGAGACCAGTGGGGGGTGCGGGCAGGCACTGGAAGTTCACCAGCAGGAGAGACTGCCTCTGCACCCACCCGGGAGACTCATGGAAAGGCAAGGTCATGGGCCTTGTCTATCGGAGTTCCCACTAATAAGATGAAAAATATGCAAACCAGCGAGTTCACACAGAAGTTCAGACATTCTTGGGGCATTACAGAGAATTATTTTGAAAACATACAATAAGATTATTGAGGGGCTGGTTTGTCAGTAAGTAGCAACGGAGGCTCTGGGAATGTGGGAGCCTTTCCTGAAACCGCATGGGTGACCGCAGGTCGCAGAGGGACACTCGTCTCCCTGTGAACAGGGCTGTCTGTGTCCGGCCCATGTGTATGGTCCATGAGACCCGACTGGGCAGCCTGGCCCTGTCTTCATTTCCTTAGTGACTGCTGCCACTGAGGCCATGTTCAGTAAGACTCCCAGGGTCACGCCCTGGCTCCTTGAAGCCCTGGGCTTCTGCCTCTTCTAAGGGTAATGTGCTGGAAAACAGGAAGGGGAGGAGCAAATATCCCTAAAGATTTCACTAGGAGACACAGAGACCTACACATAGACCCAAAACAGCAGCAGGACATAATATATGGGCATGTATTTTGAAAAATTCACGTGCTACATAAATAAAAGCTAATACTATTTCTATATAATAGCATGGGGCTTAGTGGATCCAGAAACTATAAGCACTGAGCTGTGGATAAGCTGGTCCTTCAAAAGAGAACCAAGAGTACCATTTTACCTAATCCATAATTCATCCTTGTGGAAATTCCGCTGGAGTTTGTAATGTATGATGGCTGGTCACCTGCCGGTAGAGTCAGAGAACTTTATTTCTTAACGTTGGTTATGGGCAGATATGAAATGAGAGAATAGATCTAATAATTCAAGTTACAGTGCCTCACTTTGTAATTCTCAAAGGCCTTGCGCTGTGTAGCCTCAGGACTGTGAGAAATAAGTAGGGATCACTATCTCCATTTTCCAGGCAAGAAAACTAAGGCTCAGAGAGAGGGCATGGCTCACCCCCAGGTCACAGGGCTGGTGGGTGGGTGCACCGTGGCACCATTCTCAGTGGCCTCTAAGAAGCAATGCAGAAACGTGGCAGGATGTAATTCTAAACCCAGAAAGGCAAACAACTGAACTGTAGCACCCTGGAGGCCGAAGTCCTTTCCCCATTTGCAGCTTCCAGTGTTGCTGAAGAGTGTGCCTGGGGTGATGTTGTGTTTGCTTCTCTCCATTTCTATCTTACCTGTTGTACCTTCTCTTTCAGAGCCACATGCTTTTGAATGATCTGGACCAAGGAGACCTAGCTCCCCTATTAGGGTAATTGCAACATGGTAACACTTAGCACACTCAGCACACTCAGCACTTTCCACCTAGATGTTATCTCATTAACCTTCCTGCGTCTTAGTGAGGCATGTGCTACATGCGATGTTGCTGTAGCCTCTGTGCCTCTAGGAAAAGAGCCAGTCCTCTGAGCCCCAAGATGAGGTCTTTTGGATCTGCAGCTATTTTGCTGGGTGACCGAGGGCCTGACACTGAGGTTTCCTTTTACGGCAAATTACTGGAAGGCCAGTGGCAAATACTATCTATTGCTGCCTTCTGAGCACAGGTATTTAGAAGTCTCATTGCTATAAAAAGGGGTATATGCCTCCCTCTGCCAACATTGAGTAACATATAGGTGCTTTTTAAATGTCTGTTACTTAATCCTGAGAACAATGTTGGAAGCAGGTATTATTATCTTCTCCATAGGAAACTGTTTCTAGGAGACTTGGAGATGAAATACCTTGCCCTGGGACACACTGGTGTTAGATGGCAGAACAGGGTTTGTCCCCAGCTTCCGGTGACCTCAGAGTTTAGATGTAAGGTGCCCGCAACCCGTTGAAGGGCTGATTCTGCGCTTTGACCTCATGAGCTGAAGAGACAGAGAGAGGACCCGAACAGACCATCTGGTTAGCACCAGCTAAATGTGCAGCCATGCTTCCTTCCACTGCCAGTACCAGGCAACAGGGAGCGGGGGTTGTGAAAGTGGGGGATAGGACAGCAGCAGCCCCCACGGAGCCCCTCGAAGCTCCTGGACCTCTCTTCTGAAGTCAGGAAGATTCCAAAACCCAGACACTATTTCCAGGGCTCCGGGGCAGTCAGGAAGTGTGTGCCCCATGCAGCGGAGATACAGGAGGGGTGGGAAGGGCTTTTCAAAAGGAGAAAGGAGGAGAGAAGTTGGAGAGTGTTTTGAGGGAGAGGAGATGGTCCTGCCAGGTCTCTGCCAACTCCTGATGTTCTAGTAAGAACCTCGGAGGAGACATGCCTGGTGGGACCAGAAAAGTATTTGTTGATTTGTGAAAAAACAGTTTTCAATACACAGAGCCCGTATTTTAAGATTTGTCCTGCCAAATTTATAAAGAAAAGAAATGCTCCAGGGGCACCTGGGTGACTCATTCGGCTAAGGGCTTGCCTCAGCTCAGGTCATGATCCCAGGGTCCTGGGATCGAGCCCTGCATCAGGCTCCCTGCTCAGTGAGGATTCTGCTTCTCCTTCTTCCTCGCTGCTGCCCCTGCTTATTCTCCGTCTCTCTCTCTGTCAAATGAATAAATAAAATCTTAAAAAAAAAAAAAAAGAAAAGAAAAGAAAGAAAGAAAAGAAATGCTCCAGGAGCAATGCCAGTGAAATGAAGGGCACATACGTAATCGCATCAACAAGAACAAACCTGAAACCAATTTTGATATGCCTTTACTGTATTTACATTAGCTTCCAGGGTTGATGGGACAGTCTTGCCAATAATAGCTTTTATATAAAATCGGCTTTAAGGGGAGAGGTAGTTGTGGTCTCGGGTTGCTTAAGATCCAGGCCATAATTTCACAGCTGGAAATTCAACTTGCAATATCCTTTGTGTGAGCAGGTCCTTGAACCCAGGCCTTGGACTCAGGAATGGGTGGGCCTGAGCTGAGCTGCTCCCCACCCACTGCCTGGTGACTTGCATGCTAGGTGTACTTTAAGAGTAATGATGTGGTCAGAGGAACTGACCAAATCCAATACTCACTTTTACATTCTTGCTTGGAAAAGTGAATTCAGATTAGGATCAGCTTTACTAATAAACACTCCGGAAAAAATCAGCCACCTTCCCCGAGGCTACATTTCTCATGCCATGTCCTCATTCTGGGCATATGACTAATCTCAAAATTCTGATAAGTAGTGTGTGTTCAATGTAAATTATAAACTGGATGTCATGCTGACATTCTGGCCTTATAGTGATGAAACAGGTATTTCCAGCTCTGTCAGGTCAAACTCAGAGCCTAATGAATACTCTTGGAGGTCTGTAGCTCATTCCTCACCCACTTGAATTTAAGTAACTTATCTTCTGTAAACTAGCATAAAATTACACACTTCAAGTAGTCATTTGGTTATTCCCGTTGACCTAAGTAGGCGAATAATAAACTGCCCAAAGACTCACATTTTCCACTCTTGTCCTTTTCCAAAGGGACAGGCTCTCCTCCTCAGGGGCCTGTGTCAGGGTTTTATTGTTCCTACAGGCAGATTCTCTCTTAAATCCAGGCAGAGTCTCTCCTGCTTTCATTCAGTTTCCGCTTCTTGTTAGGTCTTCAGAAATCATGGGGAATAACTGTTTGATGTCCCATCCTTAAAACCCTCCATGAATTTGAAAACAGCGAACAGATTTATCCAGAGGCTTCCTACCACAAGATAAAACCCTGATTCCTTTTAACTTTCAATTTTGACTCTGTTTCCTCCAATAGAGGCTCCTAAGTCCCCTCTGGTGTCTTCCTATTTCTACTGTGTGGTGATGTAGTCAGGACGCATTCAGGGGCTCATTCTCTTTCGGGAACAGTCTACAGGCAGGTGACCCCAGCTCAAGTACACCATGGAGGAGAATGTCTATGCAATCTTGTGTCCTCCCTCGTATTGCAAGATCTCTGCCACTGTTCTGGAGAGCCCAGGCAGTCTCCACGGAGAGAGGGCGTCTATGCTATCAGAAAAGTCTTTTCCTAAAACTCGGCAGGTGACTTATTCTCAGACCTCATAGTCTAGAGGTGGGCCACAGGCCCAGGGAAGGGGGCTGCCAGGATGGTGCAGACCAGTCACCACTCATGCCCCCAAATTCAACCCCACAAGAGGAGTCATTTCCTGAGCACATAGCTTTGTGCTTCAAACACAAATTTAAAAACAAAACTTCAAACAAAATCAAGGTTCTACCAGCAAGGATAAGGGCAGGGAGGGGCCATGGTCGCTGTTAGGGGTATTTGCCACGAGTGAGCAAAAATGGGGGATCATGGGGTGCCTGGGTGACTCAGTCATTAATTGTCTGCCTTAATGGCTCAGGTCATGATCATGATCCCAGGGTTCTGGGATCGAGCCCCGTGACAGGTTCTCTGCTGGGTGGGAAGACTGCTTCTCCCTCTCCTACTCCCCTTGCTTGTGTTTCCTCTTTCTCTGTGTCTCTCTCTGTCAAATAAATAAATAAAATCTTCCAAAAAAAAATGGGGGAGCAAAATGATTCTCCACGTAGTTCAAAATATTAACAGTAACACAACAAAACAAGGAATAATTAAAAGCCCATTAAGTGCGGGTACTGTGGGAGCTGGCAGGCAGGCAAAGATGAACGCCACTGGGCCCTTGACCTACAGACCCAGCTAACAAGTAAACGGGGCACCCCATGTCATTTCAGGATTGTATGGTACGTGATAAGAGAAAGGCATGCAGTGTTCTGGAAGCACGGAGAAGGATCCCTTAGCTCGACCCAGGGTTTCATTCCTGGGGAGGGGCCAAGTGGACTGGTTGTGGGTGCTGAGAATGAGCGAGAATGCATTAGGCTAAGAAAACAATGCTGGGGAGGAATTATGTGGTATGTGACTCTTGATTTTCTAATCTTTGTAGAATATTTTATATTTTATTATTATGGCTCCTCTACAGTTGATGAAATAGAAAATCCCCTTCAGGCCTGAGGGTGGTGTGCCCTGCAAGGGTCATTTCCCATGAGTTCAGTTTTTCATATTTTGTATCTGGATGAAATCCATTTTATGATCACTGAATTCCATATTTAAACAAGAAAGCCACTCATCCAGTAGGAAAATGTGTGAGGGAGTGAAAATGAATACGGTTCTAATCATTGTGATGTCACTGGCTCTGTAAATGGGTTTGTTTTTAAGTATTGTAAGACAACTTCAGTAATTGGAACTGAGGAGGAATCAGAATGAGTAGAAGTCTATCACATGGAATTGTTTTATTACTTTTACTTATGTGTATGTGAAGATAGGATGGCAGAGACTTGCTTATGAGGAACGTATCTTAAATTGATAAGAATGATTTCCTTAGCATATTCATTACCTCCTTAAAAATGCTCTTCAGATGGTGGGGCACCTGGGTGGCTCAGTTGGTTAAGTGTCTGACTCTTGGTTTTGACTCAGGTGGTGATCTCAGGGTCATGAGATAGAGCCCCACGTTGGACCCCGCACTGGGCATGGAGCCTGCTTGAGATTCTCTCTCTCTCCTTCTCCCCTCCCACCCCCACCCCCAGGCTCTCTCTACCTCTTTCTCTCTCTCTCTCTCTCTCAAAAAAAAAAAAAAAAAAAAAAAAAAATGCTCTTCAGATAATAAGAGACACTGGAAAACAAACTCTTCTTTCCTCCTGCATCTTTTTTTTTTCTTTAATAGATGTAAACTTTATCCTGGTTTGTGCTGAGCTTATTGGAGAAGTATGAATATGTTTAAAAAAATCGCTTTTTTAAACCTTCTTAGATCCATCCTTGGAGTTCTGTAGACATGTTTTTGTGAGAACACCGTCCTCCTCTTATAAATAAATAAAAGATAACTGTTCCAATAAACACCCAAGCCAGCGTTATAAACAGGCAATTCAGGGTAACAAATCATATAAAAAAGCGTTAGATTCCTTAACAATCAAAGAAATGAAAACTAAAACAAGATATCAATGAACAAATCGGCCAAAGCTTTTATAGAAGTATAAGTCAGTAAATAAAGTGCTTATCTCCGGGGCTGGTGAGAGGTTGGAGACAAAGAACTCGAGCCATCGTCGATGTGACTGCCCCATAGCCAAGGTAAAGAAGGACTGACACTGTAGAAACCTGCACTTTCTCTGTACTGTTTGCTTTTGTACAGTGTTAGTGAATTATCAGCAAGAGAAACATAAATTTTTCCAAGTGAGGGGGAAAAAGTTAAAAAAAAAAAAAAAAGGAAAGGAGATGCAGTCCTCCGACTCCCTTTTGCATGAAGTGCTTCCAGTTGCTCCATGTGGAAACAAGGGTTGGCTGGCTCTCACCCGGCTCATCGGAGCTTATTCTCACCTCCTTCCATTTTAAATCCCACCTGCCAGGGAAGCCTTTGTAGTCAGACTGGGAATCTCTCCTCGGATCCAACTTACCTACCCAAGGCTGACCCAACTTGAAAAACTGGAAAATAAAAATCAAAAACAGAATGTTCAAACGAGATGCTGAAAACTAGCCCAACCTGTACGTGAAATCAACACGTCTTATCCGTGTTCCACCAGTTTGTGCAGTCCACTGGAAGGATGGGAGACACAGGCTGGAGACCCAGGTCCCCTGTATGTCCCCCCCCGACACTTTGAACCCCATCATTTTTCTCACCTACTAATCAGATCTGTTCCCCTAACTTAGGAGGCCGATAAGAGAATCTGGTGAGGCAGGAGGAGTGCTATGGAAAGAGGAGGTGATTAACCACGTCATTGTGTGAGCCCTGGAGGATAAGATTTGTATCGTTCGTTTGGTGTGAATACTGCCTAGAAAATTAGGAGAACCCAAGATGTTCATTAGCACAAATGTGCTCTGATTTTTATGAAGAAAATGCAGTGGTAATCTAATCCTGACAATTTCTCTTTTCGATTTTTATTTTTCATTTCAGGATCTCAGCACACTTAAATGTCACTTAGATTCTTACATCACAGCTATACCATAAGGAGTGTGAATTGCTACTGGGCCACCAATAGTACTTGTGTTGACACATTTTTCCAGCACTCCTCCCCCTCCCCATTAATAATGAGAAGCTCCTTGTCACTGATGAGAGCCACCTTAACATTAAGAAAAAGCAGCCCCGATATGTCCAGGTGCTGGGAGTTTAGGAAAGAAACCTCAGGTGAAAGTACAAATTGGATGACCACTTCTTTCAGGGAACCTGGGAGAGGGGGCTGAGCAGCCCACACGAGGGGAAGGGGCCAAGCAGAGGTTTCTTTTCCACAGCCACGGCGACGATTTAACCTACTGTGCGGTTCTTCTTTACCATGTTTTAGATCTTGTTATTACTCTAGTTCCAGAACATTCCATGTGCTGATGCACCAAACAAGAGAGAGCAGTTTTCTTTATAAGTTGAGACAGTATTTAAAGGGCAAGGTTGTCTACTGGTGGTGGCTGAATTGTGTCCCCCAAAATAGATACGCTGAAGTTCTAACCCCCAAACATCAAAATGTGACCTCATTTGGAAAGAGGGTCTTTACAGATATAATTAAGTGAAAATGAGGCTGTTGACTGGTGTCCTTATAAAAAGGGGAAATTTGGACACAGAGACAGACACACAGAAGGAAGACGATGAAGATACAGGGAAAATGTGGTGAGGAGACTGAGGGTTGGAGTGAGGAATGCTGGAGAATGCCTGCGGCTACCAGAAGCTGGGAGAGAAGCCTGGAACAGAGCCTTCCCGAGAGCTTCCAGAGGGAGCACGGTCTGGCCCACACCTTGATTTTGGACTCCGGGCCTTCAGAGCTGTGAGACTATCTGTTTCTATCTATTAAATAAATACCTGCCGACTTGATGATTCTTCCTTATGGCAGCCTTGGGAAACTAATATATCCACCCAAGTCATGCGTTCTTAACAATGATTGGAAAAAATGAAGGGAAAAACCTCATCCCCTTCTAGCAGTGGATACTTGGGTGACAAAATAAGGATCAGGAATGGCTTTTTCACTGTGGTGGTAGATTTTTCTGGGAACACTCAGCCTGGAGTTAGTTCTCTTTCTGTGGAATGCAGAGAGCCAGTAAACCCTCCCTCTGCAGCATGGCAGAGAGGAGAGGTGCAGGGGCAGATGTATAGGCTGGTAGGGAGCATACGGTCTCAATTTGGACAATTGCTTGGCTCTGTGCAGCATTCAAGGAGCCAACACTGTGCATACAGCTGCTTAAAGCCCAACATTTAGGGGTGCCTGGGTGGCTCAGTCAGTGAAGTGTTCGCCTTTGGCTTAGGTCATGATCCCAGGTTCCTGGGATCCAGCCCCGAGTCATATCATCAGGCTCCCTGCTCGGTGGGGAGTTTGCTTCTCCCTCTCCCTCTGCCCCTCCCCCCTACTCATGTTTTCTCTCTCACACAAATAAATAAATAAAATCTTAAAAAAAAAAAATAAAAAGCACAACATTTTACCAAATGGAGACAGAGACAGTGATAGGTTCGCCAAAGGGAATGAAAGTCCTAAGACCAGGCAGTGACCCATCTAACGCCAACCATGGAGACAGGAATTAGGGGCAAGAGGGTTCAAAGCAAAACAGAACTGAAAATCTCAAGAATACCAGGAACTGGACCCTATCTGGCCAAGGACTTTTTTCCTTTTGCTTTGTTTCTTCTTTTTATTTTTCTTTAAAATTTTCTTGGGAAGAATCACCACTAAAGTGGAATGTCAGTGCTTAATCTTTGTAGGTATATTTGTGGGAGTATAATTTATTCCTAACTGTGTGTGTCATTCTGTTATATGGATTCAGTTCTCAGCTCATCCTTTTATTATCTTCTTAAAAGAAGCCAGGAAACAGGGGCGCCTGGGTGGCTCAGTCGTGTGCCTTGGGCTCAGGTCATGATCCCAGAATCCTGGGATAGAGCCTGAGCCCCACATCAGGTTCCCTGCTGCAGGGAAGCCTGCTTCACTCTCTCCCATTCCCCTGCTTGCGTTCCCTCTCTTGCTGTGTCTCTGTCAAATAAATAAATAAAATCTTAAAAAGAAAAAAAAAAAAAAAGAAGCCAGGAAACAAACCCCCAAATCCTCAGATATTATTAAAGAGAAGTCTCTGGACCAAAGGGTCCCCTCGTGAAGGTGGCCCTGAGCGGGCAGACTGCAGGTTAAAGCTGCCTTACCAGAGATGCACTCTGCTCACACCCAACCTCAGTCTGTGCCAAGGTTGGACAAAGGCCTCAGCCCTGAGTCTTCGTTTTCATTGTCCTAAGACCCAGCTCTTCTCTCCGTTGTCTTAAGAGTAGGCCAGGGTGGGAGGAGCAGAAGGACTGACATCGGAGAGGATCCTAGCAAACAATGTTTCAAATTTAGGGTAATTTCCCCTATTTACCTCACCCTAAAAAGGAAAAAGAAAAAAAAAGAAGAAAAGACTTCTTTTGTCAAAATAAAAAACATGTGAAAAGTGCAAGTTTGTTGTTGTTTTGAAGATTTTGAACAGACGAGGTGTTTTCCTTGGTACTGAGTTTCAAAATCAACACACTGACACCTGCCTGAGAAAGGAAAAACGAAGTCAGCTCTGTCATCATCCTTCCCCAGCAACGCTCCAACTCGAAATGAAAAGCATCTCCTTGGCCCCTGCTGCCCCCAAACTAAGCTCTGCACAATGCTCCAGGACCCGCCCTGGCCACCCTCAGCCACCCTCGTCAGCCCAGGTGTCAGGAGGGGAAGGAGGAAAGGTCACGTTGTTTGTACATTTGGTCGTCTCACTGCTGCTACTGTGCTGGTGACATTGTTTTTCTGAGAGCTTGTTGTTCATCGGGCTTTTAAAAACTTATTATGTTTCCTTTTTTCCTTCTTCTATTTCCTGAAGGATAAGACAGAAGCAAACTTCCCGCAGCGGTGACTGTCACGGAGTTTTCCTCTGCTGTACAACTGAGAGGCTGCAAGGCAGTTCTAAAACGTGTGATCTATTTATAAACGTATCTGGAAATATTTTTTTAAATAAAAAATTTTAAAAAGTCAAGAGTGGGGCTGGGTCACAGCCAAGTCTCGAGAAGGGAGATGTGTATTCTGGAGGGGGGCATTAGCTCCCCGCCAGAGGTGGTTTTAAAGTAATTTAGGGTCAAGTGGAAACTGATTATACTTACCTTCTGTATCTGATTATAGTGACCTTGGTTTTTAGGTTCTAGAGAGGCTGTGTTCTAGCTTGCCAGGAAGCTATTCTGAGTGGCTCCAGACTTTAAACGTACTCCTCTTTCGTAGCGTCTCAGATGAATGCTGACCTGGCTGGTATTTAAGGAACAGCTTCGTGTTTGTCCATTGTCGCTGCCCCAGTACTCACCTTGACTTCCTCCTGCTTCCTTCCCTTTGTGTTGCCTCAGTCTCTGGCTGTGACACTTGCAGGCAGCAGAGGAGACTGCCCCAGGGACCCTGGGAGGATGGGGAAGTCATTAGTATGACTAAACTTGCCCTTCCCAGGTTCAGTCCACCACCTTTCTATTCTCTTGCTATTCTGTCCTTTCTCTTCCAGTCTAGATGGAACACTTCTTTTGTGGCTTTAAGTCGGGGCTAGGGAAGGGGTGTTTGGTCAAAGGGCATCGAGATGGGAACAGGAGAATCAAGGAGAGGAAACAAGGGCCGCAGAGATAAAGAAATCAGAGCTAGAAGAAGAGAAATAAATAGAAACAAAGACGATGAATAATACCTGATACAAAAAAGGGAGCAACGTGATAAAGAAGTGAGACACAGAGATGGTCCTGCAGAGAAAAACAATTCAAAAATAGAAAAAATGTGAGAAACCTGAACACAAACAAACTTAGAAGCCCATGCAGGAAAGGAAAGAACCAAATGGAAGTAAGAAATAGAGCCCCAAACAGGAAGGACGTCTGAATGAGAAATGCGATTGAGGGAAGGAACAGAGAAGCCTTTGTGGCGTGTTTGTAGACCAGAGGGAGAATGACAGAACAGAGGGAATCCAGGAGTGTTTATTCCTTGCACCTAGCAAACAAAAATTCATTATTTTTTAATCATGGAAGAAATAGCTCTAAGAGCACCGGGCCTTTCATGCTATCGGTCTGTCTCTCACTCATCTTAATCCCTCAGGACTCCTTCAGAAGTGTGAGGAAACCCAGCATGAGGAAAACCACATTTCTACCTAGATGACTTTTATATAAAGTTTATTTTAGAGAGGTAAGTTCTCACAGTCCTTCAAGCTGAGTTCCCTGTCCCGGGTGGTAAAAGATCTCGAGCTTTTTAGTGCCTATAAATCCCAGGGTAAGTGACGAAAAATATCTTGGTTCCTGGGGAACCTGGGTGGCTCAGTTGGTTAAGCTTTGCCTTCCGCTTAGGTCATGATCCCAGAGTCCTGGGATAGAGCCCTGCATTGGGCTCCCTGCTCAGCAGGGAGTCTGCTTCTCTACTTGCCTTTCTGCCCACCTCTCTCTTGCTTGTGTGCTCTCTCTCTCTCTCAAATAAATAAATAAAATCTTAAAAAAAAAAACAAAACTTGGTTCCCCAAAATCTGGATAAAAAATGAAATAATTATTTGCATGACTCTCATTTCAAAAGACTGCCTTACTGTTAAAAAGTTAAAAGTTGTCTTCTAAGTTTAAATAATTTAACAACTGGAGTAATGAAAAAATGTAAGTAAAGCATAAACGGATAAACGCAACACATACTCAGGAGAAGTGAAGATCAGTTATTGCATTACTGCAAACTGCTGTTACTAAACATTATGATAAATTACCAAAAAGATGCTTCTCCGCCCCCTTCTATAATTTTAGGTTATTAATTTTATTCGTATACGAGTAACTCTTTCCTCGTGTGCCTCCCTTGCCCTATTTCTCTAATGAGGAAACAGAAGAAAGTAGGCAGTAGATAAAATACTCCAATTGGAACTGAAGCAAATGAGAAAAGATATCAGAAACAAATAACATTATCAGCTTTTAGCCCCATAATAAGCTCTTATTTATTTAGACCCTATTAATTTGGAATTTATAATAACTTGATTGGGATCTGGGCAGAAATTTTCCTTCATTTAGCAAACTCTGTCTTCCTAAGTAGTACGGAAGAGCGATGTAAATGAGCTTACATGGAGAATGTTTGAAATACATCTTTGAGCACTTCAGGCAATCTCATATATGAATAATTAATATAAGAATACATATCATCCTTATCCAATAATTATCTGGTAATTCAGAAGGAATTTGTTAGGTCACCCTGCAGAGGAGGGAGCTGTGGGTTTATCACCGAATAGCTCTGTGACCATAGGCAAGGCACCTAACTTCTTCCAGGCCTTGTTTTTCTTGCCTGGAACATGAAGCTGATAACATCGTGTCTGCCTAGTTCAGGGGCTTCTTAGGAACGTGAAAGAAGACAATGGGTGGGAACCAGTTTTGAAATTCATATGGTATTACGAAAATCTGTGTTATTTAAAATGAATTTACAATTCATACTTTTCACTAATTTAGTCTGACCTTCTGTCCAGCTGTGTACAGCAGTGAGGTTTTTGTGCTTTATGCAGCTTCAGTGAAAGGAAATTCCCCAGTGAAATGTTGTGTTTGTGTGTACCCACACACACACGGATATAAATACTTACCCTCTTTCTATGCCTCCTATCCCCAAAAGATCTTTGGAGTCATTTTTGGTATTCTGAGTACACGAAATGTACATAAGAGCTTACAACTGAAGAAGTTTGTGTGGACTTGAAGGAGTCTAAGCGTTGGAGTCTGACAGGCTTGGGTTCAAATTCACGATCTTCCATCTAGATGAGTTAGCTTAAATAGTGATCTCCTTCAGCCCCAGTTTCATTGTGTGTAAATAAAAATAAAAATACTAAATGGACAGAACTTTTTTAAAGACTAGGGGAGATAATGTACATAGCATAGTGTTTTAGAGATGATGATGATTAATATGAAAGATAAGTTGCCTTGAGAAAATACTTGGGACTTGTCCCTTTCAATCTCCCGCTCCTAGTACAACTTAGCTCCCAAAATCTGAAGCCAAGTGGAGTACTAATCACAGTGTCTGGTACAGTTTTATTTTTGTTTTTCACACATAGAAAACCTGTATTGCTGTTGGTGAAATGTATGTCGCAAAGTATCAAAATGATGTTTCCTCGATTTTAAGACACTTGCTTTTTCACGTTTGAATGTTTTGGAAATCAGAATGAGCTTTAGAATCACTGACAAAATAAACACATTGACTGCTAGGTATAGGAGTTGCTAAGAGCAATTGTCATTTGCTTGTGATGGGTGAATGCAGACAGATCTTTCAGAATAAAGAATTTTCAGAGCCAGGGAGTATTGGTGTTTCTGCTTCACTCAGCTGCAAAACATCTGTCTGTCAGCTTTTCAACAGAAGCTGTTGAACTTCCTGCAAGATGTAATCAATTAAAAAAGATTTTTTTAAGGTTCTAAGCCAGGTGCCACAGAGGTCAAACTCACAGGCACTTTTCTGAAATGGTCACTTCTGCTTGGCAACTGCCAGTGTTCCAGTGAATCCTAGGAATCTGTAAATATGAGTGAGGATGGTGGGTAATTATGTGAATGAAATGTGTGCTGTTTGTTGGTATATATATATATTTTTTTTTTCCTGTGTTGCATTTCTGGTTTTCTCTCTCTGATTAAAACTGTCATTTTAATTAGATAAAGTAATCTTTCTTCTAATTGACAGACTCAGCAGAGAAATTTCTTGCTTTTAAAGTCATGGGTTAATATATAATTAAATTTATACTTGAGATGTCTGCACTTTTACCGTATGCATGTTACATACTTCAATACAATGTTTAAAAAGTACAGAAAGATGTTCCTGTGTATTTATCTTGAATAACTGAAGATGTATCAAAATGTACCAGTTATAGCTTTTGAACTAGAAGGTATAATTTAAGTTTATTTATTTTTTTTAGTAATCTCTACAGCTGACATGATGAGAACTTATGACCCCGAGATCTGAATTGCATGCTCTACTGAGTGAGCCAGCCAGCTGCCCCTGAACTAGTAAGTACAATTAACCATTTATAGAACATACCTTCCTGGCTAAATCCTAGGCACTTTACACATGTTATTTAATAATAATAATGCTAATATTTATTAAGCATTTTACTCTGTGCCAGGTACTTATCTGCAAAGGGGTGTACTGATATCTCATTTAATTTTTTTTTAAGATTTTATTTATTTATTTGACAGAGAGAGATCACAAGTAGGCAGAGAAGCAGGCAGAGGGGGGCGGGGAGCAGACTCCCTGCTAAGCAGAGAGCCTGATGCGGGGCTCGATCCCATGAACCTGAGATCATGACCTGAGCTGAAGGCAGAAGCTTTAACCCACTGAGCCACCCAGGCACCCCTCATTTAATTTTTAAAAGACCTTATGAAGAAATGTTTATAGCAGACACATATAAGTTAGTTACTCATATGAAAACACACAGTGGGAATATGATCGGGAAAAATGAGAATCTGGGCAGTGTGACTCCAAAGGCTTGCATTTATGTACTTTTTCACAGTCACACTCAAAAATATACACAGTAGGTTCCATTGTCCTTACTTCACAGATGAGCATTCTAAAACACAGAGAAGTTAAGTACTTTGACTGTATCACACAGCCTGTACCTGGGACAGCTGAGATTCATACTTGGCCATATCTCCAAAGACACTCTTGGCTCCTCTATCACAGACAAGGTAATGCCTTTTCTGGGGAGGACGTGTTCTTTAGACATAGCTTTCTTTTACATCAGATCACAGTGCAGCCTAAGAATAAGGATGGGCTGGGGCAGAGGGGAAGGGGAGAGAACCAGAGGAATAGCTCTTAGAACTTGGGAGGAGTTGCTACTGACCTCCGTAGTCCTGGCACTCCACAAATTGGAATTTTCCTCTTGCAGTAACCTTCTTTGGGTACAGTTGCTAATTAAATTTAGTTCACATCCATTGGGATATTATGCCATCAAGTCTCTCTAACTTGGCAATATATTTTCCATTCTGCCCCTCCCCTTCCTCATTTGCCCCTGTATACCTACCTCCCCTTGAAAGAGAAAAGAAAACCAGAAAGTAATAAAGGACTTTAAGAAGTATATTCCTCAAGCTTGGAAGCCCCACACAGGCAGTCCCTGTTGTCCTGCTCAAAGAGGGACCCACCCCGGGGGAAGCCAAGCTGTGCTCCTTGATGCCAGCCTGGAAGGTGAGGCCTCTTTGAGCTTCCTCTGTGACTTACCCTTTGTAAATTAGTTCTAAGCCTTTGAGATTCCAACTAGACCAATTTTTAAAATCCTAGTTTCAACAACAATTTATTTTGGGCCATTTCAGTTGGCTGCAGTTTTCTTTATTAGTAACCAAAAATTATGATTGGAGTCACCTCTGCTACCCGTGGAAAAAACCTTCATTTCTCCCCACCCTGAGGACATTTATAATAATGACTTGGGACTTGCAATGGAGAGGGACCATTGAAAATCAAAGTACTATTTTGACATTTTTAGCATTTCAGAAAGCATGCAGTACTTGTAGCTTAAGAAATTTCGAAGGAATTTTCTAAATGTTGGGTTCTTGAGACAAAGGGGAAGCAGATATTGGAACAATTTAACAAAATTGCCAATCTTTTGGAGGAGTTAACAGACTAGAATAATTTGCTCGTAGGAGCATCTTCTCCTTTCTATGCTGTTCAGTCTTCATAAATGTCCCTTACAGTAGTGCATATTATGAAGAAAGGTGATCCTTTCAGATCAGCATCAACCTAAATAATAAAAAAAAGTTTCAGTGAAACCTCTCATTAACAAAATTTATGAAGTAAAAGGTTTTTAAAAAATTCCACGGTCCACATGTTTTGAATGTTTGTCCTTTTAAACAGTGGGTTGAGGGGTGGGTCATTTTTTTTCTTTGTTCTCAATTTCCTTTTCAGTTGCTACATAGTGACATGGTTAGCACATTCAGCCATCAAGAGAGTCAAAAAAGAAAATAACGCATCCGTCTGGATTCTAGAAACGGGTCTGCACCCCAGCATCTGTTAGCTCAAAGTCAAAGCCCCATGGATACTGGGATTCCAAGCTTAAACCTCCACTCACGGGTGCCTGGGTGGCTCAGTGAGTTAAGCCTCTGCCTTCGGCTTGGGTCATGATCTCAGGGTCCTAGGATCAAGCCCCGCATCAGGCTCTCTCTCTCTCTCTGCCTGCCTCTCTGTCTACTTGTGATCTCTATCTGTCAAATAAATAATATGTTAAAAAATAAAAATAAAATAAAGCCTCTGCCTTCGGCTCAGGTCATGATCCCAGGGTCTTGGGATCAAGCCCCGAATCGGGCTCCCTGCTTAGCAGGGAGCCTGCTTCCCCACCACCCCCACCTCCCTCTCTGCCTACTTGTAATCTCTGCCTGTCAAATAAATAAATAAAATCTTTAAAGAAAAAAAAAAAACCCTCCACTCACAAGCAAAAGGGTTAGATAGGAGGTAGGGGCAAGAAATTATTTTTAATTAAAGAAGTGGAATCTAAAAGCAATGGTTATGAACGTTTAGCTGAAAAATGCTAGCCTTTCCAATGCATTTGAATATTAGGAACCATGATGTGAATGTCCCTTTTCATAATTATTGCAGTGGGTGGAGCCATCGTCCACCCAGGGCACATCCTTCATCTGGCCACCAGACAAAAGAGACTCACTCAGGTGGCTCAGGAAAAGTGTCTGTTTAATAAGGTGGGTCTGTTTGTGAAACCCTGGGATGGGTCTGAGTTTCCTGGGGCAGAACTCTTAGGTAGGACTCTTAGGAAAACCGGAATCTGCAGAGCATTGAACAATGTCAAATACTTGCCAGTCAGTCGGGGCCTCCCCGGCCACAGCTGCACTCATGCCCCATTCATGGGGCACCAGCAGGACGTCCGATGCTGGAGCCTAATGCTGGGTTTACGAGTTTCAAATGCCAAGTTCAAATGCCTGCTTTGCCACTTACTTGCCGTGTGATTTAGGGAGATTCACTTAGCGGCCCTATGCCTCACTTTTTTCATCTGTAAAATGGGAATAGTAATGGTCACTCTCTTGCAGGGTTGTTTAAGGGTCAATATATGTAAAGCCTTTTAGCACAGCACCTGGCACATCCCGTGTGCTAATAAATGATTGAAATGTGTGTCTATCCTTTTATTACTTAGGCCATTTTTAGCTGCATGATTTGAATGTTGTGATGACACCTTACAAAACAATGCACACAACTTTGAGGTTTCATGAGTAGCCGGAAGCTCGAAGTTCTGAGCCAGGAAAGGGGACTTGCTGGGTCTTCCATTTCCTTTTCCATAACTTGGCCTCTCTGCACTCTCCAGGCTCTGAACCCCATCTGTGGGACTCTGAAAAATGCAAAAGGGTGGGAGGGAGACAGCTACCAGCTGAGGAAGTTGGTCCCACCCACCCTCCATCCTCAGCCTCCTCAGTCCTCTGCTGTGTGGCCCTCGGGCCCAGGACTATGTGTGGACAAAGAGAGCCGCTGTCACTGGACCTATGAAGGCACCCAGCTGGGGGCAGGCAGCATCAAGAGTGGCGTCCAGAAGGACAGCGTCCAGCAGAGCTGACATGGGTTGGTTCATTCCGAGTCTGGACTTTAGACCAAGTAGGAGAAACTGGTTCCCAGAGTAAAACCCAAGACCCAGCAAGGAAGCCCCTAAGTCCATTCCTGGAGCTTATTCAGGCTTTCCGAGCTTCTCCCACCTTCCCACAGGGAACTCAAAGAATAGGGCTTTCCTTCCTTCCTACTCGGACCGCAGGCCTGTTGGTCAGCAATGGCCTCAGGGAATTGTAAACCTGTAGGAGAAAGAAATCACAGGCCAGGGCTGCAAACAGGCAGCTCAGTGAAAATCTATTCAATTGGAGGAGGCCTGCAGAGCTCTGTACTCAGCTCCGGAAGCAGCGCGGGAGGAGCCTGGCGCCTGCCCTGAACACCAGCCGTTTTCAGTTCTTTTCTCTCTTCTGTGAAGCCTACTTCAAATCTTCTCCATTCTTAAAAATCAATAGGGAGGGGCACCTGGGTGGCTCAGTGGGTTCAAGCCTCTGCCTTCGGCTCAGGTCATGATCTCAGGGCTCAGGTCATGATCTCAGGGTCCTGGGAGTAGGCCTCTCTGCCTACTTGTGATCTCTGGGTGGCTCAGTGGGTTCAAGCCTCTGCCTTCGGCTCAGGTCATGATCTCAGGGCTCAGGTCATGATCTCAGGGTCCTGGGAGTAGGCCTCTCTGCCTACTTGTGATCTCTGTCGGTCAAATAAATAAATAAAATCTTAAAAAAAAAAATCAATAGGGAAAAGACCAACTACCTGGTAGAAAAATGGGCAAGGACATTATATTAGTCAGCATTCTCCAAAAAAACACAACAATAGGATCTATATAGACAAATAGATTTATTATGAGGAATTGGTTGCGTGATTATGGAGACTGAGAAGTCTTGAGATATGCTGTCTAAGCTGGAGACGCAGGAAATCCAGTGGCGTAATTCAGCCAAATATGAAGGCCTGAGAACCTGGGGGAGAACGGGGCGGGGAGCGGCTGATGGTGTAAATCTCAGTCCCAGGACAGGAGAAGATGACACACGTCAGCTCAAGCAGTGAGGCAAGACAAACCCGCAGGCGAGTTCCTCCTTCCTCTGCCTTTTGTTCTATTTAGGCCCTCACGGTATTAGATGATGACCACTCAAACTGGGGAAGACAATCTACATTACTTAACCTACCAATTCCAATGCTAATCTCATCCGGCAACACCCTCGCAGACACACCCAGAAGTATGCTTCGTCTGGGACCCTGTGGCCATTCACCTTGATCAGTAAAATGAACCATCTGGGACGTGTACAGAGTGCAAGTTCACAGCTACACATTTTCCCTAGTAGACACTCTCCCATGGGCAAAAGAAATAGATTAAAGAAGGTATCCTTCATAGTGGGGTGGATTTAGTGAATATTTTTATTTTGGCCAATCTGATAGGTGAAAAAAAAAATGAAATCCTGTTTTACTCTGGATTTTTTTAACTGTGAGGAAAAGAGTAAGTTCATTCTTAACAGATATTCTTGCCTTGCACTAACAGAGAAATAGAAACCTCAGTGAGAACATCTTCAACCCATCCCCACAACCAAGCCTATGCTCTTTCCTCTTCCACACTTGCCTTTCCACTTTCTTTATTCCCCAGTCCCTGGATGCCATCCCCAGCGTCCCCTAGGAATTTGCCTCTCTTTGTTGACCTCTCAGCCCCTTGTCCCTCCTGAATTTTTAGCATTGATATTTAAATTGGCCAGAGTCTCCCAGATCTAAAACCACCACCCAGCGGCTGCCCCATCTTTTTCTTTAAACTTCTTGAAAGAGGTATCTACACTACCTATTACCAGCTCCTCTCCCTATGCTTGCTCTGCAGTCTGCCTTCTGTCTCTACCACCCTCCTTGAACTTGCCCCTCCAAAATCACAGAGACTTCCATGTTGCTGAAATCACTGGACACCTCTTCTTGAACATTCTCATCTGCTCCTTCAGCTAGCTTCAGTTACCATGTCTCTATATTTAGTCTAGATCCCTCAATAGCTAACTAGCTAATTAAGTAACTAACTTGCTGGTAGAAACCTGTCTGATACCACCCCATACCCCCATCCCCTCCCCTACCCTGTGCTCTCTCTCTCACTGGACAACTCTGTCATCCATTCAGTTGGCCAAGCTGCAGACTTGGGAGTTGACCTGTCACCTTACCCCTCCCCTGCTCCCCTATGGCCAATCTTGCAGTTATCCTTTGAATCTTCCCCTCAGCTACTATCCCGGTTCAGGCCACCATTTTCTCTGGGTCATTATAACATCTTCTCCTCATTCGATTCTCCACATTCCCTACTATAACCCTTTCAAGGGTTTCCCCCTACCCTCAGGATAAATTCCAGATTCCTTAACATGATTACAAGACCTTTTGGAACCTGGTCTCATTCACCAACTCCCCTCTTGCCTTCTAAGACCCGGCCCTATTGGACTTCATAGTTTTTTAAAACCCACCATTCTTGCTTACTCTGAGTCTTTGACTATGGCATTCCCTCTGCCTCATTCCTCGTTCTCTTCTGTGGGATAACTTCTACTCATTCTTCAGGTCTTGGCTTACAGCTCTCTTCCTCCAGGAACTCCAAATTTGATTGTTTCTTTAGTCCAATTCTTAAAATAAGATTGAAATTTAAGATGGAACTTTTGACCGCCCCCCCCCCCCCAGTGTATCACTGTGCCCACCTACCACAGTCTCTGATACTAGTAAGTGCCCAGGAACCATTGCAGGAACTGATGAATGCGTGATCAACCCCCACTTCCCAAAGCATTTTAACAAAGAACCCTAAATAGAGTCTTGCTGCTTTTGTGGAATCATCAGGGGAGAGAGAGTTTAGCGAGAGGTACCCTACAGAGTTAGAATTGTAATTCTAACTAATTTGTTAGAACTGTTGTCTGGTGATAGATTTTAGAATTTATGGTAATTTTACCATACTGCATCCCCTCATCTTCCTTTTAAAAACTCTGTGCGTGTGTGTGTGTGTGTAAATGCACATATGTGTATCAGAGAACAGCTCTGCCAAGTTGGTTTGTGTAGTCCAGTAGTCTGAACTAAAAATCTGTGAGAAGATTGTGTTATAGCAAGTTTTCCAAAAATAATCTTGAGGCAAGAGAGTAGGAACTGTGTATTTAAAAATGTAGTTTAGTGGCAGCTGTACATAAGAAGAGATCGTATTGCTTAAATTTTAACACAAAGATACCCGAAGTGCACTGTTGAGATAAGACATTGTACACGTTCAGAGGCTCAAAGATGACCAGTGTCAGAATTAGGAGTGTCAATCTTTGGCAGAAGACAAAGTGTCTGGAAGCTAGAAAACATGCCTGTTTGCTCAGATTAATTCTGAGAAGGGGGGATGGAATCAAGGAGCATGGGATTCCAAGCAAAATTCAGACAGCATTTCTAGGAATGCAGTCCGAGCGAAAGCAAACCTTTTAGCAACTGAAAGAATTTAAATACCAGGTTGAATAAATGAAGGAAAATGGTGGAAAGGAAGGAAATGGTGGAGGCCTAGCTTTTAAAAGAGAACCAAAGTAGTTCGGTCTTAACGGACCGCACGGAATTCCCAGTAAGAGGAAAAGAAGACAAGAGAACATGAGCGCTCACACTGGGTTTCCAGAACTGTAAGGAGGTCCCCACAGTCCGCCCAAGCTCCCCACCTCCAATCGGGCCCCTCAGGACCCCCCTCTGCTGGAACCCTTCCCATCTTACCCACACAGAAACCCGGGATTCTCTTCACTTCAACCACCGGCCTGAGTCTTTTCAGTTCTTGCCACTTAATAGCGGTAGGGTCTGTTTGCCTGGCCTCCAGCCTGGCCTCAGGGCAGGAAGGAGCGTCTGTGCTGTCGGGACTGAGTGCTGAGCCAGGGGATCTGGAGATGGACCGCCTGGTCACACAGCCTGGTTCCAGGACTTTCTAGCTAACCAATGCTGGCCCAATTTTTCTGTGTCTTAATCTCCTCTTCTGTGAAAAGTGGGGATAGTAGCATCTGGCCCATAGAGCTGTGTGAGGATTAGATGTGCTGTGTATAAAGTTCATAGACCAATACTTGGTCCGTAGTAAAACATGTTCCATAAACATTAGCTACCATGATTCCTTATTTCCTTATTCCCTCGCTTCCTTTCTTGACTCATTTCAACCTGGAGCAATCATCTTCAAATAAACTCTGACCCTTCAACTTACTGCTGAAAACACTTGGAGAAATTCCCCGTGGCTTGTAGGGAAATCCTAAATGCTGAAAGAGGCCTCCAGACCCTTTGTCCCTCTCCAGCCCCATCCTGTACCCCATCCCCCTGTTCTCAGAGCTCCAGACACTCTGACCTTCTTTCAGTTCTTCAAACCCTTGCAGCTTCCTCTCACCTCAGGGCCTCTGCACAAGCTGCTTCCTCTGCCCGGAATGCCGACTCATCCTTCCCGTCTCCGCAGGAGCCTCCCCACTTCCTCAGGGAGACCTCCCCCGGCCTTCTTAACTGGGTCAGACCTCACTAGAGGCGCACGTTTTTCTCCTCCATAGTGCTTCTCGGGGACCCTCTCTGACACATTTTCATGTGGTAATTAGATTTACCTATCTCTCCTCCTGACAGTGGAAGCTCTCTGAAGGGAGAGACCGTGTCTATTTTTCAATTACTCCAACCCTCAGAGCCTAGCACATCTCCTGAGTGTAACATGGTTGGTGCTCCATTAATATCTTTAAGGTATGGAAGAGAGGGAGGGCGGGAGGAAAGGAAAAGTCATGCCCCAGTGTCCTTGCCTCTTCTGGAGGCCACCCTGCCCTGAGGGTTTGTGGTGGTTGCAAAGAACCTCTTCGTTCCACTGCCCACTGCCTTTGATCCATTTCTGTGCTTCATTCTCAATGAAATTCCAGTGTTTGTCCTTAGGAAAAATGGTCCAAACATTGGCATTATAATGTGAACTTTAAATGCAATTTGTAGCCTATTTTTTCTCATACAGATATTTTGTGGCTCGAAGAAAGGGCAAGGTCATCAGTGTGATCCAATGGGATTCCCTGACCAGCCTGCCAGCTTGTTCCCTGGTGTTTCTGACACAAAAGGGAGCCACAGCATGAGCTCTGGCCCAAGCAGAAGGTAGTGGAAAGAAGAGTGGAGAGAAAGGTCTTCCAGGTTCACCATTTCCACCACCCAGGGAAAGTACTAAAGAATGAGAGTAAGCATAAGCAAAAGGACTCAATTCTCTGAACTAAAAGCAGAAGAGAGGGGGGCATTCCTCTCACTGCATGTGGGTGAGCATAGAGGAACTCCAGAGGACTCAGAGAACGAGAAATGTCGGAGTGGAAAGGGATGTTTTGCCCTCCACCCAACCCCATTCTTACCTGCACAAACCAGCTGAGGGCCAGAGAAGGGATGGGCCCTGCCTGAGCTGACACAGAGGCCTGGACTCCCCTGGGGGACGGGAGAGGGTCCTGAGGTGTCTAGTGGTTTGTGCTTTGAGCTCTTATCCAAAATGTAGGTACTTCACCCTGGTTAAATCCTTCCATAACTGTGTGGAGTCGTTTTATCACCCCCATTTTACAGATAAAAACACTGAAGCTCAGGAAGGCCTGGCACAAAGATGAAAGCTGTTCGGTGGGAACATTCTGAGGTTAACACTGCCAAGTATGCTTGGCCTTGACTCTGCACCTGAGCAGCCTTGTCTGCAGGGGGACCACAGGCTCTGTTTCACCTGGGTCAGTCCTGATTTACATCTGTGGTCGCACTGTCAGTAGGAACAGCACCTCCTTTTGTTCTCAAAACATGCCCCCAGCTGGGATAATACATTTATTGGGTGATCACTCTAGTGTCTACAAAATGGGGTTATTTGTATCACCTGCTCATGGAGTGGTTGCAAGGATTCAATGGAATTTTGCGCAGAAAATGCATGGAATCTGGCACATACTGCTAAATAGATGCTAGCTGTTGTTATTATTATGGTTACTGTTAGAAAGGCATTGGAAGAGGGATTGGGAAGGAGTAAAGCCACGCTTTCCAACTAGACACGCCCATCATGGTCTGCGAAAGAAAGCCGCTCCCTGGAGTCATGCAGCTCCCACTTCAAACTGACCCTCGGATGGCACCCCCCCCCCCCAAGGCCATATGGAGGCACTTAGCTGGCCTCGTCCACCTCTCTGCCAGTCACATTCAATGCCTGGGTCTCCTTGGGTCCAGAAGGGGAAATGGTGTATTTTTTTTTTCTTTCACTCTTAAGTCTAGAGCCCAGATTCTGAGGAAGAGTCACACAGAGAATCCTACAGAGGATCCCCTCCCCCAACCCCAGTCTGTGCTTAATTAAGTGAGTGGCTTAAGGGACTTGCCTCCTCTTCAAGATTAAGAGGTGGGTGTGAATATTTTCCTCTGGCCCCCTTAAATGTTCTTGATTACAGTAATAAAAATGCTAAGCTCTATTGCTTCTCGTCAGAGTAAAGGCGGCTGAAAACTCCTCATTCCCTGAAGAACCTAATTGTTGATTCTAGTGCGTCTAAACAGGTGTTCTTTAGATTGCTTTTTCTAATGCCTTTTCACTGGAAAGATCAATTTAAATGTTGCTTTGAGCTAATCAGTGATTGCTTCTGTATTCATCCAAATTTATATCTTTGCTTCTGTGTGCTAGATGAGACATTACTTTCAAAGTCTATAAACTTAAATAAGGTAGGTGATTTTTAATTTAGCTCTTTGTCCTCTTCTGTCTTCCATATTTTATACAAAGTATGGGTATATTTCTTTTATTATTTAAAATCCTAGTTCAAACCTATATTTGAACTTCCTGAGTCATCTTTGGATGTCTTACAGCGCCAAGTGTGGTATGTCCTATGCAGTGGGTAGTCAATAAATATTTGCGGAAAAGATAAATTAATACCTTAACCTGGATTGCAAACAAATTGGATTTGTTGTCTCTAGGTGTTTGAGTTCGGGAATTCTTTAAATATTGTCTGAACTTCCTTGTGTCTGCATCTGTGTTTATTCTATTCTCTCTGCCTAGAATTCCCTCAGTTTCATCTCTTGGAAATCTCACGTTTGTGCAAGGTTCTCAGCAAATGCCGGCTGCTCCATGAAACCCACTTGCAGTCTCCAGCCAGCTCGCATGGAATCAGTCTGCGAACAAAGAAACTGGACAGGGTCACACCTGTGATTTTCCAAACCCCACAGTCCTCTGCGCCTTTCTTATCTCAGCCCATGGATAGCTGTGCCCTGCCTTTATTCACCCACTGTGAGCATGTGAATTTCTTAAGGTGAGACAGAGGGTGTGCTCTGCTGAACCACATGTGGAGACCAAGAAATAGTCATTGCTTCGTGAATTGCACGGTTCTTGTTTTAAAGAACGACATTTTAAAAGAGTCTACCCGAATGGAGACATGGTGAATGTGGCTCTTCAACCAAGTCCTCAGAACATGGAGCTTGAGAACTTAGAAGCCATCAGTTGGTATTCTCTTTCACATGCGAAAAACCTCTGGTTCTGGGTGTCCTTGGTCTTGGTTCAGATAAGCTGGCTGGAAAAGACCAGAGTTCAGCCAGCAGGTCTTCAGAATGCTCTGGAAGACATATCTGTGGGCATAACTTAACATGTGTCAGTTTATCCTGGAGTGTAAAGTGCACTTCGTGGTTGGATATGGTAACTGGCTAACTATTCATAGTTCCCCACTCCCTCCCGTTTACTGCCTGTTTCTAAGCAGCAAAGTTGTGGTTCAGTGACTTCTGTCTGGGTAATATGAAAACAGGGCACCCAGCCAATTTTGATGAGCTAACTATTTCCCTAAATTATCATGCCTAAGCAAAGGGCCCCGAACCTGCTGTTCAACACTTATCATTGGATCTGGGGGATGGGCTATGTTCAGGCATATCATCAAATAGCTGAAATTTTACATTTAAGATAGTCAAGCAGTGAAAACTGGCATCCTTAGAAATGACTGACAGTTCCCCTGCGTCATTTCTGCTACACTGAATTAGGTAAAGGGGAAACAAAAATCACCTTCACTCTTTTTACAGATTTCTTGCTGGAAACCCATGTGACAGGACTATAAATTTTCACCAGATTGATGGGAGAACGGACATTTCAAAGGTGCCTGAAAGACATTGCAAAAGGTCCCAATTAATAGAATGCAGCTAACACCTCAAAATAAATAAATAAATAAATAAATAAATAAATAAATAAATAAATAAATAAATAAATAAATAGAATAGAATAGAATAAATGTTGCAGTGGGAATGAATCTTGCTCGGAGTGCTGTGCTGTTGGCTGATTGCCTGGCAAGAGTGGTGACCAGGACTTGCCAGCTGGCTGATCCACACGCCTGTAAAGGATGCGGTCAGCTTACACCTTGGATTTTGATGGAAATCTTAGAGGTTGGCAGGCGTTCTCCCCTAGTAAAGTACCTTAGATCAGGTCATTGCTTTTGTTTCAGGGAAGAAAATGTCCTGATGGCCAGGATCAGTAAGACCAAGTTGGCACTCTGCTCTAAGGGAGAATACATTACTGGATCAGAATAGATACATACCCTGAAGGAGACACAGGTTGTAATTGAAGGTGGCACACTCATCTACAAAATCCCCAAGTTAAACCAGTCGTGCCACTGAAGCAAACCAACTGGCTCGCCAACAACCACACATCTTCCCTCAAGTTCCTCTCAACAACCAGTTTGTCAGACTCTCAACTCCAGAGCTACTGGTGTCCTAGCCTCTGGTGTTTACTCGTGGTCAACTGTGAGGAGTTGTGTACAGATCTGTGTAGATCTGAAGACAGAGATCAGGTGTAGCCCCCACGACGAGGGCTAGCTTAGTACTTGTCACAGGGAGGCATTCAGTGAATGACAGAGGGGCCAAAGGAGCTTCCATTGTCCAGAGTCTACACTGAACATTTTAAAAACTGTTTGCAGAAATTGGCAAAATCTCTATCAGTCTCCCAAATGGATTTATTTTTTGAAAGGTATTCAAAACTGACTTTAACATTTATTTTTTAAAAACCAGCACACAAAAATATCCAGGAAAAAAAAAAACAATCCTGGGAAAGTTTGAAAGCCAAATTTGGACTGGGGAAAGTGTTTGCAAGACTGAAGATGTACATAACAAAGGGTCAATGTCCTTACTATAGAAGTGTGGACAAAGAACGTGATCTGGGAATTTACAAAATGAGAAGGGACCTTTCAACATATGAAAGCATTTTCAACCTTACTAGTAACCAAAGATTACAAATGGAACCAGATACCTCTTTCCATCTATTGATAGGGAAAAACTGTACTCTAAGATGGCTCACCAAACCAGCAAGGGAATTCCAGTCCCAGTCTCAAAGCCCTTCCAGGTTCTTCTTTCCTCTCCCATTTCCCACGCGCCAAAAGTACCAGGTATGCAGAATCAGAAGGGTATAAATTCCCCTCCCTGCCTGTGCGCGGGGCCCAGACCTTTGGAGAACAACCTCGTCTGAGCCCTCCGGTGTTAAATAAACCTCCGATCCTCCAAAGTCTCTGAATGCTGCTTGGTTCTTCTGCCAGGATCCAGTCCAGGGTCTGTAACACCATCATATAAAGAAAAACCCGAGTTGTACTAGAAGGGTTATTTGACACTGTCATACACTACCCATAGCATGCAAAATAAAACCACCTTTCTGGAGGGCAAATTGTCAATACATATTTATATATATTTAAAGGTTTAACTCTATGACCTGCAGAAATTCATCTCAGTTGAATGAATAGATCCCAGATAAATATGTAAAGATCTGTGTACAAGCAAACCGAAAAGCCTAAATGTCAAAACAACAGAAGATAAATCCAATGAGGTAAACTACATCTATACCATCCTGTAGCCATTAAATTAGTAAAATTGGTGTCTATTAGTTCGAATAGAAAGATATTTATAACATATCAAGAAAAAAAAGCAGGCCACAGAAAAGTATGATCAAGTTTTTGAAAAACATATTTATACATATACACATCTGTTTATATTTACACACATACACACAGATAGTTTACCTCTGCAAGACAGCTGTGATTTATGCCTTCCTCAGAGTCTTTTTCATATGAAAAGATTGATTGAGTTTAGCTCTATGATAATAAATATGAGTGTTTTGTTCAAACATACTTAAAGTTTTATTTATTATTTATTTATGTATTAACTTCCAAGCCAAATATTTAAAATATTTAATATTAAACATATCAAAGTATTAAATACTTGCACCAAATATTTAAAACCAAAGATTTAGTTCAGCCGACAGAGGTTTGGACATAGGAGTCCACCGGAGGAGAACTACAGATGCTTGCTGGATTAATGATGAGTGTACTAATGGTTTGGTTTTTTTTCCTCGCCAGCGATCAGACGGGGTGAGGTTTTTAGAGTTAAATATTAGTCAGTGTGAAATGTGGATATATACATATGCATGGAGGAATGGGGAAGTTGGATTAAATGAAACCTAACAAGTCTCCCATGCTTTAGGTTTGCTCCATTATAAGCATATGCAGGCAACCCTTGATTTGTGCTGGATTGGCTATTGGAGGATTATTTCAAGGCTGCGGTTGATTGTACCATTTCAAATCTATGGAGGAGGGGAAATTATTGGGGGAAGGGAAAGATCGTTACAAAGCAGGAGATGAAAACTATAAAAGGGTAGGAGAAACAAAGAATCTTTGTTGTAATGCCTTAGAAAATTAGTTGGTGGAGAATAGTTGAAAATTACAAAAGTTGAATATAGTAAATCAAATTAGCATTAGTATTTGTGAGTATGTGATTGTGAAAAGACGAGCTAAATGACTAGCTAACTGTCTTTTCAAGACCATTGGTAATAGAATCAATTATGGTTCATTATTAACCATATTAACAGAAAATTAGCCTTTACTAGCTCCTAAAAATATGAGGTTGTTATAATAGACTGTGGTCCCTTATCAGCATATGTAAAACTTGGAGGTTTATAAAACAGCTCCCTTCCCAGAACTACACTAGATTAGATGATCAATTAATGACTAAAATGTTATTGCATCTCTTTTTAATATTTCTTGTCAAAAACTTAAATATTCCTGATTCAACTTGTGTTTCTATTTGAGTAATATAATTTGGTCATAATTGGTTTCATTTCGATTGTCTTTACATTTTGGATACTTATTATCTTTTCTGTCACCCACTGGGAATGCCAAGTACCAATTTTTGCTATTTAGCAAGTCAGTGAGGAGCTTCCCACTGAGTTCCTTAATTATTGCTAATTGAATATTGTAAATGGTTTTTCAGGATCACCATCTTGGCAATCTATGTGACATTTTTCTCAGTTAGCAAGAGTTAAAGCACCAAGAATCCCTTCTACCACTTTCTATACAATCATTATATCAACCCTTTCCTATAAAAACTAGTCTCTTTTCAAATGTCAAGTCACATACATGCTTCTGTGGCACTTAGAACATGGCGACTGCTCAACGAGTATTGAACAACAGCTGTCCTTGAAAACAGAATGATTCCCAGGTCCAGCCTGCGAGAGGATGTCCTCTTTCACTTTCCAGAGCTCCCATGGGGCATCTCATCCAGCATGTCAGGCCTGGTACTCTAGGGTAGAGCTAGCCCATTCTCATGTATCAAGATCAAGCTTTCTATTGCTTTTTGCTGCTCTATAATCAAAAGGGGAAAAAAAGTAAAGAGGCTCAGAAGATCTGGGAATGTCAGAAATGCTGTAGGTAAAAAACTGGAAGAGTGGAAAAATCACTGAGCCTGCCTTCCTAGGTACTTCTTGCCTTACAATAAACAATAAAAAAAGAAGTGAGAAATTTATGACGTGCCTTTTGAACTTTCAAACTACGTCTCCATTTTTGGAGGAGGGAAGTGGGTAAGGCTTCAATGTACTGAAGTTGTGTTGAAGGTGGGTTTTGACTACATAAAATCTTGCCTTCTTAGTGATTTGTTTTCTTCCTTGGTCAATGAAATCTCAACCATCCTTAAGAGATCAGGACCAGAAGAAGACTTGAGACCTCATCTAGAATCTCCTTTCCCATCACGGTGACCCAGAAATTATTAGAAAGAGAGAGACAGCAAGAGAGAGTGATTGTCTCTTTGGAGGGGTAGGCTTCCACAGTCTTGGCTAGTAACCTATTTGAACATAAATGACATTTTTGGTCAGGATTTTGCCTTGTATCTAGCCAGTTGTTACTAATTTTGGCAGGTTTCAGGTTCAGAGACAAATTCAAGGCCTACCTTTGGTAATTTTCCAATTTTGAGTTTTATGTACTATGTGGTGTTAATCTTGTCCCTGGCTTCTTATTTTTCTATTCTTAGAAAAATAAGAATTTGCCTATATTTCTCAACTATTTGATCTTTACTTGTTATATGTAGATTTGTAAGCCTCCTCATATCTTTTGTGATAGATGAGTCAGAATGAATAACAGATTGAATGAATAAAATAATAAAAATGACCTTAAGCTCAAGTTTAAGAGGACATTTGCTAGTTCTGAAGAAGAGCTGGTTATCATTACTTTTTCATAGAACTGCAATCACGGCCTGCTTACACCACAGCTGTTTCTCATGAGAAATGCCAAGAACACACTCTTTAACTCCCCACCGCTCATTTGTTCCTAGGAATTGGACCAGAGGCAGACACCTGACCTGAAGGAGGAAATGTCCTGTCACCTGGATCCAACAGGTGAATGGGGCGGGGCTGATTTAGTCTTCTGAGAGTTGAAAGTGCAGAGGGAATGTGCTCATTAGTAGCAGGATGCTCAAATGGAAGGGTATCAATTAGAGAGGGGCACGAGAGCTCTAAGGCCCTGTGCACGCTGGTTGAGGGAGCTGAAACTATAAGGAAGCCATGAAGGTGGTCAGGGGAGAGAAGAGGCCACGTCAGGTGGGCCTGCAGGACAGAGAGGGGAGAGCAGCAGGCCCCTGACTTGCAGGACTTCCTGGTGGCTGGGCGTCTGCTGCCCCTCCACGGGCATTCTCCCGTAAGCCTCCCGTTTCTCCCAGGAGACCTAACAGAACCTTTGTTTGCAGCCCAGAGTCTCAATATGCCTCAAAGCGTTTTTCTCTTCTTCCTGTTTTTACTCAGTTGTAAAGTTTTCACTTGATCCCTTTGGGCTTTTCCAGTAATATTAAAAATTACTGTCTCATAGAGAGATGTTTGGGAGCAGAAGTTTAAAAGAAACCAACAGAAAGGGCTAATTATTCCCATGTCCTTGTCTCTAAATAAATACTGTACTAAAAATTCCTTAATATTTATGAAAGGAGATTCCCTAACTTCCTCCAACAGCTTGCTTGCTCTTCTGACAAGCAGCAGAACTCATTTGCTATGAGGCCCCACTGTCTTGATATTTGCATATACTGGGCCTTTCTCCACTTTCTCAAGTTGCCTTGGATAGAATATCTGGCTTTTTGACTTGACTGGGGCCTGAGACATGGCCCCTGTCTCTACACAATGCTTCCTTTTTCAGGGCTCAGTTCCCCACACAAGAGGCCGATTTGTCGGGGTGGAATGGGAGGAGCATGTCAGCCCGTTTCTATATATGAAGCTGAACCGTTTTAAACATTAAACATGGTCAAACTGACATGCTTTGCTATAGAGAGAGCCACAACTTTCGGTCACTTCACCCCTACAGAGGGAAGACTGGTGATTAGCTCAATGGAAATGTAGATCCCATGGGGGTTCTACCACAATCCACGTCTCTTAAGTCACCAGGCTAGCCACCATCCTTCAGTCCTCAGAGCCGAGCCCCCTCAGGCTTTCAGAAATAAACAGCCCTTTAAACGCATAATGCTTCTCGTCTTCATTACTTCTGTATTCTTTGGGCCTGGAATACCTGCCATGAAGAGTCCAGAGTTTTAAATAATTCACACATTTGTCAATGTTTAGTTTCTTTTGGGGTCATCTTAATGATGACGTCGCAAATCAAGTCAGTTGTGCAAAATCCAGTTTGCTCACCAGCTGAAAGTATCAGAAGGACTTTTCACTCCGACCTTGTGTGGATGCTGGATGTTCCAAGAAATAGGATTTTGAGTCAGACTGATACGTGTTAACTCTGGCTGAGTCCCAGTTCATGGTGGCCGGATTTGCCACATTATCTTTGATGGTGGGGTCCTCTTATTCCTAACCTTATGAGCTGTTCACACCTCCTCTGTTGAGAAGCTTATTCGGTAAACCTCTTGCTTACTTTTTCTGGGAGAATCCTAGCTGCTTAACAGTACTTGTGCCATCAACACCACCCCCCTCCCTCTACCACCCCCCACCCTCCTCCCCAGCATTCATGCCACCCTGTGGCCCATGATGCTTTCATTCGACTCAGCTGGAATGTCCTCCTTTTCCTGTCCAGCTGTCAAAGCCCAGCTCAAGTCTTTCCTTCTTTCTAAATTCTCTGATTTTTCCAGTTCTTCCGGACTCTCACAGCCTTAGCCATCTGTACCAATCTAACTCATCATTGTAAACTGTAATGGAATTGTTCCCTGCTCTTTGTCAGATTGGACTTGCAGCCAGATCACAGGCTCAGAAATGGAACTGGGACTATGGCCTTAACTATAACTTGATGCTCCCCACCTCTTGCATGAGCACATTCATCCTGATTTAAAAAAAAAAAAAAAAAAGGTTTGGTTGATTTACTGAAAGCAATACAAAACACAGTCACCATAATTTCCTCTGTGGGAAAAACTAGAGGGGACACTAACCCTCTTGCAGATTTGAATCCTTCTGGAAAACGACCCTTGATTCCCCCTAGGAGTTTTCCAGCTCTCCGTGGACTTGCTTCATGAAAGTGTTGTAAAGGGATTCCCGATGCTCTGACATGGCCATATTGAAGCAAGGTAGGAAAACTTACGCGAAATGAAACCTAAATCATTCTTAAAACAATCCTTCTGGGGCTCCTGGGTGGCTCAGTCATGATCCCGGGGTCACAGGATCGAGTCCCGCATCAGTCTCCCTGCTCAGGGGAGACTCTGCTTCTCCCTCTGCCCCTCCCCCACATGCTCACACTCTGTCTCTCAAATAAATAAATAAAGTCTTTAAAAAAAAACAAAAACCAAAGAAAACATTCTTCTGAGAGTGGACAGTACAACCTGACCTCCGTAGAACCAGCCGTTGTCAATACTGCTCCCTTCCTTCCCAGCTCACAGGAAGCCAGAGCACAGTTGGAACGAAAAATGTGTTCTCTAAGATGGGTGTTGTGTGTAAGAGATGAACCACTAAATTCTACTCCTGAAATCAATATTGCACTGTATGTTGGCTAATTAGAATTTAAATAAAAAGTTGAAAAGGAAGAGAAGTGGTCTTCAAATATTTGAGTTGAAATGTTACTAGAAGACTTCCTTTTTCTCAATTTTTCCATACACTGGATGGCAAAGATGCAAATTTCTTTTTATCTTGCAGTTCAGTGGCTCCATGCTTTTGGACAATTAAGGTTACTGTGGCATTTGCTCACAGCCAGTGGGTTGAAGCTTGTAAGGCAAGCCCTATAAAGCCAGGCTAATTTCCCCTAAGCCCCAGGACTGGAAATTAGGTTGCTGCCACTAGGGTTTTCACATGACTCAACCCTTCTCCAAGCTCTCTCTGCTGAGGCAAAGCATTTAGCACACCACCCAGCCAATGCCTTCAAATGAGATCATAATTGGGAACAGGCTTTGTCAGTGTCCCCTTCACTGCGGGAGCTTAGGTCTGACAAAAGTGACCAGAGAATAGCACTAGCACTTGTCACTGAGCCAGTCTGCAGGACTCCAGGTCACAAGATATTCCAAGGCCTTTGCTTCTCTCTGTGGTAAAGGGAGGCAGTACCTTCCTTTATTACACATAGTGGCCCTGGAGGAGCAAAAGGCCAGGACAAGTCACCAGAACCAGCTGCAAGACAAGCAGAGGCAGAGCTGTGGGGGAAGAAGTTTGGGGGGCACACGGGAAGGGGCAGGCATGCAGCTACACCCCAGTGAGGAACACCGCAAATGCAGAAGTCCCAGAGAAGGTTCATGCTGAGGGCAGGTATCAGGGCAGGCCAGGCTACAGAAACACACAGGGTCTGGACAGGGTTGGCCGTTGCAGCACCACTGGCTCTGGGGCACATCCGCCATTTTTAAAGAGACTATGATTCAGAACTGAGTGCCTCACACCAAACCCCTGGAACAGAAAACTAGGATAAACTGAAGAAATGGAGTCAGAAGTCTTGGATTCCCATTCCATGCAATGGAGAATTAGAGCCAGCTATCTAGAGCCAACGTATCTACCCCAACTTCACACTCTGTGATGTCAAGTCAATGCCTTGAAGTTGACCATTGTTGGACTATTTACGCCACAGAAACTGGCCAACAAATTCAGTGTGGTGGGGGTTTTTCCCCTGCCCCAAGTCACCTCTGTGTGTGTGCCACGTGAGCCATGTGATCCTTGGGGGTTACTCATGTCACAGGGGTCTTAGTGTAAATATGACAATTAACTCAGAAGTCCTTTGTAAACTGTAAAGGTTCTGCAAGAGTTCGTTTTTATTATTTGGAGTAAAATGTTAAATACAAAGCTTGAACATTTATTAAGATTACAACATGTAATTATTATCCTTAATTGCAAGTTTCAAATATGCTAGAGGACAAGATTTCAGAAAGCAAAACCTAGAAGCCGCTTATTTGTGTGACTTAAAGCTATTATGTGCAAGTTACAAAACTCCTGACTCCACTTGGCTTCGACAATGAAGTGAATTCATTGTCACCTACACTAAAAAGCCCAGAGAGAGTGCTAGCTTACTTCAGCCAGCTTATTCCAGAGGCAAGGCTAAACCCAGCAGGTCTGATGATGCCCTCAGAGGGTAGGAAGACCATATGCTCCTGTTTACCCAGGATTGTCCTATCTATGCATCCGATCTGGTTTGGCGTATATCTTGCCCTGTTTTGTTCTTGAAGTTGTCCTAGTTTAGAAGATAAATGATATGTTTACTTAACCAAGGTTTGCTCTCTCTGCATAGTTTTTTTGTGTTGTGGCATTCACCCTCGGGCCTCACGTGATGCGGTTCCCCACCCACTCTCAGCAGCTCCAGCCTCTCCATGTTGGGAACTGATTGGCAGCAGCTGCAGACCTCAGAGCCCTACACTCCCCACTCTGGTGGGACCGAACCTCTCTTCCAGGAACATCTATGCAAGTGTTGGGATTCACTATCTCTCTCCCTGGTCTGATTTAGGTCCCATGGCCAGACTTGGGAAAACGGATTCACCGATGGACTTGGTCAGTCATGCTCACACCTAGAGTAGGCCTGAGATGATTCCAAACAAATTGCACAACTCAGAATGAGGTGACTTCTCCCAAAGAACAGTGGGCAGCAGAGGAGGTGAGTGCATGCTAGAGAGGTAACAAGAATGACCCGTGGCATTGCAGAGCAAAGGGCTGGAATCCAAACGGGCTGACCCAGCTTCCAGCTTTTTCCACTAACGAGGTTTGGTATGGTGCTGAGCCCTTGCGTGCCACAGACTTGTTTCTTGTTAGGAAAAGTGGAAAGGTAGAGGATTTCGAAAGTTCTGTTTCACTCAACCTGTTTAATGTATGGCTATGTCCCCTCATTAGTCTTCACGGTTATCAATTCCAGGTTAATTTTGTTACCGGATTTTTCTCACTGGGCCTAAATAGAACTCACCTTGGCTTTATTCCTAATGCTAGAGAACTTCCAACTCTGGTGGAGATCTGAAATGTTCCATTGCTCCTATTAAGTAAATCATATTCTTTAACTAGCTAACTTTCCCCACAGTTTACAACTTGTGTCAGACCCCGGGAAGATTTGCTTTTAGTTTTTTCCCTGTGAACCAAACAAGTCATAAAAACAGATTTATATCATGGTTTCCTTACAGCTGCATTTTATCTGAGGTTTCTTAAATCAAGAAATTGACTAACATAATGGCCGAATGAATAAAACACGGCAGCAATGAGTGACTGCCTTTAGCAAACTGAGAGGGAGTCTTATTATTTAAATGTTCCTAGTTATATTAAGTGGAGCAAAAGGCTTGGAATCGAAAGTGAGAGAAATAGGCAGCCAAGTCAAAAATGCCACCAAGCTGTAAATAAAATATGAAACTGGCTTGGAAAGGGAGCTTTACTTCGAAGTCAAATGCTGATAGATAGTCCTAATTGTGGGACGTTCGTAAAAGGTGACATGACACCTGTCAATTATCCACAGCAGCCAGGAAATGTAGATTACATGAATAATTCACCAATCCAGTGCCCTTTGTTGCTAAGCCAGCTAAGCCCAGCCCATAAAATAACTGCTGATAGGAAAGAAGAAAAAATATGTTTAAACTGCAAGAGCCGGATGTTACACGCAGAAATGTTTTCCAGGCAGTTTCATTATACAGCTATGTTCTCTCCAGTTAGCACCGTGGCTAAATAATTAACATGTGAGCCTTTATCAGGTGTACAAAGGAGGGGTCTTGGGCTCTGGAAACTTTATATGTCCCCTTGGGATGTTGCAGAAGAGTCTTCAGTAACAGAAACAACTGATCACATATCATCACGTCTCGCCCTCCCAAGGAGCACGCAATCCTTTAAAAAGGTTAAGTCTGAACTTTGGTTTTAGAATCATGGGATCACAGAATAATACATTTGTGAAGATCACTTACAGTCTGCTCTATTGGTTTTTAGAAGCAAGAGAAAGCTTTTCAAAGAAAATCTTCTGTGCATGTATATAATATAAGACAGAACCAAGTGGGATCGTGTTGATTCTGGGGGTGGTGGTGTGGAGGATGATAGAAGATGCCTGCTGTCGCCCTCCTCAGAAGCCTCAGCCCTGCACCTCACTCCCCAGCCCTGCCTGAGCACCTCCAGGGATCCTGTTGTCCCATTTCACAGATGAGGAAACTGAAGCTTCCGAGGCAAAGCGGTTCCTAGAAGCCTCAGAGTGAGTCGATGGCAGGGCTGGGACCAGAAGCCAGGCTGCCAGCTCCCATGCACCACACATACACATGTACGAGTGTAAGTACAGCTTGTCTATACAGCTATGCCAGCTGCCAGCATTTAGAGAAATACCAGTTTTGCAGCTCTCAGGACCTCACAAGTGAGCATGAGGAATGGAAACAAGTGACTCTTTCATTTGTGGCCTGGGCCCAGGCAGCCTGATACCTACACTCCACCTACATCCCCCACTTTCATGTTGGCCACAGGGCCAGGGTCGAAGATCACGGGCCAGGTGGAAGGTGGGGCCTTGGAATGCCCAGGGGACTGGGCAGGCCGCCATAGGTCACCAGAGCCAGCCATCCAATCCATCTGCTTCTCTGGGTTGCTGTAAGAACAAGCCTCCCTGGAGAGATCTAAGCGGGGTGGCGGGGGGGGGGGGTGCGGGGGGGGTAGACGCTCATTCCAGGAGCAAATCCAGCAACACTGCAGAGAAAGATTTTCTCACCTCCACAAGATGGTTCGTTCCTTGTAACTTCC
The DNA here is from genome assembly GCF_963455335.1 of Martes martes. Classification (NCBI taxonomy): domain Eukaryota; kingdom Metazoa; phylum Chordata; class Mammalia; order Carnivora; family Mustelidae; genus Martes; species Martes martes. The sequence continues at coordinate 76,235,000 of NC_137892.1, read as the reverse complement.
TTCCTCCATAACAAAGATCCTAATCGACTAAGAGGAACAAGAAAGAGGTTCCACTTCCTAGAATATATGTAGAAAAGAATACCTTTCTCCTCATTTTTGGCTTATTTGCTACCCAGGTTTGGCTTTGTTTTTGAAAGTTTGCAAGGAGGTTTCATTCCGGCATAAACCCATTGGGTACAAGTGATTTGGCACAGGTTTTCTCTAATGTTGTTATTTTTCTCTAATTGTTCCAGCTGATAATTTATATGTATATATTTTTAGCTTCTTAGGAGGCTACGGGGAAAGGGAACCGAATTTCTGATGCAGGTTAAAGGCAAGTATGATTTCAAGGCTTGTCAAAATTGTCTCTTGCAGTCAGTCCTCACTTTTAGAATGAACATATTATACTTAGTTATACATCAAATTAATTGCTGCTGGTTTTATTGTGAAAAGCTGAGGTCGAAAACGTCATGTTTTCCCTTTAATCATTCCAACCAGCATAACAAAGGAGAAATTGGGCATCTTGGTGTTATGGCTGCTTTGAGACCAATTCTCTTGGTACATATGTTACTTCTCCCTTTGTGCAAGGCCAGGAGAATTTCTTTCAACAAATGGAGTTCATTATTAAATGAATCAGCAGCACCTGTCTCACAGGATGGCTGTGACCACCATGGCTACCTCGTCAGCCGGCTAAATCTTTGGCCAGGTGGGTTGTAGTCTGGGTCCCCAGAAAGCAGAGGGCTAAGACAAAGGCTTACATTGCAAGTTCTTTATCGTGCATGAGATCCCAGGGGCCTGGCTGAGAGATGGAGGAACCATGAAGGGAAGGAAGCAGGGCCTGTGGGCTGTATGAGCACATGTGTCAAGTGAACCACGGCTTAGGGTTGTCATATTTAGCAAATAAAAATACTAGACACCCACTGAACCTTGAATTCTAGAGAAACGACAAAGAATTATTTGCAGTAAGTTTGTGCCCTGCAGTATTTGGGACATAACTTAGAGTGAAAAGTTACTGGTCACTTATCTGTAAGTCAGTTAACTGGGAGTCCTCTATTTTATTTGGCAGCCCCGCCACAGCTGCTAGTTAGTGACGGGTTGCTTGTTCCTGTGGGACCGTCTGAGAGGTTGTATGAAATCTGTTTTGGGATTGAGCCATTTGTCCCCATTCCCTCTTTGTCAGCGTCAGTGTTCCCCATGGGTTGTACCTACTCAAAGGCCTTCTGTGTGGCTCCTGTGGGGCGAGCGGGCTCCTGTTCCACTCCGCAGGGTCAGCTGAGTGGCCTTCAGGGAACTGCTGTCAAGTTGCTTCTCTAGGGGGCAGATCCAGTACCAGAAGCCACATATGACCCCATGGACCAGGTGCAAGAGATGCCAGTGCAGGTATGCAGGCATAGTGATGGACCTCACAGATGCAGGGGGCTGGAAGGCCTGCATCTGAATCTCAGCTCTGCCAGTCCCTGAGGCAGGTTATTCAAAGTCTCCATGCCTCAGTCTCCTCATCTTTAAAATGGGGACGATAATAATACTCATTTAGGATTATTATGAATATTAAAAACACATATAAGGCCCTCAGAACAGTCCTTGAGACGTTCTAAGTGTTTGCCGTTATTATCCTGACAATAGGAGATTTCAACTCTGTAGCTTGGCAGCTGGTGTATCTTGAACACTTGGAACTAACTGCTGAAGTTGATTTGACAAAATTTGCCAAATTTGATTGATGTCTAAAGTACAAATTTTTTCATAAATGAAGCTAAATGTTATCACCTTAGTTTGAGGGTGTGTGTGTGTGTGTGTGTTTTCCCCAGTGCCGAGAATTATTTTCAACCCCGGCTGCGGTCTTTTATATAATCAGGAAGGAGAGGTTTCTCACCCCCCACTGAACACTTGGTCTCCCCTGGAGCCAGCTAGATGCCCTGAGTCTCCCAGTGCTCGCTCTCCAGGTCCTCCTGCCTCCGACGCCACAGGACCCGCTCAGCTTGACGCTGTGGGCTGACACGGAGATAATGGTATGCACCTGGAGCTGAAGCAAAATTAAATCCTGAGTATTGATCAGAATATAAAATCATGTTCTATCGCCGCGTCCTGAGATTAATAGCAAGTTTCTACAATTCTGTGAAACTGGACTCTTTGGCCCAGGGTTTACTTCTCAGTTCCTCAAGTGGCCTGCCAGAAATTCTAAAATTTGAAATGGTGCCTCCAACACAAAATTGCTGGGAAAGGCTGTCTTAGAGAGCCATTCAGGCAATGCTTCCTCTGCAGAGTCGTCCTCCCACCCTGTGTAGAGTTAGGAACTGGCCCCTCCATGCCATGGGGGACTGGCTCACAGTCTTGATTATGGTGAGCCATCCTGGCTCGTTTGCAGGTCATCTTGCCTGGGATTGCTCAGCTCCGAGGATGGGAGCCCCATATGTTCATCTCTGTGTCTCTAACCCCCAGCCTGCCTCTGGCACAGGGCTGAGGAACAGAGCATGCTAGGCTCAGGGTCCACACTATTTTTTAGGGCACCATGAAAATGTTTAGTTTCTTTAAAAATCAGAAGAAGAAGACAAAACTGTTAGAAGAGAACTTGTTTTAGTTTTTTTCTTCATATCAGAAAAATGAAGGATTTTTTAGGACCACAAAAATTTATTAAACCGTTTTAATATTGTTTTTAAATGGGGGAAGGATCTAAAAAGGCAGAAGTGTGGCAGGCCCACAAAAGTCATCACGTGGTCCTTGGGTTGAAACAATAAGTAAACAAATGAGTGCATATTATAATGACCGCTGAAAATGTTTTACAAATGACAAAATACCACGAAAATGCAGCTTATTATTGAAAGCTGACAATTTCCTTGCTGTTGTGAAGTTCTCTTGTCTGTTAGGACATTATACTCTAAGGAGTTTCAATTATTTCTCCAAATTGAAAGGTTTTCTTAGTCATATTCATATTCTTTCTTCCTGTGAAGTAAAGGCTTTAAGTGGCTTTATATGAGGAATATTTTAGTGTGGGTGGGGAGGAGGTAGTGAGGGCACCGAACAGAGACGCTCCACTAATCCAAAGAGCTTTCCCAGTACGTATGCCATACTTCAAGTGAGCCCCAACATTGAAAAGCTGAGTTCCCACAGAAGGCACACCGAAATGGCTATTGTTTTTGCAACAAGGGAATGCGTGAGCCTAAACCTTCATATGCATATTATCAGTATCTCACAATCTTGGCTCGCCTCTGAGAGAAGTGAACTCACATACTTTGAGGGGATCTGGTGGTGTACTCTTTCCTTTGAGTTGGTTGATGACAAATGAATCCTACAGTTTCTCTCCTGGAAAACAGAAAGGGAAGAGACACTGATGTCCCAAATATCTTCCAACGGATGCTGAGAATGTTCTGGCCTGAGGATCACCTGAGCAGATGATACTCAAGGTGAGACTCCTCACATTATCAACCAGCCAAATCCTTATCTTGCAATCTTGAAGAGCCTAACTCCGATCAGAAAGAAACTTCACTTTCTGAGATTATTCTCGGTAAAACTCTCTTAAAATGAGCGTTCTCATGGTACCTTGAAATTTGAAAGCCCTAAATGACCATAGGTGGTTAATTTAGGAATAGTTCCTCTCTCTTTCTCTTCTGAGTTTTCTATAATGTGGTTACATTAGACTCACAAGAATAAAACAAATAAGAGTTACAATTTACGGAGTCCCAACGCTTGCTCTAAGCTGTTTATATACATTTTCTCAGTTAAGGAGAGACATTAAATATGCTGTAATTTGCAAAAGGTGTTTTATGAAACTATTGCAGAAGACTTATTCCACCCATAAAATTGACACAAAAGCAAAGGAAACTCTACTAGAGTTTATATAGAAAATGTCATTCCCTTCTTTCAGTTCTTCCGTTGTATGTTTACAGGCTCGGCTTCTCGACAAGTTGGTTTTCATTGGGTGCAGAAGGCAGAGAAAAGCTCTTACAAAGGTGGATTTTGAGCAGAATGGTCATGATCGGGCTTCCCATGAGGGTGGCAGCCAAAGAGCAGGGAACAGGAGGAACAAAAATGGCAAATGGGTAACTACCACCTCTTGAGTGTCTCTGGCTGTTTTAGACAGCTGTTCTAGGCATCTTACATCCATGAATAAGCGTCTCAATGGACAGCTTTGGGGGAAGGCTGCTGTGGTTCAGGCATTATTCCAGATATTTATATGTTTACTAAGTAATCTTCCCAATGTACCAAAAGGGTATGTCCTATTCTTAGCACTCTCATGTTATAAGCAAGGACATTGAGGCAGAGAGAAGTTTGGTATCTTGGCCAAGATCACTCACGTAGGAAGGCTTACTGGTCTGGAAACCAAACCCTGGAGCTAGGCAACTTCACAAGGAAGAAGCTTGCAACAATTCTGAGAAGTAGGCATTTTCATTATCCCATTTGACTTGCAGAGAACAGGAGATTCGGAGACGCAAGATGGCTTCCTGGAGTTTACCTAGTTAGTAAACAGCAGTGCCCAGTTCACCTAAGCAGCCGGGCTCCTCAGGGCCATGTGCTGCATCATCTCAGTACACAGAATCTCCCTGTTCACAATGGCACCCCCAGCCTGCTTGTGGAGAGTGTCTATAATGGTGACAAAGAGAGGCTGGGGACAGAGAAAAGAGGTGACCTAATGCAGGGGGTGGAGGGCTTGGGTGGGGGTGCAGAAGAGGTCTTGGGGCATATGGAAGAAAGGGAGAGGGGACAGGCTCGGTGCTTTCCAGAACAATTGTGAGCTCATGCAGCTTTCCCAGACACAAGAAGACAAAACCAATCAGAGAAGACAGCAGGCAGAGAGATTTAGCAGAAGCATGGGGGACAGAGGAAGAGGGACACTAACAGTGGGAAGAACAAGAAGAAGGTGAACAAATTATAATGAGGGCTTCAGCGTCCGTGCCCGGTGTGGTCCTGAATCACCACCGGCAGAGGGCCTGCTGGCCACAAGCCCTGGGCTGCGTGCTGAAGACACATGCCGCGACATCAGGCAGCCCCTCTCAGCGGGGGTTACACACATGTGAGGATTGTCAGATGAGGCCCTTGGGGCTCAGCGCACAATAAAAACATTGTACGGGCCTTCCACACCGGACTCAGTGTGTATTATGTGTCTGACGGAGGAAGAAATCGGCTGGAGCTGCATGTGCAAACGCGCTGAGTTGCACCGAGTGTGCGCTTACACTGGAGACGAAAAAGTCCCAGGAGCCAGCACTTTCTGGGGGACACGCCGAGTCCCTAGAGGAGAGGTGCCAGGGGACTCCTGTGCCAACCGTTAGAAGAGCTGTGGCTCGACAGGGTGTTTTGTGTTGTTTGATTTTGAGCCCAGTGTTTGGCCCAGAATCCGAACACTGAGTGGGGCCTCTGAACCCTGCCTGACACCAGACTTTGCTGTCGAATGTCATTCCTATTTTCCTTTGTTTGAGAAGGACTGGAAAACAGCAAAGGGGGGAGGGAGAGAGTCATTCAGATTTGTTTCATGCAAGGACTTGAACTGTTAAGCCTGCAAAAACCAGTGTAAATTTGAAAGTAGGGGGTTCTGGGGCTAGACAGAGGTTCAAGCCATGGCTCTGCCACGTCTTAGCTGTGGCACCCTTGATGAGTGACTGTCTCGCTGGGTCTTCAATTTTCATCTGCAAAATGGGCATAATAATAGGACCTACCTCGGAGAATTCATGTGATAGCTGTATGAGATCTTGCAGGCAGATAGTTTAGCTTAGGACCAGGCATATGTTGCCTAGCAAGTGTCTGCTAGTATTATCTATAAAATGAGAGAGATGGCCTCCCCAGTTCCCTCAAGGGATGCTAAGGCTGCAACAAAAGGTAAGTGAGACGAGAGCTGTTTGAAAAGTACTTACTGATATCTATTTTCTACTCAGCAGTGTGAAATAATAAAAACATGCAATATTGGCAGGCAGCGAGAACGCCTAGATTCTGGTCTCTGGACCTTCATCTCTCATCACTCAGTGGGTGGATTAAATTAAGTCCCCTTCAACATCTCTGTCCGCTCTGATAGCCAGTGCCTGTTCACCCCTCTGCCTGTCTGCAACAGGGTAGTAGACACCCTCATTCTGGTGGGCTTGTGTCTGAAACTCCCATTCCCTCCCACCTGCCAGGGCCCTGGTGATTGACTCAGAAAAAGAAAAAAAGAGAATGAAAAAAGAAGAAAGAAACACATACCTGGGAAGCTGTCCCAGATATTTTAACTGAAAAAAGGCAAATTGAAGAACTGTAAGTAGTTCTATTGAACAAGCATTCTAGAATAATTGTAAAGATACAGATTTGTATATGCAGGGATTACCTCGTGGGTGGCATTCAGAGAACTTTTCCTTTATACTTTACATATCTCTATTGTTTGAATCTTATACTGGGAGCATGTTTTATTTGATAATCAAAATAATAATACTAAAGAGGTAAACAAAACTAAAACATGGTCGTTGTAGACAGTTGGGAGGGAAAGAAAAGAAAAATCACTTATAACTCACCCTAACATAGAAATATTGCAACTGACATATTAATTTATATCCTTTCAGTCTTTTTTGTGTGTGTATCACACAGAAATATACATACCTATTTACAAAACGTAATCACATTTGTCCATGCTGTCTCATAATCAGCATCACTTAACAATGTATTGTTTATCTGTTTCCATGCCATTAAAGTTTCTTCTACAATCTACAGCACGATTTTAATGACTGCTTCTTTTTCCATATTGCATGTGGCCAACTTTGTATTGCTGCACATTTTGGCTGTTCTTAGTTTTCCTCCATTGTAAGCATTGACAGGCTTTTGGAGAATAATGAAACACTGAAATGCTTGGCTTTGTTTCTCTCTTTGGGTAGAGCCGGCTGCTCTCTTTTCTTCTTCCTCTTTGTATCCTTTAGCTTTTGGGTGGAGGCCCAGAGAGCTCCACAAGGGGTGGTGTGTGTTTAAGAAACTCAGCTAAAGAAACAAACTGATCGCAAAGAGCTCTGAACCTACAGTGTTGGGAAAATGCTGAGCGTTGTAATTGGCCTAATGCTGCTCCCGTGAGAGATGCCATCTCCCCAGGGCTCCGAAGTTCTGGCCAGGATTTTACCTTCTCTCATCCAGCTGATGACAGACAAATATTCTTCACTTTAACAGTTATGTGCAACCCCCAAAATGTTTCCTCAAGTCTGTCAAACACTCGCTGGAAGAGCCTACCAGCTCGTCCTTGAAGGTGGAAAAGCAGGCAAGGTCATGTCAGCAAATCAAAACCGGGGGGCTTTCAGATTCACTGAAAAGCTAGCCTCTTGGACAGCACTGGTCTCTGCTCCCTGAGCCAGACTGTGGGTCCAGTGGTGACTCAGGAAGGAATGCCACTGATGAGCCCTGGGCACGCCAGGGAATTACTCAGCACATGCCAACAAGTAACCTCATACGATAATCAAACGCGAGCCAATCTGCGAACACTTTGCGTAACAGCGTATTTGGACTTGGGGCTTAGCTTTCAAAGCTTGAGTTTCACATTTGCCTGAGCGTATTCCCAGCCTCCCAGGGCCCCTCCTGGGTGCCCTGCCTCTGCTTGCAAGCGGAGAGAGGAGTTCTTCCAAGAGCCTGGGCTTGGCTCTCCCCATAGCAGAACTCTACCAGGGATCAGCAGTGTCTCCTCTGTCTATAGTCCCTCTTTTGGCCAGCGCTGCTTCTCCATATGCCCTGTTTCTTACCAATAGGCCAGCAACATGGGCGATGGAGGCTTCCTTTGGCTGTCGGGACACTTAATAGTCCTTTCTAGTATTGTCATGGTCTTCAATGAACCATACCAATAAGAGGGAGGTTTGTTACTGACAACTGCTGATACAACAGTATTCTGTCCAGTCCTGGCTGTAGGAATTGGCAAAGTATTACTGCATCAACAGGTCCTTGAGTGGTCCAAGAGCCTCAGAAAGGACAAAGAGGCTTGCCGATTTCAAGACTCCTGATGCCTGGCTCTGGTGCTTCTCTTGCAGATATCCTGAGAGCCAGAAGCTTGAGGGATTTAATTCAGGAGCCACAATATGGCGATACTCCCTCTGCTTTCCTGTGCAGATTTCCTGCAGAATTGGCAGTCATGCCCTGAGGTCCCTGAGAGCTGGGGAAATGACCTGGCTAGCCCATCCACCTTATCAGCACTGGATGTCAGAGTTTCCATGAGGCCTCTGGTGTTGGTGTATTCAAGGTGATATTGAACTTGAAGTATTCAAACAGCAACACCTTGGGTGGAAGACAAAGACAAGCCAATGATCTTACTCATGATTCTTCTAGTGCAGAAGTTGTTCCCACGAGGTAGGGCTTTTCTTGTGCTCCTGCCCTTGCCCTGGTGCTCTCAGAGACCTCTGAGCTCCGTGGCAGAGTGTGAGCAGAGGGCCCAGGCAGGAGCTTGTGAGAGCTGTGGTCCCCCAGCTCCAGCGGAGACACATGGCCTTCCCCGGGAATAAGTTGATAAGGACTGGGTACCTACACATAGTACCTCAAAAGAGAAGTAAATCAGTAATTCAAGATCCTGAAGACAGAAGCTGACGTTCCCACACAGACCTAATCCTAAGACCTTGTGGGATGTTCAAAAATGCTCCAAAGTAGGTGTGAAACATTAGACTTCCCTTGCCCCATCAGGCGGGCTGGGTAGAATCCTTACTGTGTCTTTCTTTCTTTTTTTTTCTTTTTAAAGAGTTTATTTATTTATTTGACAGAGAGAGAGAGAGATCACAAGTAGGCAGAGAGGCAGACGGGGAGCGGGGGGAAGCAGGCCCCCCGCTGAGCAGAGAGCCCAATGCGGGGTTCCATCCCAGGACCCTGGGACCATGACCTGAGCTGAAGGCAGAGGCTTTAACCCACTGAGCCACCCAGGCGCCCCTTTACTGTGTCTTTCTAATTTTAAGCACAGATGACAGAAAGCAGGTGTCAATATTTTTTGTAGCACTGCATATACCTGCCAGCCAAGCTCCTTAGGAAAGTGAAGTTCCTTTCAAAGTAAAAAATACGTTAGTTATCTTTCACAAGGGCAAGAGTAAATTCATGGTGATTATCGATGTTTTACTGGCAGTTGCGGGCCTCCACAAATCTCACAAAGGGGAACCTATGTACAAGAACAGAGAAAGGGGCCTTCGGTGACCATAATAAAGGAAAGAATCAATTTGGGAAACTCTCTGCATAGGTCATCATAGAAAGTAATCAATCCAACGTCCCTAGATCATAAGGACAATTTTTGAAGGTTTAAGAGGTGTGCTTCAAAGAGCTAGTTCTTTAATGCAAGCTATGTGAAAATCATTAAAAAGTTTTAAAGTCATAGGACAGGTCAGAACACCTCAGGCTCATAAGGAAGGTTGGAATTTGGAATGGAAGTGCAGATGTTTGGCCCAGGTGTTTGCTGCTGATTTCTGATGCTGGTGGGTCACATTCTATTCCCAGGAGGGACCCAGCAGAACTGCTGAGCAGTGCCACCTTGCAGGCAAATCTCAGTGGCCTCCATTCCCAAGGATAGGGCCGCTCAACTTGGCCACAGCTGGCCAAAGCATTGGTGTCTACTGCAGCCAAAGTTGTTGCTGAGGTACCTTGGCTGAGGTAGGCAGGGGCATAGAAGCCCCAAGTAGTCTCCCGGTCACGTTGCCCGTGAGCACCACCATGAGGGTGTCCTCAAAGCAAACCAGTTCCCAATCCCATACCCTTCCGTTTCCTGAATCCCTACAAACCTGAACAAAGCGCAGTGCCGTCCACCTCTCACTCTGCTGCTTATCTGCTTTTTTCTTTCACGTGGACTCTTTCCAGTTCTTGGGCAATCATATCCGATTCCAGGGAGCCAATGCTCACTTTGCTTTTCTAATCTAGAGACGAATAAGAAGTCTACCTTCTCTAGTCCGGTGCATACGGTGAACTTTCTCAACTTACTCTCCTCGAGGAAAAGAAGTCACTGGAAAAGTCCCGTGTATGTTTAAGTTTATACAAGTTATGAACAGCGTATGCATACATGGATGAGGCATCCCCTTGCGCAGGAAGACTAGACTCCATTTCTGTGGGGCAAATGATATAAAGATTGCCATGGTTATCCTGTTTCATTGATGTTGTGGGGGAAACACCCCAAATGGACACATTGCAATTTAGAGGAATCCCAGGCTACATTTATTTATTTATTTATTTATTAAAAATCCCCCACCCAGGCTACTTTTAAAACGGATCACGATGTCCTTTTTTTTTTTTTTTTTTTTAAAGGTCATCAGTGACAACACATTGGTTGCCCTTTCTTGGAAACACTTCTTTGTGGAAGGGTTCATGTGTGCCTGGAACACCGTTTCTGCTTTCTCAGATGCCTGTTCATTTCCTGCACTGAGGATTCACGAGGATTATCGAAGGTAAATCTTTCGGCGAGGGTTGGGAGGAGGTGAAGGTGGGCAAGAAATCAGGAAAGGAGCTTAATCATTTAAAAGTGTCAATAATTCTTACTCTTTCTCTGGTTTGTTGCCTTCTGTCTATACAATGTCTATACAATGTCTATGCCTCAGTTTTCCTCATGTGCAAAGCTGGAATCATAATAGGGCCAAGCTCGGAGAGGTGCAGGGGACCATGGGTTACTATTTGTTCAGTGTCTTGAGCACTGTCTGGCACGTAATAAGTGTTCTTTTTGTCCCCCTCCTTATTCATATTCTAATCAATATGTAAGGAGTGGGAGGGGCTGGGCCCTTGGAAGGAGATTAACTCCTCGTGTCAACACCAGCATCAGGCATTATTGAGATTCTAGTGTGAATGAGGCCAGCTGACTCCCCAGCTTCCCATCCTACCTTCTCCCATGGGATCTCTCTTTTCCCAGCCTCAGTATCTTTCCTTCATCTACTGTAAACCACAGATAACTTATCCTGTTGCTCTCTCAGGCCAATTCGTATTTTAATAAGATTCAGAACCTTGCAGGGGGAAAGGTGTCATTCGTTGGAATTTCAGAAGGCAAGGGGTGGAAGGGTGTTTCTGAAACCCCTCAGATCACACTCCAGATGTGGTTGCTTCGTTCACGTACTGGTGAAGCTGACCCTGGCAGGAAGTCACTTGCACTTTTCACTAATTGAGGTCCTGCCCTCCTGAACCTTGCATTCGAAAAGAGAGAACTTTGATCCAGGGTGATAATAAAACAAGTAAGTAATGAAAGGCCTGGGATGGGATTGAGTAACTGTTCTGTCCCAGGTGTTGGCATGGAAGTGTGGGGCGCACAGAGGTGGAACAAGATTTGTTTGGCTTCAAGAACTTCACAGTTTATTGGAAGGGACAAAATACATCAGATGGTGATAAGGAAATGTGTGTGAGTAAAAGGAATAGAGGTGTGTGTTGACAGAAGACAGCCCGAGGAGTTTCGGAAACAGGAACGTTTCTCAAGAACTTGAAAGCGTTGGAGGTCTTTCGAAATGGTTAGTTGTACACTGCCTGGAGGCTAAGGTATGAACTGGAAAGGGACTTAGCCCAGCCCTTGCGAGCTGGATGGTTAAGTGTTCGCTTCAGTGCTGGGATCTTCGCTGCAGAGGAACGGGAGCCTAAGGATCGATGACTCATTCCCATCTACTTGACATCATCTTCAGATTTTTGCTTAACTTTTCCCTTCCACATCAGACACCCCTAATGCTTGGGTGGTCTGCCATGCCATTTCCTGCCAAGTCCCAGCAACTTTATTCTGGGTGGAGGTCTGGGGATACTGGATCTTGTTTCAAAAGGAGAGGGGAAATTGAAACCAGAAAGGCGTTGTGACAGCCTTTAAGGGATTCTTTTTTTTCTCTGGTGCAGGTTTCCCAAGGCAGGTATTTCTAGTTTAGGCTTTGTTTTTTGTTTATTTGGTTGGTTGGTTGGTTCGGTTTGGTTTGGTGAGAGCTAACCATTCAAAATGGAAGCTCTTGTATAATTCAATCTAGTTACGTGACCATAGCTCACTGATGTTAACAAATAGAGACCAGATGCAAATAACCCACTGGAGCATCACATGGAATAACCAGCAGGAGCTAAAGCAAACTCTCTCTCTCCCCACCACCCTATTACTTCATAAGAATTCCTTCCATTTGGAAATGAGCATGAGGAGAATTAAAAAAAAAAAAAAAAGGACTCTTAAGATGTTTCAAATGGCCTTAAAATGACAGCACAGTGGAGATGCTTGGTTCACACAACATTGTGGTATAAACAACTGGTGTCCTTTGGGAGTTATGTGGAATCAGGCATGTGTCCCTAAGAGAGTTTTGGTGCCTCCATCTCGTGAAGGATAAATTAATTACAACAGGAAAGCAGATTGCAGACAGAGGTCACCGAGTCAATGAGTTACACCCAGGTTCACAGGAGGACTTGGTTCCCTGCAGTGCATTGAATGGGGCCTCACCATGTATGATGAAATTTTATGCCATTCCCTGTGGCACTGGGTGTTTTAACTGTCTTGGATAGACAGCCAAGCCGTTAATGGGTGAGGTCTAGTGCAGGGATTCTTAGAATGGGAATAGTGCTTCCATTTTCTGGAGCAAAGAAAGTTTTCATTGAGTAAAAGGAGTTTGGTAATATGAACAAACTCACAGCGAGTCACCAAACCTCTGAGCTGGCTACCATTGCCCCCTGCTTTTCTCAAAATGCCTTTGCCTGCTGAGTGGTGATGTGATCAAGACCCCAAGACTGGACTAGTGTAGTGGCTCAGATTTTCTGCTTTTAGAATAATTCTTACTAAGAGGTTTTTTTTTGGTTTGTTTTCTGTCTTGTGTGTGTGGGTTTTTTGTTTGTTTGTTTTTGTTTTTGTTTTTGTTTTTGTTTTGTGGGTGGGGAGAAGCAGTCTCTAGAACTCTGAGCTCTGTGAACCTTCCTAAGTGGCTGAGGATCAGATGAAAAACTTGGGGTGGGAGGGGTGGAGAGTAGAGATAGCAGTACTTTGTGAGGAAAACCAGAATCCAGAAAAGCATTTGGATGAAATCTTCCTGATTTAGCTCTGGGCTGGAATTAGACACCAACCAGGAAATCCCCAGAAGATACTCAGTAAATGTTAGTGGAATGAACTTGAACCAAAACCCTCAAGCTCGTCCTGTGAGACCCTCCAGTGCTTCAGTGTGGGCAACAGAAATGCGTCCTCAAGTCCATCCTAACTCCCTTCTCCTGCGAACTTAGCTCCTTGCTCTGTCCTGTTCTGAGGAGAAATAGGAAAGATGCGGATATAGCTATTCTTACACCTCTGTTAAATGTGTACATGTTAAACCTGCCCTCAGTCTTCCATTCTGGGGACTCCATAACCCCAATTTTGTAAGCTTTTCTTTCAAAAAGGTAATTTCACAAACAACTCCCCGTACCAATCTTAAGAGTCACACATGTGTAGAAATAACTTACGTGTGCCCATACAGACACTGAAACGAATAAGGTGCTTCATTCCTGAAGCTGCTGCTTCCTGCCGTGATCCCTGCGTCCAGGGCGGTGGGTGGCAGCGCTGGAGGCTTCCGCCTTCTCTCTCAAAGCCTGGAAGGGGGTGAGAGCTGATGAGCTCGCGTAATAAGATGCAGCCTTACACTGATTAAACGTCCATTTTCTTGGGGGAAATGGCTGACAGGAGCAGGATAAAGCTGTCAGGAAGCTTGTAAGCAATTTCCCAAATCTACCACTACCAGTGAGCTTTATTTGTGTGCTTAGAGCTATTATTAGCAAAACAATGGCTGGAAAATGTACCAGGGAGAAAATTAAGAAATGACAGACGTGTTTCCAAAAAGAAAGAGAAAAGTTTCTTTTGTTAAATTTTGTGAAGCTCTTCTTTGCCGCCGGAAGTTTCACTTAGCAAAATAACCTCATCAGACCACGGCTCCTGGGTGAGGATGGTGAATGGGCCCAGGTTATCTGCGTTCAGGCTGCGATCTCAGAGGCTACTGCGGGGTGGGAGCACCGGCTCAGGGCTCTCTCCAAGGGATGAGAAGAAGGGGGAATTAGCAGCACAATATAGACTTTTCCTTGAAAGCCTAAAGCTACCTGTAAACCCAGGACTCCGGGATCATGACCTGAGCTCAAGGCAGATACTTAACGACTGAGCCACCCAGGTGCCGCAAGATCTGTCATTTTTAATAAGTAACAGTGAGGTCTTCAGATAGGGTAGTGCTGTCCCACACTGCAGCCACTAGCCCCATGCGGCTTTCGGGCTCTTGGAGTGTGGCTGGTCTGGTTGAAACACGCTGTAAGTGTAAAATACTCGCTCAAGTTCAAAGAGTTTAGACAAAAAGGATGCTCAAGACATCATTCATCCTTCTTAAGATCAACTACATGTTGAAATGGTATTTTGGATAGGTTCAGGTAAATAAAATGTATTATTACAATGAATACTTCAACATGGATGGACCATGAAAACATTATGCTAAGTGAAAGAAGCCAGGCACAAAAACCCACACATGGGATGATTCCACTTACACGAAGTGGCCAACAGGCAAATCCATGGAGACAAAAGGTACCTGAGAGGTTGCTCAGGGCAGGAGAGGGTCGTGTGGAGGGAGACGGGAAGTGAGTGCTAATGGTTATGGTGGTTTTTTTTTTTAATGGATTAATGAAAATGTTCTAAAATTGATTGTGGTGATGTTGCACAGCTCAGTGAATGTACTCAGTTTTACATTTTATTTATTTTTTTACTTATTTTAATTTTAAATTCAGTTGTACATTTTATTTTCTTTAAAAAATTTTTTTTTTTTTTATTTTTAAGGAAGCTCACCATCCAACATGGGTCTTGAACTCATGATTCTGAGGTCAGCCAGATGCCCCTTCATTGTATATTTTAAATGGGTCAATTGTAGGGTATGTGGATTTTCAATAAGGCCATTTTGGAAGCAAAAAAGTTAATTTTACCTGTTTATTTTAAACTTGTAACAATGTGGCTCCTAGGAAATTTCGAATTACTCAAGTGGCTGGCATTATATTCTGTTGAAACCTCTGGGCTAAGGGAACCAAGACTGAAGAGGCTGGGGAAACCCAGGGCTCGTGCTACCCAAGGTGAATGTCATAAACACAGGACAGAGGACCAGTCGGAAATCCTCGCCTTTGGTGCAGGGCAAGAATGAATGAGGGGTAAATGAATGAGGGAGGAAGAATGAATGAGGGAGAACCCGACCTGGAATGTTGGGGGTTTTGAGGAGAAGGGTACAACTCCAAGACTGGGGCAGGCCTCTGCACCAAATGCCAGCACAGGGGACTGAGAAGCAGACCAGAATTTCTGGTCCCTAGGTGAACATGGGGCCCTCTCTCTCGTCACCTCCCCGGAAGACTCTTATCTGCCTAGCCACGGGCAAAACTGAGTTATCTTTCCCTAGTGGTGGCCCCAGCTGCCTTTGGCTCTGTTCTGTAGCCTCTGGGGCTGAGAGGAGCCATGGCTTGACTCTTCTGCATACTTGGAACCTAGCCTTGGTGAGAGGCAGACAGCAGACAGTGAGCTCTGGCCTTGTCCTAGGGGATGGAAGCTTCTTCAAGGAGGACTAGCCAAGGGAGTTTGGTCTCTTTACAAAAGGTGAGAAACAAACCCGAGTGTTAGACGTTGATTGCAGCATAAAGGGAAACCTTGGGTGTCTTCTTGGTGTCCTCTCCTTAACCGAGGTCTCTTTCCGATTCAGTTACCCTCCCACTCCCCAAAAAGTGTAACAGTAGGTCAAAGGGCATGGCTCAGTGGATGTTGGGTAAGGAAGTTAGTTACACTCAGGGCCTCCCCAGAGAAGGGAACCCATGACTCATCTCTGGAGACCAGAGAGATAATGGGACTGAAGGTACATGGGGGTGAATTAGCCAGATGACTGTTAACCCCAAAGGCCCAGTTCTGGAGGAGGGGTCAGAAGCCTAGAAAGGGGAGAGAACATGAAGTATACTATACTCGGTGCAAAGTGAGACCTCGGCATGCTCTGTGTTTTGTCCAAAATACGTCCTGACATTTGCTACCACTGCCGTAAACTTTACTTTTTCTCACGACTGCAAGAAATTTTCTGTGGCCAGGGCGGGTAGCAAGCAAAGAAAGTGCGATAGTTCAAATTTCATGAACCCAGGGGCACTGTCTGGGCAAATTAAGATCTCCTGCTTTCTTGCCTTGTTGAAGTAACAGCCGGAAATTAAATGTGTTCCAACGCAGCAGAAGAGACCCAGACAAGACCATCTTCTGTGTGACTATAAGCTCCTGAAGGGCAAGGATTAGAAATTATTTACATCTCAGCTCCACAGCAGGTCCTGGTGCATGGCGAGTACTCAGGGAATATTCGTAGCATGGATGGATGAATGGAGGAAGTGTGGGAGAGATATAGAACACAGTAGATGATTAATGAACGTTTGTATTGTGTAATGATGTTTTGGGTGCTGGGTGATGATGACAAGGAACGGCTTGAGAAAAATTTCATTTATGCGACAGGGAAATAAATTGTGAAAGTGTTGCATTCACACTAATACGACAGCACATTGCATATTTGGTTTTGTCATCTTTCTAGCCTTTTTTTAAACAGTGCTTAGATAATGTTGAATAGGAGTGAGGGTGGCAGGGGAAAAGATGCCTAGAATTACAGCTCATGGGCCTCCCTGGCTCTGGATCTTGTAAAATGCAAACCACTTAGGAGAGGACAAATGACTTAATGACGATGTTGTCAGGGCCCTCAGAATAAATATTGCCTTTTCCGTTCCCACTGCTGGTCCTACACAGTGCAGCTGACATATCGTCAAAAGGTTGAGATCTCCTCATTCTTCTCTTCTGAGTCAGGCAGCACAAGATGGTGAAAAACTTGCTCAAAAAGCATTTATTTGTACCTCTCATCCCTGTCCCTTCAAGCTGAGGCAACCCTTTCAGAGCAAAGACCCCGTTCTGGAAGTGAGTTGCCTTTTTGTATCTGGCAGTTAGAAATCTGCATTTTGAGTCAGGTATTTGAGAGTCCGTATATAGAGGCACCTGGCTGGTTCAGTCTTGGATTATGCGACTCTTGATCTCAGGGTTGTGAGGTCAAGCGTCACATGGGGTGTAGAGATTACTTAAATAAATAAACCTTTAGGGAAGAAAAAAGTCAGAATACAGAGGGGTTTTTGTTTTGTTTTGTTTTTGTTTTGTTTTGTTTTTTAAGGTTTATTTATCTATTTCAGAGAGACAGAGAGAGGGAGAAAGAATGGTCAAGTGGGGGGAAGGGAGCGGAGAAGCCAGCTCCATGCTGAGCATGGACCCCAACGCAGGGCTCGATCCCACAGCCTTGAGATCATGGCCTGAGCCAAAACCAGGAGTCCAACCTTCTCAACTAACTGAGCCCCCCCAGGCACTCCCAGAAAGAGTTTCTATCACCACATAATTCTTTTTTTTTAAATTTTTTTTATTTTTTTTTTAAAGATTTTATTTATTTATTTGTCAGAGAGAGAGAGCACGAGAGTGAGCACTGGCAGACGGAGGCAGAGGGAGAAGCAGGCTTCCTGCTGAGCAAGGAGCCCGATGTGGGACTCGATCCCAGGACGCTGGGATCATGACCTGAGCCGAAGGCAGCTGCTTAACCAACTGAGCCACCCAGGCGTCCCATATCACCACATAATTCTATCATGGAGTTCAGAAAGTTCGTCTGGGATATTAGAGGGCAGCGAACTTCAAGGAAAGCGAAACCATGCGTTATTTTCAGACTGAACTTCGATCTCTAAGAATTCCGTGGAACTGTCTTATGTGGGTCCGTGGCATGCTAATAATCGAGGTGAATGTGAACACGGCAGGGAACTAAGAAAGCTGGGTTCTTTTAAGGAAATCACTTTTGTGATCTCATGGCGGGGCCGTGCAGGTGCAGCTGAGTACGAGCCCTTGGCACCAGGCCTCCCTGTCCTGGGTCCAAAGCTATGGTGCCCAGGCTCTCCTGCTCAAGTCACTTCTGCTCATGGACCTGTGCTATGACTCACAGGCAGCCAGCAGCAGCTGAGAGGAAATGATGTGGCAACTGTGTCCAAAGATGATTGCTAAACATTGAAAATGGAAAAGAAAATCCATTAAAAAGTATGCCGTCATATTTTACAAAGGCTGTGCAAGATTTAAGAAGTATGTTTAGCATTCCAAGTATTTTCTCTTTGTGTCTTTAGAGACTAGCTCTGAGAGTGATTTTTTGTTTATTTAACATTTAATCAAAAGAGATTGGGACCCCACCAGCTTTTGAACAACAGCTTCAGTAGCTCTGCCTCTCTGCATTTAGTGCAAGGAGAGAAATTTCAACCATACGGAGAATTTGATGTCTGTAATACACACTAAAAGATCAGCTGGTCTAACTTTACAGGGCTAATAAAAGGGAAGAATTTTCCTGTGCTCAGGTCTTTTATGAATTATAAATAACCATTCACTTTGGAAGATAGCACATCATAAAATTTTTTTCACAAATATGCACAAATCCATTTCAAGATCCAAGGAAAAAGATGTTCAGAAGTCTCAGATGTACTCAGTTTTGATTTCGCAGGGAAACATGTTCTTTTACCATATGGAGGCTTTTAAGGGGGCCTTCAGCTGGGGCTCAATAATGGTACCCCAGTGGCTAAATAAGGGATTTCTTTCCTTCTAACATTATTTCTCTGTTATTAAAGGTGGAAAAACCTTCCACAAATAGCATACTATTAGACTGCTTTAGGGGGTGTCCTGGGAATCAAGGTTATGTGTCTGCTCCAGAAATACTGTCTGTAATTATCATTCCTCAGTGGTTCCGAGGATGCAGTCTGGGTGTTTTCATTAATTTCTTGATTCTACAGGTCTGGAGTGCGTGCCTGCTCTTGATATTCAATATTTTGCAGGAGGAGTGTTTTGGCGGCTTTTTAAGGGTCATGGGTCTCTCCCCCTCCCTTCCTCTCATAATAACCATTTCCTGGCTACTTTTGTCTGCTAAAATAAAAAGGTACGAAAGACTAGATTTGAAAAGGAGAGAATTCAGATGTGAGATTCTTCCAAATCCAAGCCTTCATCTTCCCTATTTATAATTTAAAACGAATACTAAGAGAGAGAGCATGCAGCTCTAACAACAAAAAACTGAAGAGAATCCACAGGTCAGACTAGCACATTGATTCCCTGCGCCCAGCCAGCACTTTCTTGTGATTGTTTCCAAATACAAAGTTGAAAGAATTTTACAGTGAACACCCATATGCCCACCATCTAGTGTAGATTCTACCAACCACATTGAACAATTCTTGTTTTATCACATATCTATACATCCTTCCTCCATTAATCCATCTTATATGAGTCGTGCCTTTAAAAGTAAATTGTAGGCATCAACCAGTTTCCACTTAAAAACTTCAATATTTCCTTTTTTATTCTGACATAAAGTTCATACACAATGAAACATAAAGTCTTAAGTGTACATTTTCTGAGTTTGGACCAATGTATACCTGTGTACCCAAACTTTTTATAAAAATATAGAACATTACCGTCATTCCAGAAAGTTCCCTTGTGCCACTTCCTGTCAATCCTCACCCTGTTTCCCTTCCCAGAAGCAACCACTATTTGGAATTTTGTCACTATACCTGAGTTTTACCTGTTCTAGAATTTCATGTAAGTGGAATCAAATAGAATGAGCTTTTTAGTGTCAGACTTCTTTAGAGGGAACCCAAGCAGGGGGAATGGGAGAGGGAGAAGCAGGCTCTCTGCCGAGCAGGGAGACTGATGCAGGGCTCCATCCGGACACTGGGATCATGAACCTGAGCCAAAGCCAGATGCTTAATGACTGAGCCACCCAGGCACCCCTATCCTACTGTTTTTCAGATTTGGTCATGTTACTGTGTGACACTACTTAATTCATTCCATTGTATTGCTGAGGAGTATTCCATTAGATGACTGTATCACAGTTTGTATAGCTACTCACCTGTTCATGGATACCTGGCTGTATTCAGTTTTTGGCTATTGTGCCTTAGATTGTTGGGAACATTTTTATACAAGTCTTTTTATTGACTTAGGTTTCCATTTCCCTTGGGAAGAGACAAATTTAGATTGATTGTTAAGTCTCAGAATAGGTGTGTGTTTAGTCTTCTTTCTACAGTGTATGAACCAGTTTATATTCCCACCAACAACGTCTGAGAGTTCCAGTGGCTTCACATATTCACTGATTTGTAATGTTGTGCGTCTATTTATTTTAAATCATTTTGGTGACTATGAAGTAAAGTTTCAATGTGGCTTTATTTTGTGTTTTAAGGGCATTGAACGCATTGTCATGTGCTTGTCATTATTCATACATCTTCTTTTGTGACGTATGTTTAAATTTTCTGTTCATTCAAAAATGTATTTGTCTTTATTGTTAAGTGGGAGTTCTTTATACATTCTGCACTGATGTCCTCTGTTGAGCTTATGTTTCACAAATATTTTCTTCTAGTCCATGGCTTGCCTATTCATTTTCTTAATGGTCTCTATTGATGCGAAGTTTTTTATTTTGATGAACTCTGATTTATCAGCTTTTTCTTTTATGGTTATTGTGACCTAGACAAAGCGCATTGATTTTAATAAATGGTGTACTCAGTATTTGTAGGCTCAAAAAACCTCAAAGCTTCCCTGGCTTACGTGTAATAGATGTCTGAAAAAAACATTTTTTGCCTGAAAAAAACATCTATTTATGTGCATATTGGCAACAACTGAGGAAAATCTGGTGATCTGTAAGCACTCACTATCAGAGAGCTCCCAGGGAATGAAGCAAATTCTAGATCTCCCTTGCTACTTTGCATTATAATAATGAGACTTCTATGGGGTTTTTTGCTAATTTTGTTTTTAAGATTTAAAAAAAAAAATCTCTCCACCAACGTGGGGCTTGAACTCACAACCCCTACATCAGGATTCTCATGCTCTACCAACTGAGCCAGCCAGTTACCCCAAAACTTCTGTTTTTTTGGTGAAAAGTCTCATCACCTGGTCATGGTCATGTTATGGTATCAACTCAGTCCTTTGGCTTATGAGCATCATAAATGCTTTTTTCATATATTACTGAGAAATCATATTATAAAGAGTCTGAATATGTGGTATGAATGGATGAAGCCTTCCCCAGAAAGCCTTTAAAGAAGTGAACTGAAAGAAATCTGCAGAGAGACCCAGGTGTTGGCAGTGGCATGGGGCAAACTTAAGAGCAGATTTTCTCATTGGTTGGCAATGAGAAAAGCAGACCTTGGAATAATAGAGACCAGCTGAAGGGACGTAGTGATTCTTTCAACCTGTTCTTTGCTGCACATTGAAATGTGTCCCGAGGTTGTAGCCCAGACTCTTTGCCAACCGCTGTGTTGTCTCGGAGGCTATTTGATTGCTTCCTTTGTTTCTTGTTTGGACCTAAGGGACACTCAATACAGACATGACATTTTGAAAACTGAACTCACATCTTTTTCGCCCTATCTTCATTGTTGTTCCGGCCTACTTTCTCTTAGATACTTTCTTGAGGGTGCAGGCTGAATGTCGCCTTTTGAACTTTCATGCCAACTCCCTCGCGTGTCTTTCCCTCTCTGATTCCATCTTTTCCTGTGATCATTAATGTTCTGAAACTACTAATTTCGTTGTGGGTTACCCTGAGCCTTCTGTGTCTTCTGTCCTCTATTGAAATGGTTTCCTTGTTTATGAGAGGCTGATTCAGGAAAGAAAAGGGCTGGGACTTTTGTGCATGATCTTTGTTATTTGACTGCAGGTTGAAACAGGCAGTGGGATTTTTGTTTTTCATTGATCCAGTAGGTTTTTATGACCAGTTCTTTTGGTTACTGACTATACGATTCTCATTGGAAGTTATCTTGAAATATGAACTAGGAATAGAGAGCACCAAATTGCAAAGCTCTGGGCGGTCCTAACCCTGGAGAACAGTCACCAGGGACTGTGTGGGTGTGCCTGCCAGGCCAGGGAGAGGATCTAAGCGAGCAGCGAGTTTCCTAATCCACCAGTCCTCATCCAATTGCTTGAGTATGAAGATTAGATGCGGGTGGTAAGCTTTCCTGGCCTCCTGGATCTCTTCCTGAAGAGAGCAGATAAGGTCAGGATGAGAGAAGGCTAGATTCTGGGTTAGAAAAATCAAGAAGATTTCAGGGCCTCTGAAGTAAACATAGGCCTTCAGTAATGCATACACAAACATGATGGAAGTGATCAGAAGGGAGAACTGAATGGGGTTAAAGTCACAGGGCCACATGATAAATTATGCCTGGCTATGCAAGTGGGTTAAATCATTTCCTAAGATGTTGCCAACAGCACAAATATCTGCATTTAGCAACACATGCAACCAAAAAGTGAACCAAAAATACTCTCCAAGTTTCTTCCCCTTTGGAATAGTGATTCCGGCTATTTTACTGTCTTTCCCGAGGCCCTCAGGGATCTTGGATAAAGTCAGCAAAGTGGGTCTCCCTGGCCTGCCGTGTGGGTAGACTTCATTGTGTACTCAAATGAGAAGCTATACTTTCTGTGCAATTCTTTTTTTTTTTTTTTTTTTCTGTGCAATTCTTAATGCTGTCCTATCGCCAACCCTCCTCAAGACCATTTCGGCTCATGCATATTCTTCTTCAGACCAATGAGAGTGGGAGGTGAAATTGCCCAAAACTCTGTCTTGGAATCTTTTTTTTCCTTTTTCTTTTTTTCATTTTGAGCTACTTCAAAATATATATAAAAGTAAAATGCAGAATCTGAAACGCTGTTTCAGCCTGAAACTAAGGTCAGTTGGCTTGGCTCGGCTATGGGGTCCTTCATGAGCAGAAGAGCCCCCTTTCTCCCTTTTCTGCCCTTCCTCTCTTCCTTTCTTTATTCTTGGATGGCAGCTCCATCTTCTAAGGAATAGGTCTGAGAGCAATGGGAGAGGCATGTTGTAAGGAAGAAGACGGAAGGAACTTTTCTCGTGACTAAATAAAAACTGACAATAAAAATGCTCAAGTTCGGTGATCATGTTCATAACTGAGTGGGAAATCAGTACTGTACAGAAGCTTAACTTATTTTTTAGGCAAGATAATTCTGTTTGCTTTTGATATATTACCTGAGTTCCACAGGAACATCTGGCTGGCTGGCAGTTCTATTTTCTGAAGGGTGGGTCCAGCCATTGCTAGAGTCAAGTACACTCTCACTTTCCTTAGTACCAGAAGGTTTATCTGAAGCTCAGAATACCTATGATCTTCCCAGATCCCAGTTTCCCTTCCAGCTGATGTTTGTCTTTCATGTGTTTCCTAATTAGCATTCAGGTTTGTGCCCAAGAACGCCCGCCGGAGGCAAAACCTCTCCCTTGGTGGTGACCCTTGTTGTCATCCTTCTAAAGTGAATGCATAGCTCTGTTCTGTGATTTTCAACTTTGCTCTTGTGGTATGAGGTCTGTGAATGTTTAGTTGACAATACGTGTGTGCGCCTCTCTTGTTTCCTGTTTTTAAGGGCTGCACTTAATTTATTTGAAAGGGTGGAATATTTTAAATTACGATTCAGCAGTTTTGCTAAGGAAGGCTGTAAAACACAATGAGCAAGGAGTTTTACTTCCTCCTTACAATTGCTACTCCCCTGTTTTGAAATCTTGATATCCTCCAATCAGGGGGAATGACTTTAACTTAGGCTTTACCAGTTTGAATAGCAACCAAACCATGGCTGGAGCTATAGAGGGGCAAGGGATTCCTGCACACTATAATTCCATTTTTCCAGACGCCTTATTAGTATCCGGAATGTGTCTGCCTGTGCTTGATATTGTTCTATCATGTTGAGTCCCCCTCCCCCAGGCACAGCATTTGGATTGGTTACAGAATACGGTTGCTCAGCCAATCCAGGAAAACCTTTCTCCTGCAACCCTAGCAACACCTGACAACGGTCATTGACAAATGTTAACAGAAAAATCCCTGACAAATCCAACCAGCCATGAAAGTGGTTTCTGTCGAGGGCAAACAGCTAGTCCTGCCCACAGAGCACTTTGTGTGGCCAGGGGACGTCGTGGTTTGTGCCAGACTGGCAAAAACAGAACTTGTTTGTAGATGCCTACCTCAATCTGCCGCCACTTGAGAAGCAGACGTTGTTGGTCAAAGCCATTGGCAGAGCTGGGATCTGGATCTGTTGTGTGTGCGTGTGTGCGTGTTGGGGGTGGGGATTGGTCTCATCTTCTCCCACACCAACGAAACCTCCGTATCCACCAGAATATTTTCAGTGGTTGGAAGAGAGTCCACATAAAACTTTGGCTCCAGGTCACACTTCTGTCTCTGATGGTAATTTGTTCCTTAGGGCAGGGCAAGAGGAGCATTTTCTGAGGGCGGCAAGATCCTGGCTGTGTCCCCAGTGGCACGTTTCCAAGCCTTCTGGCTACACATCTTTCACCTCCCAGCCAGGCTCTGAACCCTGTTGGGGTGCAGTTGGCCTGTCTGCCTCACCCGCGGGCACCCTGGGACACTCCTCTGAGGAGGCTGCTAGACCTAAATGAGCTCTCACCGCTCTCTGGGAGGCTTCATGACTGAGGGATCTGTAGGCAGACCTGGCAGAGTCTGGAGTGGAGGAGGGGCATGGAGTGGAGGATAAGAGAAGGGACCTGCCAAAAACATGCACAGACAATTCATACGCAAACACATGTTCCCACAAAGACATAATAGCTGTATGTATATGATACCCTCCTGAAGTCCCCTTACACGATCATTCCAGTTAGTCTAGCCACCTTGGAGGCATATTTCAAACCTTGGTTGAGTAATCCATTGTGTGGTGATTAGCTGTTAATGAAGCTGAAAATACCTAAATCATCCACCAAGTAATCTGAAAAAAAAATTTTTTTTTGTTACACTGCTATACAAGTCAGTGTCAAGATACATATGGCCATTTGCACACACAGATATAATGCACATACACAGTCACACACACAGATAAACCCAAGTAAGAGGAACAAAGGTAGAACAAGTTGGGGAAAAGAAAGGAAAAGGAAACTTCAGGGAGAGATATGAAGAATGTGCAACCCAAGATGCTCATTCAGTGCTCCCCACCCACACCCCAGAGACCCTCTCCTTATTAGCACCACCACGCAGTGCCTGTCCTGAATTTCATTTTCCCTGCGGGATGGGGGAGAAGTTGCGAGTCTGTTTAATTCCTTTGGATTATAAATTGATAATGGCTGCAAGGCTTAGCCTTTCAGGGGATACTGCTGCTTCTCAAAGAGGTCTCATGAAGGTCCCAAAGAACCAAATCTCTGATAGTTGAATTGTAAATTGAGAGGAATGTCTTCAGTCTGGAGATAGAGCCTTTTTCAAACACATTTTTAAGGGAGATGCCTCTGGTAACTCCTAAAGCCAGAATTACAGGTCAGAAAAAGTAGTTGGGGTAAAGTGGGGAAGTGCAGGGGTGAGCCAGCCCTCAGCAGCAGCAGGCTAGACATCCATGCAGGAAGGAACCAGTACGTGGTGCTAGAATCTTGCATACCTGTCCTTCAGGGAACTTGGAACTTTCTAGTGACATCAGATATGCAAAATTACAAAAAAGGTAGTTATGATACAATATGTTCAAAACCAAGATTTACATAGCCGTATGCATGCATGTTGTTCACAGATTCTGAAAGAAATTAAGCCATTCTGAGAGGAGGTAAAATTGTGGACATTTGCTTATTGAGGAAACAGACAATTTCTTCCTTTCCCAGTTTTTTCAAGTTTGTCAATTATCACTGGCCAAGCGTTCTGTGGGTAGGAACAACTATCAACTACCAAGACTACGGGACAACAACAATAAAAAGCGACACGAAATGTTTATTTATTGCTCTGGAAGTTAAGAAATTTTTTAAAAAGGAATTTTTTATGTACCTGTGTAACAGAGAAAGAAAAAAAAATTGATAATGTATATAATACGATTCTTTGTAACCCAATGTGCCAGTGTGTCAGAAAGAGCCAGAGCCCTGTGCAGTATCTGAAGCTTTCTGAAGGTGTGCAGAGGGAGGAAGTAACTCAGGTTCTCACTCCTGGGTGATAGTTCATGCTTCATAGTTTGTACTTGACTTAGGGATAAACCCAGAGCCTTCAGGGCATGTTTATCTTTAAAGTAGCAGTTTGGACGCAGAGGGATTCCTGGCCAAGAACAATATCTGGCACATTCTAGGCACAAAAATGAGTATTTGTTGATGACCCAGAAGCACTCTCTCCAAATCAATATTCTCGCAACTTGCAGATATGATCAGAGGAGGAAAACTCTAGAGCCCCAAGAGAAACCCATCCCCCCACCCTTAACCTCCAAGAGATCATCGCTTCCTATTTCTGCGGTAACTAGAAGACTCAAAATTGCCAAAACTTGAGACACTTCAGATGAAAGCCAGAAAAAAAAATTAACAAGAGACAATTGATGCGGACAGCATGTATGACAGTGTGCAAAGTTTCTGAAATTTGGGAAGATTTTCTTATTTCTTTGTTTGGGATAATACAGTGATGTACAGAATGTAGCACTGCAGCTTCTTGCCATGCTGCTAAAGGGTCATTGAGTAGATTTTACTCTTTTCTTGAAAAGAAAGGAGAGACCCATGAGCCTTGACAGCAACTCAGTGAAGGTAAGCTGTTAGAAATTGCTCTGCTGGAGCGCCTGGGTGGCTCAGTCAGTTAAGCCTCTGCCTTCAGCTCAGGTCATGGTCTCAGGGTCCTGGGATCGAGTTCTGATGAGCAGAGAGCCTGCTTCCCCCTCTCTCTCTGCCAGCTGCTCTGCCTACTTGTGATCTCTCTCTCTGTCTAATAAATAAAATCTTTGAAAAAAAAATTAAAGAAAAAGAGAGAGAAATTGGTCTCCTGGCAAGTCTTGATGTTAACCATAATGAGGAGGCCAGCCTGGCAGAAGCCTGCTTGCTCCCTAACTTCTAGGGAGTGAAAACGTATTTATTGAGCACCTCTTATTTTCTCAGTAATCTAGCCTACACACAACCGAATGAAGACTTACAACTCTGATAAGAGCTCCTAGAAGAATTACAAGTAACGACTAGAGTGTGTAAGAAGCAGAGCTGACCTGTTGGAGCAGCCAGGCCTTCCTAAGGAAGTGTGATTAAGCTGAGTAGGAGGAAACTGGGCAGTGGTTGCAGGGCCTGGGGAGGGAGAGCATTCCAGGCAGTGGGAACTCTTGGGCAAAGGCCCTCTGGAGGAAGTGAGCCTTGAGTGTTCAAGGAACTGAAAGCAGGCCTGAGCAGCCTGTGTTGGCAGAACCCCAGAGAGTGGGGGGAATGAACTTAGGGCCAGGCTAGTTGGAGATGTGAGCTGGAGCTGGTCATTCTCAGTACATAGCCTTGAGTCTTGCAGGGTGGGTTTGTTAAGGATTCTGGTGTCTATCTCTCCTCATTCCAGGATGAACTCAAGCTGTAACAGGAATGCATGACAAGCCCTTCTTGTGTGTGATCTGGGAATGGCAGCTTCTGGTTCATCTGAAATCTATCAGAATCCTGCCATAAATTCCAGATGTGAACCACCAAGTTTCAAAGGGTTATAATTTTATGAAATACTTTAAACCGAAGTCATATTCAAGATATATTATTTTTTGTATGAAGATTCAGTAGGCACCTTAACGCCATCATCATGGATCTTACCATATATTAACCCTGCAGAAGCCAGAGTTTGACCATCTAATAACTTCGTCTATTTCTGCAAACTACCTGGAATCTGGGAAGTTTGCAAGAAGCACCCCCCCCAAAAGTAACACATTTTAAGTACATATTTTAACCAGAGGGGAGTTCCTCATTAAGAACTTGGTTGAGTTTCATCTTAGACACAATTTTAATAAGCAGGTTTCCTGGGTTCCAAGGCCACAGCAGATAGAGAGCAATAATGCAGAAAGGGAGAAGGGAAGGGGTGGTATATACGAATGATTAAAAGTAACAGGGAGTAGCACAACTGTAGAGAAGGAGATCAAACAAAACAAAACAAAACAAACCCCTGAGACAAAAAAACAAAACAAAAACCCAAAACAACAAAGCAAACCCAAACCCCAAAACCGTAAGAACTAAACACCAAATAAAAAAAAGGAAGGAGGATAGAGAAAAAGAATAAAAGCAATCTGGGGCTTTAATTACAGACAGATCTTCTTGCATGCCTTAAGATCTTGAGGGCATTGTAGTGTTTATAATGACTTTATGCTTAAGAAGTCAGTCATGGTTTAGTTGGATTTTTAGCCCATGTAGTCAAGCTTTTTAAAAGGGCTTTTGGTACTTAAGAAGTAGACATTCAGGGGCACCTGGGTGGCTCAGTGGGTTAAAGCCTCTGCCTTCAGCTCAGGTCATGATGGTCCTGGGATCGAGCCCCGCATCTGGCTCTCTGCTCAGCGGGGGGCCTGCTTCCTCCTCTCTCTGCCTGCCTCTCTGCCTCCTTGTGATCTCTGTCTGTCAAATAAATAAATAAAATCTTAAAAAAAAAAAAAGTAGACAGTCATTTGGGAAACTGTTGAGGATGGCTCTTACCAAGAAAGGTTCTGCATAACAGAACCTTTGCATAATAATAACCACGGTCTTATTGTAGTATGGTTCTGTGGACGTGTTAATACAGATTTTGGGTTGAGAGAATATGTGATGTACCAGCTTTTGCTGAGACTGCTTCATTTTCACAAGTTATCCAACTCTGAGTTTCAACAAAGTCATTGGAAGTGACACTTTTCATATGTGAATTGTCATGATGTGATTCTTGACAATGTATGAGTTCTTGAATATTTAAAAATATTGTAGGTGATAAAATGTCCCCAGTAAATACGTTTGAAAGTTTGGCTTTCACATTTTTAACTTAAATTTTCATGCTATCTCTTAAATGCAAATCATCTTTCTCTAGGCGTAAGGTGCCTTCTAAAGCTATGTGGTTGTCTGAATCTTATGTCTTTACTTCCTCCTGATGGGAACGAGAATGAACAAAAGACAGTTCGATCACTTTGGAGAATGCTCATGCTATGTGTTGTTGAAAAGATTTGGGGGATGACATTATTCTCTGCAAATATATCCTCTATACATGTCAGAGCATCTTTGTCTCCCCAGAGAATATGTTCATACTGTAGGAGTTGATATTTTAATTGTGTTTTTCTTGTGTTCTCTCACTTATCAGACATATCTGCAAAAGAGGGATTTTGAAGAAATCATTAATTTTCTAAACGATGATTCTTTCATAGTGCTACTTTTTCCGTGCTTAAAAGTAGGAGGGTTTTTCCCCCTAGTTGACATAAGTAAATAAATATGCAAGGAAATATTTTCACATTATCCAATTAAATAGTGTTCTTGTGTCTATCCTGAGACAAGCTTAACAAAATGCTTAGTAAAAAGTAACAGCTATTAAAAAGGGGAAAGAGTAAATGCTATAATTAAATGTGGCATTTCCTATTTCTTTTGGCTATCACTAAGTTCAAAGCCTGGTTGGAGGCCAATAAAATATTCCAGTTCTGAGATGGCTTTTGTTTGATGAGACTTACCACTGCACTTTGGTTTGGAATGAATTGCAGCATGATAACAGTCTGGTCAGTTTTCAAAATACTGAAATTGTACACAGGCTGTATTTACACAGAAATATTTTCACTAAAAATTAATACAAATAAAAATAATAGAGTAGATATCTAATATTTAATAAAAGCAAATGCATTTTACCCTTTGAGGGAGGAATTATTGTCCAAATGATAAAATTTATTCTTAAAATTTTTTTTTTAATTTTCTGAGTCATCTCTACACCCAATGTGGGTCTCAAACTCACAACCTGGAGATTGAGAGTCCCATGTTCTACCAACTGAGCTAGCCAGACACCCTTCCAAATTACAAAATTTAAAACAAACTTATTTGTAATCAAGTTGCTAACCTGATCATTTTATATGTTAATAGGTAATGATTTGTTTTTCAAAATTCCAGATTATAACTTTACTTTTTAAAAAAGATTTTATTTATTTATTTGACTGAGAGAGAGACAGTGAGAAAGGTAACACAAGTAGGGGGAGTGGGAGAAGGAGAAGCAGGCTTCCCAGCAGAGCAGGGAGCCCAATGTGGGGCTCAATCCCAGGACCCTGGGATCATGACCTGAGCCAAAGGCAGACGCTTAACAACTGAGCCACCCAGACGCCCCCAGATTATAACTTTAAAGGCTTTTATCTTAACACTGTTCTTTAAATGGAGGTTTTTTTTTTTTAAGATTTTATTTATTTATTTGACAGACAGAGATCACAAGTAGGCAGAGAGACAGGCAGAGAGAGAGAGAGAGGAGGAAGCAGACTGAGAAGAAAGCCCGATGCGGGGCTTGATCCCAGGACCCTGGGATCATGACCCGAGCCGAAGGCAGAGGCCTTAACCCACCAAGCCACCCAGGTGCCCCAACACTGTTCTTTGAAGAAAGATAGAAAAGATTGGTTGGTTCATCAGTAGTTGAATACACTTTATTATAGTTTCAGCAAATTTTAGAAGGGTAGGTCTTAAGGAATGAAACAGTGTGGGGAAAAAAGTGATATTGTGGCATCAAATTATGATGTTTCTCAATTTTGTCCAAAGATTCCAAGCTCTCCACTCCAGCCCTACCCAGGGAAGAGGTAATGGAAATCTATATATTTTAACCAGTACTTGGGGCAATTCTTGCGGATCTCCCAAGTTTGGGAAATAATGGATAATAGAGAAAGTTCTGGCTTTCTCCTCACAAAGACTAAATTTGAGTCCCTGCTTGGCCTGATTAGAACCAAAAACCTTTGGCCAATTTCTCAGACTCTAAATTTCTTCATTTATTTCTTGAGCAGGGGGACTAGAAAAGCAAATGAGTTACTGTTTGTAAAGAACCTAGCCCTCCGTCTGCACCCACTCTCTAAAAAATATTAACAGCTAAATATTAGTGGTTTGGTTCTCCGGAATTTAACAAAGCTGATTTTTTTTTTTTAAGATTTTAAAATAATCTCTACACCCAACAATGGGGCTTGAACTCACAACCCCGAGATTAAAAATTGCATGTTCTACTGACTGAGTCAGCCAGGCGCCCCAACAAAGTTGAAGTTAATCAAAATTTCCCCCTCTTCAAGGATAGAGCAATTGTTTTAATTCATTCTGTTCTGGGTTGATCATTCCCAACCCACCTTTTATTTTGCCCAAGAATCTACTTGGTGGAAATGATTGACCAGGAAGATTCTTCAGGCACTTTTCCCTATTATTGGACATTGTGCCTTGATGAAGTGTTATCTAGAATATCTCATTCTTCACTCTTTTTTTAGCTACGTAGAAGAGAATTCTTTGTCATTCTGCAAGAGGGAGGAATAATGTCTGGTTCACAGGCTAACCATGCTGTTTCAGGCTTTTCTTTGGCTCTTAAACAATTTAATTATTTTCCAGGGAACATAAATGGCTTCGGTTATAATATAAAAAGTATATCCCAGTATTAGGAAGTGCATGGGTATAACTTTGTGTCCATCTTCAAATGACTCAAGGTTCCTTTGAGCTTATCCAACCTAATCTAATCTAATTCCATGTCTTGGAATCTTCCTACTAAAGGCAAATGATTCCCTTAATTAGCTGAGATGACTAGTAATAATGATGAGGCAATGTCATTTTGTCTTTCTGGTGGCTTCCTCCTAAGCAGTGGGACTGTGTGAAGTTCTTGCCACCAAAGAGAAGTTTTCTTTCTTTCTTTCTTTTTTTTAAAAGATTTTATTTATTTATTTGACAGAGAGATAGAAAGCACAAGTAGGCAGAGCAGCAGGCAGTGAGGGAGGGAGAAGCAGGCTCCCCCCTGAGCAGGGAGCCCAATGTAGGGCTCAATCCCAGGACCCTGGGATCATGACCTGAGCTGAAGGTGGAAGCTTAACCCATTGAGCCACCCAGGCACCCCCAAAGAGCAGTTTTCAAACTTAAGCATAAAAAAACCTTACATGGGGAATGAGTGATTGTCAATTTCTGGCTCCTAGCTCCAAAATTATATGCATTATGCCCAGGGCATTTTAAGGGTCTCCCTTTGAAAACCACTGTTCCAGGAATTTGATAAGTCTTTATTGAATTTAATTCAGATTTTTCATTTTTAAATTAAAGGCAGGTACAGGAGCTATGTTAAGTCTCTGGAGAGGACTCCACCACCCCTTTCAAATGATTTCCTTTGTCATATATCCATGCATGCATCCAACTGCACAGACCAGGTGCTAGGTATCATGCTCCTAGAGGGGTGTCTCTCATTGAGGCTATCCATTTAGCTAATGGGATTCCTGTTATGAAGTTTGCCCGTCAGCCTAGCTCCTGACCACACTGGCCGATGTGGTGTGGTATGATGCGATATGATGAGTCATTGCATTTGGGAAGCTGTATGTAGACTTTCTGTACTTTGATTTCCTACCATTGCCTAATGGTAAACATTGGAACATAACCAGGGGCCTCTAGCCCTGATTTGGTCCCTGGAGTAGGGCCCTGTTTGAAAAGGGCAATTATAAGTAATTTAGTAATGATTTCGATGAACATGAGAACACTGTAAATACCCCCAAACGACAGCTGGCACTAGTAGCAGCCAATGATGACATACTGACTTACTTCTTCCTTGGCTCATGGGTGTAGCTAACCTCTGGGGAGACAGGAGGCTTGTAGTACAGTGCTGGGCACTTGGGACTAACAGAAATGGCTGAGGCATAATCCCAACCCTCAAAGAATTTCTAACCAGGGAAGGGAGAGAAGGCGAATGGCTCAGCCAAGTGTAAACATAACTGTGATTCCAGGCAGAATGGTATAAATGCTATAAGAAAGATCCAAAGTGTTAGAAGGGCTGGAGGAGAGAGATCACACATTTCGGTGGCTTTTCCCAGAGGAAGCAGCATCTGAGCAAGTCCTTGAAGGAAGGGTAGGAATGTGACAAATTGTAAGGGAAGAGAGAATTATTATAGGCAGTAGACTGTCTTGAGCAAATGTGGCGAGTGGGAAAATGGGGATGACTTCTGGGGAACTGGGAGAAGTCCTCTTGGAATATAAAAATAATCCTGTTGGGGAACTGGACGTTCTGTTGGGTTTCAGGGGAGATGAGGCTAGAAAGCTGGGTTCGGTCAAGATCATATCTCAGTTTGGTCTTTTGCCAGTAGGCAGTGGGGAGCCATTTAAAAGGACTTGAGCAGGAGGGTGATACCATCAGAACTGTACTTGAGGAAGCACAACAGCTGGGTGGAGGAGGATTTGGAGGAGTAAAGGTTATACAGACATACCAGTAAGGAGGCCCTGCAGAGAGAAGAGGCGGAATAATTTACTGAGCAGCCAGAGGGGCTGGGATAGACAACACAGCAAATAAACCTAAATGGGAGTTGCAGGCAAAGGCTAAGAGGAATAAAGCCTGGGGGCCTGTAACAGGCAGCAATAATAATAGCAGTCTAGGGGAAGGAAGAGAGCCTGGTTTCCAGGGAAAGGTGGTGCTCTGGGTTTGAGGTGGCCATGGGGCACCCTCAGGGCAATAGAAAAGGGAGCTGGCCATCAGAAGAAATAAGTGAGCTGAAGCAGAACCCATGGGTGGGAGTAGAGATGGTGGAAATTCTCCAAGGGGCAGGTCACCAAAAAATGGAGAAGAGGACCATGATAGGCTCTAAGGAAGGGTATACACTAAAGAGTTTGGAGGAAGAGAGACCCAAAGACAAGGCAGAGAAAGATGAGTTGGAGAGGATGGAGCCACAGTAAAGTGTCAGGAAAACCAGGGGGAGAACAGTTCACAACGGAGAGAGTGCTCTCAGTTTAAGTGACTGCTGAGAGGGGAAGTTGTGCTGAGATATTGACCTGGATTTTTTGGGTTTTTTGTTTGTTTGTTTTTTGTCTTTAATAAAGATTTTATTTATTTATTGGAGAGAGAGAGCACGAGCAGGAGAGGGAGAGGGAGAAGCAAGCTGCTGAGCTGGGAGCCCCATGCAGGGCTCTATCCCAGGACCCCAAGATCATGACCTGAGCCAAAGGCAGATACTTAACGGAATGAGTCACCCCAGGTGCCCTGGATCCTTCTTTGAATTAGAGTAAAACTAGAGTTAAACCCAACATGCTAGTTAAACTGTAGGAGGATGCCTTAAATCTAGTCTCTTTGGATCATTACAAGATTGAAGTCTCTAAAGTTAGGTACCTCCAAAGTTGTCTATTCTTCTGTTCAGTATGAATTAATTTCTTCCACTAACACATCCTATGACCCTGAATGAATCATTTATGCTGTCTGGGGGCACCTGTTTTGTCATCTTTCACTTTCCAGATAAGCAACTCTGTGTTTATGTATGAAAATGCTTGCTAATCTACACACTATTATACAAGCCTGAGACTTAGGACTGTATTTCAGAACTGAACAGATTTCAAATTGTATTTTACCTTTCCACTTATGTTCTTCTCCCCTCACCTACGTTTTTCAAAAGTTTAAAAATTATTTTTATTTTTTAAGAGATCCAGAAGTGGGACAACTAGAGAGAGGAAAGAGCCTTCTCCTTCCATTTGCCTATAAAGCTGTTCTTCCAGTGTTTTGCTCAGGCCTTTCCCTAAGCGCTGAGAGGAGCACTCCAAAATACCAGACGAATACACAGAAACATAATGTCATCAAAATCTTCCTAACAAGTAAGGTAGCGATTGAAAAAGTCAGCAAGCATGCTGTCCCCCGGGGACCTGCGGCTTAGGGCTTCATAGTTAAGACCCAAGTTAAGAGTTAAGAGCCAAGACCTACAGTTCCAGGTCTCCCAGGCCTTGGCCTTCCCTCGGCGATTTTCTTTAAAACTCAGAACCGCTCTATCCCCTTTAATTTCAATCCAGGCAACGAGGCAGGCAAGTGGGCACCACCAGCCAATAACCTGAAAAGACGGAAAAGTGTCAAAGGACATACGGTTTATCTTTGACAATAGCGACCATATCAGTAACGCGGTTTACAGTAAAAACAAGGTGGGGCGAAGAGTAAGGAAGGATGTTCCTAACGTGGTAATTAAGTCTGTGGCCAGGACCCAGATTTGACCGAGCTCTGTGGCCTGCGAACAATGTCCTCAGGGTTCCCGGTTCAGCCCGGGACTCGCCTGTTAGCCGTCGCCAAGCGCCCTCGCACCAGCAAGCTGCGCTCTTCGCTCGCTCGGCCCCCAACGCCGCCTGTACCCGAGAGGAAGGGCCGTTCGGGAGCCACCAGTGCGTTGGAGAGCACTGCGCGCGTCCCGAGCGCCTGGACTCCCCGCAGCCGGGCGTCCGGGGCCGTGGCGGGCCCGACCCAAATGCGCCCGGAGCGCTTTGGCAGCCGCAGACCGCCGCCGAGCGCCCGGCGTCTGCACCCGGCTGGGTGGTGAGCGCGCGCCCGTGTGTGTGTTGGGGGGGGGGCGCGCCCGTGGCGTGTGTACTCACAAAGGTGTGTTTGCTAAATTCACTGCCCGGGTGCACCTTCCACCTCGAGCAGGAGCACGCGGGCCTGGAGCGGGGTCTCCGCGGCGCGGCGCGGCGGCGGGGTGACTCGAGCCGGTTCAAGTTCCCTGCTCCGCGCCAGCGGGCGGGCCAGCTTCTTTGCCCGCGGTGCTAAGGGTGCGCTAGGGCGGGGAGGCCGCGGCCAGCTCCGGACGCGCGTCGCACAGCTGCGGGTCAGGTTCTGAGAGGTCTGAGCGTTTTGGGACACTTTGGCCGGCTCGGCCCCCAGACAGGCCGCCGGAACAGAGCGGACACGGGAATCGGGGCTGGGTGCACTGCAGACACGCGGGACAGCGGAGCGGGCGCTCCTTTTCCCTACCCGGGTCTGCAAAAGTGAACTGGAAAACAGCCGCCGAACACAGCCTCCTCTCTCCTGCCCTGCGCCTCAGTCCCGGCTCGGGTAGGGGTGGGGGGAGTTCCCCTGGGCGGACTCCAGGGGAAGCGGGCAGCTGGGCTGCCTCGGCCGCACCTCCTCGGCTTTCCTCTCCACCCCCGTCCCCCAGGTTCCACGCCGCATTTCTTTGTTTTGAAAGCGCCTCCTCCGCCCAGAGGTTTTTCCCCGGGCTGCCAGGCTCTGACGGGGGGGTGGGGCATTGGCTCCCGGGCCCCGCCCCCCATTTAGCCCGGACCCTTCCCCGGGTTCACCTTCCCCCATCTCCCCTTCCCTCCGCGTTTCGATCCACGAAGTGCGTCCTCACTTGCCGGACATCAAAGGGAAACACGGACTTGGAGGGGGAAGTTGAGTTGGCAGGGGGCACAGAGACCCACCCACCTTAGGCCCGGCCCGGCAGCCCGTCCCCTCCCGCGGGAACCCCGCCTGAGCCCCGCCCCCCGCGTCATAGCAGCCTGACATTCTCACAACCCATCGGGCACCCAACCTCGCCGCCCCCGCTACCCCCGTGTCCGCGGAGTGCTCTATTTATGTTTCAGCTCAGCGATTTGCATAGTCCCCGCCCCTGGCCCTAGGTCCCCCTATCGGTGCCCCGCCTCAACCACGACGTCACGAAGGAGACCCCGCCTCTTGTGCCCGTATAAGGAGCGGCTGGCCCTAGATGGCAGCGTGGCGTCGCCGCGGCGTTTGCGTGTCGCGCTTCCTTGTGCCGTTTATAGGGTCCCGGCACTTCCGCTGTCGGGTTAGAAGCGGCGCGGTCATGGCGGAGCGCGGACAGCAGCCTCCTCCCGCGAAACGGCTCTGCTGCCGGCCGGGCGGCGGCGGCGGCGGCGGCGGCGGCGGGGGCAGCAGTGGCGGTGGAGGAGCGGGTGGCGGCTATAGTTCTGCCTGTCGGCCCGGTCAGCGGGCTGGGAGTGCGGCTGCGGCGGCGTGCGGGGGCGGCGCGGCGCTGGGGCTGCTGCCGCCGGGCAAGACCCAGAGCCCAGAGTCGCTGCTGGACATCGCGGCGCGCAAGGTGGCGGAGAAGTGGCCGTTCCAGCGCGTGGAGGAGCGCTTCGAGCGCATCCCGGAGCCGGTGCAACGCCGCATCGTTTACTGGTCCTTTCCCCGCAGCGAGCGAGAGATCTGCATGTACTCGTCCTTCAACACCGGCGGCGGCGCCGCGGGCGGCCCCGGCGACGACAGCGGCGGCCCCGGCAGCGCGGGCGGCGGCGCTGGCGGCGCGGGCGGCGGCGGCGGCTCCTCGTCCTCGCCGGCCGCCACCTCGGCCGCCGCCGCCGCGGCCGCCGCCGCCGCCGCCGCCGCCGGGGCCGGAGCCCCGTCGGTGGGGGCTGCCGGGGCGGCAGACGGCGGCGACGAGACACGGCTGCCCTTCCGCCGGGGCATCGCGCTGCTGGAGAGCGGCTGCGTCGACAACGTCCTGCAAGTCGGTGAGTCACGGGGCAGCCGCGGAGCCGTCTGTCCGTCCGTCCGTCCGTCAGTCCCTCGGGGGGTGGGGCGCCCGACCCCTTTCCTCCGGGCAGCCCCTCAGCCGGGCGCGCGTTCGCACCTCCGCCCGGTGCCCTCACCAGCCGGGACCGTCCTCCCGAGCGGAGCGCCCATTTCCTCCTCGCCCCTCCCCGCCTCCGTCTCCCCGGACGGGCCAGCGCGAGTGGGAAATGAATCAGCAGGACTCGCCCCGCGGCGGGGTTGGCGGGGTGGGTTGTCGGGTGCCCCTGGCCCGTTCCATACCCCGCCTTCCTCCCGGGGAGCACGTCCTGTAGGGCTGCTCGTCCTTTTTGGGGGGTGGTTGTGGACAAAGGCGCAGGCGGACGGCCGGGCTCCGGCGGAGGGTGTGTGTGGCGGGGCCGTGCGGGGCGGGGGAGGGGGCGCGGGCCGCACAGACAATGCCGGCCGGAGGCGAGCCGGCGGCCGGGCCGCACTCTGCGCTCTCCCTGCCCTCTTCCCTTGTCTGCCGCTCGCTCCTCTTTCTTTCTCCTCTCTCCCCCTCCCCGCCCCCTCTATTGGAGGGGTGGGGACTACATTTTAATGCCACTCGGCTGCGGCTCCTCTCGGGGCTTCGACGGGCTGGCGGCCGCGGCGCTCTTCGGGGTCGTTGCGGCGTCTGGTCTGGCCCGGGCGAGCTCCGCCGGCGGCCTCGGGATTTAAATGTCTGTTTTTTCCCCGCGCCTCCCCTGTCTAGGAGCAGCGCGGGAGGGAGGGGGCGGCGGGCAGGACCCCCTCTCCTCAGAGACCTCTCTTCCCCCGAAGGCGTCCCCGCGTCGACGGGCGCGAGCCCGGGAAGGAGCGGCTGGCGCTTCCCTTTCCTGCCGGCTCGGCGGTGCCCCGGGGGCGCCTGCCGCCGGAGTTTGGTTAGCTCTGGGTGGCGGGTGGCGGTGCGCGGGGCGAGCTGCGGGGAACAGTTACGGGCTTTGCGCTCGCAGCCGGCGGCGGCAGGAGCGCGAGGCGGAGGGGCGCCGCGGCCGCGCAGTGTTCCTCCAGGCGCGGCCGCCTGGTAGCCGGGCGCGACCCCGCACTTTGTTCTCATTTTCAGGTTTATTTGTGCCCCTTTCAGTTTTCTGTCATCCTCCGAAAAGGAGGACCCAAACAAAAGAGTCTCTTTATTTCTTTTCAGAGCTTGTAAAGTAGAAGATGTTTGACAAAGGCGAGAGAAGGACTTGTGATTTAAAGCTGCACAGCTCTCCTTTCTCTGACGGACCATGAGAGTTTTCTCAAATACCGAGTTTAAAAGCTTTCCCTGTCGTCGCTCCCTACTCCCAGTGTTTTTTTTCTGGCCAGTTATCTTTTTCAACCGTAGGATGGGGATGTTTGGGCTGGACTGAAAAGAACAATGCTATTATGAAACTCCCTTCTTTCCGTATTTTTCTCTTGATTGTAAACGGCATATTTTCTGTCCCCCCCTTCCGTATTGCTCTCTACTTTAAATAGTATTGCGGTGAGCATGGTACCTAATGAATGAGGAGACGGTTGGAAGTATCCCTGTCTCTGATTTTTCATCTTTTCTTTCCGTAGCCCGTTCTTTTTATTCTTCTCTTTGGGAGTCTAGTGGGGGTCTGGTTAGGGGCCCCAAAAGAGAATGAAGATTTCTTTAATCCTCTGTGGTTAATTTGAATTCTAATGCAATCTGCAAGCGTGATTTTCTGTATGGTCATTTATTTCCAAAGGCGGCTCCCAGTGTTGTCTTTTCTAGGTTCTGTACCTTCTTCTTATTTCTAGAGGGGTTTTAACTTTTGAGGCTCTCCATTCTTCTTAAAAAAAACAGAACAAAACAAAACTAATTAGCATTCTTTAAAGTTATACCTCTTTCCCCAAGCCTCATGTCCCCCTTGTTTCCTGCTGGGTTGAAATGGATTGAAGCACATCCATGGTTTCTCAGTATAACCAAACTAGAGTTTGGGAATTTTTATGGCTTGGCTGGCAATGTTGAATTTTTTTTTCCCCCTTCTGTGCTTGACTCTGCTTGCAAGCAATGAGGAATGACAGGAGAGCACATAGGGAGGGTTTCTTGGCTGATTACATTTAAGCCAGGAATTCACTGTGAAAATAAAGCCAAGGGGCGATAAATAAAAGATGCAA
Organism: Martes martes; assembly: GCF_963455335.1. Classification (NCBI taxonomy): domain Eukaryota; kingdom Metazoa; phylum Chordata; class Mammalia; order Carnivora; family Mustelidae; genus Martes; species Martes martes. The sequence continues at coordinate 76,195,901 of NC_137892.1, read as the reverse complement.
TCTTCTCTAGGAGACAGACACACAGCGTGGGCTTTGCCTGCTTTCATCAGTGAAGAGGCCTGGGTGAGTTGTAAAAGAAAATAGTAACTTTTTGAATAGTCCCCGAAGGGGACTGAGGCCACTGAATGGAGTTGGCAGTGGTTGATGTGAAGCAGTGTGATGGTTCTTGCATAGTTGGAATTGACCACCCTTTTGGAAACACATACGTGCTAAACAAGTGCTGTACAAATTGTGGAAAATATTCTTTTTTCCCCTCTGAGTTTTGCCAGTTTACTTAACTTCCAAGTTGTATTACTTGTTGTGCCAGTCAGCTTACTAGATGGAAGGCTGTTAAATGCCTGGCAGCTGGCACTGTGAGTTAGAAAACTTACAACCAGGATTTTTGTTCTGGATGGAGAATGGAGAGAATGGCTAGATTAACCATCTAATTTAGCTTTGGTTGGTGGGTTGAATTGGTATACTAACGCAAGAGGCTTATTTTTATAATTTTGCGAGCTGAGGTAGAAGTTGTTTTAGCTTCAGAACCTGAAATGGGAAGGAACATGGTACCATGATAGGACCATAAGCAGTGTTCTGGTATTGCAAAATTGCAAGTTTGTTTGTAGGTGAAGTATTTGCTGACTTTTGTAGAGGTGACTGAATTATAGATGGAAGAGGTACAATCTAAATTTTGGACTTCATTTTATATCCATACTTTGGAGATTATTTAAGGATTGAGGGTTGGAGAATTGGGACTTCCCAGAAATTAAACATACTTGTTAGTTATTTTTCAACTCCTATTTTAAGAAGAAATTTAAAAGAAAAAAATTAAGCCTTTGGTGTAGTAGTTGTAAAAGGTATTTAATTGGTGCAGAGCTGTCCATCAGTTGATTATAGGAAGTTTTAGAGAAAGTATGCTTGGCTTATTTTTATTAAATAATGATACATTAAAAGGGAGCCATTGCCAAGGGTGCTTGTATGTTAGTATTATTGACATCATTGAAGTAATAATTTTAGAAGTCACATAAAAAATTCCCCCCAAATATTGCCTGGCAAAGAGGTTTCCTAATATGATCTGGAACTCAAATTGTAAAGACAATTCAAATTAAAAGACAGATAAATTTAATTAGATAAAAAAATAACATTTCTGTAGGACTGAAAATATGATAAGCAGCTAACTGGGGCCAATATGTCAGCATGTTGGAGGCTAACAGAGAACTATGAAAAATTAGTTTAAAAAATAAAGAAGAAAGATGAGTAAGTTAAAAAATGAGCAATGGCTTTCACAAAGAAATGCAAATGATTAATAAATTTGTCTTCACTCTTACATAAGGAGACACAAATAAAGGTGACATGCCATGTTCATCTGCCACACTGCTGAAGACAAAAAAGATGGGTACATAGTACCCAGAATTGGGTGAGGAGGTGGGAGAAGATGCTACCTCCCCAGCTGCTTGGCTCAGTCTTTTTTTGTGTCATTTCTAGAAATTTATCTTACAAATATATTGATATTAGTGCACAGATGTGTTCTGTACAGTGAGCAGTGCTCATTGCAGTATGATTTGTAATACTGAAAAGCTGGGATCAATGGAAATTTCCATCAGAAGGGCAGTGGTTAAGAAGTACTCTGTGGAATTCTATACAACCATGAAAAATAGTGAAGGAGAGAAATACATAAACTGAGAAAAAAAGACCAGAACATTCATTTATTTTTTTTTTATTTATTTATTTTTTTAAAGATTTTATTTATTTATTCGACAGACAGAGATCACAAGCAGGCAGAGAAGCAGGCAGAGAGAGAGGAGGAAGCAGGCTCCCTGCGGAGCAGAGAGCCCGATGTGGGGCTCGATCCCAGGACCCTGGGATCATGACCCGAGCTGAAGGCAGAGGCTTTAACCCACTGAGCCACCCAGGCGCCCCCAGAACATTCATTTAAAAACAAGTCATATGTTCATATAGTAGGCTGTAATTTCTTTTTAAAACAAAAAAGATAGACCTTACTTACAGATGTATAAAAATGTCCCAAAAGGCTACACAAGCAACCGTTGAACAGTGGATATCTTTGGGCAGTCAAGTGGATCGGCAAAGTTTTGAGGGTAATTTTACTTTTCATTTTACGACTGTGTTATGGTCAGATTTTTCTTCAAAGTAGAAAAAGAAGCATGGGGCGCCTGGGTTGCTCAGCGGGTTAAGCCGCTGCCTCTGGCTCAGGTCATGATCTCAGGGTCCTGGGATTGAGTCCCACATCGGGCTCTCTGCTCAGCAGGGAGCCTGCTTCCCTCTCTCTCTCTCTGCCTGCCTCTCTGTCTACTGTCTGTCTCTCTCTGTCAAATAAATAAATAAAATCTTCTATAAAAAAAAAAAAGAAAAAGAAGCATGTATTTTGGTAATACATTTGTTTTTTGTTTTTTAGTTTATATTTTTTGTTTTGGGGCATATGTGTTCGGTATCTGAAGATTGGTGTACGTTCAGTTTTGTTTCAAGACAGACAAGTTTCCTTATTTGTGACTAGGCATTTTAAAAGCAAGAAGTGTTCAAACAAAACTGGGATCTTGTCTTTAGTATGGGCAGGAAGGAGATAATTTTTAAAAGGAGTTGCTTTTTTTTGTTTGTTTTGTTCTGCTGGTAACTTTTGGGGAGGATAGAATATTGTCCACAATTCTGTTAATACTTCCGTAAACACATTATTGTGGTCTTTTCAAATTCATAACCTAAAATTTTTTGTTTTAGGGGGTGGCCAGGCAGTAAAGGGCAATCTTTTTTAGGATTAGGTTGGATAAAATTTTTAATCACTTTATTTATTTAAGGCTAAATTGTTGGTATTTCTTTGAGGGTTTTGGTTTTCTTTAGAGACCAGAGATTGTTATATAAAGATGTGATTCCAGATGCACTTTCAGAATTGGGTGTTTTGTTTATTGGTGATAGTAATTTCAGTGAAAGCATTTTCTAGAGTAAAATGATAATATGGAATGGTTTAAAAATCAGGTCCTGTATGTTTTCTGCCTTTTGATTAATGAAAAAGTACCCAAAAGAAAAAATTTTGTAACTATAGTTGCATACGTATTTTTTTTTTATTCTGTGCCGGTTGAAATGTTTGATTTGCTTACAATTGTTGATTTTTTAAAGCGCGTTCTTCAAATATGCTTAGCATTGTTCTGAGGAAAGTTAAAATTTCAATTTTAGGTGAGAAAATCTTGGAATTTCTTGTAATACTTAGTTCTCTGATGGCTAGTATTGGTCCAGTGGGGAAATCTAAAGTGTTCAGGAAACAAAACTTTTTGTAGCGGAAAGATTTCAGTAATACTGGAAGGTGAATTACAGATTTGAATTAAGGAAACATCTTTACTCTTGCTTCAGTCTTTAGTTTCTTGCCCTGAGTTGTTTTCTGAGTATACCTTTGGGTTGACGAGGAAAAGGCCATTCCCCTTATTTTATTTAAACTGTATGCTGAATTTCATTCTTTCAGCAAAGCTTTTGATGCCTTTTCTTTTAGAAAGATCAGAATGCCTGTGGAACACATCCTTTCATAGAAGAATTATTGCAATTAATTGAACAGCTCAGGTCATTATTGTCTTAAGTATGTCTTGGCCAATTTTTAAGATGTTTATCCTGGGCCTCTTTTCTTTTTCACAATGGGTAATCAATTGCCATCAATTCTAACTCTAAATGTTTCATTTGGAAAGACAGAGACCAGCATTTCTTTTCTGGTCACACTCATATTAAAGGCTTAGTTAATAGTGTTTGATATCAGCTGGTAACATGTTCAGTGAACAGGATGGCAGGGGAGGAATACTGATGTCTTTTAAGAAAGCTGCACCTTTTAAAAACTGCATGATTGGGTCTGTAGTAATTCCACATGTTTACATGCTCTGTATTTTTGTGTTAGAAAACCAGTTTTTCTTCAATAATTCAAAATGAATTTGGTACCTTTAAGAAGCTTAGTTGTATATACGTAAGATAAAGCAAACTCTTGTGGTGTTAGAAATTTTCATAGGGGCAGTCATTAAACTTGAACTACTGTTGACCAAATATTATATTTAAGAGGACAAATATCCTAAAAAGAAAGATGATTATAGGTAAGTTATAAACATCTTAGAAACAACACAGATTATAGGCACCAGTTTTGTTGTTTTTTTTTTGAAATCATAATTATTTTATAGACAGCTGTGGAAAGGCAAATCATGAGCATTTCAACATCCCATGCATTAAAATTAGATAGATTACAGATAGATTTCCATGCCCTCCACACAAGGTGACATGTACATACATGAAGCAGTCTGCATATTTCCAGATGGTGGTGATGCCCCACAACAATACACACGCCCCTCATGACAATGAACAGAGCACATACAAAAGCACTTTTTCCGGGGTTCAGTCCCTGTGAAATGTGCACAGTAGAGAATTCACTGCAAACAGGAGGGAATTGGGGGCCGCAGAGGGCTGAGCGCAGTGGGATACTGGCATGACTGCTGGTGGGTCAGGGGTTCTCTGCAGGTGATGGGAATGTAAATTTAATCTTGATGGTAGTTGCTCAACTCAGTTAAATATACTACAGATCACTGAATTGTACACTTTAGGGCACTGAACTTTATGGCATGCAAATTATAATACATTTGTTTTGGTTTTAGGAAAAAAAATAGCAAAAGAAGGAGCTATTGTCACTCTCCCTATAAAGTTGTTCTGCGGTCAGGCAGTCATGCACTCAGCCCTCCTGGGTCTCCACAGTCTCCCTGTTTGTCACACACAGTCATGGGGGTGACCATGGTGAATAGGGGCAGCTTTGTCTCAGGTAACCATGGTCCAGCAGCTCTGTGTCCTTGTTGATGCTGTGGTCCCCTGCTGAGCAGTAATAATCAACCTCGGCCTCAGGCTACAGGCCAGAGATGGTCAGAGAGGCCGTGTTCCCAGAGTGGGAGCCAGAGAACGAAGCTGGAAACCCTGAGGGCTAGTGGTTCCGAGCATCACAGTTTTGGGGCACTGTGAGAAGTCTGTTGGTACCAGCTGACAGAACGTGCTCCAACATTGTTGCTGTTCCCAGTGCAGGTGAGGGTGACCTTTGTCCCACAGACCCTGGCATGGAGAGGCTTCCTGTGTCAGTGCAGACTGTGCCCAGGGCCCTGTAACAGTTGCCCAGGACCCTGCAACAGACCCACACAGGTGAGTCTCTGGTGATTGTCTAAAAGAGGTTCTCAAGAAGAGGCAAGAAATAGTCTGGGGCTCCCCATAATCACTCCCCCTACTTCCCAGAACCAGTCACCTGAGCAGAGAGTGAGGAGGGTGATGAAGAGAAGGGTCCTGGCCATGGTGGAGATTCCCAGTCTCTGATTCTGAGCTCACAAGCGAGAGGACTGCACAATCCCTTTCTTATTGTCTCTCCTGGAAGAGCAGAGAGGAACCCTTCATGCAAAACATTCCCTCCCCTGGCACCTCTTGGCATGAATTTGGGGACAGTTAAGTATGGGGAAGGGCTGGGGAAGCTCTCTTGGGCCCCAGTGAGCACAGAACAGAAGCACAAGGCAAGGTTCCAGGCCTGGGTGACCAGTTGATCCTTCACCCTAGGCACCAGTTTTTAAGTGATCATAAACTACATGGAACCCTTAGTTATCTTTCAAACTACTGTGATATAATTTCAAGAACAGTGCTTTCTCACACTAAAAAAGCCTAATTTAATTTTCTTGGTTTATTAATTTTTTGACATATGTAAATGTTTGGAGATTACTGTAAATTAGAAAACAAACTGTTTCCTTCTTGAAATGGATGGAAAGACTCTAAGTCTCCTTTTGAGAAATCAGTATCGCATGGTAATTTGGCAAAAAACACTAGATAGTCTTGCTCCATGGAAATAGACTCTAGTTTCTCAGTCCTAGCTGGAGTCTCAAAAATAAAGTATGTTGGTTAGATTCATTTGAAAAACCTGAGTATCTTTCCAGTTTTTGCCTTCAGTGCAGTGTGTTTTGCTAAGAATATGCTCTGTACCTGGTTTTCAGCTCTTTAAAAATAGGATGCTTCCTTTATTTTTCTCATTTAGAAAAGGTAGCTAAAGCAAGCTTTGGAAAGAATGTAGTGCAAAATCTGGTTTTCATTTGAAACTTAAAGATTGATTTTCAGGGGCTCCTGGGTGGCTCAGTGGGTTAAATCCTCTGTCTTCCGCTCAGGTCATGATCCCAGGGTCCTGGGATGGAGCCTCGAATTGGGCTCTCTTAGCAGGTAGCCTGCTTCCTCCCCTTCTCTCCCTCCCTACCTCTCTGCCTAATTGTGATCTCTGCCTGTCAGATAAATACATAAAAATCTTTAAATAAAAAAGATTGACTTTCAGCAAATAGTACGTGAATGCTGTTGCTAAGGATATGCTAAGTGTTTTATATTTGCGAGATACCTAAGTGATAATTAGTTTGGCGCCAGTTAAAATGTATTGTATATATCTACATGTATTTATGTATTTGTAACTAATTTGATGTTCAGAAGTGAGCACAAAAGAAGATGAACCCAGGTGTCATTTGAGTATCATTACCCAAAGCATATTCTAGTGACCCTTATATACAAATGCATTGTGCTCTTTCTTCTTAAAATATGCTAACAGAGGAGAAGCTGTTTTTACAAACGGCTTTGGCATGATAGTCATTATCTACTTGTAGAGCTGAGGCCCAGACATGTTGAGTAATTTGTCCAGAGAGGGATAGTAAATTGCAAGGTTAAACCTTGAATTTCTGTTTTTCCACTATTCTTACTTTGCTGGGATTGTTTGGGAAGTTTTACAAAACTCCAGAGCTCAGGGCAAGCATATTCTTTTTTTTTTTTTTTTTTAAGAATTTTAAGGTTTTTAAAGTTTTTTTGATTTTTAAGTAATCTTTATACCCAATGTAGGGCTTGAACCCATACCCCAAGATCAGTAGCCGTGCATGGTCCACTGACTGAGCTAGCCAGGCACCCCAGGACAGGCATATTCTTGAATGTAGAATGACTGGACTGTTGGAGAGATTATTTGGCAACATTTTATTGAATGTTATAAAAGTATATCTAGATAGCATTTTAGTATCGGTCCAAAATCTAATGGCTTCGGTTAAAGCAATGCTTCTAGCATGCTTCTAGCAATGCTTCTGGCGTGCTAAATACATGCTAGTGTGAAATATTTGTAGACATTTGGAAATTGTAGAGGTTCTAAGATGAGATGAAAGTTTTGAAAAAGTTAGTTACAAGTGTTGACTTTATGAAACTGTATGACAGCCTTGTGAGCACATGTGACTGTACTCCAGTACCTGTGCCTACCTTTATGTAGTAAGGAAGTTATTGGAAGTGTAAAATGGTCATGTGGAACAACAGAAGTTAATACCAAGTAACAAATTTGGTTGCTCTGAATTTAGTATATTTATGAAAACTTAATCAGTAGTGTCTACCTTTGACCTGTTTTTTGTAAGTTCTTCAATATTTTGTCATCGTCCTGTACCCTTATGCCAGTAGGTGGTATGTACATAGCTGCTAGATGGAGAGGGTCTTTCCTATAATTGTTGTGGTCTCAAAAGCTTCTGTAATCTCTCCAACTCTGAAAGACCTCTTGTATGATTGGGAGCTTTTCTTCACTGAGCTGAGCATGATTCACAGTGAGCTTCCTTAATACTACTGCAGCAGTATCTACTAATAGTAATAGTAGTTAACACTTTAATAGCCTTAATCTTCTGTCAGTTACTGCTCCAAGCACTTTGTATTTCTTAACAGTCTGATGAGGTAGGTATTTTTATCATCTTCATCTTATAGATGAAGAAACCAAAGCATCGGAAAAAAAATGAAAGTGACTTTTGCCTTGTCACACAGGCTGGTATGTTAGCAAGCCAAACTTCCCCCAACCCCCCGCTGGCTGGTACTCTTAGCCTCTACGTAATACTGCCCATGATGTGTCATCATTAATTACTCTAGAAGGTTCATCTTTAGGTTTATAGTCTTTCTACTTTCTAGAGTGATTTTCATAGTATCCAGAATTTTAAATTGTGATCACAGCTATGATTTTTAACATGTATTTTGAAATTTGACTCGAAACACTGCATTTCAAAAATTCCTTTTATGAATGAATTTCAGCTTTGGAAGATGGTTGTGGGGATGGTTTTGATCATCTTCCATTGGGCATTTTTAACTTTTGAAAGAGGAATAACTTTTAGGTTAGATCTAAATGTGATCTATATGAAGCAGAGGTAATCTCTCAAGGTATATTTAAGAAATTATATATTTATCTCATTTTAAGGCCCTTTTTAAGTGTTATGATTAAAAATCATACTATTTCTTATTGCTGGTAAAAAGATTTAATATTCTTTGAGAAAGAGTTTATTGGAAAGATGTTAATTTGAAGGATGCAGTAGGACCTGTCAGTACATTTAAACTCTTACTAACCAAATGAATTGATCAGATGAATTGGAAGCTCATTTAGTGAATTAATGTGCTTAAAATTCAGGCGACTCACTGCCTGATCCTGCCTTATTTAACAGTCTCTCTGTTTACTTAATGCATTTTTCATTGTTAATTGATGTCAGATCTCTAATGTTGGAAGATACTATACAGAAAATATGCATAGGAGGTTAGCATGTAGAGTGAGTCCACAGAAGCAAGATTTAATCTAAATTCTCTTACTTAATTAGATCAGTACAATTTCGAATGCTATATGTGCCACATTGTACCTGTTAAAAAATTTGCTAACAGTGACCGGCATTTGTATAAATTAAATATTTTATAATTTCAGTGTAATGGACAGAGCCTGGAGCCTTTTCTAGTGCTAGGTTGATACTTCTTGGTGAAGGTCTGCGGAAGTTGAAGGCAGCACTGTATTTGGTTATGCTCAACCTTTGCTTCTGCTACTGCTTTATCTTAACTCATTTCTACAGAGAAAATGGTCATGGCTTTTATAAATATTTGTCATAAAATCAACCCCCAAAACTCAAATACTAGAAATTTATAATCTGATTGATGTATGTGATGAGTGAGAACCTTTTTTTTTTTTTTAAACCAGTTTGCCCTATTTCTTTAGGACTTTGTTTATTTTTTTTTTATAACTTTTATTTATTTATTTATTTTAGCACTCTTTAAGCTTCTTTAGCACTCAGTATTTTGCACTCCTGGCACCATCTTTTAGGCCTCCCCTTCCCTGTCAGTCACCTGTGTGATGTTTTTCTTCTGCTTCCTGTAGACCATGGTAAAGCTGAGGACTGAAATGACCAATGGCTGCTTTGTGATGATGGTAGAATCAAGTGAGACTTGGGGATACAAGGTAGAGGAGCCTCCGAACCCAACTTTTTCAGCATTCCACCATCTGTCTGTCTTTCTCTCCTTGCCTGACTATGCTTCTTCTTTTTCTTCCTTTTTTTCTTTTTTAAAGATTTTATTTCTTTATCTGACAGAGAGAGATCACAAGTAGGCATAGAGGCAGGCAGAGAGAGAGGGGGAAGCAGTCTCCCCACCGAGCAGAGAGCCCGACTCGGGGCTCAATCCCAGGACCCTGAGACCATGACCTGCGCTGAAGGCAGAGGCTTAACCTACTGAGCCACCCAGGCACCCTTTTTCTTCCCTTCCTAAGTGTGGGGAATGGAGTAAAGAGAGTGAGGATTAGGAGGGGGAGAGAGTGGTAGGAAAAAAAGGAGGAGATCCTGAAGAGATAGGAAATACCAGCCAAGAGCATATTCTGTTCCCTTCTTTGCCTGCAGTTGTCTCCTCCCCTCCAGCTTCCCTTGATTTAGGGAAATAAAGCTGAGGTCACAAGGACCTATGTGTTCCAGCTGCTGCTTGGCTGCTATTTTTAGCTTGGCCCTGCATCAGACTGGCACCAGGCCATGATGGCACAGGGCCAGCACGTTGTGGGACTGCTGGCAAATGTCAAAAACCCAACTTTTCAGTTATCTGACTAAACTAATTTTTAGGCTTCAGGCACATTCTCCACTATGATACTCTATGATACTCTACTTACCTCTTCTTTTTTGAAATGGGATGTACATGTTTATTTTTAGAAAGTATTGATTTTTGATAGTGGTCTTCATACTACTGTAACTGTGTTAGATGGGAGAAAGATTTAAGAGTTGCCTTATCAGGTCACACTTTAATATCCTGCTCAGTAATTTTGGTTTTGTGGTGGCACCAAGAAGTGTGAAATTTGCTGGACTTAATTTAATATGCCTTGGGCATCTTTTAAAATTGCCGTTGCTGTTAAAGTTGTAGAGTCTGAATTGGCTTATATAATTATAGGTGTTGTCAGACATTTTAAAAAACACTTGTATGGTTTTTTCTACAGTTGTCAGTGTTCCCTTTGCTAACAGTTGTGTGTCGTTAGGTTTGGTTAATGCTGTAGGAATATGTTCCCTATGCCCCAAAAGCTTTTTTATTCTTGTAGGGAGCAGCTAGGTATTTGGAATATCGGTATCTGGGTCTAGATTGTGCATATTCTACAGCCAGTATTATGTGGATTTTACTTGCAAACTGAGTCTTAAACTTTTGACTGCACGTGTGAATTTCAGTACTTACTTGATTTCTTGATTCATTCAAAATGAAAAGTACATTGTATTCTTGAATATTTTTTGAAAAAAGTAAAAAGAATGTTGGAGTGTGAATCTGTATCTTTGAAGGGACTTCAGTAAGAACATTGTGTATATTCTTTCCACAGTGGTACATAAACAAGCTGAGTTACATTAGGGATGATTTTCAGTGGACCATGGACTACACTGAATATGAATAGAACCAGGGATGATGGTTTTTATTCACTTATTCAGTGAGTAGTGGTGTAATATACTTAGATTTGTTGAATGGCAGGATAACATTTAGTTAGTGCATTGATCTGATGTCCTTAAGGTAGTGCAAAATAATTGGCCAAAATAACTAGAAATAGAATCAAATTGATTTTTTTTTCTTCATTTTGTCTTGAAGGTAGTTATTGGATGAATTCTGCTGAATTCACTTGTGGAATTAGAAAGTTTAGGTGAGGGGCACCTGGGTGGCTCAGTGGGTTGGGCCTTTGCCTTCGGCTGGGGTCGTGATCTCAGGATTCTGGGATCGAGCCCCGCATCAGGCTCTCCGCTCAGCGGGGAGCCTGCTTCTCCCTCTCTTTTTGTCTGCCTCTCTGCCTACTTGTGATCTCTCTCTCTCTCTGTCAAATAAATAAATAAAATCTTTAAAAAAAAAAAAGAAAGTTTAGGTGAGGGATTTAGTGAGAGGTGAATTTCTGGCCTACTAGCTTAGAGAAGGCAGATGTTTTAGAGTTTATTTACATTTTTCCATCTTAAGACAAGGTGCTTACGTTGTGGATAAGAGCAAATTGGGCAGCTTGCTTTTGCTGAGCTGAGAATATTTTATTTTTTTTTATTAGGGTGAAAATAAAAATTTCATTAGGAAATATAATCAAAATGTCTTGGGTATAGATTATCAAGTACATTGAGCTCTAACACAGTGTAGTAATTGTGCCATTTGGTGTCTTTCTGGAGTTAGTGGTTATAGTAGTTATTCCAAAGGTGTCTGAATTGATCTGTCTATATATGTTTCTTCTAGATGGGTGTTCGTCTTTATAGATAGATAGACACATTATCCATATAATTTAATATGATTTGTAGAACACTGTAGAACTTGATGATAGTAGGTAAGTGACTATAGTATGGACCCTTAATGTAATTTAGATTTTATTTAGGTGAGTCATGTAAATGATGTCTGTACCAGATCAGCTTGATTAAAACCAAAGCCCAGAAAGTAGTTTGGTGCTGTTTAAAGTCCTTATAAGCAAGGGCTCAAATGACGTTCCTTATTGGAACTTGCCTGAGCAGTTTCCATGTTGTTTTCATGGATCTCTCTTAGTAACTTATTAAAAAAGCATTTTGTCTAAGCTGTTTCATAAATAGCAGGAAATTCTAAAGTACTAGATAATGCATTTTTGCTTTTAATAAGGATGATTGCAGTGGGGAAAAAAGTTTTCAGAAGACTATTCATTTTAACAATTTACACAAGATACTTTTATTTTAAAAAGGACAGATTTAAAAAAATTGTTTTAATAGTAATTTGTTTCATTTATGATTTTTTCATGCTCATTTTTAATAATTTACTTTCATAGGTTATAAGTTCCTGTGTGTTGGAAAAAAATTGGTGATACAGGAGTGAGTGATTATGAGTTTATTCAAAATTCAGTATATGTATGAAATCTGAATTTGTCTTAGTAGCCCATAGCTTAGGAGTGGCTTATTTTTGATTTTGGTAAGTCCTGAGACTTCTGAGTTCTTGTGCTCTTCTATGAAATTGGTGCTCTTCTGAAAACCATATGAGGATATGGTTTGTATTTTTTAACTGTTTGTGTGTATGTGTGTGTGTTGGGGTCTTAGGAGGAATGGTGATTGTGGTGGGTTAAACTCAGAAAAGCGCAAAAAATTCATGTAGCCATGTTCAGATATACAATGTTTATTTCAAGAACTTACATTTATTTGGGTTGAATATTTAATGTTATACAAAACTTATTTTTTACCTAACCTCCTCCCTCCCCCAGTTCTTCCTCTTAAAAATAGTAACAATTCAGAAGGTAATTTGTGAAAGTTCAGTGTATAATGGCAGTCTCCATTATGATAGTTTTAGGATGTATTGGCTATTGGATCTTTGAAAGGCTAGTTTTAAAAGTTTATTTCCTTGAGGGGTGCCTGGGTGGGTCAGTTTGTTAAACCTCTACCTTGGGCTCAGGTCATGATCCCAGCGTTTTGGGATCCAGCCCCACTTCCATTCCCTGCTCAGTGGGGAGACTGCTTCTCCCTCTCCTGGTCCCTCTGTTTGTGTGCACTCTCTGTCATATAAATAAATAAAATCTTAAAAAAAAATTAACTTCCTTGAGTTGTTCTGTCCCTCTTTGATCCTTTGCAGTTGTGGATCAACTAGTTTTCTCTTTTTTGGTTTGCTTTTTTAATCATTTAGAATTGAGCTTTGATCCTGACTCTTTCAAGAAGCCTTTTTTAAGAAATCTAGAAAATTCTGTTTGACTCTTTTAAGAAGCCTTACTTAAGAAATCTAGAACTGTCATACTGTTTTAAAAAATAAGATACAGTAAACTGGGTATGTTTAAATAATACGGTTTTCTTCTAGTGAAATTAGGTTGACCTTCTGAAATTCTACAAGGGGTTGTTGTGGGGACTGACACCGGCCTATCTGATTTGTCACCTTTTCCAGACTTGAGAAGAAAATTGTGGAACTTATCCTTAATGAAATATTGAAGGAAGAGAGAGGTGATTTCTTATGAGAAATCAGAAAATCACATACTTTGTAGGATTGCAGATTTGTATGCCTCTTTAATAGAGGGAGCATTGGTTGACTATCAGATGACTGAAAATGTGAAGTGCTAACAAACAAATGTAAAAATATTCCGCCATACACAGTTACAGAGTCATTTTGAGTTGCCCATTTTTTATTTTTAGTTTTGTTCTTCGGGATGAAAATCTGAGAGTATTTAAAGACCAAGTCCCTTTTTGGTGTGAAAGATGTATCTGCTAGATTGAAAAAAAAGGTACTAGCAAATTTTAAATTTGGGAGAGCCAACTATTAATAGTGCCCATGCAGTGTATATGTAGTAGAGGTGGAAATGTTACTTGAATGAATAAGCTTAGATTACATGCCAGTCTTTCTGGGTGCCTGTATGAAATTCTTTTTGTTGAAAAAAAAATATAAAAAGCTCCAAGTTGTAATTTCTACTTGAATAGTAATTCTTTGAATTAGAATATGACCCCAAGATAGGTAGATTAGTATTTAGGACTTGGTTTATTACCATCAGTTTATTTCTGTATAAACAAATAACCTTATAAACTTTTTTTTCTTATTTGAGGGGACTTTTTCTATAAGCTTGCTGACTTGTTAATAGCATTGTCCAAAAAGCTGTTATAAAAGCCTTTTATTTGATGATTCCAACTCTAAACAGAAAATAAATTGGGCATTCCTGTGTAGAACAGAACTTTTGAGTTATCCAAGAAAATAACCTTCAATTATAAATGCCTTTGAGGAATTAAGAGATTGTCTTTCCTTTTATTTGCTATTTCACTTTTTAAAGAAACTGGCAAAAATAAATTTAGGGTGTTTTTTTTAACTTTTTTTTCCACATGACTTGCAAAACATGTATAACTTCAAAACATCCCACAAGATCTGACATCTTATCAAAAGACATTGGCTAATTAATAGGAGTGGTTTATTAAACTGGTCTACGAAATGCTGATGACTTTCTCTTGAGGTAGAATTTGCTTCAGACTCTGTTTTGCCTAAAGTGGCCTAACCAAACAGTGTTTTGAACAATAACTTGATAATAAAGGTGTACTCCCAATGCTTGGTTCAGATGGGTTATCCAGATATTGGGTGACCTTGTGTTCCCATTTGTCCAGCCCATCTTAATTTATGCCTCATTTTTTGCCATAATTGTGAACAGTCCCTTCTTTCACTCTTGTAAATGTTCCAGTTTAGATTATAAAGTATGTAGTTACTACACTCATACTTGCTTCACCAAGGGGGAGCAATTAATAAATCATTTTTAAAATTAAACTCTCTGTTTGCACACACATGCTCCAGTGTATGTGTAGGGAGAGAGGGGAGAAAGGAACATTGTTTGAGGAGTTACTTGGGACTGAAGGGAAACTTTGATCTCTGGTCTTCATCAGCTGCTCCACTCTATCTCTTTCAGATAGGAAATATGTGATTTCTGTCTGGGTTCTTACTGACATCAAAAGGAAACAGCTAATAGATTCTCAAACTGTGTGGGTTTGATGGATTTCTCCCCTCCGCCACCTGCTCCCTGCCCTTCCCTCCCCACTCCACCCCCTATGTGTTTTTTTGGGGGGGGCAATTTAAAGATACGTAAATTTTCCTATTCTTATTTGATGGTATAACATTTTAGTATGTTTCTACTAATGATACCATTCTCTTTGTACATTTTCTTACCTTAGATTGATGTTCACAGTTACTGCTCATTTTATGTACTGGCAGTTGGCCACTTCTCTGAGTGTATTATTTGCTAATCACATGACTGTGAGCTTGAGAGCACGTCTGACCCATCAGGAGACTAGAGTCCTTGTTGCTGGCTCTTGTCTTGCTACCTATGTACCCTTAGGCATCACTTACTGGCTGTGGGCTTCCTTGACTCCTTATAAAATGTGAATAATTATACCTCTGTCACCTCTATCAGGAGGTTGTTAAGAGACCCACATGGGAATGAATACATGAAAGTACTTGAATTCTAAATAATTACACAGGAGGAAAATACGTTGTTATGCAGTGTTCCCCTTTTACCTGATTTTCTCCATTATTTACCTAATTTCTCCAATTTACCTAATTTTCTCCATTATTTTCTTCTAGTTTTCTGTATTTCCCCAAAACCCTGCAATCATCATGTATTGATTTTGTAATCAGATAAGGGAAATATTGTTGCAAAAAATTGTTTCATTACCATTAAAACATTAAATTTTACCATCTAGGATAATCTCTTAATACTTTATTATAATAGTAAATGTTGCCTGATCTAGTGCAACTAAATATTATATATATTATTGAACAAAGTATGCCATGACCTTGATGTCTTAATTCCTCCCTGTTTTTAACTCTAATGAGCAATGAATCTTGCCATTACTTGGAACTCTAGAATTATTCTTCTGAAAGTGGAAAGAGGCATGTATAATACCAGTTCAGTGATATTCATGAATAGAATGGACAGTTTATGGACTAGCCTGGTGACTTGGGGGTTTAGTAATATTCCATGAACATTTGCTTACCATGGGCAAGCAGAGAATGGAAGAAGTTACAAAGCACTCAGTTTTAGACACATTTCTCAATTTCTCAGGTGATATATCTGTATGCTGATATCTATCTTCCCTTCTTTTGGCAACTTGAATCAATAAAGAGTTGATTAACCCTTTTCTTCTCATTTAAATTTTTATAAATAAAGTGTTGAGAAAAATAGTTTCAAGTGAAAATTTAAGAGCTTATTCTCATCTGACATTTTGGGTGGCTTTTTTCCCCTCAATTCTATTTTTATTTTTTTTTCCCTCAATTCTATTTTTAGGTGATCTTGTAGGTCTTGCCATTGAAAGCTGTGCTGATGTGACCTATCTACCCCACTCTCTTTCCTAGCTCTCTGTTGAAAGGCCTGTTAATGACTTTTCTGCACCTCTGGTATATACCGCGGAGGTTCTTTACTTCATAGAATATGCTTTTTTTCTGTGTATGTATACACATGTGTGAGAGTGGACTTCATGTATTTGTAAGAGTGTTATAATCAGCCTGTAAACTTTGGACCTGCATGTGTTAGCTCTGACACTCTGTATTGTGGCCAGAATGATGTTACCCATGCGCTCCTTGTGCAGAACTTTCAGTGGCCTCCCTTTGCTCAGAGGACTTGAAGTTGTTAGTGGGTGTGCATTGGCATGGTCTGGCCTGGATTCTCATCTGCCTCTTGCACATCTTTATCCCTTGCCCTTCAGTTGCCTCCCAAGCTGCCCTACTAGCTGCCTCTGCCCACATTCTTTTTTTTTTTTTTTTCTTGTTGGAATCCTTTTTCTGCCTGGTTAATGCATTAATTTTAAGTTATTGTGGCTCAGAGAAATCTGGCAAAGACTTCTCTTTGTAACGGTATGCATGGTCTTCCCCATTAGATAATATATTTGTGTTTATACTGATGGGTGATGAATGTGTGTGTGTGTGTGTTTTTTTTTTTTTAAAGATTTAATTTATTTATTTGACAGACAGAGATCACAAGTAGGCAGAGAGGCAGGTGAGATGGGTGGGGGGTGGGGGAGCAGGCTCCCTGCAGAGCAGAGAGCCCGATGCGGGGCTTGATCCCAGGACCCTGAGATCACGACCTGAGCCGAAGGCAGAGGCTTATTAACCCACTGAGCCACCCAGGCACCCCTGAATGTGTTTTTTTATCCGTAGCTCTTAGTACAATCCTTTGCACATAGTTGACTCCCAAATGCTTGTTGAATAAATGGATGAAGGAAGTAATGTTTTATTTGAAAAATATTTTTCTGGGGTGCCTGGGTGGTTCACTGGGTTAAGCCTCTGCCTTCTGCTCATGTCGTGATCCCAGGGTCCTGGAATCGAGCCCCGCATCAGGCTCTCTGCTCAGCAGGGAGCCTGCTCTCCCCTACCCCGCCGCCGCCCTGTCCCCTCTCTGCCTGCTTGTGATCTCTCTGTCAAATCAATAAAATCTTAAAAAAAAAAAAAAGAAAAGAAAAATATTTTTCCTACTCTCCAGGAAGAGGCACTGCTTGAACTCAGTGGTCCCATCCACCTTTTTTCCCCACACCTGTGCGACAAAGAATGTGTCAGTTTGAAAAACATCCCAGTCATATGTTTGATGGTCACTTTGGGCCACTTCTACGTTCCCTGGATGTACATTTGCATGCCTGTCTGCTGTTAGAGGGACTTTCTTAGAAGAGTTAGAAGCTCCTGTATCAGGGTCACTTGTATTGGTATGTGGGTTTATATGACATGGACTGAGAAATTCGACTTGTCATGTATTAACTGAGAAAAACCAAACAGCCAAAGGTTTTGAGTGGATGATAGGGCATGTGGTTAGGGCAGGAGACTCTCTTGCTCATGTGTGGGTCTGTTCTTGTTTCCTCTTTTTCTCATTTTTCTTGACCGGGCAGCTGTATTGAATCTTGGTGAGCAGGGACAGAGCTCGTGTGCAGGGTCACTGTGGGCCACATAGCAGGTCTGCAAGAACCACTTTTTCCTGTTTATGACTCTATATTCTTCCTGTGCTTGAGCCTTTGTTTTTCAGTCTTTTTTTTTTTTTTTTTTTTGGTCATGTTAACCTTTGATTCTTCATGTTAGTTTAGTTTAAAAGTAGCAGGCTAGAATGATGCATGTAAAAAGTACCAATCAGGGGCGCCTGGGTGGCTCAGTGGGTTAAAGCCTCTGCCTTTGGCTCAGGTCATGATCTCAGGGTCCTGGGATCGAGCCCCACATCGGGCTCTCTGCTCAGCAGGGAGCCTGCTTCCTCCTCTCTCTCTGCCTGCCTCTCTGCCTACTTGTGACCTCTGTCAAATAAATAAATAAATAAATCTTTAAAAAAAAAATAGCTTTAAAAAAAAAAAAGTACCAATCAGGTATCTACCACAAAAAGTTATTTCTATCCCATTAACGTGGTCTTGGACAAACTTGAATTCTTTCCAGTATCTTGTTTGGTGGTGATGGGAGTCAACTCTAATTTGAAACTTCTATTCATTTACTGTTCTCTGTACTTGCAGTTTAAAAACATCTAACATTTTTTGAGTACCAGTTTCAGTGCTCTACAAGCATGATTCTAGCCCTCATGACAACTTTGGGAAGATTTTCTGTTTGTTCTGTGGCTGAGGAAACTGCGGCATAAGATGCTAGGTCACATGTCCAGGAGCATTCAGACAGTATGTGCCAGACCCGACACTCAGGCCTCCTACTTGTCAGGCCTCCTACTTGTCATCTTGTTACTGTACCACCATCTTTTCTGTTGAAGGCAGATTGTCTTTCTTTACGTACATGAAAGAAGCCATACAGAGACCTTGATCTGTGACTCCATTCAGAAGTCAGTTTCCTGATCTTTGAATGGTGGTCCGTGATTTCTGGGATGTGCTACATTTTATTTTTTAGGTTTTGATAGTAGTAATGGGTATATGACCCATGGTATCTTCTTCTTGGAGTTGATGCTAAGTTGAATATGACTTTTTTCTTTGCTAAGCTTCTTAAAAAGTTTCATTCACAGCACTTGATGACATTAATAGTTTGGCTTGAAACAATGACCACTTTCTCTTTTAAATTGGTTCCTTGATTTTAATGGGAGACTTGGGGGCATTGTATGGAGGAGATAATTTCAAAGAGGAGATAAGTTTAATTGAAGCTGTGTAAAGCTTCTGAGGTACATGCACACTGTTACTGGAAGGAAGTTCCAGCTGCTGGTGGGTTGTTAGCAGCGCTGCTGATGGAGAGATTGAGTAGTTTGCTGAAGTACTGTGGACATTCTCTCCTTATTAATAAATTATAGCCTAAAGTCCTGTCTAACTCTTAGAGCAAGCCTTAACATTTCCTTTCCCTCTTTTGTTTTGGGAAAACTCCTCTGTTCGCAGGGAAGGAAAGATTAGATGTGTCTTTCCAGGCAACACCAGAGACTTTTTCTTTTCCTTACTCCCTTCTGTGTGTAACCGTAAGACTCTCTAAAGGGACATTTGCTGTTGAATACACTAGCCTGAAATTTTAAGACCGACCTTCTGTCTGTCTGTTCTGTCTGTCTTTCTCTCTCTCCCTCCCTCTCCCTCCCTCCGTCCCTTTTTTTTTTTAAGACCTTTATTTTTCAGTCGCGAGTAGTCAGTGTAAAGGTGCAACCTGACTGGCTAATGTAAGATAGTAAATAGGACACTATCCTTCCTCATAAAACCTGGATTGTTTGATTTGTCTTCTTGTGACCTCATTCCTGTTGCCACCATACCTTCTCAAATTAGTGAACTCTCCTTATAGGTTCAACTTTCATTCCATAGCTGGGTCTTTCTGTAGCAGCTGCAGATTACTTTGTAGACTTGTCTCAAGTTAAAGGCTTATTAAGTCTGTGTAACTTGTCATAATTCTAGCACTGTAACTTTTAAGGTGTATGTTTTGATTATCTGATTTACAGAAGTACCATATAAAAATCCACCTATGCTGTATAATTGCTGAAAAACTGAATAAGCTTTGCTTTTTATGACCAAGTTATGGGATGAGTAATTACTCTCCAGAGTGAATGGTTCAAAATGAAATAACTGTATGCCTAAGGTGTGATGTGACACCAGAGGTATTTAAGCCCCAAAGGTACATAATTATCTCACTCCTCTTGCACATACACATGAGTACATTTATGCTTGTGGGAAGAGTTTTATGTGCAAAAGAAAACTCACTTCTGGAAAGTGAAGGAGCAGTCCATTATTTTTGAGAGGCTCAAAGGTGGTTTGGTGTTAGAGGCACTGTCTTAATCCTCCCCAACAAAATCATACCTCACTGAACTGTAGAGTAAACCAGTGTCAGACTCTGGATTTCAAATAGTGAGAATAATGTAGAGATTTCCTCAGAACACCCTGTTTATAATTCACAGTTTGCTGCTGTATACTCAGTGACTTGTTACATACTCCATTGTTGGATTCTGTTTTGATGATCAGGTGTATTCATTAAAGGCAATAAATGTTGTACTCTGGCTTCCTATTGAAAATAAAAACTCGGGGCGCCTGGGTGGCTCAGTGGGTTAAGCTTCTGCCTTTGGCTCGTGTCATGATCCCAGGGTCCTGGGATTGAGCCCCACATTGGGCTACCTGCTCAGTGGGGAGCCTGCTCCCCCCCCTTCTCTGCTTGCCTCTCTGCCTACTTGTGATCGGTCTGTCAAATAAATAAATAAAATCTTAAAAAAAAAAAAGAAAAAAACTCTCATAGTCTATTTAAATTTTTAATTTTGTATACAGGTTATGTGTCTGGTCTCTTTCTATAGATGTGAATAATTAAAGGTAGTACCTCAAGCTGATTTTTCTTTTCTGGTTTTAATTTAATGTTGAAATAATATTTTAATCACATTAAAAGTATGCCTGATATATCTTAAGACAATTCTGCTAGTCCCATTGAGTTAACTGCTGCTGTTGAATAGTGTAATATGATCAGGTTACATCATTGTCATTTCCCACAGCCCCCGCTCCCCCAACCCTCAGCCCCGCCCCACAAAGGACCAGCTATTTCAGTTTGGGGATTCAGTTGATATTTATGACTTAGCTACCTATTCACAGGTCTGGGAGATGAAAATTTCCTTAGCATGGGGACCAGTGCAGCAGGCCCATAATGGCTGCTAGGTCTTCCCTTGGGCTAGAAAAAGGCAAGTTGAGATACCACTGGCTTTGGGACTCCCAGGTAAAACGTAGTTGATGGTAGCTTACCTGTTTACAAGGTGATTCTCTTGGGAAGCTTTTTATTTTTTTAAATACAATCCTAAAAAAAATATTTTTATTTGGTAGGGGCCAAATGTTTGCTTAGTTTTGAAACTAAGTGAGAACAATACAAACATTTAAAGCTTTAAATTTTTAAAAGTATAATTTACAAGTAGTTTATGAAAACAGAACAGTAGGACATGACTGCTAACCTCAGTATATTAGAACACAACCACTGTATCAGATATCCATGTACTCAGTGAAGAGATGTGAATTTCAGTTTGCTTATATTTATGCTGTCTACTGTGGTAGTCATTAGCCACATGTGACTACATGTGGAACGAATCAAGGTGTGCTGCAAGTGTAATGCATGGGGCAGAGAGAGATAAGAGTGCAATAAAAAGCATGTAAAATATATCCTTAGTAATTTGTTAAGATGATGTTATTATGGGTATTTTGAATTAAATGAAATACATTAATCAAATTTAATTTCATCTTTTTTTTTTAGTTTTTTTTTTTTTTAATTTTATTTATTTATTTGACAGAGAGAGGTCACAAGTAGGCAGAGAGGCAGGCAGAGAGAGAGAGAGGGAAGCAGGCTCCCTGCTGAGCAGAGAGCCCGATGCGGTACTCGATCCCAGGACCCTGAGATCATGACCTGAGCCGAAGGCAGCGGCTTAACCCACTGAGCCACCCAGGCGCCCCTTTAATTTCATCTTTATTTTTACTTTTCTAAATGTGGTTACTAGAAAATTTAAAATTATATGTGTGGCTCACATTTTTCTCTCAGTCCTAGCTTCTAGACTCTTTCATCTCCAAAGTTTTTTTTTGTTTAGGTATATATTTCAGTTATGATTTGGCTACATACTTGATTTTAACTGTTTGCCAACAGAAATCTAAATATCTTGTAGTGATTCTTACACCATCGTTCCAAGACAGTGTTCTTGAATTGTCCTTCATGGATTTAGGACTGTTTTTCAATTTTAAATGTCTAAGGTAGAAGAACCTTTGCCAACTGATTACTTTCCAGTTTGAAATTTCATTGGCTAACTTAGTTCCAGTAGTCTGAGTCTAAATCCATTTTATCTTCTTAGGAGAGCTCAGTGGATTGGTTATGATATTTAAAATTGAGATTTTAATAGGTAAGGTATACATTAAGAGCTAAAATTATATTTACTTTCAAAAATTGTTCCTTAGAAACCTATTGGCCTTTGTAATAATGTAAGGAAACTGTCTTAAAGGTTTGATTTTTTTTTTTCCATATGAAGACAGAAGGGTGGTGTTTCCTAGAGTTTCACAGTGTTTTTTGGATTTTATTGTCCAATGAAAAAAGAAGAGGGGGGACAGACCAACATATGACGGCCAATTATTTGTTTCATAGTAGTTTTCATACCGTGGTCCCTGATTTAGTAGCATCAGCATCTCCTGGAAATTTCTTGGTAATGCATATTCTTCTTTAGCAATCCAGATACTGTGACTGGGAAATTCTGGAGGTGGGACCCAGAGCCTGGGTTTTAATAAGCCCTCCAGGTGATTTTTCTTTTCTTTTTAAAAATATTTATTTCATCTAGAGAAAGTGCAAACATGAGTGGGGGGAGGGGCAGAGGAAGAAGCAGACTCCATGTGGGGCTCCATCCTACGACCCTGGCATCATGACCTGAGCTGAAGGTAGACAGTTAACTGATTTTTATACATTTAGGCACCCTTCCAGGTGATTTTTATACATGTAGAAAGCACTGGCTTAATATACTGGTTAGGGTCCAGCCAGGAAAAGGGAAACCACTCTAAGCTTTTAAAATAGGAATTTAGTGCAGGATGTTGGTTATACAACCTGGTTGTGACAGAGGAGCTGAGAAAGGAAGATAGGATGGTGAGGCAAGCCAGAGATGAACAGCAGCGGGAAGAGAAGAAGAGTACCACTAGTGGTAGGGTGTGGGAGCTTTAGTAGCCAGAGCTGCTCTGAGATTAGAATCTCCTGGTAGGGGCTGGAGAAATGGAACCATTGCTGGGAACACTGCTCGAAGTGGAGGAGAGGAGAAATAGCCTGGTTCCTCCCTTCCTCCCATCCGTCAGTTCTCCACGAGTGCTTCTCTTAGATTGAACCCGGAGAAAATCTAGTGGCCTGGGAGCCTGAGAAATGTTGTTTGCAGTGATCAATTCTCCTGAGATACAGAACTGTCAAAGAAAAGATCTATGGGAACAGGCCTAGGACTGGCACATTTAATATTTACACTTTAAACAAAACAAGATTTTGATATAATTTAAAAAATTTTAAGTCATTTTAATACCAACGAGTAATCTCAGAATAGAGGACAATCTTCTTAATAGGATGAATTTAGTTTTATGAAACGAACATGTCCTTTTATAATTGCACGGTTGGCCTGGGAAGTTTTTTCAGGGGACCAGCATCTGTGAGTATGGAAAACATGACTGTTACACCTTTGAAAGAGTCCTTATTTTCTGCCTACTCTAGGACCTATTTTAATCCTCTTCCTATTGAGGAGTTACCAAGCTGATTGTTAGCGCTGTTATGTGGCAAATATGGAAAATTTGTTTCCTCAGTTTCTCTGACAACTTTTCTGGAACATCCTGGATGTTTTTCTTTCATTAATTCTCCTTTTCGCTTGTTTCTTAGAGTTTAGTTTTACCTTTTTGTATGTCTCTTGGCCTCAGTATTTGCGTTTCTCCCCCTTAGTTTCCTTTCTCCTCTATTCTCCCTCTCTCTTTTGTTGTTTCAGTTTTGATTAAACTATGGTTGATAGGAGAAGGGTAATTACAATGATAGAGCTGTAAAAAGGAAAATGCAAGTGTTAGATTTCCAAAGTCAAGTTAGAAATAGTGTCTTGAAACTTCTTTTTTTTTAAGATTTTATTTATTTTTTTGACAAACAGAGATTACAAGTAGGCAGAGAGGCAGGCAGAGAGAGAGAGGAAGGGAAACAGGCTCCCTGCTGAGCAGAGTCAGACTCGATTCCAGGACCCTGGGATCACGACCTGAGCCGAAGGCAGGCTTTAACCCACTGAGCCACCCAGGCGCCCCAGAAATAGTGTCTTGAAACTTTTAAGCCGTTAAAAGGATCCTGAAGATCCTGTCAGAATCTCTGCAAAAATTGCTAAAAGTCATGCATTTTCTTATCCTTTTAAATGAATGTATGTTGTGGGGCGCCTGGGTGGCTCAGTGGGTTAAAGCCTCTGCCTTCGGCTCAGGTCATGATCCTAGGGTCCTGGGATCGAGCCCCACATCGGGCTCTCTGCTCAGCATAGAGCCTGCTTCCTCCTCCCTCTCTCTCTGCCTGCCTCTCTGCCTACTTGTGATCTCTGTCTGTCAAATAAATAAATAAAATCTTTAAAAAAAAAAATGAATGTATGTTGTTGTTGTTTTTTTCCAGGGAGCAGTATTTAACTGCTAGTATTTGAAACAGTATTGTTGTATACTAGTTACAACAAATGGAAGCCAAGAAGTTAACTACAATTTCCCCCCTTGAGGGGGATCATGTTCTGAATTCCAATTGACTCTCTTAGGATTCAATTATGTGTTTAATGGTCCAAAATCAAATCTAATATTTCTGAATGCAGGTGAGTCTGGAATCTCTATTTTTTCTTATATTTGGAAGATCTGTGCTTTCTTCACTGATGTGTTCCTATTTCAGAAATAAAAAAGTTGTAGATAAGTGAGGAATTGGTATAGTTTTCATTTTACTTGCAGGTTTTAATAATAGAGAATGCTGCCAGTTAAAACTTGGAATTGGAGAAAGAGTTGTATTTCAAGAGGTCTGATGAAAGAGCAGCGCTGCTGTTTTGTGTGAACGGTGCTGAGCGGGATGCTTGTAGGGTAATGCTTCTATCCTCTTTTACCTCAGAACACACAGAAAATCATGTCTTCTACAGTACACTGGAGTAGGAGGTTTTAAACTATACAAAAGCTGCCTCTGGGCTGGTACCCCCAGTGGGCTGCCCCAAAGTCTTACAACTTTCAGTGGTCATATTGGGAAGTCTCCTGTATGGAGGGCATTCAATAGGTAATGAGTCCTAGTCTCTTGATGAGCTCACTACATGCAAGTTATAATGCAAGCATATAGTGTTAGGTATGATAGTATTGTTTGGTGAAATACTTGGAAGAATGGAGGTTAGCTCTGTTAGAGGTGGAAGGGATTAGCGAAGGCTCTATAGAGGGGCATGGAAGGTATTCTGTATGGAGGAATTATTTTGTGCAAAGGTGGGGTGGAGAACAAAGGGGAGAGGGAGTTTTGGGAATGCCAAGGATTTGTGATGTGTTTGGAGTGTAAGATTTGTCAATACAAATAAGAAGCAGTATAGTGGGAACTACTGTTAAGAAAGTAGGTAGCAGTTGGCTTCATGAAGGCTTTTATGTGATTGAATGAGCTCATGACCTTGGACAACACTGGTAGTGACATGATCAGACACCTCCCCTCTTGTTTTTAGGAAAGTCCACCTAGGGCAGTGGAGTATGAACTGGAGCCTATACGCTGATATATCCCTGGGGAGGGAAAGGCATTGATCCAGCCTAGTTAAGGAATAATAAGGGCTTGCACTTGGTGACTGGAGATTAAGAGTGCTCCTTGAAGTGGGAATCTACAAATTTTCCTTATTGATATGAAGAAAGATGACTTAAATTTGGAGCCTGGATGAAGAAAGGGTGATTGAGACTATTTTCAGAATTAGTCTTTATGGGGGACAAGGAGCTCGATTTTGAACATGGAGATCTTAAGATGCTTGCAGAGAAACAATTGTTAACATTTATAAAGTGCCAGGTTCTGATTTAACTACATTTTAAAAGCCATTTTATTCTCATGACAGCCACAAAAAAGTTGGTGTTATCAGTTAATGTCCAATCAGGAAAATAAAAAAGAGGGGATGTTTTAAACACAGAAGGATTAGTGCAGGGAATTGGTTATAATGGTATTGGAAGGACTGGGAGAACAAAAAGAAAGGTGTGTGTTGGAGGGGTAGATGTTGGAGCAGAGGGAGAGAGTGTGTATGTCTGTAGATGAATGTTGGAGCAAAAAGGAGAATGCAATGTTAATGAACTTTTAGACAGCTGCTGCATGAATTATATGCTCTACAGATTTGCTGGAGCTCTTCATTGGTTCTCCTGCTTTGGAACGAACACAGAAGCTGCTGGAGCCTGTGGTTGTCTGCTGCTACTTTTGGAGGTGCCACCAGGAACAGGAAAACAAAGACGTTTTTCTTTCTTTCACCTTGCGGTCTCCTGCCACTGTTTCCCATTAGCAGTATCCAACAGGAAGCTGATTGGCAAGACAGTTTGGAAAATGTAGTTTATGGATTTCTAGCTCCTTGTAATATAAAGAGGAGATGAGAACCAACAGAAAAAAAACACCCCAGCACAGTGGGTAGTGTGTTTATCCTTACATTACAGGCGTGGAGACCAAGTCACAGAGAAGGTCCCACAACCACGACTTGGTGGAGTTGAGCTGTGAATCTAGGTTAGTCTGGTTTTAGAGTGTGTGCTCTTAGCCCCTGCACTTTGATCTTGCCTCCACACATGGTTATTATTTGCTTTTTCTCCTTATTGCTGAGCACTTCAAGTGAGCAGCTGTTTCCATTGATTTTGCTTATCCTGCACTTACTTTCTTTTGATACAGTACTGGCATTGGGCTGCCTGCTTATCAAGGAACCTGTTATTCCCTCTTCCCTTGCTTCTCTCCACTGCTCATGCATGCACTCTCTCTCTTCTGACATAAACTAATAAAATCTTAAAAAAAAAAAATCTTGTGGCTTTTTTTCCCTTTCGTGTGTTGTGAAGTCACCAACAAGTCAGAATAGGGTCTCAAATTTGTGCTCTGCCCTGGGCAAGGAGCAAAAGAGTAGGGTGAGTGAAGGAGATAGACTCACTCTCAGTACCTACTATGTGTCAGCCCCATGCTTAGTGCTTCAAAAGCATTGTTCATTTAATTCTCGTGTGTGAAATTTGTTGTTACCCTATTTTAGAGATGAAGAAACTGACTTTTTGTGATGTACCAGTAATAGAACTGGGGTTAAAATCCTCATCTGACTTGCTCTCACAGCCATGTTTTTTCCTCTAGACCCCCTAGGAGAAGCCCCAACTTTCTTACCTGTTAAATGAAGAAGTTGGGCAAGGTAATTTTTAAGGCCCATTTCAGTACCATAGTTCTGATCCTGTCACACACGGGTTGTCCTGAGCAGTAGTTCCTTCTAATATTGAAAAAGGAAGTTGCCATCCCACTGTAGGAAACATCCTGTTTTCTTAAGACCAAGAGTACTAACATGTTATTTGTAGAAGTTCTGAAGTAGGGCAAAGGCATTTAAGGTAGTCATGATGATAGATCTTTATATAAGTTGCAAGAGAGCCCTATTACCTCCAAATGAGGCTGCTGCCTAGAACATCAGAGTCTGTGGCTTTTATTGACAGGGGCTCAGAGTAGTGATAGCTTTGGAAAAACTCCAGTCTACACAAAGGGCAATCCTGTTATTCCATTATACTTTCTTTTGAGAGCATGTGCTTCCAAGATTATTATTAGTCCCTTTCTTGGGAAGGAATTTAGTCTGAGATTTGCAAGAGGGTAGTGAGAAATATATTTTAAAGATAGGATTCATTGCAGTGTGGTTTGATATCTTTATACAAAGTCAGTGGACAACCCTAAAATGATTAACTTGTATCATGTGATTTGTCCACGTCTTGTTTTCAAACATGCAAATAGATGGTTTAACTGGATACATAATCCTCTTTTTTTTTTTTTAATTTTTAAAAGATTATTTATTTATTTATTTGACAGACAGAGATTACAAGTAGGCAGAGAGGCAGGCAGAGAGAAAGGAGGAAGCAGGCTCCCTGCTGAGCAGAGAGCCCAATGCGGGGCTCCATCCCAGGACCCTGGGATCATGACCTGAGCGGAAGGCAGAGGCTTTAACTGACTGAGCCACCCAGGCGCCCCATAATCCTCTTTTGATGTATACATTACACACCACAAAATACTCAGGTAAGTATTTCTAGATCTGTATATATCATTAAAGTAAGTATATTTTCAGGCTCTATAGACTCTGTTTTACCTTCCTTACTTTTAAATATCCTCCAAGCCTTCCTCATTCACATTTTATTCTGTAAAAATGGGAAATGAAGAGGCTTATAGCTCTTTTTTAACTTTTAGTTTTACTGTTTTCCCTGCTTTAGAGGAAGCCTGCAGGGGGAATCTTGGCTTCCTGGCCACTCTTTCCTTTGGTTCACATGGTTCTTCCTTTCACCAACCTCTAACTGTTGGTGCCCCCAGGGATTGAGGCTGGGTCTTTTCACCTACCTCATGTCCTTTTCCTAGATGATGCCAGTCTTTCCCCGCTAAGCCTTCTATGCCACCAGGTGATGATAGCCCCCTCCCCCCATTTTTTTCTAGGTCTGATTGCTTTCCTGGTTCCTTATTTACTTCTTATTTCTTTTAGATTTAGCAGGTATTTCCAGCCATTCTAAGACTGCCACTCCTGCCCAGTAAGAAACTTTACACCACAGCCATGCACACACATATATTACTGTAAAAAAATAGGAGCAAAGTTTCACAAAGACAATAATTACCTTTAAAACATGACATAGTTACTGGTGTTTTAAAAGTATTGTTTCATTTCACTGAAGATGACCCACAACACTGGTCTCTACCCTATTGATGGATTGTGACCACCCACTATTTGAAAAACACTGTTCTTGAGCCACTAGATGTGTTAGAGATATATCACGTTGTAGGAAGTCTGTCCATATATTTGGACACCATAAAATATTTAGTATGCAATAAATAATTATGAAAGAGAAGTCTTGAATAGCTTTTCCCTATTTTGGGAACCCAGAATTTCTTGGACTGTCTGCTCTTATCGAGGTCAATAATAATATAACCACTAGCTGCATGACCCTCCCAGGAAACTGTATTTTTGCCCCGTCCCTGTCTGAGCAAGATCTGGATAAATGGAGTTACTAGTGGTTTTTAAAAATTATGAAATGAAACCAGTCAGAATTCCCAGGTCTAACACAAATGTTGGGCCCATATATATTTTTCCTTCAAATGCTAACTTAAAAGATTTTGGTATCCC
Organism: Martes martes; assembly: GCF_963455335.1. Taxonomy (NCBI): domain Eukaryota; kingdom Metazoa; phylum Chordata; class Mammalia; order Carnivora; family Mustelidae; genus Martes; species Martes martes. The sequence goes on along the minus strand of NC_137892.1, from coordinate 76,166,977 downwards.
AGAGCAAAATAGGTTTGTTCTGAGTGAATCACTGACTTTCAGATACCTGAGCGAAGTCACTCTGGTTTTACTTTGTCTCTTTTCCCCTGAGGTTTATGAAGAAGAGCTCTGTTTTCTTTTCTTTTGTTTCTTTGTTCTTTTTAGAGAGAGGGAGACAGAGAGCACACAGGTGTGCAGGGTTTAGAGGGAGAGGGAGAGAGAGAATCTTAAGCAGGTTCCATGACCAGCTCGGAGCCTGAGGTAGGGCTCCATCTTTCAACCCTGAGATCATGATCGGAGCGAAAATCGTCAGGAACTTAACCAACTGAGCCACCTAGGCACCCTGTAGAGCTCTCTTTTACCACCTGTCCTCTTAGCAGCTCTCTCACATCTGCTTGAACAAAGTTGCTAAAATGAGGAAGCTTATTTCCTCTAATTTTGAGTGCACCCTTCTGTCCCCATTCCACAGAGGGCACTGCACACAGGGAAGGTGGTTGATGAGAGTCCGCTGAGGCCAACCAAATGGAAAAGGTTCATTAGAGGCAGCAACACCGATTTAGAAGGTTATCCCGTGTAAGAATAACCACGTAAACTCCTCAAGAGAGTCAGTATGGAATCAGAGCTAGCTTTTGGTTATTCAGAATTGTTTATTAGTCAGAATTGGTAAAGATACTCTCAGTCACCTACTGACATGTGGAAATTGAGGGATTATATAGTACCTGCTTTGAATATATCTGTAACTGAGCTCCCTATAATAAGATTTTATAGGTACTTACCTTGCATGCTTGTTAATCTCACAGAAGGTTGACTAATCCAATGTTGTCAAAATCCTCCTCTCTGATCCAAGAGTGTTCTCCTGTTTTAGACCCATCATTTATTCTAATGAAGCTTTAGGAAATAGCTTGTATCATGCTAAAGAAATTTACAGTTGGCACAGTGACTTAATGCTTGGTTAGTTGACCTGTGGGGATTATGCAGGGATGTGCGGGGACCCTAGCTGTGCTAAGATAGACCTAAAAATACTGTGCTAATAATATGAACACTGCAATGGTATAAGTCATTCCTGAGGGAAGCTCAAATATGTTTAAAGGCTATTACAAAGACACACCTATTTAACATTTTAGTATTAACTCTAGAATCCAGTATTTTTTAAATGGTCAGAAAAGCTTATTTTCTAATTCAAAAGCACAATTGCACGTTGTTTAACCTTTGGACTATCCCACAACTGCCTCCAGATTTGAAGGGAACCTAATCTCAAAATTGTATTTGGTGGGGTTTTTTGCATTTTCACTTTTGAGTATTAGGGTAATCTGTGTCAGAGATCCGAAAATGATGGTCCAGTGGCTAAAAATGACCTACCAGTTTTTATATAGCTTGCAAACTAAGAATGGCTTTTTTTTTTTTTTAAAGATTTTATTTATTTATTTGTTAGAGAGAGAGAGAGAGTGAGCGAGCACAGGCAGAGGCAGAGAGAGAAGCAGGCTCCCCGCCAAACAAGGAGCCCGATGTGGGACTCGATCCCAGGACGCTGGCATCATGACCTGAGCCGAAGGCAGCTGCTTAACCAACTGAGCCACCCAGGCGTCCCTAAGAATGGCTTTTACATTGTTTTAATAGTTGGGGAGAAAAATCAAAAGAAGAATAATATTTTGTGACATGTGGAAGTTACATGAAATTTAAATTTCAGAATCCATAAATAAAATTTTACTGGAATATATTCATGCTCATTATTTTACATACTGTCTGTGGCTGTTTTTATGGTATAAGAACAGAACTGAGTAGCTGTGACAGAGACATTATGGCCTGCAAACTAAAAATAGAAAAAGCCTTTTACAGAAAAAGTTTGCTCACCCCTGGCCTGTACATTTTCTAGCCTTTTGGAATGGCTATTTTATCAATTGTATGAGTGAACTTGATTTTTTTTTTTTTTTTTTGAGTGAGAGAACATGAGTGTGCGCATGTGTGTGTAAATGGGAGTGGGGGAAAGGGAGAGGGAGAGAGAGAAAATCCCAAGCAGGCTCTGTGGGAGAGCCAGTTGCACAGGCCTGTATCTCACGACCCTGAGACCTTGACTGAAGCTGCAATTTAGAGTCAGATGCCTAATGGTCTTAGCCACCCAGGTGTCCATGCGCTTGATTATTTTAAAAGATTCCAATGTTAAATACCCTGTTCATAAGCATAGGTAATAAGAAGGGGTTTTGAGGTTAAAAGACATTTGTTTCTGTTCCCAGACCAGCTTCTTGGGTGGGGAAAGAATGACTTGCTGAATTTTGCCAAATGGCAGTTATAATGGTATGACACAGAAATACAGCAGTGTTCGATATAGTTGCTGTAATAAAAGTGGAATATTTTAACTTTGTTTTGGGTTTGACAGCTTCTATTTTTGAGGTTTCTCAAATATATTTTGTATGATCACCTCCATTTCACTCCACCCTGTGTGCTTTTATTTTAATCCAGTGAAGATGGTCTCACAGTAAACAGTGTGATTATATTCTCTTCTGACACTTAGTGGTTTTTGGTACTTAGGTTTGTCTAATGGGCCCATTACTAAAAATTGGAGCTATTTCTCTCTGCTGCCTTGCTAGAGACCATGTGCACAACAGTCCTGGGTTGAGGGTAGTGTGGAGAAAGGTTGTTCTGTCCAGCCACCATGTCTGGCAGTCCCCCAGGCAGATGTGCCTAAGATGAGGATATCTTCAAGTATAGCACTTCAGACCCCGAGCCCTGTCACCTATAAGCTCCCTTAGCCCTTAGTAAGCCAGAGGAAAAGGGTTTATGTTTTTGTGGCCTATTCTGGGCAATGCAGTGCACTAGCCTTCAACCTTCCCTCACTGTCTGGTGTATCTGGTTTGATGTAACAGAGCAGAGTCACATCCTATTGTGCTCCAGCCAGACGACCCTGCTCATCTATAAGTCTGCAGCATTCTCACACTCTTGAAAATCACGAAGAAGCTCAATAAGCAAACAAGGAACTCTAAAAAGTCAAAACTAGATGTTACAAAGCACCGAAGTTTTTTTCCTAACTAATTAGGAGACTCTGAATCTTCCTTTACAACCTGAATTTTTTTAGAAATCATTTTAGGGGCCCCTGGGTGGCTCAGTCAATGGAAACTTTTGGTTTCATCTGGGGTCGTGATCTCAGGATCATGGGACCTAACCCTTGGTCCTTGGAGCCTTAGGCTCCATGCTCAGCACAAAGTCTGCTTGTGATTCTCCACCTCTCCCTCTGCCCCTCCTCTTGCTCACTTGTGCACATGCGCATGCTCTCTCTCTCTCTCTCTCTCAAAAAAAAAAAATCTTTAAAAAATCATTTTAGAAAGTCTGGCTGTTTAGCTTTCTAGTTTACAGTGTATTTGAAGGAGGGGTAGAAGAGGGGAAAGAAGAAGGGTATGGATGCCCCATACAGGCACGTTAGCAGCCAGGAGTGCCAGCTTGAGAAAGTGATAGCTTGAGAAATTAAAACCATAAAAAAAAAAAAAGGTTGAAGAACTCAGCAAAAGCATTTTGAGGCCATTGGTATGGGACCAAAGCCCCAAACACCTCACTATTCCTTGAGGGATCACTGTGTTATTACTTCCTGATCTTTTTGAGCTCTCTACTTGAGCCAGTTATGTTTACTAAGTCTTACAAACTCTCCTCATCACAGTGGCATGATGCAAGGACTATTAATTATATTGACTCTTATGTTCATTTTGTAGCTAAGAAAAGAGAGGTTTTCTCTAGCTTTTCCAAGACACGTTACTAAGCTTGGAAGCTAGGATTTGAACCTCAGTCGTCAGATTCCAGAGTTCATCCCTTTCCCATAATCTCCAGTCCCTAGAAGAGAAAAGGCAGAGCCCAGGGAGGCAATATAATACAGGGGTTAGACTTTCTATCTTCACATCCAGTTCTGTTACTTTCTGATTTATTAGCTAATGTTCATTGTCTCCGCTTGTATATTTATAAAACACTATAGTAGATTTTGAAGTTGTTTGTACTTACAGAGTTTTGAGGATTCAGTGAGACTTTGTATGTAAATGACCCAGAGCACAACACTTGTTAAGAGCTAAAAACATGTTAGCTACTATATATAAAATACAATTACTAATGGTTCATAGCAGACACACCAGTAATTCTTTATATTTAAGAAGATAGATGTTTAATAAATTCTAGACACATTTTACTCACTTGAAATAGTTAAAAGTATTAATGCTTTTTAAGGAGTCATCATTCACCACAATAAGTTAGGATAATTGGCATTGCCATTTTAGATATTGAAATGTTGTTTTGCCTGATGTAAACATTAGAAAAGAAGGGGAAACAAAACCCTTGAGAGGTCTGCCTTTGATTTTCCTTTATGGTGTTCGCTCCTGAACTTTTAAAAATAAATCCTTTTAAAAAAAAAAAGTGTGGGCTTTGGCTCAGTAGGAGGCTTACCTTTTTAATTATCAGTTTGCCTTTTGGGTAAAGAGCTGTGGTTTTCTATTATGCGTGTCCGTAGATGAAACAACTCTTACTGCTGGCTGGTTACCAAGAAAGGACGTATATCTGGGATGTCATCATAAAGTTTCCCTTTGATCACATTGCCTGCACAAGATGCAAACCGGCCAGCTCTCTGAAGGAGTTCTGGCATGGAGGGGAGAGGCAGGCAAGAGTGTTCTTCACCCCAAAGTGTACTTTCTGCTTTGCCATTTAATAGCTGTGTGGACTTTGGCAAATCACTTAAGCTTTCTGAGCCTCCATGTCATCACCTAATACCTGCCTTGCTTAACTTAAAAGGCTGGTAGGAATATGAGGTGGATATAATTTGTGAAGGGAGCACCTTGAGAGAGTGCTATAAAGAAAGGTCTAGATACATTTTAGTTATCAAATAATATTTTATATATGAATGATGCCTTTGTAAAGCTGTACAGTGCTCTACAAATGTTTGTTGATGGTTTTAACAATACAGCATCACTTCCTTGGGTATTGGATATAGATTCTTGTATTGTTCTAAGACCTGAAGACCCAGTAATAAATGTGGCAGTTCTTGCAGAGCTAAATCCTCTCATTCCCTATTGAAGAATTTATCTCCTATAACCATCAAAAGGTCTTTGAGCATAGGTAAGTGAAAGCCCAAGTTACTATTGTAGAAGGGAGATAATTTCATCATTGCTTTAAACTTAGTAAAGGAGCCTTCTGTATTAACCACCATTTTATATAGTAACTAAAACAAAGAATTCTTAAAGTCTGTTGTAATCAATGTGTTGATTTATGGTTGGCTAGAATTAAGTCTTCCTGCTGTCAGGCTTAGGTGACAGGGAGGTTTGGCTGGCATTTTTGGTTTAGTCCTTTGAGTAGCTCATCCAGCTCTTTCAGGAACGTTTCCATACCATACAAAGGTGTCTTTGGATTTGGGCAGTCTATGTATATGTACTTACTTGAGTTGAGATTTGTGATTATCCTGACTTAGGGGACTTTAGTTTTTTTCTCCTCAAACATAGTTCTTGATGTTTGTGTAAGAACCAGCCACTCTGCTAAATTAAGATAAAATTCCTGTGGTCTCAGGAACTGCCAGTCTAGTAGAGGAGACATTATTAAGATTTAAAATATTGTTAAATGTTGACAACAACAATAACAAAACAACAAAATCCCCCACAAAAACCCAAAGTAGAGCATGGAGGCTGTAGCGTAAATCAGGCACTAACACATGCCAGTTCAAATTAATGGCTTTCCGACTGCTTTTAAAATAATATAACTAGAGAAATAACTTCTAAGACCCTAACTAGGCCCACAATCAGCTGTTCTTTGCAACATCTGTACAGTGGAACTGGGTTCATATAGAACAAAGTATCTGAGGCATCTTTATTGTTGCACTTTTATTTTTCATTTTTGGGAAAGAATGTCAACACTTTCGAGTTCTGTTCTTATCCTGTATATTTGCAAATGTTCTGTGAGCCACCCATTTTTCAAAGTTTTACTAAAATGATAGAAGTAATTAAACTACATTTTGGAACTTTTGCAGAATAGTGGGGGCTGGGAGGGGGGAATTCCATTCCAACACATTGACCAAACCAAGTCAGTTTTAGTGTTTTTCTTTTTTGTATTTTCCTGTGGATAAAAAAAGGGTCTCCATCATCTGCACATTCTTGTATCTGGCTCTTTGTGGTTTAACAGTATATGAAAACCATTTTCCTTGTTATATACATAATAAACCATGGAGTTGTCATATTTTACATGACCACTTTCTTATTTTGAACACAAAGTTTGTTTCCAAGTTTTCATTTTATTATTAATTGTCAGAAAAGCATCTTTATGCCTGTGAAGTAAGCATCCTCCTCTACTCTGTCCATATTTTAATTTTCTTCCCTTAGAGTAGACTTTTAGAAGAGGGAAACTGTGGACCAAAGGGCATATAGATGTTTTTATGGCTTTTTGTACATATTGCCAAATTCCTTTCCAGTTTCACACACCAGTTTTCAGTTCTAGATATTATTGTGGTTTTATATTTTTACCGATCTAACAAGTTATCAAAAGTTTGCCCAGAACAAGTTACCTGTTGTTTTAATGTGAAAATTTTGGGTTACTCGCCTAGTTAAATATTTTTCCATATGTTGCTTATTTGTCACATTTCCTCTTTCATGAATTTTATTCCTGTGCTCTTCACCTGTTGGTAAAGGTTGGGTAAAGGGGCACAGTGGTGGAGAGCATGAGCTCTAGAGACAGATGGCCCACCCCAGACCTTGCATCTGCTCTCAGGAATGGGGAATGTTGGGCAGGTGCTGTCGTCTCACGAAGATTTTAATTGCCAGTTTTGGACATTTTTAAGATTTTTTAAAAAAATTTTTTGGAATTTAAATGATTTTCCATTGTGATTTCTTTTCTAAATATAGAGAATATTTCTCACTTTTCCAGAAGTTTAATACTCTGTTCTATTTTTGTTCTTTTAAAAAATTCTTTTATCTCTTTACCAAGGTTTTATTTTATATTTTAAGCTCTTATAAAGTGGGTGACTTATCCCGAGTTTCTGTGCTTATTATAAAGGCATAGGAGACATTCTTCAGGAATGAAATTTCTCACATTTGAAATTTTAAAAATGGCACTGTATTGGTAGTACAACTAAATGTTCAGAAGTTTGTTAATGTTTTCACCTAAATCATTTTTATTTTAGAAAGAACCCAGTCAGAGAACCAAAATTTGTTAGGTATATTAGCTAGTGTTTGGCATGGTGATTTGTTAAGTTTTGGATATTATAAACTATTTTACTGGTTCAGGAGTACTTGGTGAGATTTATATCTTTGATTTTTTTTTTTTCCCTAAAGATGGGTTTTATATGGGAATCTGTACTTCAGAAACACGTGGAGTTGTGTAGTGTCCAGGGAGCAATTAGGAGGGTGATATGTTAAATCTCTTGCCTCAAGGCAGAACCATTAGTTGTGCTGTGTATGAGCCTCAAGGGGTGTAAATAACCAAACCATTCATGAAATCATCAGGTTCCTTTTATTTCAAGGCATCTGTAAAACCTTTAATCTGAGGAAGAATCAGAGGAACTTGACCTATTTGATTTACATATTATTTTCCTTCATGTGATTGTTTCTGAGTACTAGTTGAACATTAGGAATATGAACTTTGAATTCCATATTCTGTTTTGGTGTGAGCATCCTAAAATTCTGTTATAATTTAAATGTAAGCAGACCTCTTACGAACTCTTACGTGTGCATAAAAAATTTTTGGATTTTTTTAAAGAGATTTATTGTTTTTTGTTGATATATTAGAGCTTATCTTTAGGAGCAAATAAATTCCATTTATTGATGGTTGATATTTCTCACTGCCTTAATAAGACAGACCATCCTCTGAAATGAGCAGTGATCCAGTTTGTTTCCTGTATTAATTTGGGGGCATCATCGAAAGGAAGGAATTATTCTTTTTCCTTACTGCTATTGTGCATAAATACCATTGAAAAATGGGGAAGACTTTTTCACCTTAAAAAAAAAATTCTCCTTTGGGGTGCCTAGGTGGGCTTAGTCACTTAAACCTCTGGTTCAGGTAAAGATCTCAGGGTCCTGGGATCTGCTTTGCCTCTGGCTCCGGGCTCCGGGCTCCGGGCTCCGGGCTCAGCGCTCAGCCACTCAGCAGCTCTGAGTCTGCTTGTCTCTATCCCTCTACTCCAAGCCACCCCTCCCCCAACCTTCTCTCTCTCTCTTGAATAAATAAACAAAATCTTTTAAAAAAATTATCTTTTGACACTCAGCGTTCCCATTTCATTCTTCCCCTCAGTAACCTGTTTGTTTTTTTCTTTACATATCCAAATTTCTTGAAGGAGTGATAACACTCCATTTCTTCACCTCCAACTTAACTCTTCAGTCCTTTGCACTCTGGTCTTTGCCCCATTACTCCACTGAAGCTGTAGCTGTTACGGATACCAGTGTCACTAAATGCAGTGGGCTCTTCTCATTCTTTATCTTATTTGACAGCTGAACAACACCCAACAGAGCTGACCTGACCGCTCTTTATTGTAACACAGTCTTTACTTGACTTTGGTAAATCCATGCCTTTGGTTTTCCTCTTGCCTCTCTGGTTAATAGTCCTCTTTGCTGGGTCACCTTCTATGTACTTTTCTGGGCCTTTTTCCTATTCTTACCTATTCTCAAAACTCTACATGCCAGCATGAAATGTTTTTTCTCATGAGTTCCAGGAGTCTGTAGTCTGTTTACTGGAAGTCATTACTTGCTTGCCACACTTGTGCCTCTAACTTACTATTTTCCATATATGTCCTGCCTTTACATATATGTCCTGTAGTTCTTCAAATGGTACCATTATCTGCTGAGTTCAAGCCATCAGTGTCTTACCATTTCTAACTCTTTAGTATCTCTAAAACAAATCCTTTCTTCATCCCTACTGCTATTACCCTAAGTCCAACCCATGATTGGTCTGGTTTGTTACAATAACTTTTTCTCTATCTTCCTGGGCCATACTACAACTAACCCATCCTCTATATTGTATGCAGATAATTTTTAAATTTTTAAAAATTAAAAATTTTTAATTTTTAAAAAGCAGCCATGGTCATGTTCTTTTCCTGTTTAAAATTCCTGTAAGACTAAAGTCTGAACTTCTTACTGTTGTCTATAAAGCTCTTTGTGAACACACTTTTAATCTCATACCTAGCTGCCTCCACCTTTTGGCAGAGAGAACGTATTTCTCTTGATATCTAGGATGTGTGACATTAAAATTACAGGATATAGTAGAAATGGTTTTAAAATGCTTTTTACAAAATTACTGTTCTTTATTTTTATGTTTTTCATATTGAGGCATATGTATATCAAATGAGATAGTGCGTGTTATTAAGGTGTTATAATTTGTGCATGTTAATATAAAATACTCTTCTCTCAACTTTTTGCTTATATCCATCATTGCTTTTGCTTCCAACTACATGATGGTAAAAGATACTATACATGTGGTAACAATTCCATAGGAATGCTGGGGTAGAAAGGACATGATTTTCCAATTTAGAGTGTCCTTTGAATGGGAAATTAGGAAACAGTCCATAAAATAAGCCATTATGATAGGAGTGATATGTTTTTGAAAAAAAGGTTGCTTAGAACTTGGTCTGGATCATCTGTAGAGGTCTTTTTCAGTTCTTTACACTTGTGTCTTTAGTTTACATTTTAAGGAAACATATGGTGACCATGGAATAATTTCCTATTTATGTTTAATTTATGGATAAGCTCAGTGAATATGCTTTTTTAGCAGTACTTCTGGCATTTGTACATTTTTCATACAACCCTTGTGTCTGTAGGAGGAAGGTTAATGGCAAACACCGCCATTACCTGTGAAAAAGACCATTTTGTGATTGGGGACATGCTAGTATGAAACAAGAGAGTTCTGGCTACGTCTAGAATCACACCATTAATGCTCAGTGGAACAAAATTGCCAGGTATTGGGGTTGTTTCTTAAAGATAAATAAGTTCCCCAAGTTTGTTTATGAATTAGAAGTAACCCCAATAAAATTTCTAAGAGGATTTTTTTGGCTTGACAGACTAATGCTAAAATTAATATAAAAACCTGCATACATATAATAGCCAGAAACATTCTAAAAAAAAGGGTAATGAGAGATAGAACCAGCCGTAGAAGATATTGAAAGATATTAGTAAGCTACATTAATTAAAACTGAACAGTAAAACTATAAAACAGGACATGATAAAATTGGAATCTCAAATTAGTGATAAAATTTATTCAGTAAGTGGTTATTGGGTAGGGGCACCTGGGTGGCTCAGTAAATGGTATTGGCATAACTGGGGAACCAACTGGAAAAAAAAAATAAAGTGGAATCTATAATTCATACTTCTACCAGAATGAATTTTAAGTGGATCACACTTTAAACTTAAAAAGCAGGAGTGCCTGGGTGGCTCAGTTAAGTGTCTGCCTTCAGCTTGGGTTGTGATCCTCTGGTCCTGGGACCGAGCCCAGAATGGGGAGCCTGCTTCTCCCTCTCCCTCTGTCCCTGCCCCCTGCTCGTGTGCATGCTCTCTCTCTCTCTCTCAAATAAATAAATAAAATCTTTTTAAAAATTAAAAAAATTTAAAAAGCAAGGTTACAAAAGAAATAGCACTAAATAAGAGAGATTTTTAAGTTAATAATGGAAAGGGTTTTTCCAACTTTGATGTATGACTCTGAGGCAATAAAAGAAAAAGAGCTTTAAGTTAGACTTTATAAAAAAAAAGAATGTTTCTGCATATCATAAACTAACACGAACAGAGTCAAAGATAAGTTGAAAAAACATTTAACTCATCAAAGATTAGAGGCAGATTTTCCTAATACATAAAATTTCTCTATAGATCATTAAGAAAAAGACCATCAGTTTAGTAGAACAATGAGCAAAGGTTATATATGGAGAAATAAGATACAAATGGCATTAAATTTAAAGGTGCTCATTTCGCAAGAAATGTAAATTAAAACTATCAGATGCCACTTTAAAACAACTCCCATCACACTGGTAAAATAAAAATTTAACACATTGTTAACATAGGTGTGGCAATACATGCAGATGCTCATACATTGCTGGTGGGATTATGAATTGGAACAGTATTTATTGAGATAATTTGACAGTATACATTAGAATTACAAATGTACACACCTCTTCGACCCAAGTTCTATATCTAGGAATTTAGCTTATGCTGAATTGAAATGAAGTATGCGAAATTGAAGTGAAATAGTGTATCGAAGCATTGTTTATAGTAGCAAAACACTGGAAACAACCTGAATGTTCATTATAGAAACTGGCTAAGTAAATTATGGTCCACCCACATAATGGAATATGGTGCAGTTGTAAAGAAGAATGAGGAAAACCATACTGACATGGAGTGATGTAGGTATTCGTTAAATGGGGAAAAAAAAAAGATGTAAAGTAGTGTGTGTTATGCCGCCATTTGAATAGAGAGGAGAATAGATATACAAGCATTTATGTTGCTTCTATCTATGTGCATATAACATCTTTGGAAGGATTCACAAGAAACCTTAAATTGCTTTGAGGGAGGCTGGGGGACAAGCAGACCCTTTCAATTTTTTTTTTTCTCCAGGTTTAAGGCATAGTAAAAATCAAATAAAAATTAGAAGGGTGGATACAGAACAGTTGGGATGTTAACATTAAGTCTGTATCTTCAGTTTATCAATTCAGAAATGTTATTTCTTGCTATAGTTCCTTGGGCTAGACCTTGTGAAGGGAATTCTTTTTCTGGGGAGTGATCTTTTGGATTTGTGAAGTGTGTTTTATTGCTTCTCTTTTCTTTTAAAACTGTTGTCTAAATGACTGCACAGAAGTACACTGTCATCTTAAAATTGTAAGGATTTACTTGTGGTCGAGTAATCCATTCCCTTTTACAGTTTCGTTTTTCCAGAGTATCCTTCGACTAGTTCTGGGTTGATAACTGTATGGAGACAAACAATTTGACACCACAAACAATGGAACCCTCCTTTTTTATTCTATTGCATATCTGAAAAACAGCTCTTTTAGGGGATTTTTCATTTCTATTGGTGTTTGCCTTGTGGGGGGATGTCTTTAAGGAGGAATACATTGTATTTGGACCTCCCCTTATCGAGTAACAAGTGAATACTCTAGGACAAAGCAGTATGAACCTTCCTATATACAGTGCCTTCTCAAGAAAAGAAATTTCCTCCTACAAGAAATTTTCTACTCAGGTGACAGACCAAACATGAAAGTATGCTTAGCTGCATGTTGATGTTATTAGCATGTTCTGGTACTAGGGCGGGTAGGAGATCTGGTTACTGCTATTCAAAAGGAACTAGGAGTATGAGCACACTTTGAAAAATGACTCTTAACAATGCAAATGTCAAGTTACACCTGATAGTAAACAAAACTGTTGAGCCTCTTTTATGTGATGTTTAGGACTAGAAAATGGCTTTGTTTATTCTTTATGATTTTTTAAAAGGATTATTTATTTATTTATTTGACAGAGATTACAAGTAGACAGAGAGGCAGGCAGAGAGAGGAAGGGAAGTAGGCTCCCTGCTGAGCAGAGAGCCCGATGTGGGGCTCAATCCCAGGACCCTGGGATCATGACCTGAGCCGAAGGCAGAGGCTTTAACCCACTGAGCCCCCCCAGGCGCCCCTATTCTTTATGATTTTAAATAGCCTTGGAACTGTTTTGTTCTGTTTATCACTATCCTCACACTGGATTTTGTAGAACTTTAAATTATTCCCAGCATTTGGACATCTAATAGTAGTCAAGTCTTCCGGTGAAAGTAGAGCTCCAGAAAATGTTCTTAACAGTTAGCATCTCTAGGGTGTTTTTCTTACCATACTTTAATCTAGTTCAGACCTTGACAAACCTGAGGGTATGGAATGTATCTCATCAGGGTCAGCATTCTCTGTATGGTCTGGAGTCTTTTTTGGGTGGAAGTGCAGAAAATGCTGAGTTGGGTAGAATTTTCTGGCACAGAGTAGGTACTGAAGAAGTATTTGTTTATTGGAAAATGTTCACTTGCACCTAGGGAGATTGTACTTCTATGCACTAAACCATTAAGTCTTCTTCAGTGTTGAGTTTTGCTCCCTTTGGTTTTTGTGCCAGTGATTGATTACAAGTCCGTAGCTTAGAATGGCACAAGTGCACACTCTTTTGTGTGTCCATAAACACGTAGCCTTCTATTGCTCCTTATGGTATGAGTCATTCCAGGACTTACATTTAAAGGATACCATTTTTAAAGTTAAAAAAATTTTTTTTAAAGTGAAAATCATCTCCCAAGTTTTCTTTTGTGTGTGATATTGAATTTACTTAGAGTAATGTACGTATGTCTTGGACAAAGAACTCAAAGTAACTAACATTGTGATGGATGTTATGGCTTCATCTTAAACTGTGAAGGAAGGCACACACATGCCTCAGTGGTGAACAGACAATTGCTGTAGTTTATTTTGTTCTAGTCTGTGACATGTGGCCTCTTGGCTGTAGAATACCAACATACAGTATATTATCTCTTTGATCAGCAGAGTAAGATATTTTTCCCTGTTGTTCAGCTGGAACTGCATATGGTCAAATGAGTGCCATGAGAAGGACTGTTTTTCTTTAGCGGTTGAGGCATTCCTGCAGTGTGGAGTGGGTAGATCCCTCCATCGACGTGCGTTATATAGTTTACTGCATGGATAAATGTAATACAATTCATTCAAAACAAATGTAACATTTACTAGGGCTTTTCATGGAGAAGTGGAATGCAGATATCTTTCTGCATATAACAGATAAAGTTGGTTGTAACTAACATGTGTTATGCTAGTAAAGGTCCACCTGCTAAACTTTTTGTTCCTTTGTTGAGGGATAGAAAGTAGAGTGATACGGACATGCTAGGAAAATGAGCACTGGAATGCAGGCCAAAAGCTGGTCTGTTCCAGATGAATGCAACCAAGACTAAGTAGTATTTTGTTAGTTTGATAGACAAGGGTGTCTGGTGGTGGTTGATTTGGTGTGCTCTCTTATATACCTTCTCCCTCACTCTACATGGAGTTAGCAGTCATTTGGTGATAGAAGAGCCAGAATACACATCTGTATTTGGAGCCAAAAGAGATAATGCCTTTCCACCTCAACTCTTCTCTTATTTTTGCAGAGGGGTTATGTGAGTACTCTACTGCTCTTGCTTTTGACACTCCCATCAACATGGATAATCTTGAGATCTGTTTTTAATATATGATTAGGTACTTGCCTGTAGTTGCACAGCAGAACGTGACAAAATTACTGGAGTCTAATGGAGCCAACAGTTCTCCCTTTCTCTAGCAGCACCCCCCCCCCCGTCAGTTTCCTTAAAGTGGTATACCAAAAACATTAAAGTTAGGGTGCCTTTGTGTAGAAAGAAATGTGTTTGGGGTGGATGATGTGGTAGGCAGGAAATTAAAGAGCTAATTTGCAATGAACTGAAATAGAGGTTATCCAAAAACTCAGGAAACATACTTATTTAAAAAGATTTTTTTTAAAAATTAAGATTATTTATTTATTTATTTGACAGGGAGAGGGAGAGAGATATCACAAGTAGGCAGAGAGGCAGACAGAGAGAGAGGGGGAAGCAGGCTCCCCGCTGAGCAGAGAGTCCAACTCCCGGACCCTGGAACCACGACCAGAGCCTAAGGCAGAGGCTCCAACCCACTGAGCCACCCAGGCGCCCCAACATAGACTTATTTTTAAACAGCATGTTAGTTTTACTTTCACATTACATGCCCAGGATAGTTTCTTTAACTTACAAACACCTTTCCAGGTAAAGTTTCTCTGAATTCAAAGCAATGGATACAGTTCTTAATCTGAAATAAGAACAGTAAATAGTGTATCCAAAAAGTGTGGACACATGGAAAATAATGTGCTTATTGATTGAGACTGTTATTTGAAAATGTAACTTACATGCTATGTAAAAATGAGTTTATTCTATTGTTTTAAAAAAGTTTCAGACATGCTATATTTTTTTGTTTCTGTTTAGAATTTTGTTTTCTTTACATGTTTCGAGCATAGTGCTCCAAGAACTCTGTAGGCAGCTGACAAGAGGTCCCTTCCCCATTAGGTTAAAAATCTTATGGGCAGCTTGGATCTGCAACTTCATTTTAGGGAGGTGGGGGAATAGTGAAAGGCCGAGGATGGGGTTGGAGGATAGTGACTTTCTTTTCACTCTAACAGTTGGCTGTAGTCATAAGTGAAATTGTGATTCTGTTTTGAGTGGGTGAAGGCCTGGAAAGGTTGACTCTAGTGTAACAGTGTTATTGTAACATTTCTTATTTTAATCTGGTACCTAATGATGTATAAGAACGTTTTCTTACACATGCCAGTGGTTTGGGGCACAGGTTTAAGTAATATAATCACCTTATTTAGAAAATAGGAAAAATGTTGCTAAAGTCAGTGGTATTTCTGAGGAAGAACTACTACTTTAATGATACTTTAAAAATTTACCAGGGATCGGGTTTACACTGTTAGAATGTTCTTGCTAAAACAGAGAATCTGTGATCTTTCTTTGTTTTTTTTTTGTTTTTTTTTTTTTGAAGATTTTATTTATTTATTTGACAGAGAGGGAGAGATATCACAAGTAGGCAGAGAGGCAGGCTGAGAGAGAGGGGAAAGCAGGCTCCCTGCTAAACAGAAAGCCCAGTGTGGGGCTTGATTCCTGGACTCTGAGATCATGACCTGAGCAGAAGCTTAACCCACTGAGCCTCCCAGGTGCCCCTGATCTTTCTTGATAAAAAGTCTTTCAGATGATACGAAGTTTTTAGAAGAAGTTTGGTAGTGCAAAGTGTACATAGCTTTGTGAATCTAGGCAGGGAGGAAAGAGTCACAAAGGGTAGAAGAATAACACCACCCCTATACAACCTTATGAACAGTTGCTTTACTATTGTTGAATATGAAATCATGAGATTACAGGGTTTGAATATGAAATCATGAGATTACAGGGTTTAAGAAAAGTTAAGATGGACAGGTGACCAATTCGGCTGCGGTGGGTGTTATTTCTCTTTGTTGGGATGAAACTCAAGTGTTGGTGGAGTGACTTTGAATTTAGATGGCATGTTAGAACCTTTGTGTCCTCAAAACTGCTGAAATAAATTTTATATCCAATGAGCCACATGTAAATGGCTTTCTTTTCATGTTTTTAACACTTTAGATCTCTACCGTAGATGAATCTTATGTACGAGATCCTGTAGTCACGGGGTTTGGCCCGAAGGTCTGTGTGGTCCCTTCCACCTGGAAGATGAGCTTCGTCTTTCATCCCAAATGGTACAGTACCATGGACATGACATTACACACTGTTAGTGGTAGTTGGTGTATTATGTTTAAGAAGGCAGCCATACATTTTGAGAAAGATTTTCATTGAAAGTGGTAAAAATAGAAACATTTTAGTGTTTAAAGGAGTTGTTCCAACCCAGTGTGTACTGCTGAGCTGTCAGGGAAATGCTTAGGTCCTTTTAAATTTTCAGCCACCTTTATAAATGCCTAGAGTGGAAGCGTAACTATCTTGGAACAGCGTAATGAGGAGAAAAATAATAAAAGGCATTGTGATTTGTAGAAAGAACATTTTCATTGTAGTTCGGCAGATCAGAGTTCAGATTCTGGTCTAGCACTTAACTACTTTTGTGACCCAGGCAAGTTACTTAACTTCTCTGGGCCTCAGCTGTGTTAATTGAGATAATTTATGTCTTGTATATAGGCCAGTGCATTGGTGCTTTATCAGTGTTAATGCTCGTCTTCCTCCATTGTTTCATGATGGAATGTACATATTTTGTACAGCATATTATGTCTTAGAGAACTAGGCAGAGTAGTTTATTTGGCTCCATCATTGACAATCCACCTGCATCTTGGATCTTTTGGGAACCAGTTCTCAGCCGCTGTACCCCATTGGCAGAGAGGTATGCATAATTCTTGCTAGCATTGTTGATCATGCCAACTTTCCTGGGGTTTTACAGAGCAGCTAACTGGCTGTCTGTCTCTTGAATAGCAGCAAATACCCTAGTCTGGTTCCTGGTTGGATGTAATTTACTGCGCTCACTCAGAAGTCCCTCCTCATAGGCACAGCACTTGGAGTGGCGGCCACAGACAGGCTGAGGAGATAATGGGAACAGTGGTAGTGTTGCCTGGCAATTGGACATTGCTAAAGATGGGGAAATCTCTAGCTAAAGATGGTAAATATTTGAGGTCCAGTCTGAATTTGGCATTTATATATTACACATTCTAATTGAGAACACATTTTTATGCTTTGAAGTTGTGAAAAGTTCTGCCTACATTCCAGATTGATGTCTGTGCCCTGAGCTTGCTGTTTGTTTCAAGTACTGCATCAAGGAGACACAGACCCCTCAGAGGCCTTTGGTTTATCCTCAGTACATCAGTGGACATTTCTCTTCCTGCTTCTGAGTGATTTGCCTTTGCCTTTGTGCTTTGGCGGGGGTCCCCCCCCCGCCCCATTTCAAACAAAGATTAATACTTCCTTTAGTTGAGCTGTGGCTATTTTACATGGATTGGTGATTGTAACTTTTTCTGAGCAGGTGTGGAGCAATGAATAGTCTTTTTAATTTTGTTTTTTGGATTTACATTTTTTATAACCTCTTCAGTAACAAATGGTAAAACTCCATGTCCACACTCTTTTTCAGTCAATAGTTAATGTTTCTTCCATACTTCCCAGCTGCTTATCATGGGCACAGCTGACAGAACCAGAAGAGCCTTTCCAGTAAGGTGAGCTGAGCTGGCATTTGAGTAGGACAAAAGGCTTTGGTATAGAATTAGGGCTTTGACAAAGTGAACAAATGTAAAGGCAGCTGGAAACTTGAGTGTTGCTAATCAGGAGTAGGTTTTGTGATTCTGAAGTTTCTAAAACATGTGTATGCTTAAGCAAAATAATTCAACAACTTGTAGGTTAATCTCCCTGTCTTAAAAGCCTTTTGTGTGGATTTTAAAAATGTTTTTCATACCTTTGAATATCTTACTTTCTTAAAAAACATTGCTAGCTCTCATTTTCCTTTATTTTTATATCTCAACAAAATTGTGACGGACTTTTGAGACTTTTCTTCCATTTGCTCTTACCACATGCCTTCTGTGCAACTCAGTGATGACAGACGTCTTTATCTTTAGTTGCTATGACTCTTCACAAGGGAGCATTTGCTTTTATTGTTTTATTTAATGATATTAATAATGAGCACTATGTAGAGTTGAAAGGGGCTTTTTCTGATTTTTGAAAATTTGCTACTTTACCCATGATTGCTTGAGGATAAGATAGTTTTTCTGTAGTAGGTTGTCGTTTGCTTTTGGGAGATATCTCTACATCCCCCAAATCAGCGAATAGGTAGTATTAATAATAAGATACAGTAAATCTGACACCTGCCCCAAACCAGCCATACATTTATAGAAGTTGCCTGAAAACCAGGACTGTGTCTATTTTCTGTTCTTTCCTGCCTCATGCTGGAGAAATTTAGGATTATGTTAATTAACATTCCTGCACTATTAAGAATAATGGGATATTTTATTTATTTATTTTTTATGTGAATTCACTTAATTAATATGTAATATCTTATTAGTGTCAGAGGTCAGTGATTTATCAGTCTTACATGATACCCAGTGCTCATTTCATCACATGCCCTCCTTAATGTCCATCACCCAGTTATCCCATCCCCCTCACTTAGCTCCTCTCCAGCAACCCTCAGTTTGTTTCCTGTGACTAAGAGTCTCTTATGGTTTGAATGTAGCAAATAGAAAAAGGGGCTAAGACAACACTTTTGAGATTCAAATGTAGAATTTATGGATCAAGAAGGTGCTTTTTAAAATTAATTGGGTGGTTATAATAGTCTGTACTCTAGAGCTATCAGGCAAAAGTCCTTCACATGTTGAACACTACAAATGTATTTAAGACGAGTTTGAATAAATGGCTGGTCAGTGCTACTCTTTGAAAAATAGAACAAAAAAACCTAAAATGCCTCCCAGACCATCTCTTCCTTTTCCCTTTCCCCTCTGAAAGGTGGAAGAGGGAACAGGTCACATTTCAAAAGTTTGCTTGATGAGCCCATCTCCTTGAAAAACCACTACTAACTGAATAGCTCCCCACACACCAAAATGTTTTTAAAGATGAAAGAAACATTTTGGTTTTATACTGTTCTTTTGAAATTGAGAAATACTTGGAATGCTTTAGCAGTGACGTTGCTGTTCTAGGAGAGGTTCAGTTGAAATGCTCATGGTAAACCTGTTGGACAATGATGACAGTAATAATAGCACCAGTAGCCATTACTTTTATAGTAAGTGCTACATAATGTTCTAAGAGTTTCTCTATATTAATTTACTTAAATTAAGAGATACACAAGGAAACTGAGGTACAGGCATTAAGTAACCTGTTCACAGTTACATACCTGCTAAATGGCAGGGCTGGAATTTGAGCCCACCATAGTGGCTCAAAAAATTTATGCTCTTAACCACTTCCCTGTGTAGTGACTGGGAGACTTTAAGTTTTCTTGGGTTAGAATTGTGATTTTGGATATTTTGCTGCTAGGGAATTACAGTGGATTTCTATACTGTTTACATAGAAGTAGGAATAATTGTGAAATTGACAATTCACAGTCAAAATGGGTAAATTCTGAATTTGGTTCTGCAGTAAACAAAAAGGTTCCTTTAACCTATTTTTTGAATCATTGTAGATCATTGTTCTTTCATTCTTTGTCACTTGAAGACCCATAAGTCCATTTTGGCACACTGGAATACTTGTCCCCCAATTTGTTTGGGGAAAAGAAAGGGAGAGAAAGGCGAAAAAATGACGAAAGTCACCATGTGTCCCGAGAACTTTGGTCTGTTCTCCTGCCCTTGAGGCACACTGTGTGCTCTGGAGGGCTCCTCCCACTTGATTGGGTTCCTCCCTTTAGGTAGGCTCTACTTGCCTGAGATGAGTAGTACCATGCTTGTATACTAAAATGGAAGTAAACTTTTTTTTGCAGCTTTAAGAGCTCTACAACTTAATGGAGAAGATATGGAAATGAAAAAGTCTGGGATGAATCAAAGTCTAAATGCAATTGGTAACTATCTTATGGAGGAAGAAACCCCAGTTTAAGAGTCTGGGAATACAGTTTTAACATATACATCCATTCTGTGTCTGTGTCAATCTTCCATGCAACTGTCAATGCTGTCATTAGAGGTTATGGCAGGCCACAGATGTATCTTGATGAGGACATGCTGGGTAGAGAGTAGCCACATGGTGTATATATGCTAGCCTTGATGTATAAAAGGTGCATCTAGTTTTTGATTTGGAAACCGCAAAAAAAACAAGTCCCTTGACCACTCTGGGGAATTTCTGTAATGAGAATGTGTCACTAATGACATTTCTTGAGGGCATCTGTAGCATTAGGCAGAATTGATTTTTTTTCTTTCTTTTATTCTTTTCTTTCATCTCATTTGCTACAGAGCTCCTTCCTCATCTTCATTTTCTTTCTCCTTTCCTTGACTTGCTGTTGGCCGGCCTGCCTGACAGTCTCCCTGTCTACTTGCAGTATGCCCTGCCTTCCCCAAAGAATTCAAGGGCAGCTAGTCTGCTGTAATGAAGAGAGTATGACATTTCACAATTTTTTACCGTATTTATTTTCAAAAGTTTTTTTTTCCTCTAGGGTTATTCATTTTGACTAAGGAGGTTACTATAATTAACATTTCTTTATCCTTCTCTGCCTTTCATAAAGGGAAAAATATTAGAATTCAGAAGTGTGACCAGCATTGTGCCCAAATTTCAATTTTTGGCGGCGGGGGGGGGGGTTCAGATGCCTTTGGATACTTTATTCCTCTCCATTATTAAATCTGTGCTTATAAGAAAGTAATATTTTTTTCTGTTTTTCAAAATTTTTTTCTAAGTTAAATGGAAATTCCCATTCCCTTGTGCTCTTCCCCTCCACCCTTGTCCTTGCCCTTTGCTTTGGAGAGGTCCTGTGTAATAAAATTTTTTCGGATGAGTATTGTCAGTTGGGCAACAAGCTCCAAAGTAGTACAGTTGTTCCTTTAATAACATGGGTTTGTACTCTGTGGATCCAGGTATACATGGGTGTTCTTCAGTTACTATACTGGAAAAGTTTTGGAGATTTGTGACAATTGGAGCAAACTCCAGATGAACTGCATGGCCTAGAAATATTGAAAAAATTAAGAGAGAGGTATACGATGACTGCATAAAATATGTGTAGATGTTAGTTTATCATTTACTACCATAAAATATACACGAATCTATTATAAAAGTTAAAATTTATCAAAGCTTATGCGCACAGACTACGTGGCATCATTCACAGTTGAGAGACATAAATGGAAAGTTGTATTATTAAACCGTAACCATACAAATTGAACTATAGTATATACTATACTACTCTGATAATTTTGTAGACACTTTTTGTTGCTCTTGCACTGAGCTCAAGTGTTGCAAGTGTCTGGTTAAGACACTGGGTGACGGGGCGCCTGGGTGGCTCAGTGGGTTAAAGCCACTGCCTTCGGCTCAGGTCATGATCCCATCGTCCTGGGATCGAGCCGCGCATCGGGCTCTCTGCTCAGCAGGGAGCCTGCTTCCTCCCTTCTC
The DNA here is from genome assembly GCF_963455335.1 of Martes martes. Classification (NCBI taxonomy): domain Eukaryota; kingdom Metazoa; phylum Chordata; class Mammalia; order Carnivora; family Mustelidae; genus Martes; species Martes martes. Next base: position 76,145,497 of record NC_137892.1, on the reverse strand, counting down.
TCTCTGCCTGCCTCTATGCCACTTGTGATCTGTCTGTCAAATAAATACATAAATTCTTAAAAAAAAAAAAAGACACTGGGTGACACTAATCTTCCTGTGAGCACTTCTTCTCTCTGGTAAATTGTGTATTGCAGTAAAAAGTGATCTCGTGGTTCTCGTGTATTTTTTCATCATGTTTAGTGCAATACTGTAAACCTTGTATAACACCAGGGAACCCATACCAAGTGCCACTAGTGATGCTGAAAGTGCTCCCAGGAAACAGAAAAGTCATGGCATTATAAGAAAACATGGACTTGCTTAATATCTACCACAGATTGAGGTCTGCAGCTATGGTTGCCCACCATTTCAAGATAAATGAATAAGGACCACTGTAAAAAAAGAGAAAAGGAAATAACCTATGCTGCAGGTATGCCATAGGCACAAAAACCTTGTATTTTTTGCAAAATGCTTTTTCATCTCATATTGAACATGCAGCTTTTATGTGGGTGCAGGATTGCTGCAAGAAAGATACTCCTATAGACTCTTAATAGGATTTGCAAAGGGAAGTCATTATATGACAATGTAAAGCAAAATGAAGGTAGAGGATCTAAAGCTAGAGAATTTAATGCCAGCAAAGGATGGTTTGATAATTTTAGAAAGGCTTGATTGAAGGATGCCAAGATAACTGGAGAAATGGTTTCTGCTGACCAGAGGTAACAGATGGGTTCCCGGATGCCATTAAGAAAATTACCAAGGTGAAAGGATATCTGCCTGTGAACAGGTTTTTAATGTGGACAGAAGTGCCTTATTCTGGAAAAGAAAATGCTGCAGGGGACATTTAATAGTAAGGAAGAGAAGTGCGCACAAGGATTTAAGGCAGGAAGGGATAGGCTAAATCTACTGTTTTGTGCAAATGCAGTTAATTTATCATCAAGACGGCTCTTATCCATAAAACTGCTAACTCCCTGTCCTTGAAGGGAAAAGATAAATACCGGTTGCCAGTCTTTTGATTGTACAAGAAGGCCTGGACAGTGAGAGCCTTTTTTCTATATTGGTTCCATCGATGGTTTGTCCTTGAAGTAATGAAGTACCTTGCCAGTAAGGGACTGCTTTTTAAAGTTCTTTTGATATTGGGCAGTACCCCTGGCTACCCAGAGCCCCATGACTTAAACAATGAAGGCATCAAAGTGGTCTACTTGCCCCCAAACACAACATCCCAAATTTAGCCTCCAGATCCAGGGAGTAATAAGGACCTTTAAGGCTCATTCATATGGTACTCTGTGGAAGGGATTGTCAGTGCTGTGGAAGAGAATCTTGATAGAACATCATGAAAGTGTGGAAGGATTATATCATTGAAGATGCTATTGTTGTTTTAGAAAAAGCCACAAAAACCATCATGCCAAAAACAATAAACTCCTGCTGGAGAAAACTGTGTCCAGATGTTGTGCATGACTTCACAGGATGAACCCACAGAGCCCAATGAAGGAGGTCATGAAAGAGATCGTGGGTATGGCAAAAAAGGTGGGGGTTTCAAGGTATGGGCCTTGGAGAAATTTGAGAGCTGATAGACACCACACCAGAGGAACTAGCAGAAGATGACTTGAAGGAGATGAGTGCTTTGGAACAAGTGCCAGACAATGAGGAAGAAGACCTAGAAGAAGCTGTACCAGAAAACAAATGGACATTAGACAGTAGGGCGGAAGGGTTCCGGTTACTCAAGACTGCTTTTGACTTCCTTTATGATGTGGACTCTTCTATGATACAAGCGCTGAAATGAAAACAAATTTTGGTACCACATTGCAGCATTTTTAGAGAAATAAAAAAGCAAAAAAGTCAGACAAATAAATTTCTATGTGTTGCTGTGAAGTTACACCTAGTGTACCTGTCTCTCCTGCCCCCCTCCCACCTCCTTTTCTCTGCTAATCCTGAGATAGCAAGACCAACCTGTCTCCTTCCTCCTCCTCCTCAGCCTACTCCATGTGAAGATGACTAGGGTGAAGACTTTTATGATGATCCACTCCCACTTAATGAACCGTAAATAATCATCATGCGTACAATTAATGAATTTATCTGTTGTGTCTATGTATGTCTTGGTGTGGAAATCTAGTAACTGTATGGCAAGAACTATGTGAGATATGTGAGATCATCACCCAAGTATTAATTGTGTATAACATTGTGTGTGGGACTCATATGAAAATGGATAGCTTATCCTTACATAAGCTTAAGGTGAGTGATATTTAATAAAAAATTAATAGCACATTAGTTTTTTTACTGTCTCATAATTGCTTTCAAAGAGTTGCATTATTATACAGAATGCCTCTCGTAATTGGAGAAAATGTTTATCAGCCTGTCATCAAAGGTAAATGGTTTTAAAAATGTAACAATGTTCCCAATACTGTGTTCTGAATATGACTGTAATTTTATCAAAATTTTTTAAGAATTTATTCATTAGTGTATATGCTAGGCTACTGTGAAACAATCACATTAACTACATTAGACTGTCATAGAGCAGTCATATTGCTGTTTCTGTTATTGATCCATGAATCAGTATATCTGTAAATATGTACAAATTTCTTTTTTACATTATTTTTTCATTTTGATGTCTAGTGTTAGTGATATGTCTAACATATACAGTGTTTTATATCATATTAGACAGTATTGAGATATAGATACTGATAGATGATACGTTCATCTTGTAAACAGACGACATAAACATATGGTATCAATAAATACAGTATAGTACTGTAGATGTATTTTCTCTTCCTTATGATTTCCTAAATAATATTTTCTTTAGTTTATTGTAAGAATACAGTGTATAATACATATAACATTCAAAATACATATTAATCAACTTGATGTTACCGGTAGGGCTTCTGATCAGGAGTATGCTGTTCTTTAGTTAGGTTTTGGGAGAGTTAAATGTTATATGCAGATTTTCAACTGTGTGTGGTGGGGGTGGGGGTCAGCATCCCTAACCACTGCGTTGTGCAAGGGTCAATGTATAGTCCTTCAAAATTGTATTTTTCTGAAGACTGACATGCCGCGGTGTTTCAACAATGAAAATTTGATGAAGTACTTCTTCCAGATAGAACTAAGAAACTATTTGAAATTGATACGGTGATCAGAGCTATGTATAAGATATCCTTATAATATCTTGCCTGAGTACTGTGGCATTCAAAATTGTGTTTTCTACTAGTATTGATTATTTGCAATGATGCACCTATGTAGCCTTTTGCTGATTTCTTGTAATATAGCAGATAGATGAAAAACAACACCTAGTGATTGTGTCCAGGCTAGTTACATACATTTATCTACTTGCTTTTTTCTCCCTTTTCTTTTATCCTCTAAACCAGTGTTTCAGATGGATGTGCCTGTGCTGGACTGTATCTTTCAAAAATAATTTTGTTCTCATTGTATGAAAAGATCTGTGTTTCTGTAGCAAATTCAGGCAATATAGAAAATTATGAAGAAGTAAAAATCATGGTTGTTATTAACAGTTTAGTAATTTGGATAATCACTGTCAACAGTTTGGTAATATGCATGAATGGGTGTCCATGTGCACATAACACGAGCATACACATGTATTTCACAAAAGTGAAATTATATTACACATGCCATTTACCAGTCTTAATTTTTTACTTAATACTTTGTTGTGGTTTTCCTCCCATGTCAATGAATATGATCTTCTAAAATGACTGAATTGTGTTACACTTGATGTATATATCGTAATCTGTTTCTCCATACCCTTCAGATAGGTATTTAGTTTTCAGGTTTTTCACTATTGGGAACAGTGCTGTACTAAGCATATTGGCATATTCATCTTACCCACTAATATTTTGGGGGCAAATTTCTATAAGTGAAAATGCCAATATACTTTTATTTTAAATATAACTATACTTTGGCTGTGGCAATACATTAAAAAGTATATAGTTTTGTGTCCTCATTATTTCCAGAAAGCTGATGGTTTGCCCCTTTAAGAATCTCAACTGTGAGGGGTGCCTGGGGAGCTCAGTGGGTTGAGCCTCTACCTTCCCACTCAGGTCATGGTCCCGGGTCCTGGGATCGAGCCCCATGTCAGGCTCTCTGTTCAGCAGGGAGCCTGCTTCCCCTCCCCTCTCTCTGCCTGACTCTCTGCCTACTTGGGATCTCTCTTTCTGTCAAATAAATAAATAAATCTTTTTTTTTTTTAATAAATCTTTAAAAAAAAAAAGAAGAAGAATCTCAACTGTGTTCTTTCAGGTTGAGTGTAGCTATCAGTGTCCAGATATACCGAGCCAAAATGGTCTAGATTGCTGGACTTTGGGGTTTTGGGTCTTCTTCCTTATAAAACTCTTTTCTCAAACATGCTCCTTTTAATCTGTAGGCAGCTCGGAAACAAGGTAACTAAGCTATTGTATGATACATAAAATTAAAGCAAGTAGCCCCTGAGTCAAGATCTGTGAGTGTCCCAGTTATAGGGGTAGGATCAAGTTGTTGACAGGTTGAATTAGGATATGTAAGGACTTTTTTCATTTTGGGGCTATTTATTTTATGCCCATGTTCTGTTGTAATAAATTATTTCTACTTCAAAGCAGCAATTTATCGCTGAGTATAGGAGACATGGCTATATGAATTGAGATAAAAGGTAAGCTTTTATGGAGATAAAAGGTCAGCTTTTCTTTGATTAAAAAATTTCCTTCCTTCAGATGGGTGGAAATGCTGTTGTCATGTTTGCCTCCTCATTCCTTCCTGCCTGGCATAGCCCACTTGTACTCTTCACTAGAGAAGTGTGTCTTTGTCTCTGGGCATGCTCCCTGGCCTGCCAGCCCACTCTGCTTTCTCCAGGGCTGATCATGAGGGAGTCAACTAGGACCTGACTGCCTGGCCTCTGGGAAACCCTGCATGGGAACAGTCTCCTGGGAGAGCTAAGCCCTGGGTTACTAGCAGTAGCCGTCCTCCTCCATTACTGTCTGATTTGTGCCAGCACTGGGTGTGTACCAGGAATGCAAAACTGAGTCAGACCCCTTCCTTCCCTCCTGGGAGCTCACCTGGGGGAAAGGCAGCCTCAAAGCATGTAGCTTGATTGCTGGTGCACCCAGTACCCTCTGAGTGGTTTGTTTGAGGGGGAGTTACCAGTTCTTTCTGGGATCTATAAAGGCTTCCAGAAGAGAAGGGGAAATTTGGAATTGGTGGTGGAAAATGAGAGGGGTTGTCCAAGATATTTACTGTTAGGAGAGGGAAAGGTGGTCACATTAGGGAGTATGGAAATATATTCTAGACAGCAGATAAAGCCTGGGCAGAAATGTGGAGATAGGAAATAGTTACATCTCTTTTGTGATTCACATTCTGCAGAGCTTCCATGGCTGGTGCATTTAGTGTTGGAGGAGGGTGGTAGTAGGAGAGGAGATGGTAGACACCATAGTGGGCCTTGTGTACTATTACAGAGAGTTGGGCTTGATCTTCTAGTGATAGTGGGGCATGTTAACAAAGCTTTAATTAGCCTTGTGCCTTGATTCATGGGCGTAGTCATGAGCAGCAAATGAGAACCTATTTGTTCATTTCATGGAGTAATAAAGTCCCATTTATGATGTAGGGGATGTGCTAAACATTACTAGTAGAGGGAGTGCATTTATAATATGACTCATCTCTTCAGCAAGGCTATCATGGGCTGTAAGGTAAGCAGAAAGACTCCTTTAGTAAAGGGGTTGCCATTTCAGACAGGTAGTGTAACTGCTTAGTGTTGACAAAACTTATGTGCTGGTGGTCCAACCTGGTGAAAGGGTACTGGTATAGGGGGTAGCACAGAGTGTGTCCTTACCCAGCCTTGGCTAATAGCTCAACACGAGACACACTGAAGGCTACGCAAAGAGGAAGAGCAATCTTTCCGCAGCGCCAAAAACCACAGTTTGCTGAGCATTGATTTTTTCCCCCCTAGTTCATACCTGCACACAGATGCGGATCTGTCAGGGTGTCATCTTTGAATACTGAGTTAAGCAGTATCAGAGTTAAGATAAAAATCAATGGTTTAATTGATTAAATGAGCATGGGGCTAAGACACGTGGTGATAAATCAGTAGATACTTAATTGGTTTTTTGAAAACCTGACTTTAAAAAGAAATTGGATTTTCAAAAACTGAAAAACACTTAGTTAAAATTAAAAAAATATATATCAAGAGAGATTAGGATTTATAATTTCTAATATGTAAATTAAGACCTTTTATTCACTTAATCTTTTAAGCAGAGTTTTGTGAGCGAGGAACAATAGGCCATGGACTATATTCATAATGTGATATTAAAATGTTCTCAGAGAATTTATCCCTTTATACATTATTCAGATGGAGTAAATAAAAAAGCTTTACGGGGGGTTGTCGTCAGTGGGCTGTTGACTTGAATATCTTACTAAGCTTTAAGTACCTTTTTTTGAGGGGTAGATGTCCGCTAAGGAATTCTCTATTAGTGTATGGAAATGAAAGAATCTGGAAAGCTCATGCTTCTTTACAAATCTTGCATATAATGAGATCAGAGGTAGAGTCTGGTGTTTGGGGGCAGACATGATTTTGGCAGCATGGATCAGAAGGTAGAGTTTCCGCTTGTGTCTCCAGCACTTGGAGCACTGAGCCCTAGATGTCTTATTTATCTCTGTCGCTTTCATCTTCTTTTGCAGACTTATCCCTGTAACACTTCTTCCTCCTAATTGTACAGGTTTATAGTGAGAATTGAATGTTCTCATTCAAATGGGAATGAGATTTTATTTAGCTTATAAAATACTTTACAAATGTAAGATGGCAGTATGAGTTGTCACATTAAAAAAGGTTTTCTTAGTGGCATAACATTTTAACCAGTCAATTTAGTCTGGTTTAACTGCAGAAAGAGACAAATCTACCTTCACATGTAAACTAATTAGACTTTTTTAAATTTAAGTTTTTGGTTAAAATTTTTACATGTTGCTGAATAAAAATATTCAGAAAACACAGGGTTTTAGGGGGGCTTAAATGACTGATCCTTCTAGTGTCTTTCAAATATTCCTTATTAAATTTTTCAACTGGACATAGTTAATCTCTTGGGAGCATGTAAAATATAATTTGGTAAAGTTGCAGGATTAAAAAATATACAAAAACCTGCATTTCTATGTATTTGAACCATCAAATAAATTAATAAAACAATCCATTTACACTTGCATCAAAAATAATAAAATACCTAGGAATAAATTTACCACTAACAAAATTTGATTAATCAAATTTACTTTGAGTGTTCTATTAGGGAACCCGTGAAATGCTCTGGGGGGGTAGCAGTTGTGACTGAATCTACATTTCAGGAGAAAAATGACAGTTCGTTTTGTTGGTGTGCACGTGCAGTGAATCTTCAGCCCTGCAGCTGGGGCCCTCCAGGGATGTTGGCACGTGCCGCTCATCGGTGCCAGCCAGGCTGTCGTGAGGTGACTTCTGAAGGGGATGGAGTTACTGCTGCCTGTACTTCCAAGTGCATAGAATGAGCTGTATGATCCAGATCCACTTAATTCACAGGGAAAGGGAAGAGAGAAGGAATTTGATTCCAATGCTTAGCACACAAAGCAATAAAAATTGAATCATTATTAATCTAACTATTAGAGGCTTACCTTCAAAGTAAAGGAAGTTTTCATGTCTACTCTTAGTCCTTCCTGCTGCCATTTGTGTCTCTGGTTACACAGCTGCATCTCAGTAGTGTTTAAAAGAATGGCACTTTGTGCCACCTGGTCCCTGTGAAACTCTTGAATGAACTCAGTACCCCATTCCTCGCTGTGGCTCCAGTTGTTTGGAGCCTACAGGACTCCTCTTCTTGAGCAAGTAAGTAGGCAGGCAGCATTGTATGGTGCTGAAAACTGTAGTGGGGACTTGGAGTTTGGAGTTTGAAGCGTGGTCATAACACTTAGTAACTCTTGACCTTGGGCAAGTAACTTAATCTCTTAGACCCTTATTTTCTTCATTTATAATATGGGGATAATATTTACCTTATCAAGATCCTATAAAGTTCTTAGCATAACATCTGGCACCTCGTGAGCTGCAGCAGAGGTTCGTTAAGATTGTGTTTTTTATGATTAGAGCAAGTATTGTGTGATTGCAGTTCTGAGAATAACTTTCTCCGAGTTAGGGAGCAGTTTATGGACTCTTGTTATTAGGGTGCTTGCTAGTGAGAAAAGGAAGGATGGCCTTGGGTTGTATGGCTGAATGGCAGGCAGTTCAGAGGGCTGAAAGGAAGCAAGTGTTACGGATCTTTAAAAAGTCAGTCAAACGTCTATTATACTTGCAAATGTATTTTGATTAAAAACACTTTGTGTGATTGTGAATTTAAATATTTATATGTGACAATTGAGAAAATTCCTGACATTGGTATTCTACTTCTTTTACACACTGAAATCTGTTTCTTTGCCAGTGCAGAGTTCATCTCTGTCTTTTTGACTGAGAGGAAAAAATAAGATCCTCTTTGCCTCTTCTAGAATCTGTCAACACTTACTGAATTGGGTGAAAGGTTTGAACTGTGAGGCATTCCTCTTTGTGGGCTTGAAGGACCTGAATCCTCTCGGTGTAAAGCTCTCAGAGCTGAATTCTTAGTGGAGGAATGTGTATGGGGTCTGTGCACATTGAGGACTGGTGTTTCTTGAGCTATCTGAGTAACTTTGAACACTAAGAAAGAAGTGAGAAACAAAAATCACTTGTCCCATGGGCTCTTCCAACTCTTTCTTCCCAAGTGTGAATGATTACTTGGGAAGACCGTACTTCACTGTGACTGAGGGTCTAAGTGGTCTGATACTTGGAGTGAAAAGATGGAACAGGATGGAGAGAATGGATCTGAGAGTGTCAAATACTAGCCTCTTGTTCTGGCTTTGCTATTTTATGATTGTGATACCTGAGAAAGGCATTTTCCTTGTCTGGCTTCAATTTTTTTCCCCCTCTGTATTTCAGGGGCTGTAGGTGATCTCTCCAGGGTTTTGGGTTGGAAGTGGCTTGGGGCAGCCTTCCATAAGGGCACAGACAGATGTCCTTGAAGCATTCTCGGCAGGTCATTATTCTGTCCTGTTGGCTGTTGAATTCACCCTCAGCTTAACTTCCCTTCTAGAGATGGGAAACCCTTTGCTTTTAAGGCAGTTTGAACAATTTAATATTGAGATGCTTTTCATGTTGCGTGGATTCCTAGTCCTCTAATAGTCCTAATTTTATCTTCTTTCACGCAGTAAATCTTCAGATACTAAGCAAGAGTTATGCCCATTTTTTCTGAGTTATGCTGCCACAGGTCTGTCTAACTGTTGGTATTTGATGTGGTTTCAGAACTTCAGAGTCATGCTGACTTTTCAGAAATGGTCTACATTTTCATCGCCACTTTTAACATGTGGTCCTTGGAGAAGCACTTTAGCTGGGATGTGACCAGCACAGGGCATGCTAAGAAGGTTTAAAAACTGTAGTTTAATTAGTATAGTCCAGGTTGATGTTTTTGTTGGTTTCTTTTCTTTTTTTCTTTTCTTTTTTTTTTAATTTTTTAAAATTTAAATTCAAGTTTTGTTGGTTTATTTTATAGACAGATTTGTGCTGTGTTGAGCATGTAGCTGTCATCCTTGGAGTTGTCTGTCACATGAATTGCTTGTAGGTAAGGCCTTGTGTTAGAGATGAGCAGCTTATGTTTTTAGCTCCAGGGCAGTACTTTATATTTAATCTTGTGTGTGTGTGTTTGTGTGTGTGCATGCTTTATGTCTGTTACTTGTTCTGGACTGCTGAATTTTCTGACCCTTAACGTCTGCCCTGGATATTAGGGCATCCCAGAGGTCGTTTCCTCCTCATTCTCATTGATCCTGCCCCTGAGTCCATCTCAAGTGGTTGATGAAAACGCTGACCAGGGCAAAGCCAAGTGGAGACTCTTGTGGCAGAATACTGGGGTCTTTTATATTCTCTGCATCTGACTTTGGGGGAACTGTCATTGTGGATCCAGGTTCTTATTGACAATGTATTTTTAATCGTGGTTGGATGTAATTTGTCTTGTTTTTCCTTAAGTGATCTCCAATAATACTGCCCTCTAGTCCCCATCTTGTTGTTTTTCTTGGCATTCCCAGTCTTCCCACAGCTTCTTCACCTCTGTGGAGTACCCAGAACTGAGTACTAAACTAGGGGGATTGTGGTCCAACAAAAGGAGGAAATCTCTTATGTTAAGAACGTTTTTGATCTTTCTCTGGAGGTACCACTACAAGTATACACCAAGGTTTTTCAAAAGACTGTAACTTTAGATATTTTAAAAATGGTCTTTGGGGAGGTAAAGTTTAAATGCCGTTCACTAGGATAATATACAGAAGTCTAATTCCAGATACTCTGAATGCTGTATATTGAAAGGTACTTTATAGAAAATAAAGGTTGTATAGTTAATGATGAGATAGGTTAGAAATAAGAATGAAATTTACCTGGCAAAGAGCTGGTAAAAAAAAATCTGTGTAAGTATGTAAAAGGAATATTGCTGCATCATAAATAATGCTTAAGTTCTCTCTGTTGATGTGTCTGAAGAGAGATGTCAGAGTTTGACATGGAGATAGTTATATAGAGTAGGACACACCTGCATATTTTGTATTTTGTAAATTGTACTTTGTAATAGAATTTCCTTATATGACCTTTTCTTAGTTTGATAATTTACAAAAGAAGGTTTAGCAGAAATGTTTCCACAAGAATATCACTGCCCAAATGTGCCATTAACCCAAGCATTTTATGATCAGCAAATTGAGTCTCCTCTCTCCTTGTTGCCAGTCCTTTTGTCTTTTACTCCCCATATGTCCCCCTAAGTAAGTGCATATCTGATACCCATTCTCTTTTTTCTTACCCCAGCTTCAACGGTAAAGGAAGATACTTGCAAAAACATTGCAAAGTCCTTTAAGGATGGAACAAAATTCTAGGAGATATCTCCCTATTATTTTATCACTCTTAGAATATCCTTTATGGAACATTTATCCCAAGTAATGGGAGGGTTATTAGATATTTCTGTGTTTGAGGTACACTTTATGTAAAGTATTAAGCAATATTAGAGCACACAACTCGTACTATAGAATGAAACGACCTTATTCGTGAGGATTAGAAAAGATGACTTGTACTTAACAGTCATAAGAATAAGAACATTCAGGGGAATGGAGGATTAGCTGGTGAGAATGATTTTGAACATCTATAAATGCTTGAAATTTTAATGTACTTATTATTTACAGGAGGACTTTTAGAACTACAATGGAATTTTGCCATTATATCACTCATTATCATTGGAATTTTGCTTTAGTTAGATATGGCTCCCAACTTATATAAAGTCTTTATCACTTGAAGTACTGTACACATAAGTCAGGCTTCACAGCGTGGATTCCAGGAGCAGTATATAGATGAGTCCCATGAATATAGGAAATACAGTGTCTAGAAGCTCTCTAAATAATGATTAACTTTCTGTAGAGAGCAAGATACTGTATGGTTTCTAGATTACAATGCTGTAGGGGTACCTGTGGAAATTAGAACTCTAATGGAATTCAGTTTTATTAAATACGTAAGGTTTTGCACCTTAAAGGTTGAGTATCCAATTGCACCCAACTTAGGAAATTCAGAGTTATTATTTTCATAATAACTGCTACTTTGTTCCCATGGGCAGATTTAGAATTTGCATTGTTGGGCATAATGTATGATTTATACTTCAATATATACAGTTGAGTCTTATGTCTAAATGAATGAGGGAAATTCGCTTCATTTCTGTAAATACTGTAATTGGACAGCATTCATTAACCAATAATGATTTGAACAAATACTCTGTGCTAGGGCCTAGGGACATAGAAATGAAGAAATAAAACAGTATCCTTGCTATTATGTTATACACTTAGGTAGTGCAGAGGAAGTGCATGTATCTAACTCCATGATCTCATGATAAAATTAAAGGAGTAATTGTGCATCTCATTAAGAATAATACGCTATCTACAAATGATGTCACTTGCCAAGTTTACACATCTGATATGGAAGAAACAAGGATTTCAGACTTAATTGAGGATACATGTCTTTGGTATCTTTCTTGCAGTAATTCTAGGTCTCAAAAGTCTATCTTGAAACCATCAACTGGACTTCTTTGAAAAACCCGTTTAATTTAGGCAGTAATTGATGATTGAGTGAGTATTTACTGGGGCACTGTTTTCATATTACCAAAAAAATCTAGAGTTTTTCGGGTTCAGAAGTCTTAGGGCTGTTGAAATTACGTTATTGTTTAGAAAAATAAAACTAAAATGTAAAAATGGCCCGGAGTTTCTAAACCATGTGATTTGTGGTCATTCCCATTTCTCTTGATATGGAGCAGGGAGCCATTCGAAACAGGACCATTCTAAACATGTGGAGTTGGCAGCTTCAAGTTTTCACAGACTACCAAATAAAACCGCTCTGGAGCCTCTAGCCCCTTAAGTTCTTGCATGGGTGCATCATCACATGCTGGAGCCAGGGAAAAGGAACACTTTGTCTTGAGACTTAGAAAGTACACTTGGAAAAGGAAAGAGAATCTTTTGAATGAAACCAGAAGGGAAAACACACATGTAAGCAAGATTCTGGAATCATACAAAATAATGGATACTTGGACTTTTTGCATGGGAATTGAGAACTTTTTTTGGCTGGTACAGATTTCTGTCATAAGAGGAAGCAGTTTTGAATGCTCAATTCATAATTTCTAATCTTATGAGCTTCCTGGTATTTAAGTAATATTTTTGACAGTGAGAGCAGTTAAATTATTTAGACATTCAGCCCCTCAAGTGTATTTTATAATTTCTTTCCCTGGATAGCATTAGCTGTAGTCTTTGCTAAGAGACGAGTTAGGTACCCTCGTAAAGTCAGTTTAATAGCCATCCTGGGAGGTTTAAAAAAGTTGTTTTTTATACCATTGGGAAAACCCTCCCCCCACTTTTTTTCATCTGTCAGTTGAATTCTTAAATTGATTGCATTTTAGGACTCAGTTTTTAGGCTAATAATGGCATACATTGAGGCAGATGGGAAACCTCAAAGGGCTTCCAATAACCTCCCAAAGGTCATTAGTGTTGCCAGCGCCTCTAAGCCCGGCTACCACCCCACAAGGAGAACTCCCATCCCTTTGCTCTCTTTGGTTCAAATTTGTTGTGGGCAGCAAACCTTAAGGTAGACAAAAGCAAGGTGGGCTTTAAAGAGGAGAAGACCCTTACAGCCACTGTTCCTGTGACTATTGCTGCTGTTCTCCCAGTAACTGCCTTTTCCTTTTTGGAGTTGACACATGGGTGAGAAAAGGTGAAGCCAAGAGAGAAGAAGGCTTCTCATCATTTCCTCTAGCCCACTTGTTCCCTTCATGGCCCTGCTCAGTCTACTCATTTTCCAAACTACTTGTTTATGAATCAGAGAATCACCCATGGAGGGTTTTTTGGTTTTTGTCATTGTTGTTATTGAGGTTTTTGTTTATTTGTTTATATGTTAACCAGGTAGTTTCCTGGGCTCCACCATCAGCTGTTATCCTTTACAAAGTCTTGAAAATGTGCATATTTCTTGAGTTATGCTCATGGTACTTTTGAGAATTATGGGATACCTCTCTCATCCTAACGTTGGAAGTCCTGAGTCCCAAGTCATAGGTCCAGTGGGAATTACAACATGACAAATAAAGCCACAGGTTCCACGGGTTCATGAGCTAAAAGCCAGAGTTTCAAAGAGCCAGAGTTTCAAGGAATGGAAGAGCATTTGAATTATCTATAGTCATCCTGTTGTGGGTGTTGTTTTTTTAAGTACCATAATTAAATATATTAGCCTTGTCCTCTTTCATATTGGTTAAGTTGTTGGAAAGGTCTATTTGGGGATGTGATGGGTAAGCTGATTACCCCCACTCCTCCTAAAAAAAAGATGAGACTAGTATACATTGTTTATATAAATGGGATACCTAAGTAAATTTTTTAATAAATCATATCTACATTGTTTTTCTTCATAATCATCCATCTTTTTCCATTAGTGGAATGTGGGCTTTTCTTTGTTTCCTTATCTTCATGTTAATTTGAGAATTGTAAACATGTATTTTGATTCCATTTGTCAATACCAATCCCTAAACTCACATCATCTCTCACATGTCTCCCACATTAGGAGTCCCTAAGGGAGGGAGGAAATTATGGAAGAGATAGCATTTGAGCCAAGCCTCGAAAATGTGGGAGACAATGTGAGTTTAGAGATTGGTATTCCCTCTCGTTGGGAGGATATTCCAGATACAGGAAAATGTGAGTGAAGTCAACAGGCATGTTTGAGAAACAGCAGGCGCCACTCTGGTGGGGCCAAAGTGTAGTAGGCTCTTTGAAAGAAGAGAAGACTAGGTTAGGGGCAGAATGTCAGGAGCTTTGAAGAATTTCTGTTAGGACTTTTATTCTGTGTGTCATAGTTTTTATGGGGAAATGGACTCAGAGTTTAAAATAGTAACTTTACAAATGTAATTGTAGCACCGCATGTTAGAAAGATAAAACCTTTTATTTTAATTATATTTCAGAACTTTAAAAACTACATGTATGCAGGTGACTCTATCCCATAAGACAGATAGATATCTTTAAGGGCTTTCTCCTGACATATACTTGGTGGTCCTGTGAGTCTGTGGTAGGCTGGTCCTGAGAAAACTGGGATTTGGGACTACTGAAGTAAATGATAACCTCATCATATGGATATTAGCCTGCATTCGTTATCTTCTGCCTCTCTGGGTTTGGGGCTGCTTCCTGCTTCAGTTGTTCTGTTTTCTCCTCCTGCTCCTTGCCCCCTTTCTCCATCCCTCCCCTCTCCCACTAACATACAGGGACTTTGAACTTCATGCTTGAAGGTTTGTGTCATCTTCTATCCCTTTGTGGAACTAGTTGCTTAACCTTATGAGGTCCTGTTTGAAATTGGATTCTGCTGTGTTTTTAGCCACTGATGAAAGTTGCATATTGCTGTCTTTTCACATCTTTATAAAGTTGAAACCATTTGTATGCTTAATAATTTGTATACTTAATAGAATAAGTAATTATTTATTAATATAATGGCTTACATAAATATAAAACCTTGGAATTTCATAGAGACCTGGTGTAATAGTCTCTAACAGATATGGAAAGAAGGTCAAAGATGGGTTGAAAGGACTAGTTTATCTTCATTTGTCAACCATTTTTCTTTATATTCTTTGAAGGATGTATTAAAAGGCACAGTTGTTTACAAACAGTATCAAAATTTTGTTTTAACAGTGTTTTCAGCATTTTAAATCTTTCTGGTAGTTATATGAAGTCTTTATAAATACTGAAAGAGTACTTGGCATAATTGGTTGGGAGTAATGTTTCCGAAAGGATATTTATTTTCAAACTTTCCTTTAATTTATCCCAGAATTCCTGAAAAGGATTTAGTTTGGTTTAAAAATGAACAAAACTCCCCCAATCTGAAATGTATTTATTGAAACCAGATCTCCTCATCTATGGAAAACATATCTTACTTTCTACTAGATTTAAAAATGATCACTGACAACAAATGCAGTGTGAAAATCCTATGAAGAAAAAAAGAAAGAAAAGCCTATAAACCCACATACATAAAATAATTTGGTAAATATAATAAAGGTAGCATTTCGGACTGAGAGAGGAAAGTTTATTCAATAAATAATGTTGGGACTAGTGATATTCATCTAGGAAACAACAAAGTACAAAATTCACAAGTATTGAAGTATAAAACTGAAAACACCATAGGTATTAGGAGAAGCCATACACCATAGATATTAGAAGAAACCACTGGAGAATTCTTTTATAAACTGCATGGGAAATGACAGTCTTTGTCTTATACATTAACCAGAAGCCATAAAATGATTGATAACAGTCCACCTATATGAAATTTGTAAACTTCTGTGTGCCAGAAGCCACCAAAATAATTCATCAGTCCGGAAAAAAAAAATCTTTTATTTTTTGCAACTCATTACAAAGGGCTAATTTCCTTAATATATAAAAAGCTCCTTCAGATTCATTGTAGACAAAAAGTACTTTCCTAAAAATGTTCCTACAAAGCAGTAAGAAAATCAAAAGCAACCCAATAGAAAAATGGACACAAGTTATGATGTAACAGTTCACAGGGAAATACAGATGGCTCTTAAATGTATAAAAAAAAGATGCTCAACTTCATTCATATGAGAAATGTAAATTACAATTACATTGAGATAACAATTTTTAGAAACAGATATGTTTTCTAAAAATAAAAAAGCTTGGTAACAATGGCCTGGCATGGAATTGGGATTTGGGACCACTGTGAAATAAAGGAGAGCCTCTTCATTCAGGTGGATAGAGCTGAGTGAGGGAAAACAATCCTTCACTTTTGGTGGGAGGGTGAGAGGTACAACCTCAGTGGAGGGCAGTTTGCAGACACCTTCCAAAATTACAAATGCACGTTTGCTTTGACCAGCAGTTCTCCCTGTAGGAATTTATTCTAGAGATACAGCTGTACAAGAGTTTCAGTGCACCATTATTTGTAATAGCAAAAAATTGAGAGTTACCTAAATACATACAGGGATCAATAAATCAATTGTGCTGGAATTCCGTGTCCCTCTTAAATAGAAGGGAGCCAAGGAGAGAGAATGGCATGTGTGGTGTTAAACATTATGGTGAAAAAGGGAGAAATTGGGATACATACTAAATTACTTCTGGGTGAATACAAGGGAAATAAATCACATTCATTTTCATGGAGTGAGAACCTGCTAACTGGGGCACGGGGTTGGAGGGAGATTTTTGTCACTCTTGTTCTTTTTGTGTTTGGACCATTTGAAGTTATGATCTCTTGAAAAAAAATGAGTTCTAAGAAATAAAGTTTCTTGAGAAGATTGAGCATTAAATAATATTGTTTTAATAAAATGTTTTAGTTTATTTGCTTGAAAAGTAACATTGCTTTAAGGGGGGGAAAGTGGGCCGTTTAGGGGGAGCATGTGTGTTTAATTTAATTGCCTCTTCAGCGATATTAAAAATCGGTCAGTTGTGATTTGCTGCAAGAATATATTAAAAACCCGTAGGAGACCGAGTTCGGAAGTTTGCTTTGAAGTTCTTGAAAAGAAGGGGTTAAAGGTGTGATGCAGGTAAGGAAGGGTTAAGGACATTATGCAAGCTGTTTAGTAAAAAGGAAGTGCATTACAAAATGCTGAGCTCAGGAGTCTGGCTGCCAGCCAAGCCTTTGCTTTCTTCACTACAGCTGAGGGCTTTCGAAGCTTCCCACCAGTGGGTTTGTCTGAACTGTTTAGGAATGCGGCCGCGGTCGCCAGCTGACGTCAGCGCCGCCGGTTCAGCCGCGGGCCAGAGCCCGGGACTGACAGCGCGGGGAGGCGGGGGGCCGGGACGGGGCGTGGCTTGCGTGTGACTGACAGGGTGGGGGCGAGGCGGTGTGTGTGTGACTGACAGCTAGGACAGGGTGGCGCGCGGAATTGCGGTTTCGTAATGAATACTAAATTCTGATTATTTTCCGTGTGGTAAGGTGGAAGACCAGGCTCTGTATTGCTTCTTTTTAAATAGCAAAAAAAAAACTAAATATTTGTGACTTAGATATAAAATTGTCAGATTTCATGGGCTATTGTGTTTGTTTTGTTTCTGAGAGAAACAGTAAAAACTGCGGTGATTTTTGATGGTGGAGGGGCTAGAGAGATGATTTTTGCTGGATAATGAGGTTCTTGATTTTTTTTTTTTTAAACTTAAAGCCCATTAAATTTCAGAATTGTAGCAGAAAGCAATCGTATAGGCTCCCAAATGCAGTTCTGTAAAACAGGACACCAAAAAGAAGAAACACCATGTGGAAAATTGCCAGAGTTGGATACTCTTCTATTACAAACACCTTTGGGTATGATAGGTTTGGGTTATTGTTGCTGATACTTAAGCTCGTGAAAAATGGGGACTTTTTCCTGATGACATCTTGCAAAGATCAGGTTTAGTGCTGCATTTTCTCCACTTAAATCCTGTTTTCATGTGGTTAATTTCAATTTTAAAAACATATGTATTTCTCAAAAAGAAAACCCCACATTTGCATTTCTTGACTATTAAGTATATCATTTTGCTTAGTTATATTCAAGAGTTTTGTTCTTAATGAATATGAGTGAGATTCAAGAATGCCAGTTTATTGACTTTTTGTGGTATATGTGGGGCTATGAAAGGTGTCGGTGGTCAGCATGGAGTGAAATACAACTTTATAAACAAGGGTCTAAAAGGAGCTGTTAAACATGGTGGAACGCTTTGTTACTTGACCAGGCCGATAGGGAAATCTGGTTTGAGTGGCTACCAGAATTATCTAGTGTAGTTAATTTAATTGAGTGGCTTTGAGTAACTGTTACAGGGGTCTGAAATTTAGAAGTTTATTATTATTACTTTCATTCAATACAGGTTAGAGGTTAGAGCCTTTTTTTCTTTTTCTTTCTTTTTTTTTTTTTAAGTAATCTCTACACCTGGCATGGGACTTGAACTCACAACCCCGAGATCAAGAGTCATATACTCTATCTACTGAGCTAGCCAGGACCCCCGAGAGGTTTTAGCTTTTCATGAAAGGAAGCCTTAGGTGTATTTATCCTTCTTGTTAAGAGGCTGCTGCTGCATGATCTTGATCATTTCCTTAGGCACTGATGGCATTCACCTTCTGGAGTCAGTCACTGTGACTTCACCTGTGTGTAGCAGCTCAGCAAAGGCGAAGCAAGCCTGTACACCAGGAGGAAACAAAGCAATAAAAAATCAGGACCTTCCCTGGTGAAAGACAACATACTTAGCCCTAAATTACTCAGAGTCTCAAGTGCTCAGCCTTAAATTGGCAATTCCAGAGAATTTAAGATTGTTCTGAGTTTGTGACTAGTATCCTAATAATTTATTTTCTTTTTAAAGCATCAGGCTATACAGGTTAAGGACTTGTATATCTTTTGCTGATAATAATAGATCTTATGCAGGTTAATATAGAAATACAAAAAGATGTAAAATATTCTTCTACATTAGATCCAAATATTAAGGTTATTTCATTTAACACATGGAATATCCATAGGAATATTGGGCTTATTTAACATTGCATTTGGAAAGAGGTTATGAATTCTTGCTTAGTCACCAATTATATGACGTCATCCACTCACTTTTGATCGCACTATGTCTTGGTTTCATCAGAGGGAAATGCTTGATCTTAGTTACCCCTCTTACTAGGACTCGGGACAAAAAAGGTTATTATCAAGACATAAAAGTTCTGAGCAATTATACAGTATGGTTGGGGCCCCTAGGCAGCAGAAGAAATGAGTCCTTCGTGATCTCCATTTTTCTGCTTGTCTGAAGCACCCAGCACTGTTGTTGGGAGGCCCTCGCTGGGCTGCCCTGTGTTCTGGGAGTGGAACCTGACTACTTTGAGTGTGGATTTAGAATTAGAGTTTTCTTTTTTGCTTTTGCAAAAATAATTATCATTTTTTTCATAGAACCTCTTCAAAATAATGGCAAAATTCTTGTCTTTTCATTGAATAAGTCTGTATTTGGACTTTGTGGAAGAAAAGTATGACCTAGTTAATCAACTGCTTTTTAAGCTCTGTTACTAAGGTGAGCACATTTTAGGTTATAAAGAATATGAGTATGGCAAGGTTTGCTGTGCAGCGGTCTTGATGTTATTGAAGGAGGAACCCCTTAATTGGAAGCTTTTGCCTAAAACTGCAGTATGTTTTTACCACCCAAATAGTATGATATATTTTAGTGATTTTTCAACCTTGTCTTTAGTAAGAACACTTTAAAATTACTTTTGCCTAGTTAACCCATGTTTTAAAAGATATTACTTAGAAACACATTTGCATTTGTAATTACTGTGTGTTACAGTGGGGGGGGGAACCCCAAAGGCATTATAGCAGGTAATACTGAACAGCCTCAAATAACCAATATGACCATACTGAGTTAATTGCAGCCCACAAGAAAATAAAGTGAAACTGTTGCTAGCCATGTAGCTTATCCCTGGGAAAGCTTTTAATTTCTGTTGGATGGTTTGATATTTGGGGCAAAACATCTAGATACTTTATAATTGTTTCCAGTGAACCATAGGGAATTGAGACTGGGACCCTTATACTGAGACTTCGTGATTGAAAGAGGAAAAACCTCACAAAATAAAGTTGAGCTACTTTTTGTGCAAGGAAAGAGCTGTTGGATAGGTCAGAGTTGAAACTATCATACTTCAGATCTGGCATCTTGTGTATTTGGAGTGGAGTGGGGGGAAAAGCAGCAACCCTGGTGTGATCCTTTGAAGACTGGCATAATGCTGTGATTTCAGTATGTTTCAGGACTTAAATTTATGATCTTCTCCTTTCCTTTCCTCCATGTCACGAAATAGTGATATGAAAGCATTTATTGTTTTATGTTATTTGAAGCAGCTGGGAGTAGTACATTTGTGTCTTAGTTCTGATTAGTGTTTTAACTATTTGTATATTCCTTTTATGGGCGACTACTTGGTTTTTATGGAAATGGTATTGTGAGGAGAGCAAGTTAAGCAGTGAAAACAGATTGTCAGAACTGGAAAAGAAGCACATTGTGCTCAGTTTTCAAAACTCCTGTTAATCTCTGTTTTGGTTCCTAAGAGCATTACTCAAGAATCTGTTTTCTTAGGAGTGTCCATATTGAATATTAAATTTAAAATGGTTTATTGCAAATTTCCCCTCTTTGAGACTGGTTTCATATATTGCTTTTTGTTTTGTTGTTGAAGGTGTTTGTCATTTAAATTTATTTTCTGTTCTCATTCATTCATTCTTCTCTCAGGTACTTTTAGAACAAGTGCTGTGTGCCAGACTTTGTCAGATGTTGGTTATATATTGCTGAATAAAAACAGTTCTGTTGTCTGATGGGTCTTGCACTTTGATGGAAATTCGACATAATAAAGTATGTGTGAAGGAAGTTCCTGATGGGGGGAAGGATCTGATGTGAAAGGAGCCAGCATTGATTGATGATGAAGAGGAAGATGAGGGGAGAGTGATGCTGGAATAGGGTAGGAGGAGGGGGAAGGGCAAAATCCAGTAAGGTGTTTTTTAAGGCGTGATACAGGGAATTAGCTTTTATTCTGAGTATAGTGGCAAGCCATCCCCTGGCTGCTGTGTGGAGAAGAGTTTGGGGAATGCAGGAGTGGAAGCAGGGCATCCAATAGAGAAGAAAAGGTGGTTGTCGGTGTGGTTCAGGCGGTATTAGCTTGTGCCGTTGTGGGCTGGTGGAGATATAAGTGGACAAATCAACAGGGTGTAGTTTTTGCTTTGAATACCTGGGTGGTGCCTGTTTACTGGAGGGGTTTGGTATGGCAAAGTAAGGGTATAGTTTGTCACCTAAGTTTGAGCAATTCAGCAGAGGTCCCAGTCACTCAGACTGAGATACTTTACAATAGGAGACTTCTGTCTTCTCTGTGGAAGGGGAAATAAATGGCAACAACCCCTGAACCGAGGAACATGGTGTGAAAGAACTCTGCTATGCCCATGAGATAGCATTGGAAGGTAAATCACACAAGACTGTATGTTTCAGAGGAGTGAGCCCCCAATACCTATTTTGATTATTGGATTTTGAAGCACAGTTGTTTTTGTTTGTTTGTTTGCTTATTTTTTGAATTATTTTTCTCGAAGGGATTTTAGGAGATTAAGGAAAAAGACATAATACAATAAAATTATAAAAGAGATAAAAAATAAAGAATTAAAGATATTTGCCCACTGATTAGTTTATGAAAATTAGAAATAGTGTACAGGTGTGTTTTTGGAAGAGTGTTAAAATCAGGACATTGTCCCACTCCCAATACATTTTTGTATTGGATAGAAGATTAA
This sequence comes from Martes martes, assembly GCF_963455335.1. Lineage (NCBI taxonomy): Eukaryota > Metazoa > Chordata > Mammalia > Carnivora > Mustelidae > Martes > Martes martes. Next base: position 76,123,769 of record NC_137892.1, on the reverse strand, counting down.
ACAGTTGGTGTTTATCATATTTTTTTTTCCTTTCTGTAGAGGATGCTATTGACCTGTTCATGGTAGGACCTGCCTTTGATTTGTTTTTCTGGTACTATTATGTATAAACAGACATTCTCTTGTGATTCTTTGTAAAAAACTATTACACATTTGTGATGGAGCCACTTAATAAGTTTGTAGCTGTGGAACAGAACAAATAATGCTTCATCTGGCACTTTTCTCTAAGTAGTTGAGGTATACCTGATTATATAGGTTGGATTGGATTGGGAATGCTGTGTTTATTAGTCCAAGGTAAGACTTTCTTAAAGCTGGGGATATGGCAAATAGGGTTATAGGAAAATAGAACCAAAGACATCTAGTAACAGAAACAAAGGTGACTCAAAAGCAGAAACTACAATAAAAGTTGAGCCCTTTATTTCTTGCATTACACTAATCCTTTTCTTTGTTTTATTATATTCAAGCTTTAATCCTCACAAGAGGGTTGTGAAATAGATGGCACTTGGATCCTTACTATATAGGAGGAAACTGGGTTGTGGGGAGGTTATTACTCATTTAAGAAGATAGAGCTAACACAAGTTTGGATTCAAAGCCCATGCTTTCAGTCAGCTATTCTCTGGCTGGAACAGAGCCAACAGTTCCATGTTTCTGCAGGCTTCTCTGCAGTAATGTGGTACACAGAGAAGTTAATGTGGTGGACCTCAGGTAGGCTTTCACTTCTTAGTTCAGAGGCCAAAATGTATGAAGTGGAGTCTTTAATATAGAGGTACTTAGTATATTATGAAGGTGGTGGTGTTTTAGTGTCTGGCGCAGGAATATTTGGAATAGAAATACTTGCTGATTCCTGTATAAGACTGTGTTTGTTGTTGCAATGAATAGGATATGATAACTGGGATTGGCCACCTAAAGATTCTGGGCCACATTTCTCTGCAACTCACAAAGCTCACTGAGTTAGAAGGTACTGTCACTAGTCACCTAAAAGCATCTTTCAGTATGTGTTGCTGAATGAGCTTGAGTAGGTTAATGTGTATACTGTATTCTGCCTCAGAAGGAATAATTAGTTCTTTAGAAATTTTGTTCCTCTTTGTCCTCCTCCTCCTGTTTGTTTTAAACAAGGGAGAACTTTAAGGGCAAAAAGCCTTCATAAAAAATTTACCAATGAAAGGTAATGGGAGCTTAAGTTATTCAAGATAAGCTTATCAGGGCTTGGAATACCAGCAGCCTGATTTTACTGTAAAACCAAAAGCATAGATCATAATCTTTGTCTAACCTTCTTACGTGTGTGTTGGGAAGAGAAGTATGCAGATTGTAGGAATCACTGAGGACAGAAAAGGCAGATAGGAGTAGGCTCTCTGCACATGAGGTTGTAGAACAAAAGGCATTTCTTTGTTGCTCAGTGAGTCCAGATGCTGGGAAGGAATAAAGAAAAGGAAGCAGAAAGGCTTGGTTCTGACAATGCTGCTCTACTTGCTCATACCTCATGGAGGCTTTCTCAAGATGTGTTAATTCTGGCTACTCTTGGGATTTTCCTGTGAGTGAAACTTCTCTTCATAGAGTTTTATCGCCACCCCCCCCCAAGCTATGAGACTTCTTGAAATTATTAATACGAATTTTACATACTCCAGCAGTAATTTCTAGGAGCCATAGTCTCTGACACTATGCTGCTTTTGATCGTTTCTGTTGTGTGCTTATATACCTGTCAGAGCTTCTATACTGATTTTCTGGGGGTGTGATAACATACTGTTTCTTGATTCTCTCAGAAGCGGTGAGTGACCAGCAGGTAGGCTTTTTAGCCAGCTGATGAGGACCTCATGCCAATGAGATTAAATCAAGAGTTTCATCCCCATAGGTCCATACCCATGGGAGGTATTTAGTTAGTATAGCTCTGATACCTCCTTTGGCCTCAAGTAGCGCAAAAGCCCTAGCCTGCTGCTTTGCCAGCTACCATGCTTGGATTACAAGACAGAATTAATTGAAAAGATGTATGGTCAAAAATAAGTCAGTTCACTTCTCCAAAGAGGACATGCAGATGGCTAACAGACACATGAAAAAATGTTCATCATCATTAGCCATCAGGAAGATTCAAATCAAAACCACACTGAGATACTTACACCTGTCAGAATGGCCAAAATCAACAAGACAGTAAACAACAAGTTTTGGAGAGGATGTGGAGAAGGGGGAAACTTTTTACACTGTTGGTGGGAATGCAGGTTGGTGCAGCCATTTTGGAAAACAGTGTGGAGATTCCTTAAGAAATTAAAAATAGAGCTTCCCTGTGACCCTGCAATTGCACTACTGGGTATTTACCCCAAAGATACAGATGTAGTGAAAAGAAAGGCCACCTCTACCCCAATGTTCATAGCAGCAATGGCCACAATCGCCAAGCTGTGGAAAGAGCCAAGATGCCCTTCAATGGACGAATGGATAAAAAAAGATATGGTCCATATATACAATGGAATATTATGCCTCCATCAGAAAGGTTGAATACCCAACTTTTGTATCAGTATGGACGGGACTAGAGGAGATTATCCTGAATGAAATAAGTCAAGCAGAGTCAATTATCATGGTCTCTCCCACTTGTAGAGCATAAGGAATAACATAGAGGACATTAGGAGAAGGAAGGGAAAAGTGAATTGGGGGAAATCGGAGGGGGAGATGAAGCCGGACAGACTGTGGCCTCTGAGAAACAAACTGAGGGTTTTGGAGGGGAGGGAGATGGGGGGGTTAGATGAGCCTGGTGGTGGGTGTTAAGGAGGGCACATATTGCATGGAGCACTGGGTGTGGTGCATAAACAGTGAATCTTGAACACTGAAAAAATAAAATAAGTCAGTTACTAAGATTGGAAAAACAAAGCCCATGTAAAAGAACAGAAGTTAAGGGAAGTGAATGGGTGTGGAGGACATGAATGAGAATGATGGATAGAAAAGAGTCAAAGAGATAATGCCTACATTTGGTTGGATTAAGTGGAATTAGGTTGGGACTGCTGTTGTAGGAATGAAGAGAACAAGGAACTTACTGCCTGTCTTTGCTAAAGGGTCTTGGTTTGGTATATATTAGCTACATTGAGCAGGTTTAGAAGATTGCTAAACTAAAATTACTCAACTATGCCAACTGAATGCTGGCTAAGATTGCTTGAATTCAGTTTCCAAAGTTGATTTTTTTAGTATATATTGATCCAAGTTCCAAAAGAAAGTCTTCACATAGGTAGGAAAGCCATTTGTTCTTTTTATATGAATATCTGTCTCAAATATTGTTAGAAGTCATAGTATTTCAGTTTAGCATTGCTGAACACAGGAACTGGAAAGGCTGTTGAACAGCCTGTAACTGTGGTATGAGTAGAGTCTGAAAGAAATGAAAAGCAAAAACTAACCAGAAAAGGTCCATGTCAGTATGTGCTTTTCTTGGGTTGTTAACAGTATAATTAGATCTTTACCTCTTAAGAGTATACTTTTTTTTTTTTTAAAGATTTTATTTATTTATTTGAGAGAGAATGAGTGAGACAGAGCATGAGAGAGGAGAAGGTCAGAGGGAGAAGCAGACTCCCCAAGGAGCTGGGAGCCCGATGCGGGACTCGATCCTGGAAGTCTGGGATCATGACCTGAGCCGAAGGCAGTCGCTCAACCAACTGAGCCAACCCAGGCGCCCAAGAGTATACTTTTTATTTTGTGCAGTTAGGAAGGATTGTCTTTTTCTGTACTTAAAAACTGATATATTCAGAATTTTGAACAGTGGGTGGATTATTGACCTGTGATTTTTTTTTTCTTTAAGGATTTTTATTTATTTATTTGACAGACAGAGACCACAAGTAGGCAGAGAGGCAGGCAGAGAGAGAAGAGGAAGCAGGCTCCCCGCTGAGCAGAGAGCCTGATGCGGGGCTTGATCCCAGGACCCTGGGATCATGACCTGAGCTGAAGGCAGAGGCTTCAACCCACTGAGCCACCCAGGCGCCCCAGACCTGTGAATTTTTGAAGCTGATTGTACCTTTCATAGGTCTTGCTACTTAAGCAAAATATGTGACTTTTCTTAATAGGAGGCTCTAAGAAAGTCCTTGAGTCCAACTGAAAACCATTGAGGATATCACAGAAGAGTTGAGGTTTTGTTTTGTTTTAAGGATTTATTTATTTATTTTAGAGAAAGAACAAGCATGTGCATACGGTGGAGAGGGAGAGAGGGAATCTCAGGCAGTCTCCCTGCTGAGTGCAGATCCTGACTCCTGACTTGATCTCATAACCTGAGATCACGACCTGAGCAGAAACCAAGAGTTGGTCACTTAACTGACTAAGCCACCCAGGCGCCCCAAAGGAGTTGAGTTTTAAAAAGAAGTTCCTTTGAGGTGATCTAGTCATCCCATCAGTTAAAAAATGAGAAAACTGAGACAATGAGAAATTAAGTGGGTGGTAAAGGACAAAAAGTAGTCAATCAGAATGAAGACTCCAGGCCTTGTCTTGGAGGTCAGTTCTGTTATCAGCATCATTTAGGTGCTTTGAACGTGGATAAAGCTAAAGGTGTAAGAAATGACAAGTGCTTTTATTTATCGGACTCATAATCTATCTGGGGCTTTTGTAAGTGTCAGTATATATATATTTTTTATCTTAAAGATTTTATTTATTTATTTGGGAGGGTTGAAAGATTATATGTGTGAGCAGGGGGAGGAGCAGAAGGGGAGGGAGAAAGAAGGGAAATAATCTCAAGCAAACTTTTGCTGAGTGCAGAGCCCTATTTAGGGATCTTGACCTGAGCCAAAAACCAAGAGTTGAACACTTAAGTGACTGAGCCACCTAGGCGCCCTGAAAGTATCAATAATTTTAAAACAAAGAAATTGATGCCAATCTAGTCTGTTTTATTTAAATGAAACCTTTTTGTACCTAGCTAGGTGAATGAGATGGGGAGACACAGAAACAGATGTTTCAGAGGGAAGTGGTATGGATGGTAATGGAAGTGTGGATGTGATACTTTTTTTTTTTTTTTAAGATTTTGTTTATTTATTTGACAGAGATCACAAGTAGGCAGAGAGGCAGACAGAGAGGAGAAGCAAGCTCCCTGCTGAGCAGAGAGCCTGATGCCGGGCTCGATCCCAGGACCCTGGGATCATGACCTGAGCCGAAGGCAGAGGCTTTAACCTCCTGAGCCACCCAGGCACCCCTAGATGTGATACTTTACACAGACAAGTGGAGGGCCTGTTCTGTAAGATGTTACTTTAAATTCTTCTGTGTAAAGATACAGCATTATTACAGAAATAATACCTGATTTACTAAGATACCTTGCTTTTCACATCCATCAGCTCCTGTTTATAATTTAGTTGGTGTAGTTTCCATGCAGATAAGCTCTTCTTTCCCCCCAAGAAAGCTATTGTGACGTGTAGAATGGAGTTCCTTGCCCTTCATAATTGATGCTATCAACAGGCCTGAGCTTTTACAGTCACTCGTTAGATTTGGCTGACCAGAGAGTCTACAAAGATTGATGAAAGATTATTTTGTGATTATCTTTCAGTCGTGTTACTTTCAATGGTATCACCTCTGTTCTAGTTCCCATGAACCACTGCTGTGCTCTGGGCTTGAGATTTAGTTGATTTTCTTTTTCGCTTGTGCTTATATCTACAACATTAAGACATAAACATTAAGCACTTTGCTCCCCATCTTCACAGTCTAGAACTGAGATGTCCAATAAGTTAGCCACTAGCCACACATGGCTATTTAAATTTGAAGTTAAGTAACAGTAAAAGTTCAGTTTCCCAGTTAACGCATTTCAAGTGTACAGTAACCCCAGGTAGCTAGCTAGTGGTTACTGTACTGAACAGTTCAGGGGTGTAAGGACATTTCCATTGCTGTAGAAAGTTATATTAGATAGCACTCTTCTAGAGTATCATTCATCATCCATACAATGCAGACCTTTCAGAAAGCCCTTTAGGATGGTGGTACTAAATGGCCATTGCCCCCTAGTTGCGTTCATCATGAAAGAGGATTTGCAACAGATAATGGGGATTTTTCCAGGCTGGAGTTAGGTGTACAACTGGGTTAGAAGTAACCATGACTTTATTAATAGATTTTGTTAATAGGTAAATAGATTTTATTAATGGATTTTATTCATAGAAAATTGCAACCAGAAGATCTAAGTTGAGATCTAGCTCTGCTCCTTACTAGCAGTAGGGACTTCGGCTAATCATTTGATGTCTTTGAACTTTGGTTTCTTCAGTTGTGAAATGATCTATTTCATAAGATTCCTGAGAGTGTCAAATGCATTGGAAAGTAGTTGATAAACTATAAAGTCTCTGTAAGTGTATGGTGTGTACATGTACTAGGAACTACGAGTACCAATGGTGTTAATTTGCAGTAGTCATCTTTATGTTCTGTCATCTTGCTTGGAGGGCATCACACTGAACTGATTGATAAAGAACTAGGAAATAACCACATAAACAAGCCAACATGTGCTTTAGAGATCAGAAAACTACATAATGACGTTACAGGATTGATTTATGGACCATGTTAAAGTTGAAATGATACTAGTGCCCAGTATTCTTAACAGTATATCTAAAAGTTCTAACAAACATTTCACTTGCTTCTGGACCAATAAATGACTCATTTAACATCACATGGAAAGAAAGGTCACTTATAATAAGGTTTTTAAATGTTCTCTATTCAGAATTTTCTAGTGTTTTTACCAAGATACATCATTTTTCTGATCTCACAGGGAGTTGACACACAGCGTTCGTCATTATCCTTGTTATATAGTATGTCAGACAAGTTGCAGCCGTGGAATGGGGGCTGCTGGGGTATGGAGTAGGTACCGTGTCGGGAGTTGTTCTTTGGATCGGTCTAATTTGGTCACTCATTTTTAAGAGGTTGCTAGTTTATTACCTTAGATCAATAGAAATTAAGGACACGAGGCAACCTTTAAGCAAAGAATACACATAAAATCTTCAGCAAGTGATACTGCTCCAAATCAGATGGCACCACCCAGATGGTAAGTTCACTTTGTTTATTCCAACCCTGCATTCCACTGTCATTTGGATGGTTATCTATGCATTCAGTGCTGCACAAATTGTATCAGCTAATGAGCCTTCTGCCCAGAATCATGAAGTGAAAACAAGAATGTTAGAAACCAAAACATCTCATATGTTTAAAAGTTCAGCTTTTTGTTTTTATAAAATTTTACCCCAGTCCAGTACTGAATTTTGACCCTAGTGGACGACATTTTATCCCTCAAAAGCTCCCTTCTCCATGAATCTTTACTCCTTCCCTACCCCCACTCCCTGTACCCCACAAATGAACTGCCCTTTCTCTGTTTTTTAGAATTTTGCTTCTGCCTTTGTTATTACTAGCCCTTCGTCCTCCATTACTTCCTTCCTTTGGTGATGACAGGTTTTGAAGTAGGCAGGGTGCCTATGAGTTCAAGACTCCAGTTTTTGAAGGGCAAGGGCTGTCTTGAGAAAGAGGGAGGAAAGTTTGCTGTGCTGGCTCTGATGGCAGGCAAAGGATTGAGGGTGGATATTAGTTTGAGATGGACTTTAATATAAGAAATGTCTTTTTCTGTCTTCTGAAAATAAACTGTGTAAGTGAGCTGAGGCTAGATAACTACTTTATCAGGCATGATGTTACAGAGATTAATAAGATATAGGGCAGAAGGCTTGATTGGGTCCCTTTTTTGGTAATTACTAGTTTGGAGGGAGTTAGGATTGTATATAATGGGAACTTGAGGGCAAATGCAAGGGAGAAAGTCAAGACATGGAGCATATCTCCCGAGGTGGGGGAGTGAGAGGGAGCCAGGGCTTAGGCCTAGGCCTTGCCCAGAGAGAGCAGATGCTGATAGGGGCTCTTGGCTTTCTCTTCAGACACGTCAAGGTCCATTTTCATTCACTGCCTCTAATCTTGAGCTTCATCCCAGCGATTTCTCAGGGTCCTGAGCAGGCTTCACTTTGGGATTTGTCCTGGCTCTAGTGCCAGTAGCCTATCAATGCTATGAGAGCACTCTCGTTGGGGAGATAGTATAATATTGTGGTTTATGAGTATGGATCCTATAATCATAAGATTGAATCTTGACTCTTCTCTGCAACTTTCAGCAAGTTAATGCTTTTTTGTGCCTCAGTTTCCTCATCTGTAACTATAAAGAAATATCTGGAAATAATTACATATTTTATCAACACTCACACGATTGTTAGAAGCACCATTGCTTTACTCTAAGAAAAATACGCTGCCCATTTAATTATAACACGTCACATTTCAGGGAGGTTAAAATAGAGAAAAACCTACCTCTTAGGATCGTTGTGAGGAGTAAGTTGGTGTTTGCAAAGGACACTAGTATCTGATACAAAGTAAGGGTTAGGGGTTGTTTACTGTTGAACCTGTTCTATTTAGAGAAGTTAATTTAGTCATCTAGTCCCTGTTTATGAAGCACTGTGCTTGGAAGACATTGTAGCTCTAGACCACAATCCTTGCTCTTAGGACTCTTATATTCTAGTTTTGGAGAAACTCACAGAAAGAGAGAAATCCTCATGCAGCCCCCAAATTTGGAATGTAGTTCTTTGGGAGCAGAGTATAAGGTATAAGACTACCTTACACCTTATGGGGAGAGTCAGGAAAGGCTTCATAGAGGCAGTGGCATTTTAAGCTTACTCAGAAAGCTTAACAGACAGGCTCACCAGAAAGAGGAGGCCATCACAGGAGGATGGTTCACACAGAGGGAATAGCATGTATAAAGGCATAGAGCTGAGGCAGCATGACTGCAGAGTTGAGGGTGTGTGTATGGGGGTGGTGGTGGCAGCAGGTACATCTCAAGAGGTCAGCTCCCCAAGATTGCGAAGGGGCTTGTGTGCCAAGCTAGGGAATCTGAACTTTACGTTCTGTCCAGCAGCAAATGGGAGGATAACTGGGGGTTTTAAGCAGTGGAGGGATGTGAACAGAATAGCTCTTTTTCTCTTCTGTGTTGTTACCACACATTCATCCCTAGTGGAAGCAGGATCTAGTCAGCCGTGGAAGTGTGGAGGCTGCTTTTAAACCGTTCTTTGACACAGGTATCCCTTCTTTGTCACAGCGAGGAAAGCTATTGTTTGCTTTCCAAGGTTATAAAATGATAATATAATGAATTCCTTTTCTTATGATACTGCTTAAATACAAGCAATGTGTTTATCAGATTAGGTGGCAGAACACTAGAATGATGCATATAAACTTTTTATATTTAAATTTTAAAAATATAAAATTTATATTTAAATTTAAAAAATTATATTTAAATTTTTAAATATGGTTGTTTCCAAACTACAGAAAAGTTGTGCAAATAAATGTTATTTGTAAACCTTTTGCCTCTATTCACTTATCATTTTAGTCTATTTTCTTTATCATTAAGCTCTTTTACTTTCTATACACACACACAAACACACGCAGTTTTTTCCTGAAACATTTGAGAATGAGTTTCATGGGGATATTTTCTTATGAAACGACCATAGAGACAGTACAGTGGCCATCTGTAAATTTAACACCGATGAAACTTTTAAAACTAACTTACTCTTTATATGCCAGGTTTTTTTTTTTTTTTTTTAAGTTGATCCAGTAATGTTCTTTATAGGTTGTTCCCCCCCACCCCCTTTTTGGTGATTGAACCCAGACTAGAATCAAGTATTGCATTTAGTTCTCTCTGTTTAGCCTCCTTTAATCTGGGATATTTCCAAAGACCTTATCTTTTGTGACAGTTGACATTTTAAAGAATAGAATCTTCCCTCTCTTTCTAATGGGGTATTTCTTACTTGGGTTTTTCATGATTTGATTCAGGTTAGGTATTCCCTGCCAGAGTGCTACATACTTAATGTGTTCTCCAAGGATACGTATCACATCTGGAGGCACATGAAATCCACTGCCCCTCAGTAGTGGTGTTAACTGTGATCATTACTTGGTCAAAGTGTTTTCCAGGTTCTTCACTATATATTTTTTCCTCTTTGAACTAGTGAGCATTCTGTAGGGAATATGAACATATCCTGTTCCTCATCAAAATTTCCCCTAGACTTGGCATTTACGGGTGATTCATGCTTGAACTAGTCTTCCCTATAATAGTTGCAAAATGTTTTAGTCATCTATATGTATTTTTTAAGTTTGGTGTTTTTTAATAAAAATTCTAGTGCATTTTTTTCTTCTCTAGTAGTAATCCAACAGCTATTTAAATAAAATTCTTATCTTACATTGTTAAACACCTTACATTTACAACGATTCATTCTGATTCAGTTAATAAAAATGAGATTTGGGGGCTCTTGGCTGGCTTAGTCGGTAGAGCATGCAACTCTTGATCTTGGGGTCATAAATTCAAACCCCATGTTGGGCCTACAACTTACTTTAAAAAACAAAAGCGGGATTTTATTGTCCATGCCACGTCTGTCATGTTGAGAATTCCTTTCAGGTACTGAAGATGGCCTCTTTAGTTCCTTTGTAACTTGATGATGGCTCCTGGACAGGTTAGGTATGAGCTTGGTAGATTTTAATATTATCATTGGAGGGGACTGGGGCCATAGGAGACCTACATTTATAATATGCAGTATCTAAAGGACTGCTAATTTATGTAGGACTTCCTTAATCTTTTAATTTATTAGTGCTCTAGTTATTTTCCCGAGTTAACCACCATTTTGGTGATTCTCTTAGGCTATTTTATTTTAAAAATTAAAGGGATGCCAGAAATACATGAAGGGTATATAGAATGTAGTCATAGTTCATTAAGTGTCTTCATATTTTATAACCTCTTTTGCTTCAGTTGATGGTTTAAAAGGGGCATCACATGTTTGCTTTCTGGGTAGCTTTGTGCTTCTTAATGACTATGGCTTGTGCCTCTGACTGTGGCTGACTATGTTACTAGTCATGGGGAGAGGAAGATGAGATACTGTGAAAAATTTACTACAGGTCCATTGCTACCATTATAAAACCAATTCTCAGTAATTTGGAGAAAAAGTTAACTTCATTTCTTGGGTTTGTTACTATCATTTTGTGTTTTGAGATGGAAAGGAAGATCAACCTCAAGTTAAAAACAACCTGTTTGTGGCTAGAGGGACATTGAGGTGTTGCTGCTCATTTGAGGTGCAAGCTCTGAGACATTTAGTGAATGCCTACTTTGTATGAAGCACTGCTCATGCAAGTTAGAGAGAGTAATGAGGTGCTTCTTGACTTAATCAGGTGGCATGATTACTTTTTTTTTAAAACTGGATAGATAATCTCTTTATTGCTGGTTGGTATGTTTTATTATTTTATTTTTTTTTTTCATCGTGATAAATTACTCTGCAATCCCCCTTCACCTATTTCACCCCTCCCCCCATTCACCTTCCCTCTGGTAACCATCAGTTTGTTCTCTGTAGTTAAGAATCTGTTCCTAAGTTTGTATGTCTTTTTCCCCCCTTTGCTCATTTGTTTTTCTTAATTCCACATATGAGGAAGATCATATGGTATTTGTCCTTCTCTGATAGACTTACTTTAATTAGCATTATATACTCTAGCTCTGTCCATGTTGTTGCAAACGGCAAGATTTCATTCTTTTTTTAATAGCTGAAGAGTATTCCATTTTATGTATATACATATATGTGTACACACACACACACACACACACATTCTTTATCCATTCATCAGTGGATACTTGGGTTGCTTCCATAGTTTGGCTATTGTAAATATGCTACAATAAACATTAGGGGTATCTTGCTTTTTAATTAAAATTTATTTAAAAAAGCAAATCAAGAAATAAACAATTGAACTAATAAGCTGATTTTGATTGGAAATGTGTACATTGACTTTATTAATATATATCACAGTTAACTTGTTTCACATGACTTGTAATAGTTTTTTTCTGTGGTGATGTGATGGAGGAAAATTTTAGATTTCTTGATACAGTATAGTTAATGACAATGTTTATAAGGTGGATGAAGTAGAAAATGTAAAGATGAAGGAGAGTGGAAGAGAGGTGGGGTCACAATCCGAGGTCCTCGATTTTTCTATAAAAAGTAGTTGCGATTCTAGCGTAGCATATAAAGTTAGTTTGAGCATAGGGAATGCAGTGCTCCTACCTGTCTTTTAGATTGGTAGTCTAGATTGCAGTGGCAAGATGGCAGAGACAGGCAGGGAGAGCTCATCCATTAAGGTGAGAGGTAAAGCCTAATTTAGAGAAGGGCTTTGGGAATAAGGGTGAAAAAATATATAGGAGAGGGAATGTAGAGGAAAGCATTTGCAAGACCCGCTGTGGCCAGCATAATTGAAATGAAGGAGTCTAACATGGCCTGGAAGTGGTACTGCTCTGACAGGAGATGAATAAGGTTCAGGTGGATAGAAATATGTATTGTACTTATGGAGATAGCTAGCCAACACTTGTGCAGGGAGGACTGGTCATCAGAAGAAAACAGATGAAGATACAGATTTGAGAGCTTGCTCTGTGTTTGTGTGTGTATACCTGTTGTGTGTGTATTTGGTGTGTTGTATAGTACAAAGTGTGGCAATGGATGTTGTTCAGAAGGAGGAAGCCTTATCGGTAATAAGACCTGAGGACAGTCCAAGGACAGAGCCACTCCATTGCTCAGCTCCAGTGGGTAGCAGTTTACATTGTCATTTGTGTGATTGGCACCCCAGGATTTGTGAAGTGGGGCAGATCTGTATAAAGGGCATGTCTTTGTGCATCTTTTTGGTAAGGGCAGATACAAAGTTTGAGTCTCCTACTCAGACTTAGAATGATAAGTGAAATGTACTGAGAAAATGTGTTTTGAAAGATTGATGGAGAGTGATGCCAGTTAACTTGCAGAAACCAAGTTAAAGGGGTTTTATAGAGTACTGTCTGATATTGTAGAAAGGTCAAAGAGAATGAGGCCTGAGAAGGCCTTTGTGCTTTTCATTTATGAGATTACTAATTACCTCTAAAGGAACCCCTGGCCATGGAGTGTTTGGAATGGAAGCCAGATTGCAAGGAGTTAACAGTGAGAAGAGGAGAGATTGGAAGCTCCTTGAGGAAGCAACATTATTGTGACTTGATTTTATGAACTATATAACATCATAGAATATTTCTAGATGAGGTAATTTAAAAAAAATAAATTTGTAGAGGTGCCTGGGTGGCTCAGTTGTTTGGGCATCTGCCTTTGGCTCAGGTCATGATCCCAGGGTCCTGGGATTGAGCCCACATTGGGTTCTCTGCTTAGCAGGGAGCCTGCTTCTCAACTCTTCCTCTGTCTGCTACTCCCTCTGCTTGTGTTCTCTCTCTCTCTCTCTGTGTCAGATAAATAAATAAAATCTTAAAGAAAACAAAAGCAAATTTGCATTTTAGTGGCGCCTGGGTGACTCAGTCTGTTAAGCATTGGCCTTCGACTCAGGTTCATAATTCCAAGGTTCTGGGATCGAAACCGAGGCGCCCCCCCCCCCCCCCCCCCGCCGCCATCCCTGCTCAGTGGGGAGCCTGCTTGTCCCTCTTCCTCTGTCCCTCCCCTGCTTGTGTGCTCATTCTCTCTCAAATAATAAAATGTTAAAAAAATCAAAATAAATTTGCATTTTAGGTATTATTTTGAATTGTTGTAGTCATGTTTTCGTAATTTTCCTCATTTTAACATTTTCTCAACATTTTCTTAAAATAACTTAAGGAATTAGTATTCTCAAGTTTTATTTTCTTATCTCATTAAATCATACTGATTTAAAATATTATGTTTCCCATCATATTCTGTAAGGTAGTTTGTGGTATTCTCAGTATACATCTATAGATAATGAATCACTTTTGTAAGACTATACAGTGAATTTTTCAGACCTTACATCCCTTGATATTTCCAGTGGAATCAAATCATTTTCTGATCTTGAATGCGTATTTATGTAGTTGAAGGTTGTAGTTAGTAATGATAGCTTACATTTCAAATAAATGTGAATATAGATTTGTGTTGAGGAAATAATACAAGAACTTTAGGAAAAAGGTTTGTTTGAACCAAGACAGTACTAAGTTGGGAGTTTATCTTGTACAGTCAATACTGGTGTTGCGGCAGGAGGGTTATGAGGGTTTAGAGGGAAGAATCTTATGATTTGCCAGTGATAACTAGCATCTTATGATAATTAGTGATTTTTTTTCTCCTGTATTGCTTAAACTTTTGACAATTTCAGCTACTTTCTTAATTCTCCTGTTAAAGAATAACTTAATTAAGAGATAGCATGTGCTGACGAGGATATAAAATCAATGCTTGGTTTGCCTGGGAAAAGTTTTGGGTCTCCTTTTTCTGTTTTTGTTACTGGTTTTTTAGTCTTTTTGGAGACTTGGCTAAGTCTGTAGTGGGTTCCCCCCTCCCCCCCTTTTTTGTGAACTACATTTGCCATTCACAGAACAGAAGCAAATAGCCATTTTTAAAATTCATGTCTTCAAATGTTAATTTGATGCTTTGAGGCATAAATGACCTTTCTAGCCAGCCCAGACTTGTCAAACAAAGGAATGATAGGAACAAGCTGCTGTTTGTTCTAATACAACAGGCTGTTTTTCACAGAGAATTTCAAAACAATTTTGCTTCCTCTTCTCTAAAACATGAAACTTCAGCCTGTGCTAGGTTTGAATTTAGAAAGAATTGTGTACACACAAGTGGTTAAATGGAATCCCAACCACCTGTGCAAAATGAACCATAGGCTTCAGTTTATAGAATCTACAGATGTGTGTAGGAAGTGCATGCCTAGCTTTTCAGCCCAATGTTGGGCTCAAATATAGTGAATCACTGGGTTCACAGTGTTGGAAGCCAGAAAGGAAGACCAAAAACAGTAGGTTAGCTTTTCTTTTATTCTTGTTGCAAATTAATTGAAATGAGTGAAATGAGCTGAGGCAGTGTTGTGGAATGACTGCTGGGCTTGGCACCTAAGGACTTTGATTCTCATCACAGCTGGCTAGCTAGCCTTGGGCTCTGATGTGTCATCTAACCTTCATGAGTTTCTTGATCTGTCAAATGGAAATAATACTGCTTGTTCTAGTCTATTAACAACTCTATAAGGATGTTTGTTGAGAGATACCTATGATACAGATGTGGAAGTGTAAACCTGTTGTACCTTTGTCTCAAAAATTGTGACGTTAATTTATCCCCAATATGTTCTAGATGTTGCCCACTGATACCAACTCCTGTTTTCTGGTTATGTTAGGAAGTAGATAAAAAATCTGAGTTTTAATTTTTCATTGGGTTCTCGTGTTCTAAAATAAATGACCAGTAATCAGGAAGCTGACAAAATAAAAAACAGTCTACCTATAAATACAAACCACCCCTTCTTCTGTACACTTATCCCAAATAGTTTAGCATCCACTTACTTCCTTTGAAAGTTTCATACTCTGCAAAGAAGACTGGAACACATGCTTTGTTTTAGTGGATTGTTTGTTTGATTTTTCCTCTTAGGTATCATGAAAAGGCAGTACAGAAGGAAATAGCTCATTTTTTGTCAAAGCAATTTTTGGTCATTAACCCAAAGAAGCTTAAAATAGTCACCATTACATCCTGGAAATTTGTTTTTAAGTTCATACTGCTAGTACTGTAATAACAACAGATTTCTATCAAGTATGTTTTTCTTCTTGCGTTTCATTCCTGTCTAAGCAAGAAATAGAACATTTCTGCATTAATTTATATTTGGGGATTAGGTTTGATTCTTAGGGGTAAGAAAATCATTTGGAAGTTTGATAATTCTAGTTAGGAAAAGACTTTTTATTTACAGGAAAGCATGTGTGGCATGTAGTTCTACTTGAAAAGGGAACATGATCCAAAGTAATAGCTCAGCCTCTTGACCAAGGTAATAGGATTGGTTTGTAGACTTAGCTTTACCATTTAGTTATGGGAGGGGTTGGGAGACAGATGTGAAAAGGAAGGGAAGGTTTTATGAAATCAAATTCTTGTACATTTCACAGGATACTTGAAGTTTTTACCACGGTTAGAAAACAAATACAACTTAGGTTTTATAATTTATGATGAGCTTCTATATTTTATGAAAATGCTGTGCTCTTAAAAATAATTTTTTTTAAAGATTTTATTTACTTATTTGACGGAGAGGGATCACAAGTAGGCAGAGAGGCAGGCAGAGGGAGAGGGAGGAAAGCAGGCTCCCTGCTGAGCAGATAGCCAGATGTTGGTCTCGATCCCAGGACCCCTAGATCATGACCTGAGCTGAAGGTAGAGGCTTAACCCACTAAGCCACCCAGGTGCCCCTTAAAAATAATTTTCATCTGCGTTTAGTAAATGGTATTTTCCCTTGACATAATTCTATTTCTAGGACCCCAGTATTCAGTTGGAGCAATTCTGTGAAAAGACCCTTGTGCTGGGAACCAGAAGATACCCATGTTCTGGACAGAGTCCAGCTAATAACTAGTTGTTTGACCTTGGGTAATTCACTTGATTTCTGTAGACCTTTTGTCATTTGATAAATGATAGAAAATACAAATAATTAAGATGTCTCAAGTACCACTTAAAATCTTACTATTTTTGTCCCTGGGGAATGTTATTAAAACGAGCAGTGGAACTTAATTTTAGGTATAAATTCAAAATACTGTATTTGTTTTTCCCTTGAAGAGTTTTCATTTAGCCAAATGGATTGATTTAAAGTTTCTGACCACAGCTGCTACAGAAATGTGTGCACAGCTACTGTTTTGGTAAACACAGACTAGTAACCAGATGGTAGTAATACTTTAAAAAGTTAGGCTATATGGGCTGGGAACCATCCAAATGAAATTTTCAGTGTTTTGCCTAGGTGCATTGGATTTAGTATATACTAAATGAGTTTCAGTGTATTTTATTACTGCAGTGGCTAGAAAGAACAAATAGAGTATTATGTGGAATACAAATAATGCTTATTAAGCTTGCAGTTGATTCCTTCTGATAGATGTTCCAAATTGCTGTCAGACTATATTTACTTACTCATAAACAGATGTGCTTTTGCTTTAAATCAGGATAACTATTGCAAACCTAGTTATGCATATTTTAAACAACTGTTAAGGATTACATTTTAAAATCGTTGATTAAATAAGAGGCTGATTTATTATGTTTTCTAAGGTTGTTGGTTTGTGGTGGGTTTAGATGACAACTAAATTTTGTTTTTGAAATGCTGATTAAAGATGGGATATCATCAACTAAAAATTATTTTCTGGCCTGTAGTCAATAATGTATAATTAAGAGGAACAATTAATTATCATATTAAAGAAACTTTAGTCACTATTTAATGATCACCAAATGAGATGTTGGTAGCAATTTAGACATCACCTGACCAGTGTCTTAACTAAACAATACAGTGATAGTAATCTTAGTCTTAAATTTTACAGGTTGATAATGTTGGAGAGTATTTTCTCCAATTTTGGTTTTTCTTCCTTACATGTATGCTGTTGTTAGAGTTTATTTGTTAAAATCTTTGCTAGGTAGGTGCCATACTATTCATTAAATATATAAAGCTTCTCTAGCCTCCGATCAGGACATTAGTCAGGCTGTGAACTAACTTATTCTTTTTTTTTTTTTTTTAAGACTTTATTTATTTATTTGACAGACAGAGATCACAGGTAGGCAGAGAGAGGGGAAGGGAAGGAAGCAGGCTCCCTGCTGAGCAGAGAGCCTGATGCGGGGCTCAATCCCAGGACCCTGAGATCATGACCTGAGCCGAAGGCAGAGGCTTAACCCACTGAACCACCCAGGCGCCCCTGAACTAGCTTATTCTTGCAAGTCTTGGTTACCCTCAACTCTTTCCTGGTTTGATAATTGGTTCTCTCTCCTTCCGTGGGTTGGTTTATATGCTAGTTCCTACTAATCCCATATTACTTATTTCTGGCATTCATGCCCACATGCGTTCACGACAAATACTTATTGAGTCATCATTATCATTAGGCATTATGCTGGGACAAATAGGTGACCGTAGTTCTCTGGAGCATAACCTCCTAGTGGGAAGATAAATGCTAAATATATAACAATTTTAAAACTGTGGTTGTGATACAGTGCCTGAATGTGGAGGCCCCTTAATGGTTTCTGCCCCTCAGAGATAGGACTAGTTTATGATAATATAAAAACAGTGTAACTGGCCTGTCTTCCCAGGTTTTAATGATTTTCAACCTGAAATAACCTTGATGGTTTTAATTGTATCAGCCTGCAGTCATTTCTACTGCCCGT
This sequence comes from Martes martes, assembly GCF_963455335.1. Classification (NCBI taxonomy): domain Eukaryota; kingdom Metazoa; phylum Chordata; class Mammalia; order Carnivora; family Mustelidae; genus Martes; species Martes martes. The sequence goes on along the minus strand of NC_137892.1, from coordinate 76,105,698 downwards.
AATCTAACTTGTGTTTTGCCAGTTGACCAGAAACCATTCTTAGATCTTGCCCTGCTTACCTCTTCTAGCTGAGAGGAGGGGGAAGGCTAAGAGTATGAACATATGCATCAAATCGCACACACTCCCAACTACATTAGCTGCCGTAGAGTTACACAAAAAGCAAGCAAAAAAGATACTACAACATGAGGGAAGGGAAATAGAGGCTCTAGGGTTGCATCAACAGCCTCAAGCTTGTAAAAGATACTGTGGGGTGAATGGTAATGGACATGCTGTGGTAGATTTATTTTTTGGATTGCTGGAACCTAAATTTCTCCGTCTGAGGGAAAATCAATCAATTTTTAATTAAAAAAAAATTTTTTTTAAAAAGATTTTATGGGCACCTGGGTAGCTCAGTTGGTTGGGCAACTGCCTTTGGCTCAGGTCATGATCCTGGAGTCCTGGGATCAAGTTCCACATTGGGCTCCCAGCTCCACAGAGAGTCTGCTTCTCCCTCTGACCTTCTCCCCTCTCATGCTCTCTCTCACTGTCTCTCTCTCAAATAAATAAATAGAATTAAAAAAAGATTTTATTTATTTATTTGACAGAGAGATCACAAGTAGGCAGAGAGGCAGGGAGGAAGCAGGCTCCTTGCTGAGCACAGAGCCCGATGCGGGGCTCAATCCCAGGACCCTGAGATCATGACCTGAGCCGAAGGCAGAGGCTTAACGCACTGAGCCACCCAGGTGCCCCTCAATCAATCTTTTTTGTTTTGTTTTGTTTTAATTTTGTATCCTTGATTGTAGGGTTCCTCCAGCTGAGGGCTGCCTCCCCAGTTAGACCATCTCTGCTGACCTAAGTCCCTTTCATCCTTCAAAGACCCATTCGCAATTTCCTTTCTTCCTGATTTTTAATTTTTAAATTTTTATTATTTTTTTAAAAAGATTTTATTTATTTATTTGACAGAGAGAGCTCACAAGTAGACAGAGAGGCAGGCAGAGAGAAAGGGGGAAGCAGGCTCCCCGCCAAGCAGAGAGCCCGATGTGGGGCTCTATCCCAGGACCCTGGGATCATGACCTGAGCCTAAGGCAGAGGCTTAACCCACTGAGCCACCCAGGCGCCCCTCTCAATCAATCTTTAAAAGTTTATGACCAGATTTTGAGGCCTCATGTTTTGGAATTCTGGGTAAAAACAAGTGGTTCAATGCCAGTCAGTCACTGTGGCCACTGTATCTACATCATACCAACAGGCCTAGTACATACAAAACCAAGATCCACTAGTTGCCTTCTGTAACCAAAGGCAGTTTTCGTTAACCAGCATGGATGATTGATAAAGCTAGCATAACCTTAGTTATTCATCTGAGCATGTTATGTTAATCAAAGCAATACTAACCGTGGCAGAATGGTCCAGATGATTGTGCCAGTGTGGCACTTTTAATTTTGTTAACACATGCATTAGTTCTTCATCATACATCTAGTATCACCTAGGTTTGACTAGTGTAATATTGCTGTTTAGGGTGCTTCTTAACTATTGAATATTCCCAGCTTACTGCTTATTATGAAGGTTAATGAACAAAAGCAATTACAGTCTGTAATATGAGGTCTCTAGAGCTTAAGTCTAACCCTTTCTCTTCACCCCTTTTAGAGGCTTCATTCAATGACATGTAGTACCACAATTTATAAGGAAAAAGAAAAGAACTATTTTAATATTAATTAATTAAATATCTTTAATATTTAATATCTTTAATGAGTTGATAAGAGAGGGACTTGCTAGAAATACGACTTTTAACATAAGTATATAGACTTTCCAGAAAAACAGCAACTCCAATATTCTGGGTTTACTAATGACTGTTAAAAATTTAGCACCTCTCTCCCAAGACCCTCTCCCCACTATGGCAACCTAATGTAAAATCATATCTTGGAGTAAAGGAGCCTAGGATTCAAAGTAAATTGCTAGCAATTACAGGCCCCAGAAACTTGTTATGTTCGATTATGTTCCTCTGAGTCATGATATTTTGGTTTTCAGTATTCTGTATGCTACTAATTTGGACCCTCTCCTACAAACAACGCCGGGGAAGAGACCTGATAAAACATCCCACGTTTTTCAAGGGGAATAATTTAGAATGATGCTGCTTAAGAGTGCCTAATAACAGAACAAACAGGCAATGAACAGCATATAATTCTGCACATTATGCAGAGACATTAAATATACATATTAGTAAGGTAGCAGATGCTTTGGTTCTGAAATTGACATGTGAAATAGCGGTCTTTCTCTGCAGGGCTCTGCTCTAGCCAACTCTCCTTCACATGTAATGAATAGCTAATTTCAGTCCTATGGTCCATAGGAGACTGACGGGGAACTGGGAAGAGGAAAGCATTCCAGCTCTAAGAACAGCAGGATGTGCTGAGATGTGCTTTTTAATGGAGAAGCATTTTAGAACTCTTGGGGGTAAACTCATAAAGAGGGTTGGGCATGTGTTTTTGTATTTAAATTAAGAAATTATTAATACAGTTAGACAACCAGGAGTCTGGCAGCTATATTGCAAAAGGAAAATCAGAATTTGGTGACTGAACTTAAGCTCAGAAATATCTTGCACTTTTCATAAATTACATGCTAAAACTATACTATGTCTGAATGGAGCCATTTATTAGAAATAAGCATCTGAAAATGTATTCAACTTGTTAAAATTTGGGACTAACTTTTAAAACCAGCTCTTTGCCAGCTTTCTGCCACGTGGCGATTTCCTTGCTGTATGAGATTTCCCTGTGTCCATAATTCATTCATAAATCTATCCATTCAATATCTGTTGAGCATCTGCTGTGTACCATGATGTTGCGGGAGCCCAAAAATGAATAAAATCAACCTCCACCCTCAAGCAGTTCATAGTCTGGTGGAAAGACAGAGTTATAAATGCTGTAACTGAAATGAAAATAAGGATTTTATGTGTGGAGACTTGAGTTTTTAAGCTAGAAGCCTGCTTTTTTATTGTGAAGTATAAAATACATATTGAACAGTACATAAAACATATGTCTGCAGTTGAACAGATACTTATAGAGCTACGTTTTATGCATTTTTTATGTTTGCTTTCATTCAGCGTTATGGGATTGATCTATATGGTTGCCTGTAGCGTGTTAATTGCTATATAATAATATATTTTATATCTCTACCCTACATTGGGTTCCTTCCAGTTTTGGGGTATCATTAACAATGATGCAAAGAGTTGTTGATTATGTATCTTGGTAGGTGTGTACAGACAGTTCTCTAGTGCATATATACCTAGCAATGGAAGTTGAGTCACAGAGTGTATATAGTTTCAACTTTATTAGGTAAGGACAAACTATTATTTCTAAGTGATTTGTCCCCGTATAAAAAGACTTTGGAGGGATTCCTGATATTGGTGTTTTTTGTTTTGTTTTTTAAGATTTTAAGATTTTTTAAGATTTATTTGAGAGAGACTGTGCACATACATAGGCATTCGCTAGGCGGAGAGGGAGAAGGAGAAAGTGAGTCTTAAGCCGACTCCCTGCTGAGTGTAGAGCCCCACACTGCCAGATCTCACCAACCTGAAATCACCATCTGAGCCAAAACCAAGAGTTGGACGCTTAACTGACTGTGTCACCCAGGTGTCCCAATATTGGTGGTTTTCTAAGTTAAGTACTTTCTCATAGAATTTGGTTTTCTTATGAGAATGTGGTAAGGATAATTATATGTAGCTAACATATAGTTCAGAATATTTTTTCTACCTAACCTGCTTTGCAGGAGTCTTCTTGAAATAGCAGATCATGACTTAATATTTTACTCTGGTAAATGGAATAGTCTTTGGCAAATTGAGGAGTATGGGAAAGATCTTTGAGACTAGAAGACATGCCACAGTTACAAGAACAGTCTATGTTCTTCATAGACAATGCTATGAAGAAAAGGCGAGAGAAAAGAGCTAGAGTGTGTTCAGGATACAAAAAGGTTAGAGGTTTTAAAATGTTGACCTCAGGGGTGCCTGGGTGGCTCAGTGGGTTGGGGGCCTCTGCCTTTGGCTCAGGTCATGATCCCAGGGTCCTGGGATCGAGCCCCACATCGGGCTCTCTGCTCAGCGGGGAGCCTGCTTCCTCCTCTCTCTCTGCCTGTCTCTCCGCCTATTTGTGATCTCTGTCTGTCAAAAAAACAAATAATTAAAAAAAAATGTTGACCTCACATTTTGAAGTGTACTTATATTTTAATCTCTTTGAAAAAGAGGACTGATTTGGTAGGGTACTCTCATTTGAAAAACTGACAATTCTTTGGCATGAGGCCCAGGTCTTTAAAGATTTTGTGTGAAATAGAAAAATGGCAGCCTCCTAGGTTCTATTCGTTGGAGGTGGTGTGGGAAAAGTACTGATTTTTCATATAGTAGGAGACTAGATAATAAGAGGGAGTGGGTATTCCATGTAACCAACCCATTACCTTCCCAGATGGAAGAATGTCGTGAATATTAGGACAATTAGCAGAGCATTACTTTAAAGATACTAGGGAAATTCAATTTAATTTTTCTTGGCCTCCAAATCCATTAGAAATATGAATTGTTTTTGTTTTTAAATTATAGTGAGTCCCTGCTTTTACAATCTGTATTCCTACTGAAAATCAAGATCATGGAAGCTTTTGACCTCTGCTCCATGGGCATGAAGACTAAAAACTGCTTTTAAAAAACTGTTTCCCCCAGGTTTCTCTGAGACCTGAATTTACAGGGTGCTTGGGAGTTTGCTTTTGTCTCCCAGTATAGCAGAACATGTCTGAGCATGAATGTTTGGGATGTTCAGATCCAAAGCTATGCTGGTTGGCTGAATAGGAAGTTTTCTGTTCTATTCAGTTCAATCCAGTGAACATTAGTGCGTGTCAGCCATGTGCCTGGTCCTAGTAGGTACTGGGGACACAAAGATGAATAAAACAGTTTACAGTCCACTGGGACAGACAGGCATATAAACAATTCACTGTAGTGTTGTGTGCTAAGAGGCTATAATAACAATCTGCAGAAAGTACTTTGGTGCATAGAGGATAGAACAAATACTTTTTGTGTGGCAGGTGGTGAAGTTTTACATAGTAATGATCTTTGACTTTGTGGATGATCAAATTTAAAATAGGTCATAAAGGTGACTGTGACTTTTAGAGGGAGGAGAAGGAGCATATTTACTAAAAGAAATTGCATGAACTGGGTGAGTTTTTCTTGTTCATCTAAATTATGAACAATCTATGTGAGATTTTGTGTAAAAATTAAAATTTCTTGCCAGTTTAGGCTATGATTCCATGTTTGAAATTGTTAGTCTTTCCTTCTTTTTTCTTTCTTTCTTTCTTTTTTTTTTTAAACTCACTGAAATACATTTACTCACAACATTTGGTAATCCGGCAGACTCACATTGAACCCCTCCTGAATGTAAAGATAAGTTCAGGGATAGACTCTAGTCAGTCTGCCTTTCCTCATTTAAGAGATACTTAAGGCCAAATCATCTGTGTTCAGAAGAGTATATGGAAGGCTTAATGAACTTAGTCCTAGCTCTATAGGGCGGTGATTTTTAAGACTCCCCCTCCATGTTTCACATGTTTGCAAAACAAAATTTTTGTAAAAAAAGTAGTAATAATCTGTGCAGTTGGATATTACTGTCTGAGAGAAATGAAATAGTGGTGGACATAACCTTAAATATTACCTAGTTTAGCTCTCACATTTTATAGTAGGAAACTAAGTCCTGATTGGTTAAATATCTAAAGCCATGGGCTGGGGTTGGACGAAGAGCAGGTGCCGTGCAAAGCCTCTGGCTGTGCAGGTCCAGCCTGTTTGATATGGTTACTATTCATGATTTCTGTCTGCCATTGTTTGTCACAGATCAGTCTCATATTTACTGCACTCAAGGTTTAGAAAACCTAGCTAATTAAGCTAAATTGGAGACAGTGTGGTATAAATGAGATTGCGTACGTGACCATACAAGGATTGTGCTGGCAGAGGAGAGATGATAGAGTTGCTGGTGGGCAGTCTGAAAGAAACTGTTGAAGGAATTTGGAACCTCAGAAAGGCACATAGGGCCTAATCTGATACACTTAGAGGCAGTAATACAAAAACATTGAACCAAGAAGTGTATGGGAGTATGGTGAGAACATTGGTCATGTGGATGTCCGAATAAGCCTATTTTAGGAACAAAGAAAAGGTAAGACAGTAGTTGGCCTAGAATTGAATGAGTCTAGTCTTGACTTAGGGACTTTGAGGTATTCTGAGAAAATCATGTGGTACCAGGAGGAGTAGAGAGTAGAATGCAGGATATTTTGACATTATATACTTGTAATACCATTTGCAAGGGGAATATGCTGGGAAACCTCATTAAATGGTGAAACTGTCACCCTGACCGTCCTTGTAACCAAGCATTTTTTCCCTCTTTGAATCCCCGTGGCCATTCTGTAAGATTTCTTTTTGGCATTTACATTTAAGAATATTGATTCCTGGTAAGTGTTCTGTTTCATCCTGGGTTCATCCTCATAATACAGTAGAGTAGTAACTGAGAAAATAGTACCTATCCTTATAGGATATACCCAGGATTTATTTTCAGTCATGATGGTTTCCAATGCTAAGTCATACAAACTGAGTTTTATAAGAGAAACCTTTTTGTTTGAGTTCTAGACCCAGTGTTTAGCATATATAGTTTGCACATTGACTTTTCTTCAGTGTTTAATATTACTAAAAGGTGCACTGTAAAGTATTGTTTATTAGGATTATATAGCTTTTTAAATAATTGTTTTTATTTTCTAATTTACTTTATTGAATTTCCAGACTTTTAATGCTTTTTTATTTGATTGTTTTAATAGTCTAGGTTTGAATAAGGCCATTTGTACTATCTCACAACTCTCTTCTGCTTAAGTCATCCCAGTCTGGATCTCAAAAGGTGTTCAGTAGTTGTGATGGTGGTGGTGGTGGTGGTGGTATTTTATATGGGGATTTTGTTGTCATAGTTCCAAGAGTCACATTCTTTGCGTAGCTGGGACAGATAGTGATGCTGACTATACAAAGCTTTGTGGGGGAGCCACTCCATCCTTTCCATACACTTTACCTCTCTGCATGTAAGTATGGCTATTTTAGGACAGGAGCAGATATGAAGCAGATGTGGGAGGGCAGTCTGAGTGAAATACCTGTCCACTGATTGATCTCTAGGTGTGATTCAGGCAGTAACCAAAAAGGAGGGTTGACTGGAAGTGTGAACAATCATTTACCTCTCTGCCACTTTAACTGAAAAGGCACAGAGATGGGCTGGGGTGCTGAACATCATGGACTGACTGCTAAGTACTTCACTGGAATGAAAGAACACTTTGTTTTTTAGAAACATCATGTGTTCCAAATTGGTATACCTCTACTGCTTCTTAGAAGCTCTGAACCTAGTAGCATCCCATAAGCCTCTTGTCTTCTGACATCCTCAGCTGCTTCTTTGTCTTCCTTCTTTCTCTCTGCTGCTCTTCTTGGATTATCTTTTCCATTCACTTTTCCCCCTCCAACAGTTCGGTAGTATCAGGTGGGAAGAAAAATGGCGATTTGCTCAAATTCTTCTATGCCCCATCTATGAAATGGGTATTGCTGAAGGTGGGAGACATGGATGGCTGTGGATGGTTTGAGTTTGACTCATCAGCTTTCCCATTCTGCTGGGAAGGGGAAAGGGTGGCAACAAATGGTGACACATCCCAGAGACTTGAGTATTTTCGCTTGAAATGATTTATCATTGTATGATTTACTAAAAAAAGAAATCATTAGTATCACAAATAAAGGGTGCTAAAAAAGTATGCAGTCTACTTGATTGCCACCTTTAACACATTTTCCCTCAGTTGGGTTAATAAAGCCCTCTGACAGTTACAGGCTGCTGTTGGTAGTTGTTTTTTTTTTTTTAATCACTTCCTGGTACTCTAATGGTTAACACTTCTGTGAACTTTAAATGCTTGACCTGCATAATCAGCTGATGATTATTGTTGTTACTAATATTTACAGGACCTCAAAGTAGTAAGTAGTATAGAAAGCAAATACTACCCTTACCTCATGAACTGAGAAAAAATGATTCATGAAGGTGATGCTTGAGCCAGGGATAAGCCAGCACTCAAGGGAGAAATAAATAAGGGCAGGGAGGAGGAACCCCAGGAAACTTTGCTTGCCATTGGTCATTTTGGGAACACTTAAGTGGTGAGGTATATTTCTTAGAGCTATCTATAATTTTACTTCATTCAGTTGCGGTTTATTTATTTAAAGATAATGTGGTTCCATGAAGTCTGTTTCCAGGGACTATAGTTTGAAGCTTCTGTTACCTTAAAAGTATGCTGACTCCCTAAGACTGACCAGCTGGCTACTGTGCTTGTTGTCATTGTGATCAATAAAAACTGATTTGATTTAGGAGTGATTTATCCTAAGTGTTAACTGCTTACAACTGCACCAAAGAGGCAGTGGTTTGCATTTTGGCTTATGCTCAGTTTGGGAAACTTGAGATTCCTTCCTTAGTCTTTTCAGAAAGCCTGACTAGGAAACTGGCATCAAGGCAGGAATGTTTTAGTTAGATTCAGGAAGTCAGGGTACAAATGTTAGAGTAATTTAGATTGATAGACTAACTAGACTATACGTGTTTTTTAAAAAATCATAACTGTGCTTCAAATTATAATCCTATTAAGTACATTTTTAAAAGTTTGTTCCTATTTCAAGACACCTGTAATAAGTAGAAGTAATAAAACCTTCTATGGGTTCTTTTTATCTTCTTTTGATTTCTACAGTGACCTTAATTTCTCAATTTTATAGTTTTTCAAAAACAAAATTTTACAATGCAATAAAATGCCCCCATGAAAGGAAAGGTGGTTTTAAAAATTCACCTTGGTTACTTTTGTACGCTCTGGGTGTTTGGGAATTTTTTCTTTTAAACTCAGAACTTGACCTTACAGCACAATTAAGTAAATAATTATTTTCATATGAAATCAAGTATTTCTCACTGAGGAAGGATATAATAAATTTAGACTGAACTAATTTACATTTAAAAAATAGTTTAATGCTGACCAGAGTTAGCACTTTATAAGTATACTTTTGATAACTTATAGCTTAGGCTTGTCATAGTGATGGATTTTGGCCAGTCTTCTCTGCTGGAAATACTATATTTAGGTGTGGCTGTTGAGCCTAGGCCAACTTTAGTGTTTTGTATTTAGAACAGACCTACTGTTTTTATTATTTTTGGTCACGGAAATAATTAGAAAGTTGAAGGAAGTACCTTTATGTTGAATTTTTTATACTGTTATTTTATACCGAGGTGTGGTAACTAACCCATGGCATTTACTGTAGGAATCTTAAAAAAAAATCCTAATATTTGATTTCGAGAGGTTTTTTTTTGTTGTTGGTTTTTTGTTTTGTTTTGTTTTTTGAGAGAGAGAGAGAGAGAGAGAGAGAGAACATGAGAGGAGAGAAGTCAGTGGGAGAAGCAGACTCCCTGCCGAGCAGAGAGTCTGTGTGGGACTCAATTCCGGGACTCCAGGATCATGACCCGAGCCCAAACAAAGGCAGTCGCCAAAGCAAGTGAGCCACCCAGGCGCCCAATTTTGAGAGCTTTTTATGAACAACTTGTGGCTTTTAGAAAATGAGGTGCATAAAATATTTCAAAATCTGAAGGTGTTTTAATCATAATGTGGCATTAACTTTGGTCTGGTAGTAAGGGGGACAAGAGTATTCAGAATTATGTGCTGTCTGCCCAGGTGGGTTTCTCTTAATTATCTTTCCTAGCATATATAAACTTCTTACTTTTGTACAGGGAAAAATACTTTATTCCAGAATGGTAATAGAGATAATGGAAACAGTTCTTTTAAATGGAGGAAGGGTAGATTTCTTAATGTAACATTGGACTTTATTAACTAAACTTGCTTTACATTGTAGGCCTTGAATGGGTGACATACTTTCTGCAACAGTTTTTAGAAATGGCTGTTTTCTAGATTTGGAAAATAAACGTAACCTTTTAAAAAAAGATTTATTTATTTTAGATGGTGGTGGGCAGGGGCAAAGAAGAGGGAAAGAGAGAATCTCCAGCAGACTCCACTGAGCACCAAGCTGGATGCAGGGCCTGAGATCATGACCTGAGACAAAATCAAGAGTTGTACGTTTAAGTGGCTGAGCCAGCCAGGTGCCTTAGATGTTACCTTTAAGTTTGGAATTTTATAGAGTGAAAAATTAGAGCACTTAAAAAATTTTGTTTAGTTGGCAGGCGCTTTTATAAGGTAAAACTTAAAAAGATAAACTTCCTCCTAACCCCTTTTATAATTAAATATATGAAAGGATATAATAGGTGTATGAATTATAAAGCAAAACAATAAATTTGTGTACCCACTAATCACCTTAAAAGTATAATATTACTGGTACCTTTGGAGCCCTTTATATATCCTTCTCGGACGCCTTTACTTTACTTCCTACCTATGAATAATTTCCTTGACTTAATTTTTTTCCATTTAATATTCTGCCTATGTCTTATATACTGTAACTTGCAGTTTTTAGTTTTTCTCCTTTAAAGTAGTACATTGTGAGATTCATCAAAACAGATGTGATTGCATTTTCCCCAGAAATAGGCAATCTTAAACAATCCTAAACAAACAATCCTAAAATATGTATAGAAGCACTAAAATCCTCAAATAGTAAAGCATTCTTATGAAAGAAAAGCAGAGTTAGAGCCATATCATGGTCCCTGATTTCAAACTATATTACAGAATTATAGTAATCAAAATAGTATGGTATTGGCATAAAAGCAGGCACACTGATAAATTGAGCAGAATTAGAGAGCCCAGAAATAAACTTACATATATGTCAGTTAATGGCAAAGGAGCCACGAAAATGCAGTGGAGAAAGGATGGTCTCTTCAAAAAATGGTGTTGGGAAAACTGGGCAGCCACATGCAAAATAATAAAATACCATACACAAAAATAAAATCTACCAGAGATTTTTGTGTAAGACCCGAAACCATAAAACTAGAAAACATAGGCAGTAAGCTCCTTGACATTGGTTTTGGTGATGAGTTTTAGGATCTGACTCCAGAAGCAAAGACAACAAAAGCAAAAATAAACAAGTGGGACTATATCAAACTACAAAGCTTTTGCACAGCAAAGAAAATAATTAACAAAATAAAAAAGCAACCTTTTAAAATGAGAGAAAATATGCAGATCATATTTTTTAATTTTAAAATGATACTTACAAAGAATTCCTACAATTCAGTAGCAGAAAAAACTGATTAAAATGGGCAGACGGTATGAATAGACATTTTTTCAAAGAAGACAAAAAATGGCTATCAAGTACATGGATACTCAAAATCAGTAATTGCTAGGGAAATGCAAATCAAAACCACAATGAGGTATCACCTCACACCTGTTAAAATAACCATGATCAAAAAGACAAAAATTCTTGGCAAGGATGTGGAGGAGAAAAGGGAACCTTTGTGCACTACTGGTAGGAATGTGAATTAGTGCAGCAACTGTGGAAAACACTGTGGAGGTTAGTAAAATAATTTAAAAATAGAACTATTGTATGATCCAGCAATTCCACTACTGGGTATTTTTCCAAAGGAAATGAAAGCTAACTCAAAAAGATTCATGTTCATTGAAACACAATTTATAATAGCCAAGATATCTCTCTCTCTCTCTCTCTCTCTCTCTCTCTCTCTCTCACACACACACACACACACACACTCACACACGGCATATTCAGTCATAAAAAAGAGAGAAATCTTGCCATTGATGATAATGTGAATGAACTTTGAGGGTATTATGCTAAGTGAACTAAGAGAAAATCAAATATTGTATGGTCTCTTCTATATGTGGAATCTAAAAAAAAAAATCAAGCTTATAGATAAAGAATGCGTTGGTAGTTGTTTAGCGGCGGGGGGAGGTGGGGATTGAGCTAAATGGGTGAAGGGGGTGAAAAGGTACAGACCTGTTTAAATTGAAGAGTCATGGGGATGTAATATGTAACATGTTGCCCGTGACTGGGTATTTGAGAGTTGGTAGGAGAGTAGAATTTAAGAGTTACCATTACAGGAAAAAAAAATTGTTAACTATGTATGGTTAGAATGTTAACTGGACTTACTGTGACGATTGTTTTGTAGTGTATACAAATATTGAATCGTTAGGTTTTACACCTACACCTGAAACTACTATATGTCAGTTATACCTCAGTAAATGAAAGAACAATCTCAGATGGATTGTAGTCCATTCATTTTCACAGCTGTGTAGTATTGTACCATATGAGTATTACTAATCCACTGCTGATGCATATATAGGTTGCCAGTTTTCTATTACAAAGCTGCTTTGAACATTTTTTCATGTCTCCAACATACAATTGGCCACACATTTCTCTAGAGTCTTCCTATCCTTTCTCTTGACATGGAAAGCCCTGTTAATCTTTAAATTGTAATATTAGGAATTTATATTAAAGTGGCCCAGAGGATCTTGGTGGCTTAGATATTTGTGACCTGTTTGCTAGGGCCTAGGTAATAACCATACTAAGTAACCATATCAAGTTTAGGGGGATTTTTTTTAAACTTTGCTTTTTGAAATAAGTTCAGATTTACAGAAAAGTTGGATATTCCAACTTTTTGGTTGGAATATCCAACCAAATTCCCATTTGCTATTTACCTGGCCTCCCCTAATGTTAATGTCTTACATAACTGTGCTACTTCTATCACAATTTAGAGATTAACATTGGTGCAGTACTTTTAAGTAAATAAAGTACAGACTTGATTCAGATTTTTCCAGGATTTCTACTAACATCCTTTTCTTCTTTGATAATCCAATCCAGGATACCATAATGCTTTTATTCATTGTGTTTCCTTCATCTCCCCTAATCTGTGACAGTTTATTGGTCTTTGCTTGTCTTTCATGACCCTGCCACTTTTGAAGAGTACTGGGCAAGTACTTTTGTACAGTGTTCCTTAATTTGAGTTGTTTGATACTTTCCTCATGATTAGATAGAGGCTGTGCATTTTTTGCAAGAATATCACATAAGTAACAGTGTTACACACTGCATCATTTCAGGTGGGTATGTTGATATCAACATGACTTATTATTGGTCATGCTAACCTTGATCACTTGCTTAAGGTGCTGTCTGACTCATTTGTCCGCTATAGGTTGGAGATATATTTTTTATTTTATAGAGATTGAGGCCCAGGGCCAGGGAAGGGGCAAAAGAGGAAGAAGGACAGAATCTCAAGCTGACTGAGCACAGAACTCGACACAGGTCTCTGTCTCTAGACCCTAAGATGACGACCTGAGCTGAAACCAAGAGTCAGACACTTAACTGACTAAGCCACCCAGGTGCCCCTAAAGCCGCAGGTTCTTTGCTTTTCATTACAAAGAAATCACTAAACCCCAAGCCACATTCAGGAGGAGGAGAATTAAACTCCACCTGTTGGAGGGAGGAGTATCAAAGAATTTGTGGATATATGCTAAAACCACCAAAGTTACGTATCTGGAGGGGAAATACTTTGAGATTGTGCAAATATATTCTTTTTAAAGCTTTACCCACTTTACCCACTAATTGTATAATGGTCAGTGTATCATGCCTGCACCAAATATTGCTGGAGTTGTTCTAAGTATGGTTTTTATTTCCTTCAGTCCTTTTACATTATTAGTTAGAATTCTTCTTTAGAGAAGGTGTGTCCCTTTTCCACTTATTTATTTATTCAATAATGTATATCGGTATGGACTCACATGAGTTATATAATCTAGGGTTATTCATTTTGTTGCTCAAACAGTTGCAGCCGGGCTAAGAGAACTCTTTCAGGATGGGACAGTTCCCTCAATTTTGTCTAAGCACTTCCTTTCTGGCACTATTAGTATTTTCTTCATCCTGGGCTTAGAATCAGCTATTTTTCTAAGAAGCTTTGCTTCCTTTTATTGGAAAATGGTATTTAGAAACCAAGATCTGGGTGTGTCTAGTTCTCTTGAAAAAAGATGTTTGTCTTAGAGATCATAGTGCCTGGGGCGCTTGGGCCACGGGGGCGGCTCAGTCGTCTGCCTTGGGCTCAGGTCATGATCCCAGGGTCCTTGGATGGAGTCCCACATCGGGCTCCCTGTCCTGCAGGAAACCTGCTTCTCCCTCTCCCACTGCTTGTGTTCCCTCTCTCACTGTGTCTTTCTCTGTCAAAGAAATAAATGAAATATTAAAAAAAATCATAGAGCCTTATGTTATTAGTGTATGTTTATCTGAAAAGTGATTTTTTTTTCTGAGAGAAAGTGAGATTTGTGTGGTGACTGTGATAGATAAATGAGTTCACTTTCGTTACTGCTGGCAGTAGTGATTAAAGTAATCAGACATGCAGTTAGAGCATGTGTTTCTAGTAATGAGAAGTACTTTAAGAATTTACCTTTTTGAGTTTATGGCACTCTTATGGAAAGAAGTACTATAGTTGTTTTCTCTAATTAATCTAATTAATTAATTAATCTGGTTAATTTCTCTAATTTTCTCTGTGGGATACAGTTGGGAACAAACACGGACAAAAGGTGGGCTTTTGAAGCTACCAAGCTAAATCCACCAATTATCAAGACTCAAGATTAAGCACTTACCTCACAAAACAAAACCTCAGGCCTTTATTCAGAGGTCATTTACTCTTACTTATACACAGCTCTAAAAACAATGGTTATCTAGTTTCCAAACTCCTAGAGGATGTAAACCAGCATTTTAGAAGAACTTGGCGGGGGGGGGGGGGGGCGGAAGTGGGGATGCATCTATTAAGATAAATGGCAGCATGAGAAAGGGCCACCTGACTTCTGCAAGGAAGGAGAGAGAAAAAGAGCCTGAGCAGGCCCTAGGCCAGCAGGGCAGTTGCCCTTAGCTCTTCAGCTCTTCAGCTAAAGGGACAGTAACCCTGCTGAACAAGGCCTTGAGGGCATTATTGGGAGGACATAGCCTAGTAAATGTTCCTGATGGTAATCTTGAGCCATCAAGCAAGTATTAAATTAGATTTTTTGATACTGTTCAGGGAGTTTAGGAAGTGTTGATACATTTTTGAAAGATTTTCATCAACCTGGTAAAATGAAAATGCTGATTTAGGGAATCAGCCTTCCTTTCCTCAGTTTTTCTGGCTGAAACTTTTGTTCTGAGAAATTATTAAGAGCCAAAGTTTTTGAGCATACAGAACTACTGTTTTAGTGGGGCCATGAGCATGAAAATTGGATACTCATTTAATCTGATTATGCCATAGTTTAGTCTTTTAAGGTATCAACTTTTCATTTCTGGTTTTCTCCCTTAAACATACATTATATCATTAAGTATGGCTGTCATTTTTATATTAGGAGAATTCAGTTTCCTAGGAAGATTTAATGTATCAGAGGCATTCTCAAAAAGAATGTGTAAATACAATTTTTGTATATTTATTTAGGAAAAACACCAAAATTTCTTTGAGGGAGAATCATCAAAGAGAATAAAGTGGGATTCTTTAGTGTTTTAGAAAATAATTTAAGGCTAATATTTCTCTGGCCTGCCTAGTTTTTTCATTTTCTTGTTTAACAAAATGCTGAATTTTGATACGTTTAAAAAAAAAAAAAAAGGTCAGCTTAGACTTGTGCACCTAGTAGACTTGCAGCACTGTCTCCAGAGGAAGAAAGGATTTCTTGGCTCAGAGTAACTCCAGATATCCCCAGTTTGTTTATAAGTGGTCCAGGTGGAGTTTGGGGTTGCTGGGGGAATATAGCTGACCCAGAAGAGATTCTCTTTAGCCTTTTCCAATGGAGTAAAGGATAAGGGAATGAGGAAGGTACAGATGTGTTTAGCAGAGGTTGAAAGTGTGGAAAGAATTTGAAAGAACAAATGCTAAGAGAGGGAGAGAAGTGAAAGAGAAGGACCAGGTAGACTAGTAAAAGATACTAATGCAGCTATCATTTATCATGTCTTTATACCTCTATTTTACAGTCCTAACATTTGTAGGTTTCTGAAGCAGGGAAATAGGTTTCTGTTTTATAATTTCTCACTACCTTTCTATGTGAAAAAGGCAAATTTGTGTCAACCTTAAATAGCAGGCTTCATACTCTTCCGGGAAGTTAGTTTGAATTATGATGAAACATTTGTTAAGCGAATGTATTTGATTTACAAATGTATGGCCATTTGTCTTCGCCTCAAAATTCCAGAATTTGAAAACGGCCGTGTAGTTCATTCCTCAGGTTTTTTGTTTTTGTTTTATACTGTGGCGTTTCATTTCACAGTATATCTAATATATTTGTATTTTAGGTAGCATTTATAAGTCTATTAATTCTGATTGATTAAAGTAGCTTTTATAAACATATTAATTCTGATTGATGAAAGACTAGACCGCGTACCTTTGGAGTGGTCTCTTACGTTGTTGAAGTATTATACTTTTGTCTGCATTTAATATGTGTATTTATGATGCAATAGAGTTGTCATCAGTCATTGGATCATATATATGATGTCCTTTTTTTGGTCATTATTTTTCTCCTTTAATCCCCATTAAAAACCTCTTCTGGAAATAATTCTTGTTTTGTCATTTGATGCCCAGTATTATGTGAGCTGTATGTAAATTTGAAGTCCCCTATTTTTATGAATGGGTAATAGAGCCTCTTGAGCCTGAGTAAGTTTGGTTACCTCCAAGTAAGTGGATACTTGTATTCCAGTTGCTTCTAAACGTCTTAAAAATAAACCAAATATACATATTAAATACAATTAAATTCTTTTTTTTAAAAAAGATTTTTATTTATTTATTTGACAGAGAGAGATCACAAGTAGGCAGAGAGGCAGGCAGAGAGAAAGAGAGAGGAGGAAGCAGGCCCCCTGCTGAGCAGAGGGCCCAATGTGGGACTCGATCCCAGGACCCTGAGATCATGACCTGAGCTGAAGGCAGAGGCTTAACCCACTGAGCCGCCCAGGCACCCACAATTAAAGTCTTTAAAAAAAACAAAAAACCAAGTCCCTCTAAGTCCATTGTAAACCAAAGAAAAAAAATAATTTGAGGTGAAAGTCTGGATTTTCATTAGCTGTTTTGAATGTGAGTATACATATTTTAAACGTGAGAGTGTGTGTGTATAGATAGATACATATATAAATGTAAAGTTTAAAATTTGAGGGTTTGTAAGGAGATCTACTAGGATGCCCTTTAAATAAATAAATGAAGAGAATAGATTTTGAACTCTGAAACACTCAACATAATTTCTTGCATATTTGGGGGAAATGTCTCTTGCTCTTTTTTAGGTACTGAAAGGATTGGACCACCCCCCGCCCCCCCAAGAAAGTAAGGGACCACTGCTTTAGTTCTTTAGCCTCTTTTTGCAGATATGAAAATGAGGCCAGTGGCTGAAGGTCAAATAGCTAATTAGTGGCAGAGCTGGGATTAAAACTCAAGTCTCTTTCCCAGGTCACTTCTTATTCCATTATACTGACAATCCTTAGGCACATTAGTTTGATTTTGAAAAACACATTAATCCACTATATACATAATTGGTACTTAATTAGCACTCTTAAATATTTGAAGACATTTGGGTTTACATTTCTTGTTTAAAATGAATGGTATTCAAAAATTTGGCACAGGAGTTCTGTTTTCTATTTTAAATTATTAATTTAAAAAAATCCTAATGTTTGGTAACACAAGATCGTATTATTCATAAGTTTTTTTTCTTTTTTAAAGATTTTATTTATTTATTTGACAGACAGAGATCACAAGTAGGCAGAGGCAGGCAGAGACAGAGGGGGAAACAGACTCTCCCCACTGAGCAGAGAGCCTGATGCAGGGCTCGATTGCAGGACCCTGAGATCATGACCTGAGTTGAAGGCAGAGGCTTAACCCACTGAGCCACCCAGGCACCCCTAGATCATATTATTCATAAACCATTTTATTTAACAGTTATTTGATGTTGAGAGGATAATTGTGGTTGGAACTCTGGGCCAATACCTGTATTTTTCTGATTCTTTCTATAATGTTAACGAATACCACGTCCCAACAGAAATAACTTCCCTCGTCTAAAAGGGAATCTGTCTGTTCATGTGTATTATAAACACTTTGTTTTCAGAAAAAATAAATACAACCAAGTTGTTATTTAAAATATTGTATATTTATTGTTAGTGGCACTTTCGTGAGATTTTGAAAAAGTCACACTTACACAGGGTAATTATCTATAGTAAGAATTTAATTCTCACTAACTACTCCTTCACATACCCTTCCTGTATGATAAGGCACATAGATCATTTGTTTTCAGACTTTGCTCTCTTGCAGCTTTTCATACCAGAGCAATTCTGTATATAGTATTCAGATTTCATTTAACCTTTCTACTAAATAAAATTTTTATATTTTCATTATTTATTCTCTGCTCAAATACTGATCATATGATATATGCCAGGTGCTGTTCTACATACTTAGGCACGCCATCAAGATCTTAACAGTCCCTCCTTCATTGGACACCATGTACTGTTCCTTTGTATTATGGAATAGACTCTAGTGCAGGAATTGCATGTTAGACTCTTTCGGGTCTCTCTCAAATAGATATGTGAGCTTTGCCACTCATGTTTCTAGGTTTTGGAGGTAAAATATTGTAAACACTTTCCTTGACCATTATGGGTTGAGAGTGTCTGGTATTTTGGTTCATTGAATATTAATAGATACTTCTAGTTGGGAGAATGCCAGATGAACTTTTAAATCTCAAGTTGTGGTACAGATAACAAAGTTGGTGTCTTTTCTTTTGTATTGCCTTATACGAAGATTGACTTTCAACAATAGGCTTACTTTTCCCAATAAATAATTAGTACTTCAATAGTAGAAGGGAAGTATTGTTGATGAGACATTTCCAGCCTTGAAGCCACTCACATCTGAGTTGGTTTAAACTCTTGGAGAAAAGTGACAAAAGCCTGTCAATTGGCTCATGTTGATAGACGATTCTAAACTCTCAGTTGAGCCTTTACTTGAGCAATCCTACTGCTCTCCTTGAAATATGTGTTTTCTCTTCTTTTTTTTCCTTTTTTTCCTTTCTTTTCCTATAGCTGTTCTAGACCTGATACTCCCATTCTTCTTTAAAGTTCTAGTAAATAGGGGCGCCTGGGTGGCTCAGTGGGTTAAAGCCTCTGCCTTCGGTTCAGCTCATGATCTTGGGGTCCTGGCATCGAGCCCAGCATCGGGTTTTCCGCTTGGCACGGAGCCTGCTTTCCCCTCTCTCTGCCTGCCTCTCTGCCTACTTGTGATCTGTCTGTCAAAATAAATAAATAAATCTTAAAAAATATATATAAAGTTCTAGTAAATAGTGGTGCCTGGGTGGTGCATAGTCTTGGTTTCTGCTCAGGTTGTAATCTTAGGGTTGTGACATTGAGCCCCGAGTTGGGCTCTGTGCTCAGTGCAGAGTCTGCTGTATGCTCTCTCTCCCTCTTCTCCCTGCTGTGCTCACACACACTCTCTCTCCCTTTTGCTCTCTCTAAAATACATAAGTCTTCAAAAGTAAAGTTCTAGTAGGACTCCGTTTACTGTGTAAGTTCTCAAAGCTGTTACCATTCTGAGGTACATTCTCAGTCTCCAGAAGGGTGATGCTGGATGCAACTTAATCCAAACTTGTATAACATTATGGAACACCACCCTCCCCTCTTCCCTTTTGATGAATACCTGTTAATGTATATAGAACTCAGTTTGGGAAATGGGGGTCTGTACTCTGTTTTGCTTCTTGCTTATTTCTCAATACAGCTTTGATCTGACTTCTTAGCTATCAGTGGCCCAATAATTCAGTGAATTCTCAGAACTGGAGCCCATGTGTTATTCATGGATACTTCTCTGGAGCCTTGTACATTACCTGTTACCAAGTGAGGGGATTAGGGAAGTGATTGTTGAATTGTATAGCCACTCATGTGCATAATTAATGGATGGGAAGGGAAAGAATACTGCCGTTTAGGTGGTGAAGGCAGACAAGATGATTTGATGCATTAATTTCATTTCATTTTTAATGGACTTACATGTTTATTTTTCTATATCTTATAGATTTGGTATAAATTTAACCTGTATTTATGCAATCATAGAATTTTTTAGAATAAATTTGGTTCCTAGATATAGAACACAAAAAGCTATCATGCATTAAGAATATCAGTTGTAGGGGTGCCTAGGTGGCTCATTTGGTTAAGTGTCTGCCTTCAGTTCAGGTCATGATCTCTGCATCTGGGATCAAGCCCCATGTCGGTCCAGTTCCTAGCTCATCAGGGAGTCTGCTTCTCCCTCTGCCCCTCCCTGCTGCTTATGCTCTCTCTCTCTGTGCCTCTCTGTCTTAAATAAAATCTTAAAAAAGAATATCCGTTGTAGGCAGATGGTTAAAACTTACGTAGGTAAAAATTAAGTGTTTACTTTTATACTGAATTTCAGTGTTTTAAAAAATTCTCCCCACATGCTAGTGTGTTACATGTTATACATAACTACAGCAATAACAGTATTTATCCTTTTTTTCTCTCCTTCCCTGGGCCATAACTTCGATGAGCTTTGAGAAGACCCTTGCTTCAACTTTGTGGCAGCCAGGACAAGTCAAAGGTCTTGTGTGAGTGTGTGTGACAGTGACCACCCTTTGTCTTGTCTTGAATACTCTCCATTACTGCTGTCTACCTTCCTAATTTTCTAGAAATCGTCTAATATAACCTATTTTCCTTATTTAATGCAATAGAAAAGAAAAAAGAACAAGAAGTAAGATATGAAGCAACTTGCCCATGGGGCAGACATTAGATAATGGCTGAGATTAGAACCGGGAGCCCAGTCTCTCTCTGCCTTGTTTACTTTGAGTGCTGTAATCCATCTTCTTCTCTGGAAAGTGGCTGAATCGCATCAGAGGGCTGGGCATCTGTGGGTTAAAGAGAACTTTGGAGTGTCCTGTTGGTAAAATAGGCTGGGCCAGACAGTAGGGCAAAGCCTCACTGATGATGACTGTCAGTGTTTATACTTGGTGTGTGGTCATTACCAGGCTTCCAGAACATGTGTTGGACATAATTTATATGGCAGATTTTTTCCTCAAGAAGACTGAGCACCTTTTTGATTTTACTAAAAGCACTTTTGTATCTCTTAAGTAATTTATATTCACTGTAGAAACTTTAGGAAAAGCACTTCCCCCACACCAACCAAAACAAGGAAAAAAAAACCCATCTGTAATCACACTGAGCCAAGATATGAGTAGGAATATCTTAGTAAATTTCATCTACTTTCTGAGGAGTTGACTGGTCTCTTTGCTTCTCTTTTATTACTATGTACTAAAGGGAAAAAAATGTACCACTTAGCCAAGGTATAAACGCCATCTACTCACTGTTCTTAAAGGCATATACATAGAACAGAGAAGATTTTCTTCTCAGCTGGATCTCCATTTACAGGGAAATAACAATACTTACAGCCTTGGCAAGCCTAGTGTTCCTTGGGATTCTTTGAAGAGACCAGAAGCTCTAACTTCACTCTGCTCATCAGGCCATAAATTAACTGGGAATGAAAAGCTGTGGTCACTTTTTCTTCCACATTAAGAACTGCAAGTTTCCTTATGGTTGCATCCAACTTTAAATTAGTTTCCAGCTCAGTGACAAGATGGACTTGAGCTGTGAAAACAATTTTAAATACATTGACACGGAAGGTAAACATTAGGGATAAAAAAGGTGTTATACATTTTGGAAGAGAGATCTTTAAAGGCAGGAGTGAAAAATTGCTTCATGAAACTAGAAGTTATTTTGAGACAAACTTAAGTCTTCTAATTTTCCTTCTTTCCTCCCCTGTTTGGAATCAAATCACATTTTAAGAATGTGTTATGTAAAATGTGGGCAAATTTTTAAAAACAATAGTTCCATTAATTTGGAAATATGAATATATTAGAGTAGAATTACTACAATAACAACAACCTTTGTCCATTATTGTAATGGAAATGCTAGCATGCTCTTGGGAGCTTGGCATTCTCAACAGCTTACACGCTCTCGCCAAAAGGCTCTCGCCAAAAGGCTAGGGTTTTGGTACACGTTGGATGTGCCAAGCTTCCAAGAGTATTACATTTCCATTACAATCATGATGATAGCAGGCATTCCATACAAGGAATCCTTGTGGTGGTTAACATATATTGTCAGTTCTACTCCTTACAGCTGTCCTGGAAGATAGGTATTATTAACCCCTTTTAACAGATGAAAAAAAAAATCAAGGCTAAGTGACTTGTCTGAGGTTATTTAATGCAGATGTGTTGAATTAGAAGGAGATTCTGAAGTACTACCTCACCTTGTGTTATCCTGTATGTTCTGTTGCCTCTGACTTTTTCATACAGGCAAAAAATATTTTACTAAACTAGTTGCCATTATTTTTTTCATTAATTGGTTGTTTTGAATACACAAAGAATCATCAGTTATGAGGAATCCATGGGACATTGTGAAATGATCTCTTTGTAAAAGTAAATACTCTTTAATTTTTAAGTTTTAATTTAGATTTTGAATGGAGGTTTTTCTTAAAGTAGGATGGTGTAGTTATAAGTATTAACAATTAGGATAGTAGTACATTTTTTTGTTACACTGGAATTTTAAAAAAATTTTTTCTTTCTTAATGCTGAGACCAGTTTAATATCCCATACCTGACTTTGTGGACTAGGGAGCATATAGATTACATAATAAGCTAGAAATGGTCTACATTCTTTATAATCACAAGGTATATATTCTTTCCTGTTCTATTTACTTTGTTCACTTAAGTGTATTTTGACTAGAAAAGACTTGTTTAAGCTGCAATTCTAATCATCTCCATCATTGGTTCCCCAGGCCAGCAGCAGCAGCATCACTTGGGATCATAAAATGGGGCCCAGCAATCTGTAGGATAACAAGTTCTCCAGGTGATTCTGATGCACATTCCAATTCAAGAAGCCCCATTCTATATGTTCCACATACCAAGAGCCTAAGAGGATTTGTGCATTCTTTCATCTAACAAATGCTTCTTAAGTTTGCTTCAGGGTAGTCCTCTGTGATGGAAATGCCATAGATCCTGTTGTCTTAGATGATGTCACAGACCTCTGTTGCTAGTTTAACGCAGTGTAAGAGGGGAATGGACTCTAAATTAGAGATAACTGTTAGTTGAGTTTAAAGTATCCTGGGCTGGAGGCCAAAGCTTTTAGTTATTTGTGACTTTTGCAGGGCAGGGCAAGCACGGCTTGAAGAGCCCCATCACTTCCTTCACTGACACAGTTACAAAGGGCCTGGCTTGTCTGGGTTGTTGTGGATCTTTGGGCTACAGAGATAAAAGACAGTGTCCTGCCTCCAAGGGTCTTAAACCTTAACCCACTTACTGTCTGGATCTGTTAGTTTGCCTTCTTTCATCCCTTTAGATCATTTATGTGTTGGTGTGGAGAGTTTTTACGTTTGCATATTTATCGCTTAGATTATAGAAACCCACGTTCCTAACAGTTTTTCAGAGCCCTCCTTATTAATTCAGAGTGTCTTTTACCACTACCTCTCAGAGACAACCTCAGCTTGTAAAAAGGGGAGTATGATCATAGCCTACTTTGCAGGATGGTTGCGAGAGCTAAGTGTGTCCTAGTCTGGGCCTTGGGCATTAGGAATTGGGTTAGGGCCAAGATGTGGGGGCTCATGCTGGGATTGAGGGCTCGGGCCCAGAGCTTCAGGGTGTGGGTGGAGAAATTTGACCACTGAAGCTTGCATTCTCCCCTCCTTGTTCTGAGTACACTTTTTCTCCTTAGCTCTTGGCCCTGGTAAACAGAATTAGTCTCTAGAGTTTCCCCTTTACCTTCCTCTCCTAAAGCAAACAACCAAGCATTTCTAAAGGTTGTTTGGCTGTAAGTAACAACAGGAAATAGACAGGTAAAAAGGACGTTCTGTCTTCTCCTTGATCTAGGCCTGGACACTGGGAAGTAAGACAAAGGTGTGTAGAGGTGCTAAGAGTTGGTGTTAGGACACCAAAGGGCTCTAATAAACTTAATTTGTACTTCTGAAGTTGAAGACCCAGGTGAGAGACCATGTGGGGGAGGGGAAGAGGAGGAATCACTGAACTGTAGGGGTGGCAATTAGGAGTTGGGGGCTATGTAGATGGAGCAAGGGAGCTGGTCTGATCTGGCCTTTAAGAAGGGTGGAGGCTAGAACTACTTTAGGACCCAAGAAAGTAGAATTTAGAAGATAGGACAAATAATGAAAATTCCTAAGCACTGTGCAGTTTTACAGTTGAGCAGACAAGTCAAATTCTGCCTAATTTGTTTATACCCCTTCCCATCCCTCCCATTCTGAGGCTAGACAGTGGTTGTTTCCCTAAAATATGCATGTTAAAATACAGAAATGCATTCTGGAAAATTAGTTGTGCCCTTCAAGATTTGGCATGACAAGGAATGATGTGTTGGTTTTTTGTTTTTTGTTTTTTTAATTCAGTGCATTCTCCTTAAACTAATGCTCCTTCTAGGTGCTTATTGCAGGTAGCTAAATTAATGGATAAGTGTTTTTTCTTTAGAAATAATTTTAAATAACTATTGCCATTCATATCTAATAACACAGTTATTGTGATCATATGGGCCCTTATATGAAATGGTGCAAGAATATACATTAACTAGAAAATAAAAGCGATGCTGAACAGAATGCCGCTGGGAGCTCTTGGTTGGACCCATCCAGTGCATGCTCCGTAAATTTTTATGTTGTTTATACGGTGTGCTGTGGGTTACAGTCTGGTCTTTGCATTAATTTGCCATTGTCTTTCTCTCAGATATTAATGAGGTGTAGGAGTGATTCCATCCCAGATAAGACATTTTTAAGGTGAACTTAAAAATAAAGCTTTTCCTTTAAAAAATAATTTTTGTGGAAGACGGAAACTGCTTCATTAGTGATTGCCGGCAAAATCTCCTAATGTCTTTCTATAAGCTGTTTAAGCTTAGTATTAGAAATGAGTGCTAGAGAATTTAATTAGCCAGCTTAGAGGATGCAGTCTCTCTAATTTAGGATTTCCCTTTGAGAAAATTATGTAGTTGGAGAAGGAATATCATACTTTAGACAAGTCAGTTTTTGAGTTGTTTAATGCTGCCATCTTGGGCTCTCCATCACATCTGTGTCACAGATCAGGAAATTGTGCTCGATTTGAATTAGATTTTTTTGTTTTTAAATTGATAATTGCAACATGGCATGTTGTTGGATTGTGTGCGGTATTTATCAGACTTAGGAAAGGTGAAAGTTAGGTAGGTATTTGGAGGCAATGATTAACTCATCTGTTTTACCAAGGGGACACATAACCAGCTATTAGTTACTCTGCATTTAGCCAATATAATGGGTTTAGTCAACCAATGAATACTTTGTTATGCGAGTGTTAAATGTTAACACTTTTGCATTTTTAGACTTAGCTTAAAAAAAAATTACAGAAAAACCTGTCATAACCCTTACCACCCTTTCAGCCATAACATTACATTGCCTTGGTTTCTGCCTTTAATTTCCCCAGGGATTCTTTTTATTTAGGAAAAGGGTGAAAGATGTATTTGTGTAAGTACTACACCAGTGCTTCTGTTAAATCCTTTTTCAACAAAGAATATGTAACTTGAGCGCCTCATGCACAGGGTGCATATTTTTCTGAAAAGAATGTACCCCGAAAAAAGTAGTTTTTAGTGTGTATTTATTTCATGTCTGCCAGTTTATTTTTGCTTAGAAATCTTCTAATGCTTTGCATTTGTAGCCATTTTTCGGTTAACTGAATGTATGTATGTATGTATGTATGTACACACACATACACACACAAAATAGCTAAACTTTAGAAATTCTTTGTGTATTTTAAAGCAGTTGTCCTTCCAGTCTGGTGTCACACATCTCCTAGTCCCCTTTAAAATGCAACGGAAATCCAACTTTAGATAGGAAAATCAGTTTTTCAGGGAAAGTTCATTTTAGAATATCAGTGATGGAGTAAATATTTGCTTTCTAGAAACTTTAATTAATCCTTGTTAATGTGAGATTAATGTAGATGATATGAATATGTGTTCATGGGTAAGAAATTTGTCCCTTCAGTGTTTCTATGCTGAGTCTTACTACTGACCAGATAGATGCAAGTAATGCCATTGAAAGATGATTTGATGAAGAGTATTTATTTTTTTCCATTTCTTAGCAGCACATTATAATTGCAGTTTTTGGTCCTTCTGATTCATTTTTAATGATTGAGGATCCTACATCTCCTTTGCTTATGAGGATTATGCCTATTACTGTTTGAAATTAAAGCTGAGGGGAAAAAAAACTATTCACCAAATAACAGTAATAAAGTTGTTAACATACCTTTAATAATAAAGAACATACCTTTATGAACAAAATAACTGTAGCCCCCAAACAAAAGATATTTTAGTGGAAGAGGTGGCTTTGTATTACATTTTTGAAAATCTTCATAATGTCTGTCTTTGTGGAAAGAGCTGGATTTTCCTGTCTCTGTGTTCATTCTGTTGTGATATCACACATCCTGTAGCCTCTGGAAAATTAAATGTACGCTTGGGAGGGAGAGTTTAAAAGGTCAGTGACGTCTAGGTAGAATTATGGAGAAAAAATGATCTTTAAGAACCCATGAAAGAGTTTTGGGGATCCTGTGGGTATATCCTGACCACATTTTGAGAATCGCTACATTATAACATTGTAGAAATGTGTATGGGTGCTAAAACAAAATAAATCTCTCTCCTATTGTTTTCTGGTTTCTCTGTGTATAAAGTTATACTCATGCACAGAATTAACTGTGTGTTGGTGGAACTTAATAGAAAAATGGGGAAAGAAAGTTGAATTAAACAAAGGTGTAACTGACTCTGAAGATGTTTGGTTTTGTTGTCAAACAGCAGTGATCCCTCTAGTGTCATTCAACTCACTTACCTCAGACATTTTCAGTGGCCACACTTATGTTACAAGCCATTTCTCAAGTGAGACCTCCAGCCCCCCTTCCAAGATTCCAGTAGCAAAGATTAAAGAAAAAGTGTTGTACATGAAGGGAATGTGTCCTGCACCCCTCCCCTGTTTCTCCAGCTGTGAAGGGAAGGAAAGAGAAATAAAATTTAATGAGCACTTTTACTATGTGCCAGGTGCTTTACGTATGTTATTTCATTTAAATCCTCAAAACAACCCGAGGAGGTGTTTCTAGCCACATTTTGCAAACGAATAGAGGAAGACTCAGAGAGGTTAAATAACATGTCCAGAGCACACAGCATTTATTTAAGTGAGAGAGCTTGACAGGAATCAAAATGCCTCTACTACCAAAGCTTCTACAGTGCCGTGCCTTGGTTTTTGCTTTGTTTTTCTTTGGTCTGCAGATTGAGGATGTGGATACAAATGTTTTTTGGGGCTCACTGATAAAACCTGATGGTGATGAGACAATTTGCCCTGTGAGGTTTGCTCTTATGGGATTAACTGTCTTTGACAGATTGTATTTTGGAAAGTCAAGTAAATATGTTTATAAGAAAAGGTTTATGTAATTTTTTCAGTTTTAGTTCTTTGAAAATTAATTGCCCATGTTTTACTACAAAGTGCAGAATTGCCTCTTTCTTTGTCCTCAGTTCTGTCATACAGAACAGTTAACTATACCAGAAAGAGATTTTTTATTTGTGAATCTACAACAGTGGGTCATCAAGGTTTATCTGAACTCCAGAAAGGCAAAATCCATTTTTAGGAGCATTATTTTGTTTCAGAAACCCAAGAGACAAGACCAGCTGTGGGTAGGGAGTAAGGGCTGGAGGAAGGATGGCTTATGTAGCTGTCTAGGTATTGTTGAGGGAGAAGTATTCTCCTTGTTTCCTCTGTGGGTGCTCTGGCATGATTTAGGACCAGCCGAGAGTGAGTTGGGATTTCAAAGGTTTCTCAAATCAGGAGGACCACACAATCCTAAAAGGAGGCCTGATGAAGTTCCTGCATGCTGCCTTAGTATTGCATAGTCTTATAAAATAATATACCAGCTCTTTCTTATGTGTGTGTATGTAATTTTCCTTTATTTAAAGTGAAGCCAATCACCTCTAGGAACATCACCCATCCCAACCTAAAAGTAAAATGGGGGAACCCCCATACAAATAACGTCAGAGTATTGAATAGCTGCTACAAAACTAGTCAAATGAGAGGCACAGCTGGCCTGAGGGCAAAGAATTTTCTATGAAAAAGACTAACTGTGGGAGAGGAGATCTTGTGATGGCTGATAGTGGAAAAAAGTAACAAAAAGCCCACTTAAAAAATACTGTCTCCTGCAGATGCCTGTTATAGGGAGTGTTGCCCCCATCAATTGGTAACACCAGATGGTCAGCTGATTAGGGTGTCAAGGTAGAACTTACGACATTAGGAAATCTTTCTAAGAAAAAGGAGTTTGGGTACTTGAAAGATGTCTAGAATTGCTTAGAAAATGAACATTCATGAAATATCTTAATCTTTGGGGTGCCTGGGTGGCTCAGTGGGTTAAGTCTCTGCCTTGGGCTCAGGTCATGATCTCAGGGTCCTGGGATCCAGCTGCATCGGACTCAGCTCAGTGGGGAGCCTACTTCCCCCTTTCTCTCTGCCTGCCTCTCTGCCTACTTGTGATCTCTCTGTCAAATAAATAAGTAAAATCTTTTAAAAAAAAATCTTAATCCTTGATGATACCAGATTAAGTGTTACTCTGTAAGACGTGTATATATTTATGTGTGCTCGCACATATCCCCTTGAATTAAATTGTTTTGGAAGTCACAGTATTCTATAATTTACTTTTTAAAAGACTATGAGATTAGTAAATATTTGTTGTAATGAAGCTGAATAGTGAGTTTTACCTTTCATGATAGCAGCATTCAATATATACTTTACTTCTTTCTAACTTTTACATCTGAAACAGTTTTCTGTAAAACTATGTGAAGGATTCATCACTTTTCTTAAGGGGCTCTTCTTTGGTAGTTAAATCAGCCTGTTTTGAAGCACCTGTTAAGTTATCCCCTTACAGACTAAATACTAACTAGTCTAGATCTTGGATCTTCAATTGTCTTGGCTTTGCCTGTGATTGGAGAAGTTCTCTAATGTTACTTTCATGGAGAGACAAAGATGTTGACACTTTGGTGGATTAGGAAAGACAATAAGCTGGGAAGGATCAATTTTATAAATGGTCAATTTATGATAAATCTTTCCCCATAGTGATTACTGGTTTCTTTGTACACATATATGTATGTTACGGGTGGAAAATATTGAGATCCCTTGCACTAAACATACAGAATATACTTGAGAACTTTTTGAATTGTCTTGTACGATCCACTGTTTGTTTTTTCTATCTTAATCTGTGCCTGTCC
Source organism: Martes martes (assembly GCF_963455335.1). Classification (NCBI taxonomy): domain Eukaryota; kingdom Metazoa; phylum Chordata; class Mammalia; order Carnivora; family Mustelidae; genus Martes; species Martes martes. Next base: position 76,076,535 of record NC_137892.1, on the reverse strand, counting down.
TGTGGATTTTAAATTAGTGTATGCTTATAGTACGTCTGGTATATAACAAGGTAAGTTTCCCTTATTATTCTTCACTTTTGAAATTTTCTTGGGTGTTTACTTTTTCTGTGACTTTCCTCATGGGAAAAAATCATTAAAAATGTTTAAAAATATGATTTTACATCACTATGTATCTTTAATTCTTGTTTTCAAAAAACTTCTTGACTGAAAGAGGCAAAGGAGACTGGAATACTCATTCTGAAACAGATAATCCCTTTGTAAGAAAAACAAAAGTTATCATATTACAATAAATTTCTTGTCATGAAGTTTAATAGTAACTTTAGGGATTGTTCTTTTTAAATTGATTAATTTGGTAAAGATTATTACCACATGTTTCTCTTTCCACTATGTTACTATATATGAATTATTAGGATGAAATTATATTACTCTGAAAGATTTCTTTGAGTTGTAAGTAGTGTTTCTTCCAGCTCTCTGGCCTGATTATCATCCCTTGGGGAAGATAGTAAGTAGGGTTCAGGTGCCCCACCTGTGAGTCTTAGGCATCATCTGGCTGTCATTGTCATGTTCTATGTCTGCCATCCCTCTCAGGTTTCTTACATGGTAAAAATCTTTATCTTTGTGAATGAAGACGGTGACTTGCTCAGTGAACTTTAGTCAAGTAGCATAGGTAGTGGAAAGCTGAAGGAGAGCCAGAGGCTTCCTTTTGGAGCTTAGGTTTCTGTCAGGTACCCAAAATCTTGAGGTAGATCAGTGTCCAGAAGTTTCCCCAAGTGATCTCCTTTAGCCCTTACCTCTGAATTTGGCTATCAGAGAAAGAGATGGAACTGAGGGGAAGTCCCTCCCCTCTCCCCCAAATTTAGGATTAGCTTTCCACATATTTATAGAAACGTAAGGAGGAAGTTTTTGTCCACCGGCCACACAGGCCAGGACTGACTGCTGGCAGTGTGGTGGGAGGCAATTTTCAGAAGGCTGTGAGCTCTTCCTATGGCTATCCAAGGGTTGGCCGGGGCGGGGGGTTGTTGCGTGTGTGGGGTGAATGTCCCATGTCTGGACTATTATAAGCAGTGGCCACATGGCTCGTTGGACAGGGAGGATGTGGAGGATTTGTGTGTAGTTCTAAGTTTAAGTTGTGAAGCCCCTTTCCACTTGGCGATTTTGTATGCTCGTGTGTGTGCGCGTGCGTGCGTGTGTGCATGGGTGTGTGTGAGCTTATTTAACAACCTTGCATGTGTATCAGCTTGTTATGAGTTACTTAGACTGTGGTATGTATGAGATCTGGTGGACTTTGCAGTTCCACCAGTAGACATTGCTAATGGACATTGCTGTATTGGGTCCTATGTCATGCATGTTACATAAAGGATTATTAAATGAACAAGTTTATCTTATCAGTGTGTGTGTGAAAAATCCACCCGAGTTGCAGTTTTGGTTGGAGGATGCTAGTGTCTGCCTGGAATAAAGGTGGAGGGAAGGGAGAGTTTGTTCAGTAGAAAACCAAGCTGGCCTACTCTACTTGGAAAAGTTTAAAAAAGAAAAGAAAACCACTGATTTTTGTCAGGTATACCACAGTTTTGGAGTAATTATGGCTTATTAGTGCTGTGAACTAACAACTTCCTGTAGGTGTGATGGCAGCGTATTGCTATAAGTGGTTTTGTATGGCTATGTCAAATACTTCAGCATGTCTGTTGAATACCATTTCTTTTTTTACCTGTGAGATGTGGAGAAGGGGAGGTGCGGAGGATGTTTGAGTGGCCTGAATGTTTTTACTTGAAAATAAAAACTGTCATTTTTTCCCCTTGCAGCTGTCAAGTACTACGCATTTCAAAGAATTATAAATCCTTTATAGCATCTGAAGGCAGCAGCTAAACTCTCTCTTCCCTTTCTCTCACATAGGTTTTCACTTGAGTGGCACAGTGACAGAACCTGCAATACAATCGGAGCCAGAAACTGTTTGCAACGTGGCCATCAGCTTTGATCGTTGCAAGATTACCTCAGTGACCTGCAGCTGTGGAAACAAGGACATATTTTATTGTGCTCATGTTGTGGCACTGTCTTTATACCGCATCCGCAAGCCAGATCAGGTCAAACTGCATCTTCCCATTTCAGAGACTCTCTTTCAAATGAATAGAGACCAACTACAAAAGTTTGTACAGTATTTGATCACAGTGCACCACACAGAAGTTTTGCCAACTGCTCAGAAATTAGCAGATGAAATTCTTTCCCAGAATTCAGAAATCAACCAAGTTCACGGTGAGTTATAGACATTCATTCTGTAGAGTTCTTCTCTTACTCTTTTTCATTTATAAATTCTGTTCTTCTGCATAAAAATGAATTAAATGTGACTTTAGGTCATCAGCATTGCTCTTAAGTAGCCAAGAGAGATTTAAAAAAAAGTTTAAATTATTTTTATTACTGAAGTATAGTTGACATACTGAGATTTTTAAGTTTAGTTTTGCATCCTAAAATATTTCTTTTGAAGTGTTTTTTGTATTCTACTAGATACCAAGCCTTTTGTGCTCGGAAAATTTCTCATTTATTGAAATTTGTCTCTTACACTTTTTCATTTAGGAAAATTTCATCAGATACTAGATACTCATTACAGAAAACACGGACTTAGTCATTTAATTCACCTTTGTCAGCTTTTATCAGTAAACTGACTTGCACATACTCCAGTTTTTTTTTTTCCCCTTTTCTTTAAAATTTTATTTTCTAAAGCTGGACATTTCTTTCTTTCCCTTCCTCTCTCACTCTCTGTCTTTTTTCTTTTCCTTCTTTCCTTCCTTCCTCTCTCACTCTTTCTCTTTTCTCTCCCTTCCCTCCCTTCCTTCCTCTGTTCCTTCCATCCTTTTTTTAGTGTGTGTGTGGGGGGGTGTCAGGCAGAGATAGAGGGAGAGACTCTTAAGCAGACTCCACGCCCAGCACACAGCCTGACTTGGGGCTTGATCTCACAACCCTGAGGTCGTGCCCTGAGCTGAAATCAAGAGTCAGACACTTAACTGAGCCACCCAGGCACTCCCAAAGCAGGACATTTCTGACAGGATGCCTCATAGTAAGAAAATAAATTATAATTATTCTTAGAAAAATATTACAATTTGTTCAGAGAGAATTTAGGAGATAACTATCATTGTGTATAAGAAATCTCAAAAATGTTTATTTTTTTGGATTTTTATACATGGAACGTTACCTCATTTATTTGTAAACACCTTTATCAGCTGCTTATTTTGTGCATCACAAATACGTTGACTTACAAGAATATATGTGCAACTTGTCAGAACTACACCCACCACCTATTTCATAGGGTACGTTAACACAGGATAAATAATACAGTTAAATTATAGGTTGCTGTGCTTTAAAAACATTTAGACATAATTTTTTAAATATTCAAAAATACATTGAAGAATGTAACATAGTCTTGACTAAGCATCTCTTGGGCCTATCATTTTTACATTTCTTTGGCTATATTGATGAGATATAGGACCAGTCACTTAACTCTATTCTTTTAGGTTTCTTCAAAGTCATTAATTATGGTGAAAATTTTGGTGAATATAAATGTTTAAGAAAGTAAGTTTAAGGTTATTTCTTGAAAACTTTTAAAATTGTGAGATAAAACATACAGAAAAGTGCATAAAATATGAATGTGTAGATTAATAAAGTGAACCTCAACACACAGGTCCCAAATAGACTATTCTCAGCACTAGAGAGGGTTCCATATGACCCCTCTCTTTCACAAGCTCCTTTCTCTTCCCCATGGTAGCCACTGCCTGGTTTTTATGGTAATCACATCCATGGTGGTTTGTGTTTTGTTGTTGACATCATTAAATACTAGTTTTAGTTTTACTTGGCATTCATTCAAGTCGTGATTGTAAGATTTATGCCATTGTTTCATGTACCTGTAGTTCATTCATTTTCATTGTTCTAAAGCGGCACTGTCCAAAAGAAACATAATATGAGCCACATGTATAGTTTAAAATGTTCATGTAGCCTATTTAAAAAGAAACAAGTAAATTAATGTTTTATTTATCTGAGTATTCATAAATAACAATTCAACAAAAAGTTGACATATTTTACTCTTTTTTCATAGTAAGTCTTTGAAGTCTGCTGTCTGTTTTATACTTAAAGTATATCTCAAACCACAGCATCATCTCAAAGCAAGGGCTTTATAGCCACATGTGGCTAGCTATTAACATTGATGTACCTTTTTGTACAGTACAACTCTAGAATATTCTAGTGATGGGATTATCACTGTTTGTCCGTTCCACTGTTTTTGGATCTTGTTTTGAATAGAGCTATTGCAGGCATTATTTTACAAATCTGGTGCTGTAAGATACTTTTAAAATGGTTTTTGTGTCAGAGGAACATCCATATAGCCATATTTTTTCTAGTACTCTCCATATTAGGCTTAGCTTTATTAACATGTGTAAAGCATTTTAGTTAGTAGAGTCTGCCATTGTTAAATAACAGTATTATAAACAACTGTGGCACTCAAGTACTTTTGACCCACCAAAAGCACATGCACTTGAGGGCTTTTTCAAGTAATCTTCTGCTCTATCTTATCACCTGCCTCAATCTTTTGCTTTTTGAAAATTCAGGCTAGTTTACAGTCATCTCAGAGATTTCTCAGGAGCCTGTGGCTTCTTATTAAATTATTCAGTGGAAGTGGGATAGCATATACCATTTCTTAAAACATCTATATGTTTTCTTTCTTTTCTTTTTTTTTTTTCCCCTGAATTTATATATCCCATTAGGGTTACATTATTCTCTGAATTTTAGTTTATCCAGAGGTCCTCATCAACAATCAGTTGTTTGTTCTGCATGTGTCTTCCTTATTTTGAAGAACAGCAGCATCCAGAATTTCTTATCTACAGCTTCAAAAATTCACTTCCATGTTGAAATAGTAAGACTGACAAATCAATGTCATCTAAAGTTGGATGCAAGAAGGTGTTCATGTGACATTGTATTTCTTTCACAGTTTCTAAAATTAGAAGAAAAAGTTATCTAAGGAAATAGCAAGGACAGAATGCAGGTTAGCTTTAGGCTTAATGTGATTTTCAAATAACTTTTGTGTGAGAGCAGCTTCACAAGAGCAGTGAACTTGAACGGTTTATCCCACCAGCTTCCTTGTCTTTTAATTTATCACCAGATTTGCTCCTAGCCTGGAAATGGGCCAATTACATGAGCCACTTCCTGCCTTCCATCGTAGTGTAACAAGTGGTAAAAGTAGAGAGGTAGGAAGCGGGTCAGGACCTTAAGTAACAAAATGGGGAGTCTGCTCCTTGGAGGGTCTTATTTTAACTCTTAGACTGATGACTTACTAGAGGGTAGGATTAAAAATATTCTTCAGTTATTTGACCATATGATCCCACCTGCCTCCAAACACCTCCAAAACATTCTCCAAACTGTAAAAGCAGTACTTTTTAGTATGATCTTTCTGTTGTGTTTTTTCTTTGAGAAGAAAGATGTCTTGAACACAAAGGTTGGTAAGAGGTAAGTTTTATTTTAAGGAGAAGCATCACTTTTACTTGGCTACATAAATAGAGTCAGGATAGGATTTAGATTCAGTTATCTTAAAAGGTATCTTAAAGCCAAAGAAGTTAAGCTTATCCAAGGCCTTTTTAGAAGAAGATCATTAATTTGAAAGTAGTTAGAAACTACGTTGATAACAGTTGGATATTTGTTTTACTCGTGAATATATCCTAATACTTCTTAAAATTCTGTTGGTTGCTTTTCCTTTTAACAGTTGACCCTTGAACAACATGGATTTGAACTGCACAAATCCACTTACAACTTTTTTTTTCCCATTAAATATATGTATCATACTGTAAATGTATTTTCTGTTAAAATTTTCTTTTCTCTGGCTTACTTTATGGTAAGGATATAGTATATAATACATGTATAAAATGCATGTTGATACTGTTGACATTCTTGGTAAGGCTTCTAGTCAACAGTAGGCTGTTAGTTAGATTTTGGGGGCAGTCAAAGGCTATATGTGGATTTTTGACAGCATGGGGGGTTGGCACTGTAGGGTTACTGTATTTTGAAATATTTTATTTTTACAAGAATTTTATCCTGAGGAATTAAAAGCTTTTTCAAGACAATATAAAGCACATTATTCCTAATAATTTCCTTGTCAGCTTGGTATTGCAAATTTATAATTGTAGTAGTTTCAAGAGGAAGAAACTGAGGAGAAAGGGTTAGTGATATCCAAGGTCACAGATTCAGCGAAGATAGTTGAAATATAGCCTTAGTTATTGTAGTAGTTAAGTCCTTTTCAGTAGACTTTTTTTTGCATTTTTTTGTGTTTTCATAAAATTTCCCTCACATAATTTTGATTAGATTATAAAACTAACTACTATAGGCTAAATAGTGGCTGTAAGATAGTTGATGTTAATGGCCCTCCAAGGAGATCGCTGGTTGTAGTTCTGCGTTTTTTTGTTTTTTGTTTTTTTTCCCAGCAAAATTGTGTGCTTTCAGTTTTATATTCTAATAAAACTTCCCAGCTTCCACAGTCTTAAAAAAGATGCTGGTGTCTTTGCTAAGTACTTTTCTAGAAATTTACTGATTTCCACATGCTAGTCCACCCTCTTAGTTAACCCTGCCTCTTCTGGTCCTTTATGTTTCCTATTAAAGGAAATGTATTATATAGATTGCTAAATCATGATGTAAGGACAGAACATTGAACTTAAAATCTGAAGGCCTAGAATCTATTATTGTTTCTACTCTGTATTACCTGAGTGACCTTGGGTGAAACACATTTTTTTTCCTCATTTAAAATGGTCATGATCGTCTCTAACAGCATTGGGAGAATTTTAATAAGATATACATATATAATAATAATAATACAGTATAACTGAGTTTACTTCATGTTTAAGGTAACCAGAAGTACTCATAGAAGAGAGAAGAAACCAGTTGGGGGATGAGTGATATCAGAGTTGGTGGTCACCTTACTTTCCTCTAACTTTTTGGCATGTATTTCTTCTCCTTTCTCTCCTGGGCACTCTGGTTTCAGTACTGCCCCACCCTAACGAGCTAGCCTGTACTGGGCACACCCCCACAGAGGACAGACTGAGGGGCTGTCCTTGTCCAGTGACCAGCTGGCATTGGTCCAGACTTGGAACAGTAGTGGTGGTGGGGGGGGTGTCATTTCATTGACCCTTTCACTTCTAGAGCTTGGGCCAGTCCCAGATATAGGCTAGACTCTTCCCTGACTTCAGTGTCATGTGCCCAGAAACACCATTTCAGTCACAGAAGTAAAAGGAATACATCCATGTGTCAGATGCAGTTGACACAGGCATGTAAGATTTCTTCCACCTCTGATTCTATGACTGTGGTGGTGATACTTTTGCAGAGATGCACGAGGCACTTATATCATGCTGCGTATGTGCACCTCTTGTAGTTCTACCCAAGTGTGCACTTCTTTGTTGTTGTTCTTTGATCAGACATTTCAATTTGTTAGAGTGTGGTTCTAATAAAATCAACAGCATAAATTCCATTCATGCCTGCTACTCCTGCTTAACTTAACTTCAGAATGCCTCCATGTCCCAGCCATCTTTTATATCAGTCCATTCAGGCTCTATTAGAGATTCTAAACAAACAAGCAGACCCACTCAGCAATCCTGTGTTCGTTGTGTGCCTTATTTTTAGTTGATTGTAAACTCCATCAGGGCTGAAACTATGACTTGTGTATGTTGGTACCTTCCTAAGGACAGTACTTAAGAAGCCGTAGGTGCACAGAATTTGTTAAACAAAAAGTAACACTGTCATTTTTCATTCCATTTTGTTCTTAGTAGGAACTTGGAAATTTATTTTTGTACACATGCATGTTCCGAATCTAGCAGTAAGTGACAGTTGGAGTTGTTTGATGGAGGCCTTATGTCACATCTTTCTTCCTTTTGTTTCCCTGTGGATGGTCATGTTCATTGTAATTGGGCTTGCATTAGCAACCAGTTTTTACAAGTATCCTAGGGAGATAATTTGGCCATTATAAGCATATTCTTTCTATCATACAATATTCAGGCATTGACAGTTGGTGAAACAAAGGTAAGATCTACTGGTGATTAATACAATTTGCAAATACATTCTATAGGAGAGAATTGAATTTGCTGTCCTAAAGTGCAGCAGTGTGAAACTTAGAGAAAATTTAAATTAATTTAAAAAAGTATGTTAAAAAAATGTATAGTAGTATAGAATTATATGAAGATAAAAAGACAAATCCTCATTGGCTCCTTCTCCCAACAGCTCCCTCCCTTAGTTTCCAACAGCTCTCTTAGCCCGCAAAGCAACTGCTGTTGACAGTGCGATTTGTATTCTTTGAGACAGCTTTCTTCCTGCACACAGATACATAGTTTTAAAAAAAAAAAATTAAGGGGTGCCTGGGTGGCTCAGTGGGTTAAAGCCTCTGCCTTCAGCTCAGGTCATGATCCTGGGGTCCTGGGATTGAGCCCCACATTGGGCTCTCTGCTCAGCAGGGAGCCTGCTTCCCCTTCTCTCTCTCTGCTTGCCTCTCTGTCTACTTGTAATCTCTGTCAAATAAATAAATAAAATCTTTAAAAAAAACCAATTAAAATATTTTTCTGCATTTTGCTTTTTTCTCTTAATAGCTGATGGATAGCTTATGTTATTTCAAACATGTTTTAAATGTTGTGTATAGTATTCCATAGTATGGGTATATTTAACCATTAACCTACTGAATGATTTTGAAGTTGTTTCTCTTTTCTCCCTACTATATGCAGGACTGCTGTGACTTTCCTCTATGTGTGTGTGTGTGTGTTTGTGAATTTGTGCAAGTATTTTTGGATAATAGATTCTTAGTAGTAGAAATGCCAGAACAAGTAGTACATGCATTTTTGAGTAATTATTGCCCAATTTCCCTCCAGAAATTACTAGGTTTAACTTTACATTTTAACGAAAACTAGATGTTTCTCTAACATAGTTTAATTTTTTTTTCTTTTTATACAAAATGAATACATGATCATGTATACATGACGGTCTTTACATGAAAAAACACTTCAGCAAAAGAGAAGTAATCTTAGAACTTAAGTGTCTTTATTTGGAGGAATCACATCTCTAGTCCATGAGGAATTTGCTAGGGTAACACAGAGATGACCACTTTACTTTTAGCCCAATACCCTTCATTCTTTCTCCTTTCTCCTCCAAATCTTGCCTTCCCTCACACACTGTAGTCATCTCTGACACTCCTCACTTTAATGCTTTACAGAGGATCGCTACCAGCTGTGATCAGGTTTCTCACCAGCCCTCTGTCCCTTAACTGACCTTATGTCTGTCCATAAGCTTGTTCCCATCTCCCCCACAAATGGGTCTCTCATACCTCTCACTCTGAGACTCTTAAGAGTGTTGATGAGCTTAGAAGTTATCCTAAGTGAGAATACTTTTGCTCTTCAGCTCTGTTAATGGGGGAAAGTAACTGAATCTCTTCAGGCCTCAGTTATTTTACTTGTAAAATATGGACAATAAAGAATATGCCTATCATAAGGTCAGGAGGGCTAAAGAAGTAAATCTGAATTGCTGTTATCACTGTCATAGGGATGAGTCAGTTGACAGGAGTTTTCAGGGCAGTGGTAGATCTTTGAGGAAAATATTTATAAGCCATTTTTTAAAAATAACATCTTTTAAAATCTGAGCAAACTATTCTCGAAGCTTGCAGACATCATAGATTTCTCTCTCTCTCTCTCTCTCTTTGGGGGGGGGAGATTTTATGTATTTATTTGAGAGAGAGAGAGAGAGAGAGAGAGAGAACCCACAAGCAGGCAGAGTGGCAGGAAGAAGGAGAGGGAGAAGCAGGCTCCCCACTAAGCAGAGAGCCCGACATGGGGCTCAACCCCAGGACCCTGGGATCATGACCTGAGCCAAAGGCAGATGTTAACCCACTGAGCTACCCAGGCGCCCCAGTAGATTTCTTTTAATAGATCTGAAGAGTTGGGTTATATAAAAATAAGGCTTTCTGAGAACTTTGCATTTAAATGTTTGTGTTTGTGTACCAAGTAATACATTTTAAGCTAAGTTCTAGAAAGTGACCTACCTGTTATGCACTTTGTTTACATGCTGAATTTTAAATGAGCATGGAGAGTATACGAATACTTTGCTGCTTTTCATTCATATGAAATATGTGATTATTTCTATACATGAATAGTTTATTATTGAACTTTTGAGGTAAGTTGAATGATGGTAGGAAATGAAAAATAAGGGTGCCTGGGTGGCTCAGTCGTTAAGCATCTGCTTTCGGCTCTGATCATGATCCTGGGGTTCTGGGGTGGAGCCCTACATAGGGTTCCCTGCTTGGTGGGAGGCCTGCTTCTCCCTCTCGTGCTCCCCTTGCTTGTGTTCCCTCTCCTGCTCTATCTTTCTCTGTCAAATACATAAATAAAATCTTAAAAGAAAAAAAGAAATGAGCAATAAGGTCAGATGAGAGGAAAATTTTGGAGGAGGAGCTATAAGCCCTGTGATGGTCTATGTGAATTCCCTTGAGATCTGTGCTGATGATGGTGCAACGTAGTTAACTTCTTTGGCATTTAGCTGGGGAGAAGGTGGTTTGCTGAGGGAGCACAGATGGCACATGCCAGCGTTCCCTCTGTCAGTAGCCTCTGGGATAAAGAAAGAAGATGGGTTGCCCTCTAACAGCTCCTGGAGAGGATGTCACACTTCTGTCATCGCAGTAACATTACGTAGGTGACCACAGAGAATGGAAGGGGAGGAAAGATCTGAGTGTTGCAGCTATCAAAATATTGTAAATGGAAATGAAGGCATTGGCCACTACTTGGAATGAGGGTTTAAGGAAGAATAAAATGTAAATCTTTTTTCAAGTGTGTGTTTATTCAGTGCATGTTATTTTTCAGCAGTCTTCAAATCCTTGTCCTCTCTAAAGAAAGACTTTTTTTGAGTCTGAATCACTGAAGTTTGCTGCCCTGCCTTTTCCCTCTCGGTGCCAGTGATCGAGGTCAGGATTTTGCCTTCAGCTTGTTAGATAGGTGTACTGGTAACGTTTCCTAGCTTTAACAGTGGGCTAACTGAAGCTTTAGGAGGTGGCATTCTTCTGGGTCCCCTGAAAGAGGCTGAATGAATCACCTCTACAGTGTAGACATTTCCTGCCTGCATTCTGCTTGTATAGACAGAAATTGATAATTAAATTTTAACAAAACAAAACAAAACAAAAAACCCCACCCAATTGTACATAGATATAAATGGTTAGAACATTATTTAGACAACTGTATTGCTAAAGCAGTTAGGTTACAGTTAAGATGAGGAGGTAAACTAAAGCCTTTCATTTCTTTTTTGTTTGAGTTGTTTTCCAGCAGATTAAGAAGAGAAAAGAAAGCATTAAGTTCCCTATTAGAACCCAAAGCTGTGAATAATTCCACATACCAAACATAGCATAAGCCAGCTGTGAATGTGTCTCAGTTTCTCAGTTTAAAATTTGCAAAAGGGTTTGGTGCTGCTTAATACTTAGAAGCAACTGTTTCCTTGACACGAGAGAGATACTTCATTTGGTGCGTCTTAAATATGCTTTATTCATTAGACTGGAGAGGTGTCTGTTTGATGCCTCTGGAGCCTGAATACTTTCCAGTATGAAGATGCACAGTGTGTCACCATGTATAACATCCTCTCCAAATATGGAATCGTTCTCCTACCCCCCTGGCAAAGATTCTGATTCAGTACTTCTGAAGTGTACCTAGGTATCCATTTTTTTTCTTACAGTGTGCCTCAGGAATTTTGATACACTCTTAATTTTGGGAACTCCCAGGGTTAGGGAGTTTTGATATTGAGATAAAGCAAAACTAAATCAGAACGAGATCAACTAACAGACAGGGAAAATCAAGGACATGGACAGTGTTCCTTCATGTCCATGAATTCTCCTTTTGCTCTCTTCCTATATAAGAGGGTAAGTGAAATTCACACATCCCTAGCTGGGAATGAGAGACAATTAAACTGTTTGATTGATTGATTGATTTTTTTTAACCCGATAGTTTTACTTTCCCTAAAGGCTTGAAACTTTGAAGAATTAAGCTTTGGTAATAAAATGCTCACAAAGATTAACTATACAGTTGTAAAAGTTATAGCATTTATAATTATAAATATAAATAAGGGTAAAAAATATGATAGGTTTTAAAACTCTTTAATGGATCATTTAATTTACATACACACATTCTGGTTCCTGCCCAACTTGGAGAATATCTAATAGCAAATGTATAAACACACAAATAATGTTTTTCTTTGCATAGCTTTCTCAAAGCTAAATGCTGAGAGGTTTGTCTTTGTTTATAGATAGCCAATAACAAGTAGAAATAAATTTTGCAAATCTACATTTTATACAAGGCTCAGGCCACCCTTACATGCATGTAATCAAAACATGTTAGGATTTAAATAGCTAAACTTCAGTATTAAAATTTACTAAATGAATATGCTGTTTTAGGAAGGTTATTATTGTGGACATTTAATTTCCTGGTCTATAATGTATAGTATCACCTATTCCTAAAGTGTTAAGTTGTGTTTAGATTAAATTTTGTTTTATTTATCAACTAGTTATCTTTGCATGCATTCTTGAGGATGTTTTCTACACAGTCACAGGAAAAGATTTCTAATTCTTAGCACCTAGTTAATTTTTTATTCCTACATTATAGAATTTTAGGTTTCAGAAAATGGAGGTCTGAGGAGCTTGGATTTGCTTGGATGACATGTAGTTTTCCCAACCCAGCCTAGAACCAAAGGATTCCAAATTCAAATCCAGGGTGAGGAACCCCACATATACTCTCAGCTCACGTGTGTAGACGTTATCAGATTATTTGCAGTAAAATTTTGTCTGTGGGCCATTTTCTCTCCACAGTGCCTCCTCCTTCCCCCATGCTCTTGAAGAAATATGTTAATTCTAACACTAGCTTACCATACTCCCCCCACAAAAAACATCAAAACAAAAGAAACCCCTTGGTTTTCTTAAAAACTTGAGAAACATTGTCCATGTATTTATACATTTGCTGTTAGATATCTTCCCACCTGGACAAGAACAAAAATCTGTATGTGTGTAAATTAAATGGTCCATTAAAGAAATTTTAAAATGACACTTTTTAAACCTATTGGGTTTTAAGAAAATAATGCATTGTATAATTCAAGTCAAATGAAAGTGATTCTTGGACTCTTCCTTCTAAAACTTTTTTCTTTTAGCATGAAAAAAATAAGAGTTGAGTATATCCTACAGTTTTTGTGAAATATTTGGATGTTGACCCCTTTGCCATTTTAGGCCAAGGAGACTGGAATTTTCTCTAAACTGAATTGAAGTCTACTTAAAATACTGGGATATTTATGTGGCAAACAGAAAGTCAAGTCTCACGTGGCTGCGACCCATGCATTGAAGGGTAGCAGGCCTTCTCCTACACCATAGGATAGTCAGTCCCCATCCAAGTCCTTCTGGGACAGGATTCCTTGTAGGTCTTGGCCCCCAGTGCCCAATAGAGAACAACTAACAAGTCATGAGTATTGGGGGAAAGAACCACTGTGAAGATTGAAATTGAATTTATTTAGCTCAGTTATCAGAAGGAACACTGAGAGTGGATAATCAGTAGCTTGTCAGAATTTTCCCCAAGAAGAGGTTAAGGAGGCAGGTGTCAGATTTCCCAGGAGGATTTTTAGCAAGATTGTAGGAAAAGCTTAAATACGAAAGTTGAGAGCATATGGAGGAGTTGTTTGGAAAGTCTCTTCTAATGCATTTAGATAAAGAATCTGTAGTTGTCTTTGTGCATTTGCATGTGTGTGTGTTCTGTGTGTGTCCGTCTCTAGAATCAAGGGGATGGGCTGGATTAGGGGCTCCCAGTCCCTGTGGAATACAGATATAGCCCCGGTAGTTGACTCTTCACAGCACTGTGTGGCCTTAGATCTTCCTGTGAAAGAGAAATGTGCTACAAATGCTTACAAACATCCCAGTATCCTTCCTTAATTTTATATTTGATTTAGGGCTAACAACGCCTGCTTCGATACCTTCATGATGCAACATTAGCTCCAAGGTTCTGGGATGTATTCTTCAGCAGGGGAGAGATCCAGGAGACTGGATTTGGCATTGTGGCTGTGGAGAAGTTAATCATCCTGAACTTGTTTCTCCTTCTGTAGAATAGTAGGGCTCATAATCTTTACTCACCTCTAGGGGACCTTGTGAGGAGAAAATGAGATATATGTATGTGAAGATGTTTTAGCAGTCGCTGCTTTTTGATGGGAATCCTTTTCTCGGGAGGAATGTACATAGTTCTTCCCATTTCTATTACTTGATTTCCTGATAGAGACAAAAATTAGTTAGGTGTCAGAAAGCAGTGGTGAGCAGGACAGCTATAATCCTTGCTCTCTGGAGCTTTAATATCTACCTACTTGCCTAGTACCTACTTGGAACAACCTTTTCTGCCTTACTTTTGGAAGAGTGAGTCTCTCCATCTCTTCCTCATAGGTCACTCATTCCCACTGCCCTCCTCACTCAGTTTCTGTCCCAGTCTTTAAATGTTGGCTTTCCTTAAGCTCTATCTTAGGTACTCTTGTCCTGTAGAGCCTCCTGTAAATATCCAGTTCCCTACTTGAAGTCCTTTCTCTTTTCTTCGCTGTCTGAAAAGTGCTTCAAATTCACCATGTCTGAAACTGAACTGAGGACCTAAACACTGCCCCTCCTACCCCCTAACCTGGTCCTGCTCTGATCTGTATGTCATTGAGTTGTCCAGTATCTCATCTAGTTATTCTTATTTTTTTGCAAAAGATTTTATTTATTTATTTGAAAGAGAGAGACACAGCAAGAGAGGGAACACAAGCAGAGAGAGTGGGAGAGGGAGAAGCAGGCTTCCTGCTGAGCGGGGAGCCCGACCCTGGGATCATGACCTAACCTGAAGGCAGACACTCAACAACTGAGCCACCGGGGCAGCCTTCATCCAGTTGTTTAACCCAGAAACCCATGTCTCTCTCGATCCTGCTGATTCTAAATTTCACATACCCACTTCATTACCACGTTGCATTGTTTTTATGTCTTAAATTCCTGTCAGAGTCTCCATTTCAGTTTTCAGTGATGTTTTCAAGCTACCATCGTCATGATTCACACAGACTCTGCATATATACCATTCTCACTGTTCTCATATGTATTTCTGCTTCCTAACCTATCCTCCACACTTGAGAGATATTTTTCTAGTACTTAAATATATTCACGTGGTTCTGAAATTTTAAAAATATGGAAAGGTATTCAGTGAAGAGCCTTCTTTCCTTGTGTACCGAGGTTACCCATTCTATGCATATGTAAGGAAATACTAACATAGGCTCTTTCTAAAACATCACCATAATAAAGGGAGATGTATTATGCATCCTTTTCTTCAGCCTGGTTTTTTTTTCCCCCATTCAACAGTATATCTTGGATATTTTTCCATCGCAGTACAAAGAAAATATCCACATTTGTTTTTATGGCTGAATATATTCTATTGTAGGAATGTTGAAATTGATGCACATTAGGAGAAAACATCTTTAACTATCTAGGGTGTTTCATTCTTCTTTGGACGACCTTGTTATGAATTCCCATTTGTTACACTTAGGGAAGAAAAAAACTGAGCTCCCACTTGCCAGGGCTCTCAAGGGCTAGCCCTTGAGGATTGTCTTGTAGTTGTCTTCAGGATTGTCTTGTAGTTGTCTTCTCTTCATCCTCTACTTTTGAGCTGTGTGGATGTGCACTGTCTTTTATTTCATCCATGTTCTGTGTTCCTTACCTCCTGAGATGTCTGCCTAAGCTCTTAGTCTCACATTCAGACTCATTCCTTTTTCTTCCTTTTTTTTTTTTTTTAAGATTTTATTTATAATTTGACAGAGAGCGACATAGCAAGAGAGGGAACACAAGCAGGGGGAGTGGAAGAGGGAAAGCAGGCTTCCCGCAGAGCAGGGAGCCTGATGTGGGGCTGGATCCCAGGACACTGGGATCATGACCTGAGTGGAAGGCAGATGCTTAAGGACTGAGCCACCCAGGCGCCCCACTTTCTCTTCCTTTTTTCTTGGTGGCACCCCTCTTTCTCTTCTTTTTTTCTTTAATTTCTAATCTGCTTAAGTAAAATCTCAGCTCAATTTCCATTTCCTCAAGGTGTGCTTACTCTGGCAATCCATGGCCAAGTAAGAGCTTTCTGATACAGTCTGCTGGCATTTTGGCTTCTTCCTTTGAGCAGTTATTATTATATATTTAAATGTGTGATTACTAGATTGAGACTTATCTCACACACTTAAAATAGTGTTTCTCTTATAGTGGGTTGCAGCCCATTATGGGTTATGAAACCAGTTTTAAAAGTTGTAAGCCCTTTAAAAAAATATAATAGAGAATATCAGACCCTTTCACTTATAGTCAGGGTCTTTTTTCATCATACTTTTGCTTCAGATTAATAGATAATAGATGTCATCACATAAACACTCATATATACAGATATGTTGGGCTTGATGTAAATTATATTTGTTATTGTTGGTCCTAGTCAAAAATAATTTGTTGGTAAATTATATGAGGACAAGAATTCTGTCTGTTTTGCACACCATTTCATTCTCAAGTCTAGCAGGAGTCACTCAATAAATATTTTGGCTCAGTGAACGAATGAATGCATGCACACCTTTCCAGAGAGATTCATAGACTCACTGCTCTCCCCTTAGGGACTAATGGACACTGGTTCTATGCAGATGTTAGTGATTGTTTCTTTGGCCAGTTCCTTCTTAGATCATTAGAAGAAAAGAAATGGTATGTACAGCCAGATTTAAACAAATGTATTTTTTTTTAAGATTTTTATTAATTTATTTGACAGGGAGAGAGAGATCACAAGTAGGTAGAGAGAAAGGCACGGGGAGGGGGGGGGGAAGCAGGCTCCCTGCTGAGCAGAGAGCCCAATGTGGGGCTTGATCCCAGGACCCTGAGATCATGACCTGAGCCGAAGACAGAGGCTTAACCCACTGAGCCACCCAGGTGCATTTTTAAAGGGTATTTTTTAAGGGTTGGTGAGATTAAACACTACTGATGAAAGGTTTTTAGACAAATTTTTTAATATGTATATTTTAAGGGTTGGTGAGATTAAACACTACTGATGAAAGGTTTTTAGACTTAAGTTTTTTAATATTTCTTATGAATCTCAGGCTTTAAATACCATTTAAAAAATAAATAATGAAACTTAATTTTTACCTAAGTATCTGGATAATTTTTGAATTTCTAAGGTAGTTTACACACAGGGCTTATGACATGGCTGTTATCTTTTGTGTGTACTTCAGCAATAAAATATTTACGCAGTTTAGCAAGGTGATACTACAACCTGGTTTAGTACAACAGCTGCACTGCCTGTTCCCATGTGGCTTGATTTCCCTTTTTAATCTTCAGTTTTCTGCAACTAAAGACTATGTCAGCATGTAGTTTATACGGCAGCAGATAACAGTGAAAGCTTCTTGAATTAACATAGTAAAGAGAAAAATACTCTGCTCAGTTCACTTGGTTTCACATTTTTCTCATGTCTTTGAAAAACATTTTCCTAACATATCCTACATAGTAGAGCTTTATAAACATCATGTATTTACAATGAGACATTTTTGTGACTTTTTTATTCTTTAGAGAACTTGTAAACTCCTCTCCAAACATTTAGTTTAAAATATCTCAGTTCTGCAGTGATCTGCATTTTAGCTTAGCACAAATCAAGAAAATCCTGGAAATAAGAGTATGATTTTTATATTTATTTTCAGTCATAAATTTGTATGTATAATTGAAATTAAGGTTGGCTTAAAAAGTGTGTAGGCAAAAACTGGAGAATCTTAATTCTTTTCAAGTTTATTATCAGAGCCCTTTAGCACAGAGTTTTTATCTAGCATATGTGTTATTTTTTCTTTCTATTTCTAGGTGCTCCTGATCCAACAGCAGGTGCTAGTATAGATGATGAAAACTGCTGGCACTTAGATGAAGAGCAGGTTCAAGAACAGGTTAAACTGTTCCTTTCCCAGGGCGGGTACCACGGATCAGGGAAGCAGCTTAATTTGCTCTTTGCAAAGGTATGATTTTTTTTTTTAAAGAAATATTCTAAATATATACATATATAGAAAGTATCTATATATGATGATGTGTACAATAGAATAAAGGCTTCTTTCTTATTTCTTTTTTTTTTTTTTTTTAAAGAAGAGCATCTAAGTTAATCAACCAGTTAGAATCTATTATGTTGTAATGCATTAATTTACTTAGCTATCCTTAGTCAAGATGTGGAACATTTTTATTTCCCATTACTAAAATGGTGACAGTTTATACAATTTTGAAAAAACTTCCAAACTCAAAAGTAAATAGCTTAATATTATTAGAAATACCATCTTTTCAAGTTTTTAGTTTTTCTAGTTAATGTTCTCGAGTAGAGCATAACTTTGAATACAGTCCTTAAAATGTGCTTTATATATTTAGGGCTTTTCTTTCTTTCTTTTTTTTTTTTTAAGTTGAGAAGTGTCTCTTGTTCCAATCCATAGTCTGTAAATTTTACATAATTTTTTTTTACAATTAATACATGCATATAACATTATATATTTAGTTTAATAATGTTCAGTATATTTAAATTAGTTTCAAAAGCATGGACTTTGGAATCATAAAGGCCTGGCTTTAAATCTAAACTCTAAGTCTTATTGAATGTATGAACCTTGGCAAGTTACTCAAGTCAGTTTCCTCTTCTGTAAAATTAGCTAATGATAACATATCTCCTCAAGTTGTGATTAAATGATAATACTGTCTAATACATCATTTTGGCCTTGGTAAATGTTAAATTTTCATCACCAAAATTTGATGGCCTAAGAAACAGGCTTATCTTCCTTATAAGTTCTGTGTGAGTAGAGGCTGTGTCTGTTGCTTTATACAGACCCTTTACTACCATAAATGCAATTCTAAATACTAAGTAAAATGCTTTTTTAATAATATTAAGTCAGTGTCTTTTCATGGGGGTACAGCTACTAATATGACTAATGGATTCAGATTGGTTTTCATGGATGAAATAATTGATAGTTTTCATAATTCATTGACACTTTTGTTAAACAGCTTTTCTAGTATTTATAATAATAAAAAAAAATTTTTTTTAGCTCTGAAGAATTAGAGTATATTCTGTTACTGGTTATGGCCAGAAAATAGTGTATTTGGGTTAATCAGTATTCTCTTATTAAAGATTTATCCCATTTACTATATATTGATTGCCAGTTTTCTGAAAGTTAGATTATAATATAATACATCTTACACTAAAACTACTTCACACATGATTTAATCATTCTTTGGTAATTCACAGGTACATCAAACTCTTGAAATATGTTAGTCAGCCATCTGAAAATTAATTACTATTAGACTATAGATGTATTTGAGTATTGCTTAATAGTTGTGGTTTATATACTTAACAGTGAAGTGTTTATTTTCATTGCTGTTGCTGAGTAGTAGGTTAGAAATATATCAGGAAATTAAACATTAAATCACATCCATGACGTAGTGGTAATATTAAAGGTTTGGTATATTTAGACACACAGGAAGTATTTCACAGATTCTCATGGTAGTGAATAGTACACTTTGGCCTAGTGGAAGCAAAGTAAAAGAGATACTAGACTGGCCTATAGCTGCTGTTTTTGTCCTTGTATGTGATGTACACATTATGTGTGCCATATGAAGTAACAGCATCATCTAATTTTGGAAATGGCATAACTTTTGTATTTTTTAATTTTTTGGCATAACTTTTAGAGTTAAGACAGGTCTGGGCCCTGATCCCAGCGGTTCCTCTTGTCCTTTGGACAAGTTACTACACTTCTCTGAAACATGGTTTTTATAATTCATAAAATGAGAATTATAATCTGGCCTATTTTATATGGTTGTTATGAAGATTACATGATAAGTATAACTGTAAAACTCTCTAGCGTGATGTCCAGTAAATGACAATTCCCTTTCTTTCTATCAGTCTTCTTCTGTTCATGACTTTTTAGTGCTTCCGTATTGGAAATAAAAAAAACTTCTTAAGATTATTACTGAAATAATCCTGGAAAGCACAACACTTGTGATTTAGTGTAGAAGTGTTTTGGGGTTCTTTGCAGGGCTCCCATTTGAAGCCTGTGATCGATTTCCATTACTTGTCATCGAGTATAAGCCTGACACAGGATCAGTAGATCTTGAGGTTTGGGCTGCGATATTGAGTATCTGCCATTTCCTCTTTGATTTGCCTTTTACATAGAATCTTGAATAAAAGGATCCCCTCTCCTTTTCTGCTGCTTGTGACCTTGCTCCAGTAATTTCCTGTAGGGAGAACTGGTGGTGTCATGTACAGCTGGGATTCGTGTTTGTTGAACACATAGCAGTATACACTTTTGGAATGGGTGGATTTATCTACAGTTTCCTATAAAGACACTTAGTCTTGTGTTTCTTTTATTCCTTTTTTTTTAATTTGGGAAATTTGGCTCCAGAGTAATGGACAGAGCTTGAAGTTCCAGCTTGAGAAACTGAGTTAGCTTGCTAGGTCACCAGTTATAATTCTGCTTCCTGGTTCACTCAGTTAGGGCTAGAGAGTTCTTTAACCTGAAGCACAGCCCATTTCCTCTTACAGCCCCATTGGGGTGAATATAAAAGTATGGTATTGCTCTTCTTGTCAGAAAACTTTGGTTTGAGGACTTAATGAAATTATAATTTAGCTCAAAAATCGAAGGACTTCACAACTGTGGAATCTAAAAAAAATTGCATTGCACAGTTTAAATGAGTGAATTATATGGTATGTGAATTATGCCTCAATAAAGCAGATTTTTAGAAACAATAAGACAGATCTATTATTAAAAACATTATCCATTCAATTTAGAAGATCCCTGAAGAGTTATCAGTAGACTGCTTTTAGCTTTTCTACTCTAGTGGTAAGTATAATCATTTGGAAGAATCAGGAAGGTGCCAGATGATATATTTTGGTATTGTTTTTCTGTGGGCTAGCAAAAAATTTCTTTTTTTTTTTTGTAATTTGAAAGTTAACCAAATTTCTTTTTCTCATTTGATTATGAAACATAATTTTAAAAAATTAACAGTTAATCTCTGATTAAATTGTCATTTAGGATAGAGACCAGTTTTTCACAACTTCTGTTTGCCAAAGAAGGCTGGTATCAAGAATTAACTGCCTCAGACCCCAGAGAAAGAAAGAAAGTGGTCTGTTCCTGTATTAAGGTGCATTTTTGACCACTTTTCTAAAGGTCTGTTTTTTTTTTCCCCACCAGGTGCGGGAGATGTTGAAGATGAGGGACTCAAATGGGGCCCGCATGTTGACGTTGATAACAGAGCAGTTCATGGCTGACCCTCGTCTGTCACTTTGGAGGCAACAAGGCACTGCGATGACTGACAAATACAGGCAGCTCTGGGATGAGCTGGGTAAATAAAAGTTTCCTGACGGATTGCCATTGAGTTGTGTATGGGTAAAGATGATGGTTAAATGTTGAAAGCTCATGGTCAGGGTGTTGCTGAAGGGAGAGCTACTCATTTATGAACTTACTGCCATTAGACACTGGTTAGAAGAAGGAGGGCTTGGGCTGGCATTTGCAGGAAGTAATTTTAGGAGGGTTTGGGGGAAATGGTCGTATCTTGAGGAAAGCAAGCACCAAAATCTGCCTTTAAATATTTGAAAATGAAAGCCATTTTATTTTAAAATAGGTATTTTGTATAGCAGAGCTGGTTACTCATATCTAGAAGAATATTGTACCCAGTTGAGCTAAAATTTGGCTCTTTCCCCCCTTTGAGTACATTAAAAGTGTCAAAAGTAGTTTGAACATTTATTTTTTTGGCTGTTACAGACTTAGATGAACTGTTGATTGTCAAAAGGGAAAAGATAAAGTAAACTATAATTTTTACTGCTTCCCAAATCTCTGTAATAAAGATAGAAATATAGCAGGTGATTGAAGAAATGAGAAATCCACTAGTCAGGTTCACTGGGAAATTTGGGGTGGATGATTATTTTTATCCAGTGTTTATTGCTAGGGAATTAACAAATAATGCATTTGTTAAATTGTCTTTCTATTAAGAATGTGACAGATGGAATTTTTGACAAATGTTCTACCAATGCCTGTATTAATTTTGTAGATATGTTTACTAGGAGATCCTAGTTTCATTGAAATTGAATAGTAGAACTCCTCATACCTTCCCCTTCTTTTCCTCTTGGCTGATAATAGATCATATCTTGCTGATTGATCCCATGTCAAGTCTGGACAAAGAGAAACTGTTGTTTGTGCATATAACACATGATCGTAATAATTGGAAGGGAACTTTGAGGTGAACTCTTCTATGGATAAGGAAACTGGACTTCAAGGAAGTTTAGGAGTCATCATCCAAAACATGATATTGACTAATCTAGGGTTATGCCACAAGTTGGTAAAGAATTGAACATCAGGGGCGCCTGGGTGGCTCAGTGGGTTAAAGCCTCTGCCTTCAGCTCAGGTCATGATCCCAGGGTTCTGGGATCAAGCCCCATGTTGGGCTCTCTGCTCAGCAGGGAGCCTGCTTCCTCCTCTCTCTCTGCCTGCCTTTCTGCCTACTTGTGATCTCTGTCTGTCAAATAAATAAATAAAATCTTTAAAAAAAAAAAAGAATTGAACATCAGAGTTTCCTCTTTGCAATTAATAGGATGTGTGTTCAGAAGCTTGCTGTGGGTGACAGTTTTGTTTTTTTTTTAATGTATATGCCTGCTACTTGCCAATTATGTTAGATATTTGTTGGCCTTTCCCCTCGTATTTTTATTAATTATCTTATAATAACTTGGTCGAATTTAGATCAGTCCCTAACTATAGTAGTTTGTTTCAACATATTGGAAGAGTGTTTGAGAGCACAGTATGGTAGTTTGAAAAACACAAGTGTAATGGATATGTTTAAGCGTGGTAGAACTGAATGATAACACTTTCCTAAGTTAAACCCTCCTCAGTTTTGTAATTCTGTAGTAAAATTGAATTGACTAGTTGATTTATGACATTCAAAAGTTCTACCTTAAAAAAAATAAACTATAATAGGGGGAATCATTTAAAGAAAAAGTATTGGATTAATATGAAATGAATAAAATTTAAAGAGCTTTGGTACTTGGAGGAATTTAGGATTACAAATAACTAATTAGGAAGAAAGTGCTGACTAATTTTTTTTTTGGTATCCAAAAATATATAAGTGATATAGTTGAATAAAACTTAACAGTGTTCATGTTTATTCTGTTAGCCCCATCTCACTTTTCCAAGTTGGTTTTGAAAATTATGCACTTTAGCTCTCAATCAAAAGTATAATTCTCATTAGGTAGAAGTTTCCACCAGCTGATTCTAGTTATACCCTCTGATGAACTGCTTTCTGATTATGAGCCAGGCTTTATATTATACAAGTTCTTTGATTTCAATCTAGGATGAATATATCTTCTTGCCCTGTATTTTCTTTCTTCACAAATCATCCCTCCCCCTCCACCCCATCATTACTAGACTGCTATAAATTCTCTTGTGTACTCTGATGGCAAGCAGAGGTCACTAGCCACTTTAAGGGAGTCTAAGTTTTACAAAGAATCCCATGTAGAAGTAACAGTAGCTATCATATCTTAATATTCATTCACCAAAAAATTAACTAAAAGTTGCTTCTGGACTACAAAAGGAAAGGATTTTGCTTCTTATAAAATGGGAGAATTTGACTTTGTGCCCCTGCACAGGGCTCACATTGCTTCAAGGCTCTGCTTTGGAATTAAATGCTGAGCACTGCCAGATGCCAGACATTGAGAAGAGGCTGAGTTTTGTCGGCAAATGGGATCTGCAAGTTAATTGGTGTTTTCTGCAGGCTTCTGGCTGTGAAATGAAATTGGAAGCCCTTTAGCCACATGGATAATACAGGACCTGAATACAAATGTCACATGTCACCATCAGGACCCACTGTGAGACAATAGTGTTCCCACTCCAACACTGCACCATTACAGATCATTTAAATATGGGGATTACATTTAAACTAAAAGCCCCATTTGCCTTTTACTGCAATTTAAATGTCCTCTTAGCAAAAGCTAAGTGACAAATTAAATGAAAAAAGTGCCCACATTTTTAAAGCTGTAATGCAAAACAACCTTTTATTGCTTCTCATGTGCCACGAATGAATCATTATACTTGTCAACCCTAAACCAAGCCATAATTGGAGCAGCTACTGTTATCAAAGTGGGGCCGCTCTGTGACAGCTTAATAAAGCTGAAACTGTTAAATTAAATCTCAGATGCTTAACTCCTTAGCACTGGTGAATTCGATGGGTCCATTTCTGGCAATGGCCAATACACCAGGAAAAAAAAAAGATTTCCTGGCATGAATGCCTTAATCTGATGAGAGTGTACAAGAGTATCTTAGCCAAGTAACTGCTTCTTGGCGGAGGGATTTGGAGGCATCAGATTGTTGGCCTGGTTACAAAATGGTAGTTTTTGAGAGGATCAGATATTCCCCTCCCCAATATTTTCAACTTATGGAGTATATATGATTTATTAAAATTTAAGTGTTGATGTTTTGGAATTAGTTTTAAAAATAGTATATATTCACATAACTTTGTCTCTCTTTCGAATAAGTATATACAGACTTCTCCGAAGTAGCAACAGGCCAGATTCCTTTCCCCATCCTCTGGCTAACAAAGGGATTGATTATACTTAGTTCTTCTTTTCTAAAATAAGTGCCTATGATATTCATTTGGTCTAAGTTAATTTTTGTGATTTATTCCCTGATTTTCATAATGTTATATGAAATAGATACAGATGCATGCTATTAAAGATCCTGTTCAGTGCATCTCATTTGCAGATACATTATTCTTAAACATGAATCTGTTTTTCATACATTAATTTTGCTTTTTCTATGTGATGTTCATTTTCTGAAACATAGAGCAGTCTTCTCGGGATGAGTGCTGTTGTATCATGTTTAGTATAAGAAAGTGCATACCTTAAAATCTTAAGACAGCTCATTGCATGGACAGAAGCTGCAGATGTGGTGGCGCTATAGAACCCACACCTCTTTAGTTGCATTCTTTATTCCATGACATGCAAATTTTCTAGAAAGCGATCACAGGAATAACCCTTCGATTTCAAAGAATAACCCAGTGCTGATTGGTGGTGAGCACACCTACTGTTAGCCCTAATGGCTGTCTGATCAGCACACTTAATTACCATGGGGGTCTTTAGGGATGAGGGGATATATTGTAACCTCTCATCTGTGTTGATGAGTCTCTTTCCTTAAATGTCTTCCTAGACTGTAATTTTACTTTGCTTCATAAAACTATAGGTTGTGGCTGCCAGTCTATTAAAACCTAATTAAAATGGATGTCATTAGAGGAAACAGTTAAATAAGATTTAATTACAGCTTTTTCATGGGGAAAAATTCTTAAATTTTCATTTTCAAGTATTACATAATGTGTTTTTTTTTCCCCTAAAATTTTGAACACTTAACTTTCTCTCTCAGCTGAGCCATGTGTTTTGCTTATACCATGTAAACCCTGGATTTTTTTAGGGAGAGGCTGGGCTGTCATTGCAAGAGCCTTGCTGCTCTGAGCTCTGCTCACTCGGTTCACAAGAACAGGGTGTTACCTCTCAGAATTCTTTTCAAAGGTTTTGCTATAGGGGCACCAGGCTGGCTCAGTTGGTGGACCATGCGACTCTTGATCTCTGGTTTGTGAATTTGAGTCCCACATGGGGTATAGAGATCACTTAAAATCTTTAAAAAAAAAATTTTTTTTTTTATATAGATACCTAACTCTGTGTGAGCAGACACAGCCATTTGGAAGTTTCTTTCTATTTTGAATTCCATTGGAAGGTTAGTTTAACCACTATTATTAAGCAACAATGGTAATATTCCTTGTAGAGTGTTAGATTGAGTGGGTCTACAGATTTGGGGTACTTGGAATCACAGTAAATCTTTGTTCAGCAGTAGAGGACTTAGCCCCTCATTCCATCCACTGAAACCAGATTTATTGCAAATACTAAAAATTACCTACTTCATGGACTCAGAACACTGTTCTAGCTATACCTCTGATACAGGTAGTCATCTCTATGGACTTCTTCTCTACCCATCCTCATTATTCTGGACTCACATGCTTAAGTCACACATTTCCAGTGATGCTCTAAGTCATTTCTAAGGGCTTTTGTGCACAGAGATAAGATTCCAAAGACTCCGCTTTGGGGGTCATTGTAGAGAAATTTCTGGGGAATGCCACCTTACATCTTCCAACATATTAGGGTGTAAGTAATTTCACCATGGTTCAGAGCTGCTGCTTGGTTTATATGATAAATTTCAAATCTAGGCTTTCCAGATTTTGAAGCTGATGGTGGTTAGTGAATGGCTGAGGAGTAACTGCTTTTCTGTGAGAGTTGGGGAGCATTCCATTGTGGTTGCCATGTAAGTTGTGTTCTCTTTGCTGGTGCCATGGAGAAACAGCAATTCCCAGAGCCTGCTTGCAGCAAAAAGATGTCAGGCACAGAGTTGGGAACTTCTTTGTAGCTCTAAGTGTACGATATAAACTTAACGAACCCCACATTAAGGATTGCTTCTCACCTACCAGTTTGTCTTTCCTGGGCATAAAGAGAATACACTTTACCACTTAAACCCCATACACTTGGGGATCACCCCCTTGTGTATTTTTATAAAACCTTATTCTAAATATAGACCACAGGGATTGGGTTAGGAGTTAAGATGCCTTATGACTCACTGTAGTACATGTTAGTGTCCTTATTGTATATGTAGTATGCTGGTAGCATTATTTGCACCAGGAATGGGTTCCAGTTACTTTTTGTTTTGTTTTGTTTTCT
Source organism: Martes martes (assembly GCF_963455335.1). Classification (NCBI taxonomy): domain Eukaryota; kingdom Metazoa; phylum Chordata; class Mammalia; order Carnivora; family Mustelidae; genus Martes; species Martes martes. Next base: position 76,049,773 of record NC_137892.1, on the reverse strand, counting down.
TTGTAAGATGTGTCCATTGGTAGTAGATACTATTCTCACAGTAGTGGCTGCTAGGAGTGTCAGAGCATTGGTATAAAGTATCCTTTTCTTCCTCATAGCAATTTTGGAAAAGTCCATTAACCCTTCTTTCCAGAAGTCTTATTGTGGTTTCTGTCTCAGTATGTATTAAGCACTTGCTATATCCAGAGGAATAGATGTTAAGATGTATTAAGTGTTTGGCTTTACTGTTAGTAATGGTCCTTATAGTTGAGAGGGGGTAGAGAGATGGAACCATCAGGAGACAGAAATTAGAATAGGTATGAATGAACTGAGGAGCACTTTGACAGGGTAATTCATTCACATATTAGTACAAATACTTGTACAGGTGGTATTTAATATGGTCTTACATATTATGTACATACTATGTACATATTGTGTACATTACATGTTTACATACATAATATGGTTCATGGAGGTGAGTTGTAGGGAAGAAGTAGTGAGAAGGAATAACATAAACAAAGTCAGGGATGAACTAACTCAATAGGGGAGGGCTATAAAACGTTCAAATTCATGATCAACAATGTTGTTTTCAAGATTCTCAGTCCAGTTTTATTGTCCTTTGTTGTTACTTCAAAGGGAGGTGAGGAGGGAGAGAGTAGACACAGGATCTAGATTTTTGCTGTCTTTTATTTCCCATTTTAGTCCAGCTAGTAAAGATGACATAGATGTCAACACTTACTTTATCAGGCACTATGCTAAGCACTTAATGCATGCATTATATTTTTTTATTCTTAGAACAGTCCAGTGAAATAGGTATAATTATTACTGTGAATTTTATAGCTGAGTAAACTGGAGCTTAGGGAGACCAGATGACTTGCCTGAGGTCAGCAGCAGAGCAGGAATTTGATCCCAGGTCAGTGACTTCAAAGACTTAACCACCAAACTGGACTCCATCCTTACTTGGTTTAATTTGCCTTTCTGCTAAGGGGTCTAAGTAGTCTCTCTGCTCAGGGCAGAGTTGGGGCAAGGCAAAGGTCACCTAGATGACAGTAAGCCCTGGAAAAGCTGCATGGCCTGGTCTGCCCACCTGGGGTCCTGCGGGTCTAATGGTGGTAGTCAACAGAGTTTACCTACTCTAGGTGCTCATCTGTGTTTCTAGGGACTCCCTGACTTCAGTCTAAAAAAGCCACATTAATGTAGAAGAGCCAAATCCTTGCTGTTGATTGGGGACTGTCAGAATAAACAGATAGATGCTTCTCACAAAGTACACACCGTACATACTGCAGCTGGGTTACAGTCAGGTTTTCATTTCTTTCTCCAGGTTCCTTTGCTAAGGAGCCAGTGAGACCCTTAGGTTCAGGTGTCTGTCCCAGCCTCTACCAGGCCCTAGTAATAACACGGTTGTCAACACTTGTTTATGTCATGTGGTCTGTAGCTCTGCAGACCCCTCCTGCACTTGGTCTGGGCTGGCCTGCTCTGGAATAGAGGTGTACATTTCTGTTTCAGTCTGTGGTTGCCTCCTTATTATCTGGAGCTCCCTTTCAATAAGGAGGCTTCATACATTGTGTTGCTCAGGAGGCTTTGCTTCTATCCAGCCGTGTTCTCGGAACGCCTGTCTGCTGCTCAGTCCTCATTACCTGGGCCTGGTTTCTTTCTCCGTGGTATGGTCCTGTTGCTTCTTGTCTCTTAAAACTGAGAGTTCTGTGTTTGTGGGTCAGAGACTTTGGGTTCTGCTCTGCTGTGGGGGAAGGGAAGAGGGGCTTGTTCTCGGTTTCTTTAAGTAGTTTGGGTCAGAAGTTAACTAAAGGAGAGAATGCATATTTCTTTACTTCCTGTGCAGTACTATCCACCATCCTTCTCTTGAGTGCAGCTACTAGGGTTTAATTATCCATTCAGTACCCCTTTGTGAGAAAAAGTGGAAATAAAGAGGAAAAAATTTTAAATAAATATTAGCAGAAAATGGTAGATTCTCAAGATCAAAAAAGATCTTTACAGACCATTTGATCCTATTATCTAACCAATTGGAGATTCCTAATGATAGTCATTCTCTAAGTTGTTTAGGTGTACAATTGGATAATTTGTAACAACACTTGGGGATCACTCCCTTGTGTATTTTTATAAAACCTTATTCTAAATATAGACCACAGGGATTGGGTTAGGAGTTAAGATGCCTTATGACTCATTGTAGTACATGTTAGTGTCCTTATTGTATATGTAGTATGCTGTAGCATTATTTGCATCAAGAAAGGGTTCCAATTACTTTTTGTTTTGTTTTCTTTTCTTTGTAAGACGTGTCCATTGGTAGTAGGTAACTCTTCTCACAGTAGTGGCTGCTAGGAGTGTCAGAGCATTGGTATGAAGTATCCTTTTCTTCCTCATAGCAATTTTAGAAAAGTTCTCTTCTCTTCCCATTTCCTAAGAGTTAGTATTGCACTTGCCCTCCAGAAACTGCCACCAAAGGGAACTGTGGTTGGGGGAGGGAGCAGCCTCCTTGCTAGATTGTGGATCTCTAGAGAGCACCATCACACTAGAGTGGTAGAAGTGAGAGAATGAGAATGAAGGAAGGACAAGCTGGGGATAATTTCCTCTCACCATTTCTTACACTGAAGTGGCAGCATACAAAAATTAACGAGGTCTGAGAAGCCTCATTTAAGCCATCTGAGATTCCCAGGGGCTTCGTGGGGAATCAGAGATGCCAAGAGCTGGACTGAAAGAGGTGGAAGCCAAGGGAGGACCGAAGCAGCCACTTAGGCTGTTCTCTGTGGGTGTCGTATGAAGCAAGGTGCTTTACAAATTTTTTTTTAAAATTTTTATTTATTTATTTGACAGAGAGAGAGAGATCACAAGTAGGCAGAGAGGCAGGCAGAGAGAGAGGAGGAAGCAGGCTCCCTGCTGAGCAGAGAGCCCAACATGGGGCTTGATCCCAGGACCCTGAGATCATGACCTGAGCTGAAGGCAGAGGCTTTAACCCACTGAGCCACCCAGGTGCCCCCAGATGTTTTTGTAGTTGATTCAAGCTTAGGTGGGCTAATGAGGGGGCAGGAGAACCCAGAAAAATTATTAATGGGTGTCTCTTTAGACAGGGGATCCACAGTGCCTCATAGAAGCCCCTGAGGTGGGAAAGGGAGGAAGAGAGTGTGGATGGGGGAGGCAAGTCCTCTTAATCCTGACAGAGTGACTTTCATCACTTGACACTTAAGATTTCTCTAAGACAAAGGATTCTGAGATTAAAAGTGCATGCTTGATTGTGACTGTCTTCAGTGGGCTTTTAAATAGCTGCTCTACTTAGAGGTCTACTAAAGAATGACTTACTTGTAGAAGTAATTTTTTATTTTAAGGAGAAGACAGGTTGATAAGTGATTTATAGCAGGCGAATTTTTGTGAGGCTTATCTAACAATTGCATAATATTTTAGTGTTTAAAAATCCCAAATTGGAATGAGAATAGCATGCTGTCTGGTAAAGTACAGGAAGGGGCCTTCTGCTGTAAATTGCTTGGATGAGTTAGTGCCTGGGTTGTAGGCTATTTTCTCAGGCTCTGATCTAGAAATGAGTAACTGGGAGTAGTGATAGTAATTGTCTGAAATGCGGCTAACCCTTCCAACTCTCTGTCTTCTCTTGCAAAGATAACCTTTGACAGAGGAATCCAAATCTCTGTAAATTTGAACCATGACCAACTATACCTTCTTGACCCTACCTTGTGCTTCCCAGCCCCTTTCCTTTTGGGGTATCTTAGTGAATTTCAAAATTTGCTTGGGCAAACCTGGAGGAGAGAGTAAGAATTTATCAGTCAGGTATCAGACTTAAGTTATTAGCAACCTTGAAATGGCTTAGATTGGGAAACTAGTCTCTCTTGTGGATGAACATGGCCTGAGGGGATTGGATGGGAGAACTATAAACAGGGCACTTGGGTCAAATAGAAGCTTGGAAGTGGAAGAAAATCCTGTTAGGAAGAATGCTTTCAGAATGCACCAAGACTGCAAAAGTCTGATATCCAACATGCAGACATTTAAAGATGACATTAATATGTTCAGCAACCTATTTGCCATACATACTGATCATACATAGCGGATGCTCTTTGCTAAACATTATGTCCTAGGTAGACAATCTAGTCTGTGAGATTTTTGTTAGTTTTGAAACCATTTAAGCCACTCACTGTACTTAATGATCTTGTCAGTTGCTGTCTTTTTGGTACATTTAAACTAATTCCAGAGCCATCCTTTTCCATCTCTATATTAGTGTTCATGTGATAAACTCACACCCTTTTCCCCTTCTTGTACACTCATCAGAACACTGAAAATGACACTTTTTTTTTCATTAGTTTTCCTGTACATGTAGGGGAAAAAAATGTGCCTGGCATATAGTTGGTGGGGGAAAAAATGTGCCTGGCATATAGTTGGTGCATATAGTAAAATATTTGTGAATAAAACAATGAATGAATAACTGAAGTGTAGTGTTAAATACCTATATGGAAACCTTAGGAAGTGAGTATTTTTGGTGTACCGAAAACAGTATTTGAAAGGCCATAATCTTCACTGTGTCCTCAGTTTTCTTTTCTTCCCCTTCTGGCTTATCCCGCCTTCTCCTCCCATGGTGGATATTCATGGCTGCCTATGTATGCCTGAACGCTTGCATGTGTGTGTGCGCATGTGCATGCACACACACACGCACTCTGAAATACAAACAGTTTAGAGTACAGAAGGGCAATGATTCCCCCTTGCCATCAGTGCTGCAGGTAATCTATTGCATTAATCAGCCAGCCAGTGGGAAATGCATGGGGAGTGATTATACTATCATACACAATACAATCAGCATGAAGCACTTGTCAAGACCAATACATCAAAGTTTAATTCAGTAATAGAATGAATTAGAGCAAAATGAAACATTCTGTTCTCCAAGAAACTCGGCACCCATCACAGGTTCTTTCTAAACTCCATAGAAAAGTCAATGCTTTAAGAAACTGTTTTTATGAATAAAATTGCAGTTCTGATATGACCAATTACTGCAATCCTTTTTTCTAGGGATTCTTACACAACTGTAGTGCTAAAGTGTATTCATCAGTATTCCATAATCATAACTATTGGTAAATTTGATTATTTTTTGTTAGGGCTCCTGATGATCTTTTATCCCGAGTTGGTGTTCTCCATGGTTAAGTAAAAGGCCAGTTGTTGTCCTGCTGGTTCAGAGAAACACTTATCCCTAAATGTGGCTGGTGGATGATAGAGTACCTTAGCAGAACAGCAGCTCAGTTAACAATAACCTGCTGTTTACAGTGCCTTTTGGTAGGCACTGTCGTTAGGAGCTTATAGTCTAGTTAGGAAACAAAATGAATAAGGGAAAAATAAAAAGCAGCCCAAGACTGCCTAAGAGAGCTGAAGAAATGAAGTTATATCGTGTAGGACCTGTTTCAGAAAACTTTGAGGATAGAACTAATATATCTCATATTCACAGTCACTATTCTGTGTCAATTTTATATATTCAAATGTAATACACCCAAGCAAAGCATGCCTTTTCAGAGGGGCAAATAGAGACAAGCTCACCTGGACTGTTTGAGTTTTCAAAACCTTGAACTGGAATATAAAGAACAGATTTATTAGAGTCAGACGGTCTTAAGTATGGATTCTGATCCTCATATTTACTATCTGTATAGCCCTGGACAGCTCCCCTTAGAGAGAACCTTAGTTTCCTTATCTGTAAAATGACAATAATGTGAATTCTCATGGCCTAAAATAAGGTGATGAGATAATGCATAATAACACTTTGCTTTTCATTCTAGCAGTCTTTTGCCTGCATTGGGAAAGTGGGCCCAGGAGAACGCTTATAGGACAGAGACATCATGAAGATCTCAGGAGTCTTCAGAAATAGATTTCTATAACCTTGGACTGTTGGACGAATTGTAGAACTGTTCGTAAAGGCAGCTTAGTCAAGCAGCCAGTGCAGAGCCCATGGAGAGTGCTCTTGTGGGTTACCCTAGTTCACATTCCTTCCCCTCACTAACACTGACTGCCCTTTTCCTGTGTCCAAATAAGACTTGTTATTGTGCCTTTTTTCTCTTTCTGATTTTTTCTGTCTTTCCTCCTTCCCTCAAAAAGGAGAAGGGAGTTGAGTGGTAGAAGAGCTGGCTCTGGTCATTTCTACAGAACCAGATTCCCCATAAGGTCAGGCTGTCGTTGGTGAATTTTGCATGTTGGTCTGAAAGCACTGACAAATCAAATGGAATGGGAAAACTGCATATCAGATGAGGACCACAGGTTTGCCAGAAGGGAACATTCTGTCATTTAGAGGATACCCGTTAGCTGTTTTGAAAGATCTGTCATTTATTTTCTTTTTTGACAACAAAAAGATGGTTATTTCCTTCAGTCTTTTCTCAGAGCCTGGTCAGATGATAATCAGACCTGTGCCTTTTTGCTTAGAGGTTAGCCCCGCTTGAGTTAAATTATCTCAAAAGCTTTCTCTAAGCAGTATACCTGATGTATTATTTTGAAAATTTCCCAGAAGTGTTGTAGTGAATTAGAAACCAGCATACCAAATTTAAAGTAAGGGGAATGTTTTCATCAGTTAAACTTACTCTTCAAACACGGGTGACTAACATATTAATACTGAATTGTGCTGCGAACAATATTATAATTAGGGTCACAGTTTTTGTGTGGTCTGACCCAAGAAATTTTGTGACTGTAGTTTTGCTAGCACAACTAATTATCCCAGTGATCTCCTATTTGTGACTGCAGTTAGGCATTTCATGGCCTCTAAATAAGTATAATTAGTTAATTGGATCATGCATGAAATTCTAGCCTCTCATAATAGCCTCTGAGAACAAAAATAAATATGATAAATATTATGAATTGTTTTATAACTGTGGAACCCTGGGAAATACCACAAGTGATTGTTTTACTTTGTCTGTTACTATTTCGTAAGAAGAAACATGATATTAAAAAGTAGGAATGGAGCTATGTAACAGTCTTCATTCTCTGCCTTTGAGACAGGAAAAAGGGAATCACTAACTTTTCGTATTCTCACCTTTAGAGAGGGTAGTGTTGGTTGCCCTGTTCCCCACTTGCTACTGCACCTGTGCTCTCCCCATTAGCGTTATACACACCATATCTTCTGGAAAATAGGGGGAAGAGCTACCTTTAGCAAAAACTTTAAAGTGTCTTATCTGGGAAATGTGCACCTTTTGTTTTAATTACTGAATTGACTTGCATATTACCAAACCCTGTGCTGTAGAAGGGACTTTAAAAGCAAGCATCACTGACTCTGGGAGGTTGGCACTAGAGAATAGCCAGCTGATCTCTTTAGTCACAAACCCTAATGCTCCACCCAGAGCAGCGCAGCCCGCAGGCTAAGGGCACACTCAGTCACACACAAGGGTGTCATCCCGGAAATGCTGATGCCGCTCTATTCCAACAGACATCAGAATACGCTGTATGTTCAGAGAAAACAGATTTCTTCCAATTTGAATGATCAGTCTTGAATTAGGAGGTAGGCTTCTGTCTGTTTTGTTTTTTTTTTTTTTTTAAAGATTTTATTTATTTATTTGAGAGAGAGGCAATGAGAGAGAGCATGAGCGAGGAGAAGGTCAGAGGGAGAAGCAGACTCCCCATGGAGCCGGGAGCCCGATGCGGGACTCGATCCCGGGACTCCAGGATCATGACCTGAGCCGAAGGCAGTCATCTAACCAACTGAGCCACCCAGGCGTCCCTGTTTTGTTTTGTTTTTTTAAAGATTTTATTTATTTATTTGACAGAGAGAGAGAGAGATCACAAGTAGGCAGAGAGGCAGGCAGAGGGGTGGGGGGGAGGGGAAGCGGGCTCCCTGCTGAGCAGAGAGCCTGATGCACAACCAATCCCAGGACTCTGGAATCATGACCTGAGCCTAACGCAGAGGGTTAACCCACTGAGCCACCCAGGAGCCCTTGTCTATTGTTTTAATCTCCAGTGAAATTGCTAGTTTTGCCGTGGCTGTCAGTTTTGAAAAATGTAGTTTTCTTTGGTTTCGTTAGGCTCTTTTTAGATGTACCTGTGTCGGTTTTTGTTGGAGATGCTTTCTCTACATGGGAGAGACATGTTCTAAGTACGTAAGAATACATGGTTAAATAAAGTACAGTTTCTTAGCTGTGGCTTTAAGGTTTCTTCCTAATTTTAGTGATGTGCCCCTTCGTATTATACTACTAAAATATGAGGAATGGAATGATGATTCTGGCAAAAGACAAAAATGATTAATCTTGGAGTCTATGTATGCATAGCTGCACATATGAATCCCAACTTATAGGAGTTCTTTTTTTTCTTAAGATTTCGTTTATTTATTTTACAGTCAGAGATCACAAGTAGGCAGAGAGGCAGGCAGAGAGCCCAATTCGGGGCTCGATTCCAGGACCCTTGAGATTATGACCTGAACCAAAGGCAGAGGCTTAACCCACTGAGCCACTCAGGCGCCCCTGTAGGAGTTCTTTTTGACCACATAGGTAGGCAGATGCTAAATACCCAACGATTGAGAATATTGGTTTTTAGGGAGCACGAGTCTGGCTCCCATCTTTAATAGAAGCACAATACCTTTCTTCTTCTCTCTGAACCTTAGTTTCCTTCTCTGTACAGAGAGTTTTTGTGAGGGTGAAATGTGATTGTGTGTCTAAAATGCATAGTACAGGGTTGGGGGAGATGAAAAGTCAAATGGCAGCATTTAGCATTTATTGTCAGGTGGGTAAGTAAAGATGCCATTCACTTTTAGAAGTATGTTTGCTGAACTAGATGGAATGATTTGTACCCTAAAGACAGACATTTTAAAACTTTAAATGTAGACTCTAATTAGAAACCTAACATGTGTAACCTGATATTGTTAGGGTTTTCCTTGAAGGGATAAAAAATTAGCATACAAACCAGCACTTAATATTGCACTGTGTGTTGGGATACCTTTTATGCTGTTAAGTTTTCATAATGACCTTTTGGGTGTTTTTTTCTTTTTTTCCTGCTTTACTTGCAGCTCTTCTCATATGTTCAATAGTTTATTCGGTTTTGATTAGCTTAACTAACAACATGCTCATACTCATTAGTGAATACCTTCATTTTCCATTTTGTAATCCAGCAAATTCATAATCTTTCCTGGTAACTGGTGGTAGATTAAAGATAGCCATAAATCTTTTGCTGTTCTGTCATTGAGACATGAGGTTTATTCTCTTTTCTCGTATCTGGTCAGTTTTTAAAAATTGTTTGACCAACAGAATATGGTAGAGTAGATGCTGGGCCAGTTTCTGGGCCCAAACATTAAATGACCAGCAGTTGACTTCTGTCTTTAGAAGGTTCTGTCTTGGGTCCCTGAGTTTTCATGTAAGAAGTCTGAAGTTTCACATCATGACACTGCCATGCTCTGAGAAGGCCCATACTGTCCACATGGAGGGGCCGTGTTGAGGCAGGGGGAAAGCTAGGAAGAGAGTGTTTCTGACCAACCGAATCATGAGATACAATGATACATTCTTTATTAAGTCAGTAGGTTTAGGGAAGGTTTTTTTGTTTGTTTGTTTGTTTGTTTGTTTGTTTTAAATATTATTCTTTTTTTTTTAAGATTTTTAAAAATTTATTTAACAGGCAGAAATCACAAGTAGGCAGAGAGGCAGGCAGAGAGAGAGAGAGGAAGGGAAGCAGGCTCCCTGCTGAGCAGAGAGCCCCATGTGGGGCTCGATCCCAGGACCCTGGGATCATGACCTGAGCCGAAAGCAGAGGCTTTAACCCACTGAGCCACCCAGACGCCCCTTAGGGTAGGTTTGTACATAGTAATAGATAACCAGAATAATGGTAATCTATCTGATAATACTTTGTGATTCTTCTCATGGTTATTTTCTGAAAGCCAAATTATAGGATATAACAATGTGTGAAAATTAAGTTCTTTTATTTCAGTTTTTCCCTTATGTTGGATTAAGTCAGATATTTGTCAGAAATGAATGCTTATTATTAATAAACAGTGTAACATGATCTTAGCATATTCTGCAACAGGGCTTGAACCTCACGATCCTGAGATCAAGACTTAAGCTAAATTAAAAGTGGGGCACTTAACCAACTGAGCCACCCTAGTGTCCCTGCATCTCCACTTTTAATAATTTATTTATTTATTTTTTAGAGTAATTCTTTCTCACTTTCATATTCTCATTATACCAATTTCACCTGGTTTGACTTCTGGGTTTTTCCTCCTCTGATAATAAGAACTTGAGCTTAGGTAACTTAATTTTGTATTCCTGTAGAAGACTCTAGCACCCTGGGCACTGAAAGTGAAAAAGGGAGGCGAAGTGGATTGGATGGTAGCTAGAAGTTTTGGCAGAGATGCTAAGGAAGGGGGTGCTAAAGGTACAGTATACACAGGCTTCAGCACTGCACTCTTTGTCCATCCTCTGGCATGAAGTTACCATGGGCAGACAAAATACAGGAATAGGGATGAGGTTGAGAGCCTCCTCCATGTGACTAGATAAGGACAAAATTACCCAAAGCATCTCAGACCTCTGAATGGCCCTGTGGGCCCTACCTGGGGCCTGGGAGGCTGGAGAGAACAATGCCTACCAGAAAACAAAACACATTTAAAAGCCTATTGTTGAAACCAAGGGAGAAGGAGAGACTAAAAGATGTTTCCTGCTATAATCATACAGCAAGTGGAAATTAATTTACAGGAACCCATTATTACTAGCTTAAGTGTTTAATGTCACGGATATTTTGTTTATTTAATATGTCCTCTTAATAGTTTTAGTTGATCAATTATAAGATACTTGTAAGGGTATTCACAGAATCACTTGGGATCTGAGCCCTCCATTCCTGTTCTAACCTTTGAGTCTCTGTGTCCTTAACATCAGAGTCTTCTACACAGGGGTTTGCAGGGAGTGTACCTTTTGGAGCTGAGTAAACTCTGCAGTTTTCAAACACTTTAAGTCTAAACAGCCCTATGAGGTAGGTAGGGATTATTATCCCTATTGTTTAAGTGGGGAACTGCCACCTCAGAGACACTAAGTAGGCTGGCCTGGGGCATACCTTGCCCTTTCCAGATCAGAGCTTGTTTATCAAACATTTCTTCTAGTTGGAAACGTAAGACAGTGGGTATATGAGGTAGGGCAGGGGCAGAGTGATAGTAATTTGTACATCTAAATGTTTGATGGAGAGGACAGGCTTTCAGGGCATGTCAAATTCATTAATTCTTGTTACCAACATTTCCTGGGAGTGTACGTGCTTGTTCGCTGGCACTGTTACTGGTGAAATGCAGAAGTAACCAGAAAGGTCTTTGTGATGATTTGTCTTCTGCCTCAGTGTGTGTCTGCCGACATTCGCTCACTGTTCGTTGAGTTGTAGGATGTGAACAGGTTTAAGACTATGGAGTGGTTTGCAACTGGTCGCCTTGTGCAAAAGAATGCTTTCTTTCATCTTTTTCTTCTTCCCAGGGGAGTTGTCTTCCTAGTTTTGGTTTACTTTGGCTTGTAGGTTACAGTGTATCTTTTTGGTAAAATCACTGCCTGCACATTAGATGGCTTAGTGGAAAGAAGGGTAAAAGTATGCTGAATGGTGGAGAAAAGCTGGACTAGAGCTGAAATGTGCTGTGGATAACAGAAACTGAATGATGCACACACCAGTGATTTGATAATTGCCTCTATACAATTTGAGGCATTGAAGCTAGGAAAGCAATTTAAAAGTATTGAATTTGTTTTCATTGTAATTCATAGCAAATAATTAAGTGTCCTTTGTGAAAGAACCACTAACACCTTTATAGATGCCAGGTCCTCTGGTAGGTGCTAGAAATGCTAAGTTCTCACTGAGTTCTGTGTAGTATTTTTGGTTGAGTCTTTACAAGGTTTAACGTTTCTGACAGACAGCAGAATGAAGTGTTTAATTATCAAAGAGCTTTATTTTTAAAACTACAAATGTTTCAGGCATATGTTGGAGGGGAAGGAGATAAATGCCCAAAGTGGGACTCTGAATTAATAAAATTTGGAGAATGACTTACTCAATTTGGTTAATTTGGTTATTAAGGCTAATTACAGCTTTTGTAGTGGTGATTGTTAAGATAAAAGACCATATCTATTATAGCTCTGAACTTGAATCTAACATTAAGAACATCCTTTCAGGATGAAACCTCTCTTTGGGGAGGTGAGCAATAAAAGAATGTTATAGGCAAATTAATAAAGGCTTGGCTTTTGAAATTTTTTCCCATTCTTCAAAATGGAAATTTTCTAATTAGAGAAATGTAAGCATGAAAATCTAGGATGGATTTCTTTTTTCCTCAAATTATAGAAATCATTATTTAAAGTTTCCAAGAACATACAGGATTTTGCGTTTAAGGACCATAATCCATTTGAGGTTTTGGGGTTTGTTGTTCTTCTTTCTCTCTTTCTTTCTTGGAAAGGGAAAGAGAGAGCAGAGGGAGAGGGAATATTAACCCGGCTTCATGCCCAACATGGATCCCAACATCAGGCTGCATCTTAGGACCCCAAAATACAGAATTTTTACTCATAATGAACATACTGAAGATAAATCACTCATTTTGGAAAAACATTTACATCACATTATTTGTCAGTATTAATTTACTTGTTGCCCTTTTACATAACCTTGTTAATACACTAACAACCTGATGATGAAGCTACTAGCCACAGCGCATCTTTCAGGGCAACTTCTTGATTTTAGTTTTGTCTGATTATGTGTTCATTTAAGATTAGTAGAATTATAAGATAAAAACATCTTGGAAGAGAAACTTAAAATGTCCTTTTTAAAAAAAGATTTATTTAGGGGCACTTGGGTGGCTTAGTTGTCAAGCGGCTGCCTTCGGCTCCGGTCATGATCCCAGCATCCTGGGATTGAGTTTCAAATCAGGCTCCCTGCTCGGCGGGAAGCCTGCTCCTTCCTCTCCCACCTCCCTGCTTGTGTTCTCTTGCTGTGTCTCTCTCTGTCAAATAAATAAATAAAATCTTTTTTTAAAAAAAGATTTTATTTGTTTATTAGAGAGAGACACGGAGTGTGGGGGAGGAGCAGAGAGAGGGCGAGAGTCTTAAGTAGACTACAAGCTGAGCATGGAGCCCAATGCAGGGCTCGATCTCACCACCCTGAGCTGAAACCAGGAGTATGACACTTAAACTGACTGCACCACCCAGGTGCCCCTGAAATATTCTTTTTTTTTTTTTTTTAAGATTTTATTTATCCATCTGACAGAGAGAGATCACAAGTAGGTAGAGAGGCAGGCAGAGAGAGAGGGGGAAGCAGGCTCCCCATTGAGCAGAGAGCCCAATGTGGGGCTCGATCCCAGGACGCTGGGATCATGACCCAAGCTGAAGGCAGAGGCTTAACCCACTGAGCCACCCAGGCACCCCACCCCTGAAATATTCTTAATTTTTAAGCATTAGCTGTTGAATATTAGGATTTTACTTTTTAAAAAGGTAATTTGATGATTTGGCAATTTTTTTAGTTCGGTGTAACCTCATAAGTATCAATGGCAATTTTTGATCCAATATATAGGTTTGTTGTTTTTTTTTTTAATATTTTATTTATTTGACAGACAGAGATCACAAGTAGGCAGAGAGGCATGCAGAGAGAGAGGGGGAAGCAGGCTCCCTACGGAGCAGAGAGCCCGATGCGGGGCTCGATCCCAGGGCCCCGGGATCATGACCTGAGCCGAAGGCAGAGGCCTTAACCCACTGAGCCACCCAGGCGCCCCCAGTATATAGTTTTTATTTAATTACTTATATGTAACTTTTTTCATGTTGTTAAGGTGCTCATCAATCCACAACCTAAAACCTGGTAAAGTTATATCCATTTTCCACTGGGCTTCAGTGGAAAAGGCTGTCAATTTTGGGTTCTTCAGGTACCATTTGGATTTGTCCCTTGCTTTGTGACAGTGTGTGGTTATATTTCATTAGAAGCTAATTTTCTGTTTCTGGGCATTGGAAAGGCATAGGATTAATAAGGTAGTAATTTATGCAATGTCCATTGGCTTGTTAGAGAATTCCTGCTGAAAGAATGCTGTTACTTAAATCTTTGGGGTACCAGTAGACAGTATTGTTTGATACCGACACGATGTAGCAGTAGTTTGCTTTGTAATTTACATACAGTAAAATTCTTAAAATAGTTCAAAATATGTTGTAAATACTATGAAAAGACATATGCCTGTCGTGTTGGAGCATCATGGAGAGCAGGCCTGCCATTGCAGCATCCAGCTGGGGGCTGGGGATATTAAAAAATGGTATTGGGGCGCCTGGGTGGCTCAGTGGATTAAGCCGCTGCCTTCGGCTCGGGTCATGATCTCAGGGTCCTGGGATCGAGCCCCGCGTCGGGCTCTCTGCTCAGCAGGGAGCCCACTTCCCCCTCTCTCTCTGCCTACTTGTGATCTCTCTCTCTGTCAAATAAATAAATAAAATCTAAAAAAAAAAAAAAAAGATTTAAAAAAATGGTATTATAGTGGCGCAGGGTTCCATAAACTGGACTTAATATAAGATGATACAGTATGTGAGAATGATGGTGTAACAGAAGCCATAACAAGACTTCCTAGGAATCTTGATAATAATAGGATGACTCACGTTACGGGAGTGCTGTACCTGACCGCGAAGCAGCAGATTTTGCATAAGAGCAGTGGATTTGGTGCCTGGGTGACTCAGTTGGTTAAGTGTCTGCCTTTGGCTCAGGTCATGATGCCAGGGCCCTGGAATCGAGTCCCACCTTGGGTTCCCTGCTTAGTGGGGTATCTGCTTCTCCCTCTACCCCTACCCCTTGGCTGTGATCTCTCTCATACTCTCTCTAATAAATAAATTTTTTAAAAAATTTTGGAAAAAAAAAAGCAGTGGACAAAATGTGAGGATTAATTCTACCTTAAATGATATCTGAAAGAGGTTAGGCAAGAAAGAAGAGAGAGAGAGAAAAATGGGCAAAGAAAGGATCATAGTTGACATTTGTGGTTGCCTCTGTCCTCAAAGTAATTTTAAGAAGTTGATTAAACCTGAAATGTACAATTTAGAACTCTTTGGACTGCGAATGAATTACTTTAAATAATTGTCTATTGTAACTATTAAAAAATACATACATCTGAATTTTTTGCTGTACAGTTTTGAGTTTGGACAAATGAATAGAGTCCTGTAACAGTTACCACAATCAACATATGAAATGGTTATATTCCCTCCAGAAATTTCCCTCACACTGTTCCCATGTGTCATTTCCATTGCTGACTCTCAATCCTTGTTTTGGTGATTAGTCCCTTTAGTTTTAACTTTTCTAAAATGTCCTGTAAATTAAATAATGGGAGTGTATGTGTGTATTCACACACATACCCTTTTGCTTCTGGCTTCCTTCGCTTAGTATAATGCATTTGAGATGTTATATGTGTGTCAGGGCTTTGTTTCTTACTACTGGGTAGTGATCAGTTATATGAATGCAGCAGTTTGTTTATCCGTTCACCAATTCAAAGACATTTAGGTTGTTTCCAGTCTTACGCATTTATGAGTAAAGCTGTTAGGGAGACACCCAGGTGGCTCAGTCAGTTAAGCATCTGACTCTTGATTGGCTCAGGTCACGATCTCAGGGTCAGATCGAGGCCTGCATCAGGCTCAGTGCTGGTTGTGGAGCAGGCTTCAGCTGGTCTGTCTCCCAGTGTGATGTTGAGCACTAGAGGTAAGAGCAGACATCTTTGCCTTATTTTGATCTCAGAAAGAAAATTCAGTCTTTTGCCATTATGATGTTAATGCAGGATTTCTTTTGCAGATGACTTTATCAGGCCAAGTTATCTTCTGTTCCTGTTTTGCTGAGAGTTTTATTTGTTATGAAGTAATGTTGGATTTTGTCAGGTTTTTTTTGTTGTTGTTGAAGAAAATTGCTTTTTCTGCATCTGTTGAAATGGTCATGTTTTTGTTTTTGTTTTTTCTTAGTCTGTTAGTATGAGTTACTGACTCTGATTTTTAATGTCAATCCAACCTTGCTTTCCTGGGATAAACTGTACTGGTTGTGGTGTATTTTCCTTTTCGTATATTTCTTAATTAGATTTTCTAATATTTTGTTGAGGTGTTTTACTTCTATATTCATGAGGGATATTGATCTGTAATTGTATTTCCTTATAATATCTTTGTCTGGTTTTGGTGTCTAGGTTTTGGTTTGGGTTTTGTCTGGGTTTTGGGTAATGCTGGCCTCTTAAAATAAGTTGGAAACCATTCCCTTCTCTGTTTTCAGGAAGATATGGTGTAGAATTGGTACTCTTTCTTAAATACTTGGTATAATTTTCCAGGGAAAAATCTGGACCAGCATTGTCAGAGATTTCTAATTACAAATTTAATTTCTTTAATAAATTTATTACTATTCAGGTTATTATTGCTTTCTTAGTGAACTCTGGTAATTTTTTTATTTTCAAGGAATTTGTTTATTTAATTAGTTTAATTTATGGGCATGAAGTTACTCATAGAATTCTGTTATGAGCCTTTTAATGCCTCTTTAGGAATTATAATGATATGTCCTCTTCTATTCCTGATACTGATAGTTTGTCTTTCTTTTTTTTCTCTCTAATTATAGGTTTATTGATTTCATTAATCTTTTGGTTTCATAGAATTTGGGAGGTGGGCAGTTTTCTATTTAATTAATTTCTGATCTGTTACTTCCTTCCTTCTGTTTGCTGGCTTTAATTTCTCATTCTCTTTCTAGTTTCTTAAGGTGGATGTCTAGATTACTGCTTTTCTTTTCTACTGGAAGTATTTAATACTATACATTTCCCTCTAAACTCGTTTTAGCTGTTGATCACAGATATTGATGTATTTTATTTGTGTTTTATTCAGTACAGAGTATTTTCTGATTTTTCTTGTCACTTCCTCTTTTAGTCATGGGTTATTTAGAAATAAGTGTTATTTAGGGAATTTTCCAAATATCTTCCTGTTATTGATTTCTGGTTAAATTCTGTTATATCAGAGAATATACTTTGTATGTTTTCAGTTCTTTCAAATTTGTCAAAGTTGTTTTATGGTCTAGAATACAGACTACGTTGGTGAATATTCTTTGTGCATTTTAAAAAGAGTAGTGTTTGTTTTTTTTTTCTTCTAGTAATAAGTAGAATGAATGTTCTGTAAATGTCATTGAGGCTTAAATTGGTTGATAGTATCTAGGTATTCATCCTTGCTAATTTTCTGTCTACTTGTTTCATTATTGAAAAAGGAGTATTAAAGTTTCTAAATATAATTATGAATTTTTCTATTTCTCCTTTAAGCTTTAAGCTAAAATACTTCATGTATTTTGAAATCTTAGTGTTAGGTTTAGCTTTATTCATTTGGGATCCTCATGTGTTTTTAGAGAACTGACCCTTTTATCCTATTACGTCTCACGTTATCTGAGGTATTTCTTGTTCTGAAATCTACTTTGTCTGATATTAATATGGCCACCAGCTTTATTTTGAAAGTGGTTACATACTATATCTTTTTCTGTCCTTTTCCATTTAATCCATCTATGTTACTACATTTAAAATAGCTTACTTGTACATAGCATAAAGTTGAGTCTTGCTTTTTTAATCTGATTTTATCATTTTTAATTTGTATGTTTAGATAATTTACATTTAATGTAATTATTGATATAGTTGAATTTAAGTCTACCATTTAGTACTTATTTTCTGTTTATTATCCTCTCTGTTTTTATTCCTTTGTTGCTTTATCCCTGCTTTCTCCTCTTCTTTGGATTGTTCTAACCTTTTTTAGTATTTCATTTAATCTATTGTCTTTTTTGTTTGTGTCTCTTTGTATAGTTTTAATGGTTTTGGTATTATAATAAACATACTTAACCTTAACCAGTCTACTTTGAGTTTATATTTTGCCACTTTAAGTAGAATGTAGAGTTTTAACAATCTTAGGTCCCTTTACTCTCCCTTCTTTATGTTATAGTTTTTATGTGTATTATATCTTCATACATTTAAAATGCCACAAGGCAGTGTCCAGATTGCTGCTTTCAATACATTTATTTTAAACAACTTAAAAGGACAAAAGCAGCTTGTTGTATGTAGTCAGGTATGTATCATTTCTATTGCTCTTCTTTTATTCCTGTATTTCCCAGTTTCACTCTGGTATTATTTTTCTTTAGCCTGAAGTACTTCCTTTAACATTTCTTCTAGAACAAGTCTCTTTGGCAACAAATGATTAGTTTTTCTTGATGTGAGGATAACTTTATTTCACCACCGTTCGTGAGCAATATTTTTGTTGGATATAGAATTTTGTGTTGACACTTCAGTTTCTTTCAACACTTGAAGATGCTGTTCCACTGTTCTTTATCTGTGATTTCTGATGAGAAATCCCAAATTATTTGAGTTGTTCTTCCATATATGATGTTTTGGTCTTTGCTTTCAAGATTTTTTTTTTTTTTAAGATTTTATTTATTTATTTGACAGAGAGAAAGAGGGACCACAAGTAGGCAGAGAAGCAGGCCCCCCGCTGAGCAGAGAGCCCGACATGGGGCTCGATCCCAGGACCCTGGGATCATGACCCGAGCCCAAGGCAGAGGCTTCACCCACTGAGCCATGTAGGCGCCCCTCAAGATTTTTTTTTATCTAGGTTTGGTTTTTGTGATTTGATTATGAGATGTTGGGCATGGTTTTCTTTGAGTTTACCCTTTTTGTGGTTGGCTGAGCCTCTTCATTCTGTAAAATTCATAATTTTTCCAAATTTGGAAGTTTGCACTTTTCCCACTTGTCTAAGATTTTCCCTGTTCTTCAGATAAGATCATTACTATCTTCACATTCACTAACTTTTCCCTCTCTCATATCCCTTTTGCCATTGATCCCATCCAGTGAATTTTTTATTTCAGATAATTTTTTTCACTTCTAAACTTTCTAGTTGGTTCTTTTTTTTTTTTTTTTTTTTTTAAAGATTCCACCTATTTATTTGACAGAGGGAGAGACAGAGAGCACAAGCAGGCAGAGAGGCAGGCAGAGGCAGAGAGAGAAGCAGGCTCCCCGCTGAGCAAGGAGCCCGATGCGGGGGTCGATCCCAGGACCCTGAGACCATGACCTGAGCCGAGGGCAGCAGCCCAACCCACTGAGCCACCCAGGCGCCTCTCTAGTTGGTTCTTTTAATAGTTGGTGTTTTACTCCTTTCATTAGTGTTTACCTTCATCTCATGGAGCATAGTTAAAATAGTTGCTATAAAATCTCTGACTGATAATTCTAACATCTGGTTCTTCTTAGTCGGCATCTGCTGGCTGATTTTTTCCCTTGAGAATTGATCACATTTCCCTGATTCTTTGTAAGCCAAGTGATTTTGGATGCCGGACATTTTTAATACTGTGTTGTGAAGGCCTAGGTCTTTTTTTTTTTTTTTTTAAGATTTTATTTATTTATTTGACAGGCAGAGAGTGAGAACACAAACAGGGGGAGTGGGAGAAGAAGCAGCAGGCTTCCTGCTGAGCAGGGAGCCCCATGCGATGCAGGGCCCAGTCTCAGGACCCTGGGATCATGACCTGAGCCAAAGGCAGATGCTTAACCACCTGAGCCACCCAGGTGTCCCCTAAAGAGTCTGGGTCTTATTAAAGTCCTCTGGAGCACTGTTTTGTTTTTTTAAAGCATACAGCCAATAACCAGGGTAGATTCATACTTAAATTCCATTTCATCTGATTTGGGTGACATATCCATAGTTTTCAAAGCTTTGATCTGCAGCTTTTGGTCTTTCTGGTGCACCAGACTTAGACCTGTTGGTACATAGTATCTAGGGATCTACCTGGCTCCAACTCCTGAGTGTGAGGAGGGCCACTTTTCCCAGTTATCTCACCAACTAGATGAGATTTTTCTTAAGTTTTTACTGTATGTACCGTCTACAGAGTTCGCCAAATGGAGCTAATCTGTCCATGCCAGGAGATAGTAGAGGGGGAAAATGTAATAGGAAATCAGTGTGATGTGGCTTACTTCTTAAAGTTTTATTTCTCCAGTCTGCTTGCTTTTATTTACTTTATAGAGTACTCAGGTTGCTGCTTTCTGTTTTCTTGGGGAGAGATAAGCTATAGTGGGTTTATTTCATTTTAACTGATCACATTTTGTTTTTAATTGGTATTTAAAAATGCCAATTGAAAATATAGAAATGCAATATTTAAATATCTGTGGCTTAAATAGGTTGTAGCCATTTTTATTTTCTGTTGGTAAAGGTTATTTGATATTTAAAATATCAGATTCTGTAATTGAAGAAGCTTGCTAATTTTATTAAGTTTTTAATTTTAGTTCCAATATAGTTAGCATACAGTGTTATGTTAGTTTCAGGTGTTCAATATAGTGATTCAACAATTCTATACATTACTCTGCTCATCATTGTAAGTGTACTCTTTAATCCGTATCACCTATTTTACCCATCCCCCTACCCACTTCCCCTCTGGGAACCATTAGTTTGTTCTTTGTAGGTAAAAGTCTCTTTCTTGGTTTGTCTCTTCCTCTCCTTCTTTCCTTTGTTCATTTGTTTTGTTTCTTAAATTCCACATATGAGTGAAATCATATGGTTTTTGTCTTTCTCTGATTGACTTATGTTACTTAGCATTTGTACTGTCTAGTTCCATCATTGTTAGAAATGGAGGTTTCATTTTTAATGGCTGAATAATATTCCATAGTGTGTATGTGTGCACACCACATCTTTATCCATTTATCTATTGATGTTCACTTGGAAGACTTGCCAATTTTAAATGTGGAAGAATGTAAAGCATCTCTTTTGGACAAAACAAACTGCTCATTTCTACCTTTGTTATTCACTCAGCTAACATAGTTGATTAAAACAGATACACGTACGTGTTCAAAGAAAAAGTGTTGAGAATGGGTTTGAAATAATAGAATCTGTCTTGTGTTGAAATTAGTAAAGTAAAACTTAAAGTTTTAGAACTTGTGAAATAATTATTTTATTAGCTATCTCTGAAGAATGTAGAAAAGAATAATAAATTTTATCAGTACTTAATTCAAATTATGAGTTATCCCTTCTAAATTCATTATAGCTTTTCCTTTGAAATACAAGTGAAATTTTGATGAATATTTAATTTCATTCACATAAAGACATAAATCTAGTGATTTCACTTAAAATAAGTTCAGTTTCTGGTTAAATCATTTAGGGAGGTATGTCTAAGTGAATTTTAAAGATCTTTTGATATATAAATATGCATATTAATATATAGATATGCATACTAATTTTAAAATATCATAAAGTTTAGACAGCTTATAAAACTAGGAAACTATTTGTGCCCATTATATATCTTTATGATTTTATTGTAAAAAGGGAGATTTAATTTTTTCATCAAAGAACCATTTAGCGTGGTTTGTTCCAGAATTCATATATAAAACCTGTTTGTTTGTAAATTAAAGTGGCAAACTGGACTGTAGGGTTTTATTCTTTATTGGTATTTTTACCAAAATGTCACACAAGTAGGAAGGTGATTACAGTTAGCGTTTGAAATCATCTTTCATCTTTATGTGTAACAGTGTTTGGATATTTGGTTCAAATTTGGGCTCTGTTGTTCTTTCATTAAACTCTGTATGAGATTTATGGCTTGGATTAAGGAGAGAATTAAGTTATAAAAACAGCAGACTTGAGTCCATTTTGAAAGCATTTAAAATGTGACATTGGTAATTAGAATTGGAAATTTTTATAATTTTTGAAATTCGCTTCCCTTTCTCCTTTTAAATTAGGTGCTCTGTGGATGTGTATAGTTTTAAACCCCCACTGCAAGTTGGAGCAAAAGGCCAGTTGGTTAAAACAGCTGAAAAAGTGGAACAGTGTTGATGTCTGTCCATGGGAAGATGGAAATCATGGCAGTGAATTACCCAACTTAACCAATGCTTTGCCTCAGGGTGCAAATGCCAACCAAGGTGAGTCTACAGTAATATTCTGTTCACTTTGTGTCCACCTGAGTGTGTATATATGCTTCTAATAGTAACTTAAAATATATGTGGGAAAATTATTTTGCCTGCTAGACCTTAAAATAATTTAAGGACTTCATGTTTTGAATATGGATGTATGCATTTTTCATTTTTACCTGATTCCTTTGTGTTTTTTCATATTATCAGAATATAGATGGATATTATACTTTTATGTATTAGTATGTGTTAAAATTCCCTAGTAATTATTTAGTTTGGGAAATAATTTTAAAAATCATGGAATAGGGTGATAATATATTACCTTGTAAAATAAAATATTGAGAGGCTTGAGAAACTGTGTTTTTATCTCTGTTGGTGCAACCCAATTCATACTGGGGTTGTTGTGTAATTTTGTCAGTTAAAAATTGTTAGTTTTAATATATAGCAAATAAACATTTATGACTGAGCTGGAGGGTCATGGGATGCTGTTGGCATTTGAAGTAGGAAAATTCTTTATTGCAAAGGATTGTCTAGCATACTTGTTCCTACCTGCTGTAAGCTAATAGTGCCCTCCAATCTTTGGGACAATTAGATGTTTTCAGACATTTCCATATGTCCTCTTAAGGGCCTGTGTCTCTATTTCTATGCTGTTTTTTCAGCTTCTCCTTTTCTGTTGGATCCATCCATTTAGATCAATGATGTTCCTCTCATCTTCAAAAAAAACCCAAATCCTTCCTTGGCCTCATTTTCCTTTCCAGCTATTGTACTATTTTCTTCTTTCTTCCAGAACCAAGTCCTTAAGTTAAGTTTTACAAATAAAAATTTCCGTCACTAATTCATGTCACTATTTTTGTGTGATTTTGTGCTCCTGCTGCCTTTTTTGGGGTCAGGAGGATTTGACAGACGTTAAAGTTATGATCGATGTAGGGTAGTAGTTAAATGACCCTGGAAGGATCCAGAATCGAGATTGTCGTTCTGTATGTGCCGACCCTATATGGAGTTGGTTCCACTAGAAAGAGCTAGACATTGTGTTGAGTATGAATGTTAAAATAGTGTTTTCAGTCTCTACAAAGAAAATGAGATGTATGACTCCACAGGGACTTGTCCAATCAAAAAGAAGTTTTAGGACTCAGGAAAGATCTGGCTTTGCTTTGTCTAGAGATATTTGCCTTGGGAATTTAGTATTTGAAATCTATCATACCTTTATTGCCCATGATTATTTTGTTTAATAACTTCAAAGAATATAAGTATACTCCATTTTTTTTCCCCCACAAGCTTAGAATTTTCAAATTTAACAATTCAGCATTTATTTTCTTCCATCGCTAGGGAAGGGCATGCCTATATTTACATAGATAATCACTTTAATCTCCTTTTACTTAATTATATTTTGAGGTTTCTCTCTTTCACTCCCCATCTACTTTTTGGCACTGCTAGCCTAACATTTTATAGTTTACTATTTTACTTTACATTTGGTCACTTTGTCTTTGATGAAACAGAAATATTCCGTGGACTTTAGAGAGCCTTTAAGAACTGGTCCAGGGACGCCTGGGTAGCTCAGTTGGTTAAGCAGCTGCCTTCAGCTCAGGTCATGATCCCAGCGTCCTGGGATCGAGTCCCACATCGGGCTCCTTGCTTGGCAGGGAGCCTGCTTCTCCCTCTGCCTCTGCCTATGCTCGCTCACTCTCTCTCCCTCTCTCTCTCTGACAAATAAATAAATAAAATCTTTAAAAAAAAAAAAAAAAAAAGAACTGGTCCAGCCTGCAGATGAAACAGTTCATTTCATGTGTGGTTTGGTCCAGGCACATGAAGTCAGAATCTCGTTTCTAATTAGGGCAGTTGTTTCTCGCTGTTGGGCCTAATGGCACAGGGTTCCTGTTTTTAGCAGAATATCCGCATCCTCTTGGGGGGGCTGTCAGAAGAGACGTCTGTACAGAGGGATGCTGATGTTCAGCCTGTAGCGCCTCTGTTGGAGCGCAGGGGAGAGTCTGCGGTAGCTGACGGAGCCCAGCAGCCACGCCACTGCAGCCGGGTGGAGCATGTGCAGGACCCAGGCTATGGGCAGAGTTGGATATGCTGCCGTGCTGGAGTGAATGTGAAGGGGGAGTTGGGCCTTGTCTTAGCTAAGATTATTTGTTAAAATTAATAACATTAAAATCCATGCTCTTTGAAAGAGTAGGGTTTTTTTTAATGTACCAGATGATAGCCAGTTTTTTTATTTTAATTTTTTGATAATAGAGCGAATAGTTTTCCCCTTTTTACTTTTCTGAAAATCCCAGATTTTCTTTAATCAGCATGTAGTAATGTTATATGTACTTTATATTTAAAATTTGTTTATAAATTTGTGTATTTGTCATTTTGAAAATTTTGTTAAGGTAATCCATGTCTTTTTTCCATCTTGTTGCAAAAATTAAAAAAAAAAAACTAGACATGTAAGGTAAAAATTGGCCATAATTTTGATACTGATCAAATTTTATTTTTGTAGTCATTATCTATGTACACAATCTTTATTTTATTTCCCATGTTATTAAAGACTTTATATTTTGCAGTTTCATTTAATTATTATTTCATTAGTATTTAGCCTTTTTTTTCTTTTTTTGTTTTCCGTGTAGAGGAGCCAGAATATTTAGCCTTTTTTGTTAGAATGGTTTTTATTGGTCTTTTATAGCTAACCGGTATTAAAAGTGGGGTGTGTTCCTGTACTTTTCTCTTTGCTCATACAGTCACATGCAAATATGTGAAAAGTTGAGGTTGTTTTTTTTTAAATGGAGTCATGCTCTACAACTTAATTTTATTATTGATACTACAGTAAGCCAAATGAGAAGTAGAACTCTTAATTTTTTAATACATGCAGAATACTAAGTTGCTTTTTTAAGTCTCCTAGTTTTAAATTCTGTTTCTATGATTAGAGCTAAATAAAAAAAGTGAAATGACAGAGCCACTTAAAATGTATAAAATTTGGACTTAGGAATATTTAACCAAATAACAGAGGTCATGGGACCAATTATTTGTTGGATAGGACTATCTCTATCTTGCTCAGCAAAAAGCCCTGATAGGTTCAGAGGCCCTTAAATATGGGGCCCCTTCTTCCTGTTTGCAAGGTGACCATCTGTGCACTGGGCAGGGCTGTATCAGATACCATCAGTATTATGCCTCTCAAATTATGTCGTCATACATTTTGATATGTCTCACATTCAAATACAGATATCTAAGTTGACCTGAAACCAAGCTGACGTAATGTGTCTCTCTGTTAAAGACCTCTCAGAAGCCTTGCACAACAGCTGAAATTCCTGAATTCAGAGTGTGGATATTTGGGTTTTGATCTTGACTGCCATGGCCTGGCCATGTGACCTTGCCAGTCCCGTCACTTCTCTTGGTTTTTGGCTCCATCAACAGAGTAGGGGAGTTGCGCTAGATGAGTTCTCAGAGTTCTCAATTTGGCTGTGTTTCAGTATTCAAGATTCCTTCTTTGTCTTTGCTTAGCCAAAACTGCAGTTTGCTTCTCACCGAGTTAAGTCTCAGTACAGTGAGGGCTGATACTTGAGCTAAGTAAAATACACATACATAAGCATAGTTTGTTACCCTGATTTTCAGTTGAGACTCGCTAAGGTTTGTGCCACAGTTGAAGGTAAGTCTGGAGCGGGGACCTATGGGGTGGGATTGCAATTACAGAATTTGAACCATGTTATCCAGAGGGACTGAGTATTCCCAGGAGTTGGGATGAGAATATTCTTTATTCCCCAAACATTTCTTTTCTCCGTCAGGTCCTGAAACTTGAATCCTCTTCGGAGTGTATGCTTCTGCTCTTTTGTGATGCCCCGGCATACACTATGCTGGGGACTCACACCAGTCATGGAACCTGCACAGGAGTCAGGAGGCAGCCTGTAGGGGCAAGGTAAGTGCGCTGGTTTGTTTTGTAGCTATGTTGTGTGGCTTTGTGAAATGTTAAATATATGCATTTATGCCCTTTGGGATATAAAGTGGCATTTAATCATTATATCCCGAGAAGCATAATAGTTTTAATTGTGCAAAACCGCACAATATAGTTAAAAAATACAACCAAAAGCACAACCCTTCTGCATATCTTTAAAGGCTGATTGCATCTTCCTGAAAGGTTCCATGGCTGGTGTCACATCTCTTGCATAGTGTTTGTGAGAGCTGTTGATCCCATCAGGGCAGCCCACCACAGCACCTCAGAAGTGGGGAGCAGTGAGTTTTCATGTGATTTTTGTGCCGAGTGCCTCCTCCGAGTGTATTTGGCATGGAAACTAGACTTGACACTTCTTTTTGCAGGATGCCTTTAACCTTAGCTTTGATGGCTGCAGAGTGTGTGTGTTTGATAAAAACAAGTGAGTGGATGGTGGCTCTTTGGGCTGACTTGCCTCCTAGTACTTAGGACGTGAGAGTATTCCCCCTTCATCCTTCTGCTTAGGGGGTGCAGGACAGTGTGTGTGGGTGTGTTCATGAACATCTGGCCACAGAATGGTATGACTGATGGATTCACACGTGAATAGTAGCTGACATGGCTTTCTGAATTGTGGAAAAAACAGATTCGTCGAACAGGCCACATCGGACAGTGTTCACCCGAGCCATCGAGGCGTGCGATCTCCACTGGCAGGATAGCCACTTGCAGCACATTATCAGCAGTGACCTATACACCAACTACTGTTACCATGACGACACTGAAAACTCCCTCTTTGACTCCCGCGGGTGGCCCCTCTGGCATGGTAAGTGGCCAAACCGGAAAGACATTTCCATGACTTACTTCTTTGTTTCATTTCTATAGCATTATTGGAGTGGGAGGTGGAGAGTCAAAGGATTCAGTGGGAGATGGATGAATGCTTGGCAGTAGGAGCTGAGTGTTTCATTCAAATCCAAGTTCAGAAATGGTTTCTTGTGTCTTTTGAATAGTATTTTGGGGGGAAACATCTTACTGTTTAAGTGCTGTTTTTATAGATATATCTGACGATGGCAACTTTCTCTCCTTAACTTTTTGTTTTAGAACATGTTCCTACAGCTTGTGCAAGAGTGGATGCATTACGTTCTCATGGGTACCCCAGAGAAGCACTGAGATTAGCAATAGCTATTGTTAACACGTTAAGACGACAGCAACAGAAGCAGTTGGAAATGTTCCGAACTCAAAAAAAAGGTGAATGGGAAGGAATTTGTTTTCATTGGAATGGGATTCTTGGTGATGACTAGATTTTGTCCTCTCTTGAGTGAGAATGCTTCTGAAATTAGAGCAATGAAGATGACATTTCCTGCCACTCATTGGGAATATTTAATAGCTGGTTTGTGAGAAATTTTAGGCACATTTTTCCTCGTTGAATGTTGTAAGAAATAAGATTTTTAAAAACATTTCTTGGGTTAGTTAATTAAAAAAACTGATTAATTTTAAAAATTATATGATTTTTTAAAAAATCTTTTTTTTCCCCAAGTAATTATTTAGTGTGTCTGAATTACTGAAAATGCTGGTTGGCCAGATATCTTCTTCAGTGAAAGTGCATTTTAATTCTAACAGTGAGGAGTCTGGGGGCAGACTGTCTATGTTTGAATCCTAGCTGTAGGACTCAGCTGGGAGACCTTGGGCAATGACTTGAGCTCCTGTGATTTAGATTCCTCATCTGTGGACTAGGGCTTAGTAGAAGACCTGTCTCTTAAGAGTTGTTGAGAAAATTAAACTAGGTAATTCCTATAATGCTCTTAAAAGAGCCTGGCACAGTGTGTAAGCACTCAAACTTTTTACCTGTAACAATTTGCACTTCAGGATATGGTCTTTAAGTGATCAAAACTCCTGGATTTTTAAAATCCTGTAAATAATAGTTTGATGAGCTGCCAACTGACAACACATTTTAAGTTCACTTTATTTTAATTTACTATTAATCTTTTAAATTTTAAATAAGTATTGCTGAGCAATAGCAATTGCAGAGAGTTACATTAACGTGCATAAGGTCCCGACCAGAAAAAATTGTCTATATGCTTTTTCTGATTAATCAATGCACTTCTTGTTCCTTCTATAGGTATAAATCTTTTTATGTTTCTTTGATTAGGTTTGTTTTTTCAATCAGGAGTTTTATTTCTTATTTGGAGAGATACTTTAGTTGCTGGGGGATTTTTTGAGTCATGTTTTGGTTTTTAATCCTACTGTGATTATTATGCACACACCAAGGATACAGCTAAAATTTATAAAAAGTTGTTGAAATAAGCTGAAGGTTAAAGTGAGCTTTTGTTACAACCTTTAATACCATCTATTCCAGACTTATTATAAATGTGAACTAACATTATCATTTATATGATGAAGGAAAATTTTTTAGAGTTAAAAATTTACACCAAAGAAGGGGAGCTTAAATGGAATTGGAATGTAATATCCCTAGTGATCACTGTTTTGTCCAGTTCTTCATGTTCTTTGTAACATAACTGATTACCAGATGTGTTTGCAAAATATATTGCTTGGACTTTTGGAAATTTTTTCTGAAACAGCCTCCTCCTCCCAAACACCAAACAGTCTATAGCCAGAAGCTATCTACTTCTGTATAGTATGAAGGATAGTAATATTCAGGCTAAGAGAGTGAGGTACTTTTTATACTGTAAAATTAAAGCTAGGTTATGATGGTTACTAGATTAAAATATCATATTATAAGCTTGTGTTAGAAGTGTTTTTAAAATAAATTTAATAAAAATGTTGCAATATCTAAGAAATGGAAAGTGTAAAAATGTTAGTTTATGTAGGTAAGTTAGAATATATGTTAAGTTAGACTCTTTTAATTATCTTTGAAACCACTCTTAGACCCATTTCTCCTTTTTATCCTGTGAGCAGTGAAAACTTAATTCAGACTATTCTTAAGTTATGACTATGATTGCATCTCTATACCTGTATCTTTCTCTCTCTTTTTTTGGGTCCATATTTAAAGAATAGGTTTTTCATAGGCTGTTATAATTCCAGATTGCCATGACATTTATTTGCTATGTGGTCGAGATTAGTAAATACATACCTTATACATATTCAGTATTATTTGGCATTATATGTCAGGTTTTATTGTTGTTGAGATATAATTGACATAAAATCATATAAGTTTAGTTATACAATATAATGATTCGATATCAAAATGATCACCACAGTAAGTCTAGTTAATATCTGTCACCATATAGAGTTACACATTTTTTTCTTGTGACGAGAACTTTTGAGATTTACTCTTAGCAACTTTCATATATGTAACGCAGTATTATTAACTATGGTTGTCATGCTATACCTTATTACATCGCCATGATTTGCTCATCGTATAAGTGCAAGTTTGTACCTTTTCCCCTTTCACTCATATCCACCCCTGCCTCTGGCAACTACCAGTCTGTTCTCTGTGTCTAGGAGCTTGGATATTTTTTTTCATATTCCACATGTAGGAGAGATCATATGGTATTTGTCTTTCTCTGTCTTAGTTCACTTAGTTTCTTGATTCTGAAAAAAAATTGTTCTCCTTTTTAGAAATTCATTTCCCTTATTTCCGTGTTGTTTTCACTAATTTTTGTGTGGAAGGAAAATAGAGGAAATACTTTATAAAATTTTCTCTCTTTTCCATCACTTGAAAATAGATTTATTTGTGTAAGTACAACACTTCCTTACATCACATGCCTTTACACATACACATACACATTTCCTCCCCCCGCCCTCCATTAAACATACATATTTTGTTGTTCTGAGAGTAATACTCATTTTTTTTTTCATACTGGTTTTGTATATGAAAGCCAGTGGCAGAAACCAAAGGGAAAGACCCTTTCAAGGAATATAGGACCCAACCTTTAAATTTTAATACTTTGTGCCAGGCAATTCTTCATTTTTATGTACTGATAGTTGATAGTCCAAAACCAGAAGACTTCTAAAGGAATATTGGATTCATGGAATGGTTCTTTAGCGATTTGTAAAAAGCCAGTTTTTGTCTTGGATATTTTATATTGTATATAGATTTCATTATATTTTCCTTTAAGAAGGAGCTACTGTTATTTATTACTTTAGTAAACATTTGGATGTAAAATACTGCATTCTTTACAAGGAACATATCTTCAAATATTTACAGCTTTTTTTCTCAGAACTCTGTAATTTAACTTAAGAACTTGAAAGTGCTACCATTCTGTGAAGAAAATGAAAAGGATACGTTTCATCTAAATTATACGTTACTTTCTGCTATAGTTTTCCTTTGTGGCAAAGGGCCTCTCTTACATGGCATACAGAGCCGTGATAATGAGGCCTTCCTAGATGCAAGGAGAGTAGTTTAATGATATCCATAGAGGGGTCCAGGTTAGACCCAGGTTACCACTCCCCTCTAGTCTCCAGTGTAGATGACCCACTGAACATGGACTCTGAGGGTATCTTTTTAACCCACTGAGCCACCCAGGCGCCCCGAGGGTATCTTTTTAATATAATTAGCCAGTGGTCATTCCAGGGGGACTTCAAAATCTTCTCTAATGCCACTCTTGGGGAAGTAAGGAGAGTTGTTCCTCGCTTCTCAGGTGAAAATTTGGAACTCATTTGTACTCACGCAACATCATTTAATAGTATAAGTAGTAATGTTCACCCAGTACCTTGGACACATGAATTGGTGTTTGGGGACCGTCCTAGGAAGTTAGCACCATTTATACCAATTTACAGATAACCTCTGTGAACACAAAGTAGGTAACATGTTGGGGATTATGTGTTATCTTTGTTCTTTTTAGTTAAAGAGGAATTGCCAATTCAGTACTGATTTGTCAGGATGCCACTTTTAAGTGGTAAAGCCTCTCTTCCTCTACTTGTTTCCATCTCTTAATTCCCTTTTCTTACACAGAGCTACCCCATAAAAGCATCACCTCGATAACCAATCTTGAAGGCTGGGTCGGACACCCCCTGGACCCTGTGGGCACTCTTTTCAGCAGCCTCATGGAAGCCTGCCGAATTGATGATGAAAACTTCTCTGGGTTCTCCGATTTTACAGGTAACACTAGTGGCATTCTCTCCCTCATGTGCTTTTCTCCCTTAGCCTGAGTGTCATTGGTCATTGTTTTGGTCACAGTTTGTTTAATGAATCCATAGGGTTAATAGTACTTACAGTTAGCAAGAGAGCAAGGAAAGCGTACTTTTGTGGAAGGCTTTTACAAACGGGGAAAGTCTTGGAATTGACAGTTGGCAGCGTGTGTTAAGAACCTTAAAGATAATGAGCACCTGGGTAGCCCAGTTGATTACGCGTCTGCCTTCAGCTCAGATCATGATCCCAAGGTCCTGGCATGGAACCCTGCATCCAGCTCCCTGCTCAGTTGGGGCCTGCTTTTCTCTCTACCCTTCCCCCTGCTCATGCTTTCTCTCTAACTCACTCACTCTCTCTCAAATAAATAATCTTAAAGATATGTATTTTCTTCTAGCCAGTGATTCTGCATCTAAGAATTATCTGCATTTATCACTGTTTTCCAGCATCATGATTTAAAATAAAGATGTGTATCAAAGCATTTAGAACTAGAAATTTGTTTGCATTAGAAGTTACTTGTAACTTAAATGGATTGTAGTCTACTTTAAGAGAACTATCTAATGTCATTAAAAGTGTTTGACATCACACATTCCAAAAAGCATTGTTTTGAAATTTCTCTCTGCCTCTTGAGACTTAAGCATCATCCCTAAAATGACTGCGCATGGGCTGTGGACAGAGGTGTGGGAGGCAGGAAGGGTTGTCCCTCAGCTGCTTTCATGCAGGTGAACTCAGAGGGTTAATTATATTGTGCC
The DNA here is from genome assembly GCF_963455335.1 of Martes martes. Classification (NCBI taxonomy): domain Eukaryota; kingdom Metazoa; phylum Chordata; class Mammalia; order Carnivora; family Mustelidae; genus Martes; species Martes martes. The sequence continues at coordinate 76,018,280 of NC_137892.1, read as the reverse complement.
TCCATAATTTCTTCTGTGGTGTTTGCCTTCATGGGTTATTGGTGCCCCAAACTCTGTCAGGACTGTGAAAGGTATATGACTCTGATCCCTTTCCTTGGGAGTTTGCTGGTTGAAGTTTGTTAACATTTCTAAGAGAAATACTTCAACAGAGATAAGAGAATGCCCAAAGAGTCCTTCCTCTTTTGGTAACTGATGTCTCTTTGGTAACAGAAAGGACCTTGAAACTGGGTTACATTGTTGTGTTCTCTACTTTTCTCATTAAATTTCAGCATTGTGGTAACAGTTTGGAAACTTTTTTTTAATGCCGTGCTTTAAAGAGTTGATAACTATTGTAGTCATTATGTAATTTTGCTCTTGTTTTAAAGTCTTTTTTCACTCTTAAGTATTCTTACAATTTCTTCTTAGATTTGTGGGGGGGTTTTGGTGATTCATTTTCACTGGGAGAAAAATATTTGTAATAGTCTATTCCCCCAAAACATACATATCTGGTCATTCATCGTCATGTTTTAAAGGATCCTAGAAAACTGTTATCTAGTTCTCAAATAATTCATGTTTCAGTACTGGGTAAAATAAATATTCGTACCTGTCAGTACCTGCAAAAGTATTGTATCTGAACTCTGATTTCATTTGTGACATTTTACAGAGAATATGGGACAGTGCAAGTCTCTGGAATACCAACATCTCCCTGCACACAAATTCTTAGAGGAAGGGGAATCCTATTTAACATTAGCTGTGGAAGTAGCCCTGGTCGGGCTGGGACAGCAACGTATCATGCCTGATGGGTTGTACACACAAGAGAAGGTTTGCCGGAATGAGGAGCAGCTCATTTCCAAGCTTCAGGAAATTGAATTGGATGACACACTGGTGAAAATTTTTCGCAAGCAAGCAGTCTTCCTATTAGAAGGTAGTGTGATAAAGAAGTTTTCCACTTGTTCTGCCAATTTTATTAAGGCGTGAAGCTTTCTTATGTTGGAACTACTGCCTGAATGGATTCAGTATGGTAGTTATTCTGATGGTATGCTCTCTGAGTGTCATAGGAATGTTTACTATCCAAAAAATAATACCACTTAGTCAAAAGGTATAGATGTCCAGATGTGTGTCATTTGATTTAAGTGGTCATGTAAGACAGCCTATTAGAAATGAGCCCCATTTAATGCTACAAACTTTGAAAAGGACTGTTGTCATTTAGTCTGCACTGTTACTCAGATAAATGCAAGTTTGATATTTAGTGAGTTGTTGCTGGTAGCCATGTACCTATTTGCTTGATCAATTGAATGAAATGGAAATTTGTTGGCATTCCTCTGAAGTATTATTAGGGCTGTTAAATGACATCTGGGTTTTGAATATGTCATTGCACATGCTAGCAAAGGACTAGAGGCTGCAGGAATGAATTTCCACTGTACTAATTAATTTCAGAGAATTCATTAGGCATAGATTCACCAAGTTCAAAGTTTCATGGACTCTCCAAGGCAAAGTCTAATTTTCTTCCTTTTATAAGGTCAAGAGCTGAATGGCCTAAGAAATTTTGGTTAGCGTTATTTTTAAAAAGTGTTTTGTTTTGTCTCTGTTTTTGTTTTTTCTGGAAAAGAGTAAGTGTAATGAGTATAATAGCCTAATCTTTAACACAAATTTAGGTGATGCCTAATTGGTAAAATTGCTTCTGTCTCTTCAGTATGTGGGTGTTAGTATTGTGGGATTCTCTGTGATTGATAGATTAATAAAGTGTGGTGTCTTCATCTTACATTCCAAACTGTTGGAATATGGGGAAGAGATTTAGAGAAAGTAACGTTTCACAACCTCTTTTATTTGTCCAGAGCTAAAGATCTCTTTGAAAGAAAACATTTTCATCAAATGTATTACACATTTGTATGTTTTAGAAGTACATTTTAAAGGGAAGACGTTCTTAAAACAAAATTTAAAAATTAAAGGGAAAATGTTCTTAATAACATGTTTAATTTTGGTAAAATTTCTGATACTCATTTTTTGAAGCCCTCACCTTAACTTTTTTTTTCTTCTAAAGATAAAGCCTTTCTTGGCAAATTTCAAGTGATCTTCATTCTTTCGTTACTGTTTTAGTTTCCTCCTATATAATTCCTTTTGATATAAGCACTATCATTAGCCACAAATTCTTAATGCTCTCACTGGCTCTTAGTAACCAACTTTTGATTTCTGTTATACTGAAGGACAGGAAGAGTATGTGTGCTTTTTAGAGTTGATGGTGTCTGATACCTGTTTATCATTTGCCTTTTTGAATGTCTCCATGTTCATTATTCGTGAATATTTTAAAACTTTTTCTTAGTTTTTGATTAGTGCATCTCTCCCTGTTAGACATTTTTTTAAAGAACTGTGCCTGATATGGAGTGCTCTTTGACTCATCATAGCCTCTTTTCCTTTCCTTTCCTGAATCCTGCTAGGGTTGTAGAAAGTGGGTGGTGCAGGGCAGGAAGCAGTCCAAGGGGAATCTGAGGGACCATTTCAATAAACTCCTGAAAATAAGCACTCCCTGACTGAATTGACTGCACTGGGCACCAAGTTCTTCGTGTTTTTACACTCTGGAAATTTCAGGGGCAAAACAGGGAGCAGACACTTAACTATTCTGAAATACAAGATGCTAATGTTTTCTGAAAAAGAAAAAGCAGTAACCCTGTATTGCTGCTGTGTGTTAATCACTCTTGACCACAGTAAAATACTGGCATATTGGATCAATTAGTATATTGGTAAAGCATTTCTGGGAGTTCAGGGATTACAGTCATTATTAATCTATAAATAATTCTGTGATACCTGACTGAATATGTTTCTGGTTGGAAGGTATCATAACAATAAGTGTTGATAATGCATCCTGGGTTGGTTGGTTGGTTGGTTTGTTTGTTTTGCGTAGCATGAAAAGGTAACTTGATAATTTAAGGGAAACACTGAAAGGAAATGGAGGAGAAATGAAGTGGGTAATCTGCAAATTTGCTTTGAGGCCTTCAGTAAAATAAGAGGCCTTGCAATGAGGCCTTCAGTAAAATAAGAGTTAGTGTTTTAGTCTGCCCAAGCTGCCGTCACAAAATACTGCAGCAGTGGGTGGCTTAAACAATGGAAATTTCTCATAGTTCTGGAGGCTGGGAAGTCCAGGGTCAAAGTGCATATCAGTTAAATTTCTGGTGAGCCCTCTCTTCCTGTTTTATAAATGTCTGTCTTCTTTGTGCTCTCCCAAGGCAAAGGGGGAGAGAGAGCAAGAGAGCTCTCTGATGTCTGTTCTTGTAAGGACACTAATCCTGTTGGATCAGGGCCACACCCTGTGAACTCAAGTAACCTGTTCATTACCTCTGTGTAAAGGCCCTATCTCCAAGTACAGTCACTTTAGGAGTTGGGTATTCAGCATATGAATTGGGGTGGGGAATAGAAACATTCAGTCCATAATACTAATAATTTAAAAATTTGGCTAAAGGCAGAGCTATAATGCTGTATCAACTTTTGAAGACTTTTGGGTCACTAAAACGTTTTTGAATGTCTTAAACGACTAGAAGAAGGGTAATAGATTTAGTAAAATTAGAAATCTAGGATGGATTTTAGTTTGCCTAGGTAAAAAATAAGATTTTATGAAAATATAATTTTCAAAATACTTAATGAGCAGTTAAGAATACTAAACAATAAAATAATGAAATGTTAATATAATCTCTGTTAAAATGATCTAGAATGTGTCATGCTCCTACCCAGTGCCCCATTCAGTAACTCCTCTCACCATTTCTTCTGAACTGCCATTTCTTGCATTCTAAACTCTTTGCCAGACTGATTTGTCTCATGGAAAACAAATGTATTATGTCCTTTGAGCAGTAGTGTCATGGTTCATAATTCTAGAAATCATGAAACAGATGTTACCCAAAGGTGACATGGAAACTAATTTATTAAACACTTTACAGTAACTAAACCTCAAAGTACTTAAGTGGAAAGTAGTTGAACTAACCACTGTGGTTTCCTTTCAAAATGTATTTTAAAATTCAGTATCACCTTTCTTAGGGACAGCATTCAGAGAGCACACAGGGGAAGTTAGCTCTGCCACCATGCCTGTCATAACTTACTAAGAAATGAATTTTGACAGCTTAAATGTAATTTTGCTTTTGAAATTGGTCTTTTGGAGCCCCCAAAGTGGTAGATTTCCAGTTACTTTAACTTTTTTTTTTCTTATGCCTATGGTGAGTATCAAATGGGTTACTGACTATTCTTTTATTATTAATCACTTTCTGAGACTTATTATCTATTTCTGCTCATTAGAAGCAACAGTGTTTTGGGACTTTGTATTGGGATTTGTGATTCAGATTCCTCCCCTGAGGCAGAGTACTCTTTTCTGGAAACCCGGCTTGTCTGTGCCCATAAGACTGATTGGGTCCAGGGGCAGTTTCCAGAGTTAATCTGCAGAGTCATCTATGCATTTGAAAGTCCGGATGCTCAGATGTTCCACATTGAGAAAGGGTGTTTCTTGAATTCCGTGAGATTTTGTATGCTTCGAAGGGTTTCTTTCTCTGAAGCAGTTATAATGTGAAAAAGCTCTGCCCCCTAGTTCTGTGAGTCTCATTTTAGCTATGGTATAGGTAGTTGGGGGACTGTTCCTGAAGTGAATTTGATATTGGATACTATATACCCTGTAGAATAATTTTTTACTAAGAATTGTATTTCTTTCTACTATGTCACTTTGATTACATTCTTAACTAGATTAGTTTGTATATGCTATAACTTTACATAAAAATTTTATGAAAATATACTTTACAAAAAGTCTTATTAGTTCCTTTTTTAGGAATGTAAAATGTGTATGCTCTCTTCCCACAGCCGGACCATATAGTGGTTTAGGCGAAATAATCCATCGGGAGAGCGTTCCAATGCACACATTTGCCAAGTATCTCTTCACCTCTCTCCTACCTCATGATGCTGAATTGGCATACAAAATTGCACTGAGAGCGATGCGGTACGTATTCACAGCCCGGCCGGGCAGAGGCGATCCAGATTCCCCACGGGGAAAAATGGCTGTTCACTGACTTCTCGTTCATTCTTATTTCTTGTAGGCAGCAGAAAAGCTAAAGAAGCCATGCTTCTTGGATTGTTGTGATGGTGGTTTGTTGGTTGGTTTGGCTTTTGTTTTACAGTAAAGGAAGAATTGTATCCTAGACTGCTTCGTACTTGTGCTCTCGGTGGCTTTTTCCTTATTTCTCTGGAAGCTAGCGTTTGGGAGTTAGAGAACAATTTTAGGCCAAGTTTAACCATAAGGGAGTACTGGTTGAAAGCTTCCTGAATAGTTGATTATTTTGAAAAAATTAGATTTTTGAGACAGTGGTAAATAATAAGTATACTTGCCTGAATGTAATAACTGAGGGAGCCCCTCACACCTGCGTTAATTCCACATGCCATCATTAGCGCAGGAAGGCCATAGTACCACTGGGCTCAACTGGAGGATGAGGAAAGATGGGGCCGTGGCTCGGGTTGAAGGCTTCCCTGTTACGCATCTTCCAGGACCTGCTTTCCTCACTCTGACTGCTTCCAGCCCTTCCTTTACGTTAGTAATAATTAGATTATGTTGTTCTCTGCCACTGACCTTTCTGTTTTCACTTTCCTTTTTAAAGTCTGTTCACCAAATATTTTTATCATGAATTTGTCTAGGTGAATATTTTTTAATGAATTTAGGATTGTATTTTTCAGTCTTAGATATGTTGCCTTTTAAACCTTAAGGACCTGAAAGGCGTATCCACCTTTCTTAAAACTTGAGATTTTGTTTTATTTTTTTAAATTAAAACACTCCTTTGTGAAAGTGCACACTAGACCCAGTTATAGTCACCAAAGACAAACTGTGTACACACTCAAGAACTTGAGGTGTTGGAGAATAGTTTGATCCCATCCTATAGATGGGATCTATAGAATCTTTTCACCAAAGATTCTCTGTCTGTAACCAATGTAGGGGATTCAAAAGAAATTCTTGTCTATGAAGATAGCTTTTATTTTTCAGGGGGCCTCTTTTTTATGCAGCGCCTGTGTGTGTGTGTGTGTGTGTGTGTGTGTGTGTGTGTTTGTGTGTGTACGTGTACCTATGTGTGTGTCAGTGTGTATTGAAGCTGACATCCTTTAACTTGGCATTCTTCCCTTGGCACCATGAAATAAATCTCATTAACCTATCAGAGAAACCTTGTGAAATTCTCATCTGTTTTTAAAAATACTCCAAATAAATTAATAACTAACATAAGTAAAAATCACCCCCCAAACACACCCACTAAATTACTTTATGCCCCTTGGTTTTTATTTTAGAGCACAGCTTTGTAAATAAGTCCCTATTCCCATTTTTGGAAGCTGAAATAGAAGTTGTCAGACGAAGACAGATGCTCAGCTCTATACTTCTTAAATCTTAAGAATTTTGCTCCTGCTGCAAAGAGAAGAATGCTAATGTTATGTTGCCACCAGATGCTATTGCTATGACCGCCGTGAAGTTGAAGGGTAAAATGTGATAAGGTTTCTCTGTGATTCTGGCTTATGGGAAGGGATCTGTCAGGTGGAAAGGCTTGCTTTCCTAACACTCAGAAACTCATTTATGTTTGTCCTTGGTTGCTGCCAAGGCAGTTTGTTTATGGAGGTTACTAGTGGGGCACTGGGGGATTATTTTCTACCTCTTTTCTTCTACTTGCCACTACTTCTGTTAAAGCACTGCTGTGGAAGGGAGGTAGTAGGACCTACTAGAGCATCTTAAGGCACCAGGGAAACAGGCAACAAAAGACCTGTAGCCTACTTGCTTCTTAGTCTTTCTGGAAGTGATAGAAGGGTGGGGGAGCTGGAAAAGGATGTTTTTAGCACTCATTTTCTCATCTTTTCAGGGCTGTTGACTAGTTTACTTTACAGCAACTCTGGAAAGATTTGCTGGTGAACATAGGAACATTCTGGGTTTTTTGAAAAGTTAAAGTAACTCCACCAAAATTCTTATTAATTGCCTACCTTGCTACCCCTTAATGCTAACATCTCTTTGTCCCTAGATGAAAGGAAAAGAAAGTAAGGCATTTGGCCTGCCAGAACAGTAACTGCTCTTGGGCAGGACCCCAAGGCCAGCATCACACCCTGACCTGTCAATTCCTCTTGGTCCTTAGCTCTTATTCCCTAACACTGGTATACTTGAGTTAATGTTAGTGTTTTGGTGATTGTGAAGGAATCACTGCAGTTGTAGCTACTCTGCTAATCTCTTCAGTACTTCTGTTTGGAAGAGATCACTAAGCATGTGCTGTTTTCAGTAATTGTTCTTTATTTGCCGACATACTCTTAACCAAAGATAGATTGATTGAAATCAGAGATCACACTGAATTTATGCAAGGCTGTCAAAGGACAAATACTTGGATCATTGGCATTCATCATCTCTTGATAGGATTGATGCAACGTATTCGGACTATAAATTCCTGAAGTTAAAAGGAACTAACTCTGCAGGAAGTGTGAATCTATGGAAAGGAGGTCATTTTTGTTTAACTTCCCTTATTTTGTGTTTTAATGAGCTAGCTTATCCATTTCAGCTATCCACTGTTCCCTGACTGTTGTAATCTCAGTCTTAAATGTTCACTTGCCTATGAGTTTCTGTTGACTTTCACTTTTTCAAGAGTGTGATAAGATTCAAAAATTTTACAGTAGATGCACATCAAGTTTTGTGTTTCAGATCTCCTCAATGTTCATATCTTTATTTTCTTGAATATTGCATTTCTTGAATGATGCTAAAGAAAAGAAATCTCTTAGGTTTGAGTACTGAGCAATTAACAAGGTGTCTTTGGCATCCAGATAGCAGAGTGTAGCTGTACCAGCTCTTCCTGCACCCAGGACCTGAACAGTTTCTCCTACCATCTACCCACTCATCTGCCTTCTGACCAAGTCTTGTGGCCAAGGGGTTGGACAAGGAATAACTAGGAACCAACTGTCTTGTCTTCTCATTACAGGTTACTAGTATTGGAATCTACTGCTCCGACGGGGGATCTCACCCGCCCACACCATATTGCATCAGTCGTTCCCAACCGATATCCTCGTTGGTTCACCCTAAGCCACATAGAATCCCAGCAGTGTGAGCTGGCATCCACCATGCTGACTGCAGCCAAAGGTACTGGATTGTCCTGAGACCTCGCGATTATTGTGTTTGCCTTTTTTCTTTTTTTGAAGGATCATGTTTTCTATTAAATTGTCAGTAGCGGTGCCAATGTCCAGTTGTAGGGGATCCTCTTCGTTAGATGTTAGCTTAGGAGGAGGAACAGGTGCTACTCACTTGAGCCTGACACTTTCCTCTTTTAATTGCATCATTAAACTTGGTGTAGGTGCTGGCGGAGTTTAGGGTTAGTTACTATGCCATGGAAATGGTGGTTCAGGTTCAGAAGCAGATTAAAATGTTAGGTTACATTTTTTTTTTCCTCCAAGAAATATTCAACAAAAATTTGTAATAGGAACTAGGTAGGAGGGCTTTTTGCTGTCTCATGTTAGTTCTGGTTAATACGTGCTTTTAGTTGTGAAGGGTGTGTCTTGGTGTATCTTTTTTGTGAAACCGCGATTCATAGGCATTTCAGTAACTCTGGGACCCTTAGTTGTAGTAACATTTGTGCCACATGTGAACATTTCAGGTAAATTAACTTGTGCTTTATGTTTTGTTTCGTTTCCTTTTTTTCCTCCCGTGTGTGTGTGTGTGTGTGTGTGTGTGTGTGTGTGTGTGTTATGGTTCTTTGATGTTTGGTTTGGTTTGGTTTTCCCTTGTTGCAGGCGATGTTCGGAGGCTGGAAACAGTATTAGAATCCATCCAGAAAAACATTCACTCCTCATCCCACATCTTCAAGCTTGCCCAAGATGCATTTAAAATAGCAACTCTCATGGACAGCTTGCCAGACATCACTCTTTTGAAAGTGTCTCTGGAACTGGGCCTGCAGGTACGCGGCTGGTGGTCATTGCGGAGGCCCCAGGGATGGCTAAATAAAGGCGCCAGCTCTGCTTGTTTCCAGCTGGGTAGTTGAGTACAACCCTGTGACGACTCAGTGCGCAGAGCTGTTAGATTCTGGGGGCGCTCCCAGTCAAACCAGACTGCTGCTCGGGTGCAGCGGCTGTACTTTTAGAAGCCCTGTTTTTGTCCTTCAAAAAAAGGGGTCATTTTCTGAATTCTAGCCTTAATATCACTGTTTCTCCTTTAGCGAATGGAGGAGATTATCGCTAATGAGAGACTTAAGTGAAACTATCGTGTACTCTAAAGAATTGGTTGTTGGGGTTAAAGTTATAGAGGAGGTATGATTTTTTTGTTGGTGTTTGCATTTTCATAATAGATGGGCACTTCTAGCTCCTTTTTATAACCCTAAGAATATTAGATAAAGGAGTGATTGGGCCAGGGTCCAGTTTCACCTTTCCCGAGACCTGCTTAGACGTTTTACCAAGGACGTTTTGAGTTAGTCATACAGATAGATGTTTGCTTCCTTATAGTTTCTAAAAAAATTACTGTATAAACCCAGGAACTGAAAAGTTTATATGTTGACTTCTCTAAGGAATTCTCTTTTAACATTTGCTTTTTAAAAAAATCATCATTAAAAGTGGTGAAAGAAATTGTTATCTAATTACCTTAAGTATGGGGAATAGAGTGCCCTGATTAGATGTTTTTTAGTTATGGATTCTCCTTATGATGATTAATAAGAGTTTGAGAATTAGATTATATAGGGAAACATACTTCCCCTATACAGTACTGTACAAGCAGAGAGTATAGGGGATTGCATTTAAGCTATACAATGACACTTTAGAAGTTTCTTTTTAAAAATAAATTGGTGCTAGTTGGCTTATATTTGTTATTATTGCCTCTTAGAGGTATGATACAGAAAGAACCATTAACGAACTTACTGGTTATTTGGAATTCTGGCAGGCTTTTTTTTAATAAATGGCAGATTACTGAGAACTTAGTCCCTGCCTTATTCTCTCTAGGACCCAAGAAGGAATCCCACAACACCTTTCTGAGGCTTTAGGCATGTTATGTCCCAGATGTTCTGAATGGGGGAAGCAGGAAGAGACGGATAATTTTATTTGGGGATCTTATTAGAAAGTGAAAAAATCAGATGACAAATGATGCCAAAAATGATTTCTTTCCAAACACCTGAGTTATCTTCATGATCACCAGGAAAAAGGGCAACCAGAGATTGAAGGTTATTGGTTAATGGTTATTCTAAAATACCTCTTTGCCAACTGAGGGGTTCCTAGTCAGAATTAAGTTCTTGAGAAGCCTCAAAAATCTAAAACCATGGAATTTGTCAAAGTTGAGGAGGAGAGGGCATGGACTGTGCTTAATACTGCAGTCTGGCCCTCTAATTTTGCAGATGACAAAAGTGATTAATTGAGCAACTTGCCCAGGATGCTGCATCTGGTCACTCAGCCCCCCTGAAGTAGAATGCAGGCCTTCTGTCTCCTAGACTGGGGAGCCATGAACGAATTCAAATTGAGATGCAGAACTTTGCTCTAAATATGGCTGGCTCTTCATCCTTCTGGTAGTAGGGAATATTCCTCATAGTTTATGCCTTGGGATGAATTGTTTCCTTTTGCATTGACGTCAGTTAATCTTCTGAAACATTGTGGTGTTATCTTGTCTTTACAGGTTATGCGAATGACACTGTCAACCTTAAATTGGCGAAGACGGGAGATGGTGAGGTGGCTGGTAACATGTGCTACTGAAGTGGGTAGGTAAACTCTGGAGTAGGAGCTTTCCCAGGTGCCTCATGGTTGGATTTAACTCGTCATTTACAAATATAAGAATGTGTTTCTTTTTTTACCTTGAATTCTCCAAGGCTTCTTGCTCCTTCTAGCCCCTGCCTCCAACCTTTAGTTATGCATACCTGCATTGTTCTTCTTCCAAACTATCACATTTGTGGGGTATCAGACTTGTTTAAAATTGACTGAGTCACTGAGTAAATACTTTTTTTGCTGTTCTGTCACTCTTAAGGTGCTTTTGGTAACTTTTTGTGAAAATCAGGTTTATAATTTTATATTAAAGAGTTCTAGAGTGAATCCTTAGTAGGTTGGAAACCAGCTTTGAAACTAACTTGATACTGTGGGTTAATAGTTCAGGCCATTTTAGTGAAAATAATATGAAGCTCTCTAGTTGTGCTGAGATTTTTCTTTAATGTCCGGGGGCATGTGTCATCGTATCAGCAGATAAATGATTACTGGGTGTGGTTTAGGTGAGCTTTCAGGTATGTGAAAGCTATTCATAGGAAGATCCTCCCGGTTGCCCCTAATCTGCATTTGGTGAGACTGTCAACCAACTGTTTCCTCTCTCTATCAGTAAATTGGTACCAAAGAAAACTACATTTCCAGTAGGAGTGCCAACAAAAAAAAAATGGTGGTTGCCTTAAATAAATGTTGGTTAAATTGTCTGTCTCTCTTCATGTTTGCATCAAAAAAGGATACACACTTCTTACTGAGAGGACACTACCTCTTTAGTTTTTAGATACTGTAAAATCATTCTTGCTTTTTTTCTTTTATTACTCTTAATGGTTTGTTACTTTGGGAAAAGGGAAATTGGTCTTAATATAAAAATTATATTGTTAAGTTGTTGAAGTGATGCTTCAGTGAAGCAGTACAAAGATAATACCAGTCAAAGAACTGCTCTACAGCTTCCCTAATCCTGTACCAAGGTATACACCTAACTTCTCTGTGAGATTTTCGTACCTACTCTTTAAATCACTCACAATTAGGCTTTTCCTATGGCTCAGGCATATTGGATCTCTGCACTTAGAATGGTTATTTTATAAAGATCTTGTCAGTTATTTCTAACATCTGAGTCATCTGTAGATCTGCTTCTGTTGACTCTTTTGATGATGGGTCACATTTTTCTGCTTCTTTGTGTGTCTTAACCATTTTGTATTGTGTATACTTTAAAGTTAAAAAACACACATAGCACATAAAAAGTCTGTA